>NC_060120.1:829756893-830381893 GCF_021461395.2 Schistocerca americana | reverse complement strand
CTAAATTCGACCACAGATTTTTCCAATGTCTTCATTGTCTATGGAATTATGTGGTACATAAACTTGAACTACGTTGGTAGGTGTTGGCTTCGTGTCTGTCTTAGTCATGATCATGCTCTCACTATCCTTTTCATAGTAGTTTACGTCATTGCTTATTTTCTCATTCGTTATGAGACCCGCTTCAGCATTACTTTTATTTGATTGTGTTGATAATGCTATACTGACCTGAGGGGAAGTCCTGTTCTTCCTGTCACCACATATCACTAATTCCCACTATGTCTCTCTTCAGCCTATCTACTTCGCTTTTTAAACTCTTGTAACGTGCCTGCCTGATTACGGGATCTAACATTCATCGCTCTGATCCGTAGATTGCCAGTTTTGTTTTTGCTAATGACGGCATCCTCCTGAGTAGTCTCTGATGGAAAACCGAATGGAGGACAATTTTACCTGCGTTATATTTTAACAAGAGGATGCTATACAGTAGAGCTGAATGCCCTCTGGCTTTCAGCCGTCCGCGGTACCAGTGCGTCAAGGTCATTTGGCTAAGTCAGTTAGCCAATTGCCTCTGTAACTACTGAAGAGGCTGCTGCCGCTCTTGAGCACCTATGGATTAGTGTGGCCTCTGCACAGGTACCCCTGCGTTGCAGTCGCACCTACGGTACGGCTATCTGTATCGTTGTGGCACGCCAGCTAACCCACCTCGGCAAGGCCCATGGTTCATCAGAGGCCGTTGGCCATAAATCACCCAAAACAAAAAATTTCCATACGGCGTAGTATTCCAGTTTATCTCTTTGAACGAAACACAAACAACATGGATACTTTAAGAAAGTATGCGAACAAAACTGTTACATATTCCAAGCTGACATTAGTATGCTTACCAACATAACAAATAAATCACTGATATTAACACCATCACTATGCCGGAATGAGAATTTTTCACGTTGCTCTCGTTTGGTACTGTGAGTTACAGGGCAAATATTTAAAGCTGCCTTTCCGTTTCTTAGTGGAATTTACTTGCGACATTCGTGGAACCTGATCCTGAGTAGAGTTTCATCAGTGACACGGCATTTAACTATGATTGCAGAGTTTTTTTTACATTATCTAATCTAGAAAGTATTGGAAATAAAATACAGTAGCTTGTTGGCACCACCAAATTAAAAGAAGGTGCAGATTGATAGAATAATTCTGTGGCATCAATAAAGACGTAGTTTAATAGTGGAGTGAAGTGAAATGATGAAGGGGAAACTGTTGCGGGAGACCAATGGCTGGCTACAATAGGCATCTGTAACTGAGTGTAGGATGCAGTAGTTATGCCGAGACTGAATGATTGGTACTGCACGTAAGCCTGGAGATCTGCGGTAGCCCAATGTTACAACTGAATATCGCAACATTACAGACATCTTATTTTTATGAAGTTTAACTAACCACCCACCGAGTGCAAGGTTGGAAGTTCGGTCTTTAGTAAGGGTCATTTCAAGGTTTGTATTAACAATTACGACAGGAAAAATATTAGTTGCTAATGAATCACCATCATCGGGAGGGCGAGAGAAAATGAGTGTCTGGTAGGTGCAGAGAGCAACTTTCTATGGGATGTATATATTACACACCAGAAAATGGACACAGTCGCCACTCAAGAAATGTGCAAAGCAAGTCGTTCAATTGGACCATGAACACTGATTGAAAACTAATCACAAATGTTTGCACCATCAAGATCGAAGGCGAGCTCCTTGGGAGTTACAAAACGTGGAGGATGCTCAGCTGGGTATTCACTCTTAAAGAATGCGAACAGTATCATACTGGTGTAATGTGGTGATGAGAACTAATGGAATGTGATGGCATACAACCGAAAGCGAAAATAGTCTGTCGTGGAGCTTGACGTGAAACTCGGTATTCTTTAAGGCGTAGCTGTAGATATTTCGATAACATGTTTTATAGGTACGGAGGAAACAAACATCCAGAGGCTGAACACTGTCTAGAACTAGATCATGCCATGAAGTATGAGGATACCAAGATTCTAGCACAAACACCCAGATTTTGGGACAGTGTTATAAGAGAATCGATAGAAATTAAAATGGCTGACGATCTTATGAACCGTGACACAGGGTACCAGCTAAGCAGAGCCTGGGATCCGGCTCTGGAATTGTTAAAGGACCAACGGGGCCAGCTGCAACACTACACAAACAGAAGAACCAGAGACATGGAGATGGAAAAGGAGCCCCTGACGAACTGCCAGGCGCACCAGACCGAAGATGGAACACCCAGAAGTGGGACTGGTGGGCGCGGACCGCAGAGGGAACATCCAGAGCTGCAGCGGACGAAAAACGGAGCGGCAACGCTCCAACAGGTCGTGGTGAGCGGGCGCGGACCGCAGGGGGAACGCTTGGTACCCCAGACCGTAGATGAAACCCCCAGGAGCGGGTTTGGTGGGCGCGGACCGCAGAGGGAACACCTAGAACCGCAGCGGACGGAGAACGGAGCACTCGCACTCGCACTCGCATTAAAACTCTGGCTACATAAGCCAGGTGTGAAGGCAGTCTAAGCAGCGGAGCTGCTGTTCCTGCGGGGACCTCGTTAGTGGGTGCAGTGGACCTAACAGGGTGAGCTGTCCTCACTGGGCGTCGTTCATTGTGACGCCCTCTGTTTCGACATCGGGCGGCGAGAGATAATTACTCTCGCAGTAGATCTGGCCAACGAGTCGTTGGCCTGTGGTGGACCTGGCGGCCCAGACCACGAATCAAGCGGCTGCCAGACCGTTCTGCATTGCTGTAGAACTGCCGGGCGATTTGCCGGAAGCGATCCCGGAGGAAGGGGATCCCAGCTTCTTCATGGAGCAGCCTCGTCGGATAGCGAGGTGGCTTGTGGAGCGCTAGTCGCAGCGCCCTGTTTTGCAGTCGTTGGAGCGTCGCAATGTGCGTCGCGGCCGCGTTACCCCACACCACAGCCGCGTATTCCAGTACCGGCCGAACAAGGGACAGGTACATGGTGAGGCCATGGCGTGGAGGGAGAGTCGATGACGGGTTGAGCAGTGGGTAAAGCGCACGAAGGCGCCCCACTGCCCGCCCTCGGACGTCACGGATGTGTGGCAGCCACGTCAGGTGTCTGTCCAACGTCACCCCGAGGTAGTTGCCGGTCCGCGACCAGGGGATGGGGCCCCCCATGATCGTGACCGGCGGTAGGTCCGGTGGCAGCCTCTTTCTGCTGAAGATGACAGCCTGACTCTTCGCAGCGTTGAACTTCAAGCGCCATTTCGTGGACCAGGCGCCCAGGACGTCACATCCGAGCTGGAGGCGACGGCGCATCTCGGCCGCATTCATGCTGCGGGTGAACAACGCCGTGTCGTCGGCATAAAGTGCCAACTCCACGCGTGCCACCCGCGGGGCGTCGGCGGTGTACAGGGAGTACAGCAGGGGGCCGAGGACCGACCCCTGCGGCACCCCCGCTCGAATCTGCCGGTCGGTGGAAGTGCCTCCATCTGCTCGGACGTGGAAAGTGCGTCCCGAGAGATACGAGCGCAGCAGGACTACGTGCGACGTCGGTACCCCGTGCGCAAAAAGTTTGTACACGAGGCCGTCGTGCCACACGCAGTCGAAGGCCTTGGAGACGTCGAGAAGCACCGCCCCTAGGTACTCCCGCGTCTCCAGCGCTCGCATCGCCTGCTCCACGAGGCGCAGCAACTGCTGCGTGGTAGAGTGGCCGCACCGGAAACCAAACTGCTCCTCGGGAATGAGTTGCTGTTCCGTCACGTGGCGCAGCAGCCGCTCCGCGTACAACCTCTCAAACACTTTTGAGAGGGACGGGAGCAGACTGATCGGCCGGTAGTTCGCGGCCTGACGTGGATCCTTGCCACTCTTGGGGATGGCAACCACTTCCGCGTGTTTCCACGCGGAAGGGAAGGTCCCAGAGCGGAGGATACTGTTAAAGATGTCCGCCAGAGATTGGTGTACCTCCGGCGGAAGCATCCGCAACAGGCAGTTGGTGACACCATCCGTGCCACCCGCCTTCTTCGGGTTGAGACGACGGAGCTGCAGGTCCACTTCCTCGGCTGTGATTTGCTCGATCAGGTCGTCTTCCTGTCGCGCAGCGAGAAAAACCGGCAGGCGCTCTGCCACCAGACGGACGTGATCGGGATCGACCACGCCATCAGCAGGTTGAAAGTTTTCTGCGAACGTGTCCGCGAGGATGCCTGCTTTCGCATCTGGTTCGCAGACAACGTCCGCACCCACATGGAGAGGTGGGACTCGCTGACGACGACGAAGGAAACGCTTAGCGGTCCGCCAAGCGCTGCCGTCCGTCGTTGTAAGAGTGGCCACAAGACCCGCCCAGTCCCGATGACGATGGTCGTCGATGGCGGCCCGAATCTCGCGCCGCGCCCTGTTGAGGCGGCGCTTCGTGTCAGGCAGCCGTGTGAGCTGCCACTCCCGAAAGAGGCGATTCTTGTTTGTGATCGCCTCGAGGATGTGTGGCGGGAGTTGGCGCGACATCTCACGCGGCCGTCCTGGCCGCCTGGGGGTGGCCGCCTCCGCTGCAGCCAGTGTGTGCCGCGTGAAGAAGGCCAACGCTTCGTCAGCCCCTTGCACAGCGGGATCGGGCGCGCCCTCGAGGCGGTCGAGGACCTCGACACAAAAGCGCGCCTCGTCTATGCCTCGGAAGTTGTGGCGGTCGGACGGCATAGATGCACCGATGACGTCCATGTCGAAGACCACCGGGAGGTGATCGGACGACATGGCACATCTAACGGTGGCGGACGTGAAGTGCCCAACACCTTTGAGCACGGCGATGTCGAGCACGTCAGACTGGCCGCGATGGGGGAAGACGGTGTGCTCATAAGGCCCCAGTACTATCGCACCATGCCGTTGCGTGACGCGAAGGAGGCGGCGGCCGCTGGCGTTAGTGATGCGGGAGTTCCACTGAGGGTGCTTGGCGTTCAAGTCACCCGCAATGAAGACTTTCCCGCGCAGTGCCAGCAGGGCGTCGACGTCAGCCTCCTGAAGCAGTCCCCTCGGCGGCCTGTAGGCCGCAACGAAGGTGATGACCCCCGCCGTCGTGGTGACAGCCACCCCAGTGGCCTCCATTGCAGCGAGGGGCGGAAGCTGGACTTCGTGATGTTTGAGGGACGCCTTGATGTAGATGGCCGTCCCTCCGCCGTGGGTCAGCCTGTCGGTGCGGTAGCACCGATAGTTGGCCACCCTCACGTGTATTCCCGGCTTCAGGAAGGTCTCGCACACGAGGCAGATGTCAATTGCCTCGTCGCGCAAGAACTCCCTGAATTCCCCTTGTTGGGGGACCAAGCTGTTTGCGTTGAAGGCGCAAACGGTGAGGCCATGGATATGGCGATTATCCATGGCACGGCGGAGTTGCAACCCCGGCCTGAAGGGCCGACGTGACCGCGGTGACGAGCACCGGGAGCTGCTCGAGTAGCTGGCTCAACGACCGCAAGAGCGATCGGAGCTCAGCTGCGTCGGTGGCCATGGGGGCGGTGGGGGCCGCTGGGGCGGCCTCCGCCACTGGGGCGGCCGGTGGCGGCCGCTCCGTACTAGGCGACTGCCGCGGAGCATCGGCAGCCGGTCGCGGCGCAGCACGAGGCGTCGTCCTCTGCGGCGGCAGAGTGTCTTCGACAGTCCGTCGTGCAGCGGCAGGGGTGGCCCGGCCCGCACGCCGGCGACGCCTGCGCGGGGTGGCAGCCCGCGCGCCCTGCGTGGGCGCGGGGGCTGCCACCCCCACGGGCGAAGCCGTGGACGGCGCGGTCGGTGGCCGCGTGTCACGCTCCACCTGCGCCGAACTTCGGGTGGCGGAAGCTGGTCCTCCCTTGGTGGCGGCAGCAAAGCTGGTGGACGGGTGCACCTTACGAGAAGGAGCGGTCCCTCCCCTCGGTTGATTTCGGCCCCGTTTGAAGGCCGAGCAGCCTCGATAGCTGGCAACGTGCGTGCCGCCGCAATTGCAGCACGTCGGTTTGTCTTCCCTGGCAAGCCCGCAAGACTTGCTCTCGTGCCCGCCCGCGCACTTAACGCAGCGGGGCGACATGGAGCAGTAGCGGGAGACATGGTCGAGCCTTTGGCAGGAAAAGCACTGGGCCCTCTTGCCTTTGGCCCGGAGAGGTTCCACTGCGACCTTGACACGGCCGACCCGCTGCACCTGGAAAATCTTCCGATTTTCCAGGTTGTCAACGAGGACAACCTGGTACAGTGGCATGTCGCGATGCGTACGTGGAGACTTCATTAGTCCGGTGGACCGGACGCCGAAGCCCAGGTCCTCGAGCTCCTCGCGAAGGTAGTCCGCACCAAACTTGAGGGGAAGGTGGCGGAATACCACCTTCAGAAGTTTGAGCGGCTCGGAGGGGTGCGTGTAGCACGGGAGGCCATCTTTGCAGATGGCGTCCATCACCGCGCGGTACTCCTCGTTGGTCGACACTGTGACCTTGTAAAGGTCACGGCCAGCGTTCTTGACAGTGGCGGACGTGGCCACCCTGTGCAGTTTTTGCTGGAACTCCTTGTATTCGCCAGCCCACTGGATGACTATAGGCGGCGGCTTCTTTTGGGCCGGCGCCGGAGGCGCGGCGCCATCCTCCATCGCATCGTCGCTGACGCCCGCAAACGTGTTGGCGGTCGGCAGCGGGGTCGGTAGCTGCAGCGCAGCGGCCCTGGCAGTGTGCCGCCGGGGCGGGGCGACAAAACCATCCTCGTCCGGCTGTCGGGAAGCAGCAGGTGAACGAGTGGGCCGCCGCGTGGTCTTCGTCGATTTCTGCGCGGCGGTGCTCCGGGAGGAGCCCGCGAGAGTCAGCCCAGACGCGGTGGTGGAGGTGCGGGAGGCCCTGGTGGCCTTCTTCCGCGACCTCGCTCCTTCAGATGTCTGAGAGGGAGTGTCAGAGTCGTCATGCGTCACAGCCCGGCGCTTTCTGGGCGCGCGGGGAGCGTCAAGGTCGGTGTCACGGCGCTCCGACTCGGCAATCGCCTCAGCCAGATTTGCGTCGGGCAGGTCCATGTCCTCCATCTCGGTAGCTGCAGCTAGCGCAGCCACGGGCTCTTCTCGTGTCTCCGGGGCCAGGGGGGCAACCGGGGGCACATCGACCTCTTCAGTGGTCGAGGCCAGCGGCGCAACTCCCGCCGAGGCCGCCACCGCCGGGACCGCAAAATCGTGCGATGCGACCGGCGGGGCTCTCGGTGGCACACCCGACACATGCTGCCTCGTGTGCGGTAGAGCGGCAGCCTTCTGAATGTTGCAGAAGGCGAGAATAGCCGCCTCGTCGTCCTCTCGACCAGGGTAGGGGCCCCCGTGGGCGAGTTTGTTCATGAGAATGAACACTCGATCACGAGGGTGCGCGTCAAAATCCGATGAGTCAAACCCGTCAGCGTCAGTTGTCGAAAGCCGGTTCGTCATAAGTGGGGGGCCGGATGGGGCCGCCACCGGGATCAACTCAGTCGCCTGAGCTGGCCCCGACGGACGGCGATCCGCCACACCCTTCGCAAGTAAAGCATCCTCTCTCATCGACATCTCGAACCGCAATGCGTGCGTGCGTGCGTCGACGCGTGCGTGCCGGAGAACGGAGCAGCAACGCTCCAGCAGGTCGCAGGGAATGGGCGCGGACCACAGAGTAAGCGCCTGCAGCCGTTGGTGAAGGGGGAAGGCCATAGGCATAAATACTGGACCAGGTCCACTCGAGGAGCAGTCTCAGGTTGCACCTGATGAAGGTTACGAGCTACGTGACCGAAATATCGTGCAATTACGACGCTGATATCCGGCAGAATGCCCGACAATCCAAGATGTCATCCAGAGGCTGAATTTGTCTAGTGATTGCAGGTGGAATAAACTGTAATGTCACACACTTTTCAGAAGGAATAATTTGCTCTAAAGGAGTATAATTTATACGTAGAACACGAATGAAGCAAAAGCAAGTTTTTTGGCCAGCTATTTGCCAAAAGCAGTGCTTATGTGATAGTTGTAGTTCTCGTAGGCCCATTTTACCATTCTTGCTTTGATATGATGTAAATATTCCCTACTGCCTTTGTAAAATCACACACATGAGAAAAAATCGTAGGGTGCAGAGCACCTCCAACTTCTCACAGAACAATAAACAACTTTTCCATCCAGATTAACAGTCGGCATAATTGTATACGAATGCGTTAAGTCTTTGATATTAGTTGACCCTGATACAACGCTCTTGGTATCTCTGATTTCCAGAGTTCCTTTCATATGCATTTCCTCTTCAAATCCCAATTGATCGGAGCTGAAAACAAATTCCTCGCTGAACGATGGAATAAGTTTGTTAGTCTCATCTACAAATTTTCGCACCGATTCCGCAGTTTGCTGTTCATCATCAAGTTGACAGTTCGTTTGAAATTTAGTTATCTTACATCTTGCAATTCTGCAACACTGTTTGAAGTTATGCTATCTACTGCTGCTCTTGAAATCACTTTAATGTATGTCGCACGCAATTTGATGAGCATAACGTAGTAGACCCTATCACGCACATCATGTGAATTTTATCAACCAAAAGCGCAAACACCAATATTTGTAACAATTACGCATTGTGCTCCGTTGACTATGCGTAGTTTTTTTTTGTGCACAACGCGTTTATACTACTTCGATCTTATTCGAACTTTGCTGATAATCCTTTTCTTTTCTTAATGATCTTCCATGTACGTAATTATGTTTATTACTGCTCCTTGGACAACTATTGCTCTTTATTACGTTTCACTGGAGATGGTATCTGTGGCTGCCTGTAGGACATGGATGATGACTCGACGCTTGTTTCAATATAACTTTTACTTGTGAAGCACACAGCCCACTGATTCATCTAGCAGAAACCCTAATATTTCATCTGTCATTTATTTCTGACTGGGAAATTCCTTGCGTCCCTTTCTGGCAACTGGCAACTGTTGTTGTAGATATTACGCAATGTTTGATTTGTTTATCGTTGTCATTGCTCTGCTTTATATAAGCGCCACTAGCACTGTAGCACTGTTGTGAGTTACTCGTCGACTAAGCAGTTCAACTACATTCCGTAGTCTCATGCTGTATTCACCACTTTATACCTGCAGTTCCACCCCCCGCTGCCATTAGCAACCAATATCGTAGTTGCATGGAAAACAGTATAAGTGCGTAGAATGCCGTCATTATCATTGGCCTTTTGCAATCTCGTATTCAAGGCGTTCCTTTACATATATAAGGCCAAACGACTTGTCTGACGTAGCGATAATAAATTATACACATAAACTATTCTCGTGAATCAGCCTGTCTATTAGTGCAAACCGAGTTATAATCCCTACCGTAGATTCTGTGATCAGCTTTAACATACAGGAAAACGGGGCGGGGGATTAAAAGTACTCATCACTTTCAGCAAATTTGCAGGAAATGTTGATGAAATGTATACACAAACCTTCAACGTGAATCTGTCTATTAGTGCAAAGCATGTCAAAATCTCTATTGTAGGTGCTGAGATTAGCGCCGCGGGCATCTTAATTCCTAACACGTATGGATGGACACAATTTATCAGAGTTGTTCATTTGTGCACAAGTACATTTTGTGATAATGTCATTAGAATTAATGAACTGTTACAGGCAAATCACTATGACTACATATTTCGTACATATAAGAAACCACCGCCTACAACATCTTGTACAGATGTTGAACAGGCAGCTGAAGTTTTCAGTGATAAACGTTTTACATGTCACTGTAGTTTCCAAGGTGCGCAGATTCCTTCAGTTGACTCACAGCGAGAGAACCAGCGTCACGTCTTTAACCGAGAAGTGCAGCTCCCAAGATTTGAAACGGAGCCAAACGCCCAAGAGCTCTGGCGTTCCTAACGACTTTATAGGCAGTTAGCTCGGTACTTGTGGTAAGAAAGCCTTATTCTGCCAGATGGGACGACGTCTTGTGCCAATAACGAAAAGACAGAGGAATGTACTAACATAAAAAAAGTTTCGGCCATTAACCAGTACGGGTGAAAGACTGACATCGATGTATAGTGCGTTCAGATGCCTGTCTTCCTATTTTCAGTTTTTTGTGTGTGAGTGGCGCTTTTTTTATATGATGATGACAAACAACGTATTTTTCTCCCAAAAAATATTATGTCAAGAGGAAAAGAAATACCTACAGAAGGGACGGATATTACACCTAAGAATGCGTTCTAAATTTTGACATAATAAAAATCACAAAAGTGATACATCTACTCCCAAAATCTGTATTTTCAAAGTAACGTGCAATATTAAATGTAATGTATCCGTCGAGTAAAGTGTATGATTTATGTCAGGTCTCTGTGGCAACCGTGTTGCATGCAGATATTCTCAAATATAATAGTGTAACTTTAAAAATTAACTGTTGACGAATTACGACAACAATTAAGAGCTAGAAAAAGCACAAAACAATGCGTAAACGTCATGTAGATGCTAAATCCCATCACAGTCCTGGTAGTACATCTGTCTTTAACCGGAAGCTTGGTTTGAAGACTGCAGTATTTTATGAGGGACGTTGCTTTTGGAGGTGTTGTGCCTTCAATAACTTCCTCTTGCTTTTATCACTGGAAAGAAGGAAGATTAGGGTTCAAAATCCCGTCGACATCAAGGTCGTTAGAGACGATGCAAATGCGCAGAATTTGTCGAGGTTGGAGAAGAAAATCGGCCGTGCCGTTTCAAAGGAACCATTCCGGCATTTACCTGGAGCGATTTACAGGAATCACGGTATACTTAAATCTGGATGGCTGGACATGGATTTGAATCGTTGTATTCCCAGATTCGAGTTCAGTTTGCTAACCCCTGCGGCATCCCGCTCGGTCTAAAAAATGGTTCAAATGGCTCTGAGCACTATGGGACTTAACATCTGAGGTCATCTGTCCCCAAGACTTAGAACTACTTAAACCTAACTAACGTAAGGACATCACACACATCCATGTCCAAGGCAGGGTTCGAACCAACGTCCGTAGCAGCAGCGTGGTTCCGGACTGAAGCGCCTAGAACCGCTCAGCCACAGCGCCCGGCTCCGCTCGGTCTTTAGAACTTATCATGAATGCCATCTGTGTTTCTACCAGATTTTGCTATTTCGAAATGCTTTATCTGGAGAAAGGTGAGGAAATGTTTTATATGAATGTTCGAATGTGTGTGAAATCTTATGGGTCATCAGTCCCTAAGCTAAAAATGGTTCAAATGGCTCTGAGCACTATGGGACTCAACATCTTAGGTCATAAGTCCCATAGAACTTAGAACTACTTAAACCTAACTAACCTAAGGACATCACACACACCCAAGCCCGAGGCAGGATTCGAACCTGCGACTGTAACGGTCCCGCGGTTCCGGACTGCAGCGCCAGAATCGCACGGCCACCGGGGCCGGCCCTAAGCTTACACACTACTTAACCTAAATTATACTAAGGACAAGCACAATACCCATGCCCGAGGGAGGACTCGAACCTCCGCCGGGATCAGCTGCACAGGAAATGTTTTATAGCTTTATCACTGTAGTCAGCCATTCATGTGATGGATATGTAAGAGCTCCGTTTGGAATCATAGCAATACACCTGTGACCGGCTATTTCTTTTGTACAAAGCTGTTATGTTTGACCACTCTGTGATCTGTTAGAGTTCTTGCATTTGAAGGCAATGCAACCTACCAGATACTTCATCGTGTGCCATGATGGCCATACTGCCATACCGCACATACTGAACTGTCGAAGTCAATTTGAAGAAGGTGGTACCTAGTTCGACATATAGCTGACGGAGAAGAACTTTTTCGTTGCTCGCTTCCGCCTATGTTAAAACTCAAACGGCGGTAGAGTTAAAAGGCTGCTTCTATCTCAGCAGCTACAGAACTAAGACAAAGGAACAGAGTTAGCATTTCCAGTGAATATTACAAGGCACATAGTGTTTTTACTTCAAACGGTGAGGGACCTATGTTACTAAACTGCCAAAACCACCATGTACCAGTTGCTCGTGCCTGTTTAAAGGCTTTCAGGGTCAACAAAAATTTGATTTTCGGTATTTCACATCGTTATTCACCGAATTTAAAAATTGAAAATCCTATCATAATCTACTCAGTAAGAGGAATACTCCTACGTCAAAGGTTTAACACAGTAAGTCAACGTAAGGCCATGTAACTCACGGCTTACAAATTACCCAGACTAGATTCACTTAGCATTTGCGACTTCCAACAAACTTTACACACAGTTTCAATCATTTTAGAAATTCGTACCCTCACAAAATATGAAAGAAAAAAATTTATCGGTCACTACATTTCCATTGTTCATTCAGTAAAACTTCAGAATCACCTTTTAATTTATTACTTCTCTACAACTAATTTCATTCTCAACACATTTTGCAGGTAGTACCCATATACACTACTGAATGTACTTTCAAAACTGTTCAGGAGAAATGATGTAATAAACATTAAGATGCGTCTTCAGTCATTAACGTTTAACGTGCTTCACGCCAAATATTTAAAACATTAACTCATTTGTAAAGTAAGAAGACGTCTGAAGCAGTTTTATACAGGAAAGTTCGATTCTGTAAGGAATCTGAGGTGGGGAGGGGGATTATCCACAAAGTTTGCAAAGTGAGGAACAATTATCTTTTGACAGTCTTGGTTAACCTAATACCCAATATGTACAACGCTCCAATGCTTCTTACACAACTAGAGAACTCAACGAATGTTTCTTTCTGAAATGGAAGGAGACTTGCTCTTCTTCCTACAAGTGTAACTGAACAAACTTCTAAACCTCTTCTTATTACGGTTCCCTGATTTTTAGTGTTGAGTCGTATCCAATTCTCAGGGAAGCCTTCTAATTTTTTTAACTACTTCGAGCTTAACCAATTAGATATACCGTTTACTAATTCAATAAAATTACTTTCATTATCCTTTTTCAGCACGTATTGCACAGTTTCCGCTGTGCGGTATTAGAGTAACTGTGCAGCCATTTTCACATGCAGGCACCCATTTTCAGTAACTTTCAGGTAAGTCTCTGAAATATGACATGCAATTGAAATGCCATCTTTCCAAGATACATCCACTAAGATTTTAATCACTTCTGCTCTAGCTCTAAGTTTACAACCTCTTTTAAACGCCCTTATTACATTGAAATTGCTTTTTATTTTTTGAGTGTTTAATGACAGGAGAAATAATATTTTAGTCTCCTCAAATAACTGTATGTTTTCGGAGAAAGTGCTCTTAATGATAGTATCTTAACTCTATCGTCTGCGCTGCTTTCTTTTTTAATAACCATCGTATCTGTCCTGTTGTGAAGCGCAGTAACAAAACACGCTGAGATCTTGGAAAAGGCACACATCACATTATCTGCACTCCGGCAAAATCATCTTAGCCAATCAGTTAGGCGACACACTAAGGAATGTATACCGCAGAGACAGGCTGGACAGTGAAGGGGGAGGCGTGTTTATAGCGATAAGAAGTGCAATAGTATCGAAGGAAATTGACGGAGATCCGAAATGTGAAATGATTTGGGTGAAAGTCACGGTTAAAGCAGGCTCAGACTTGGTAATTGGATGTCTCTATAGGCCCCCGGGCTCAGCAGCTGTTGTGGCTGAGCACCTGAAGGATAGTTTGGAAAATATTTCGAGTAGATTTCCCCACCATGTTACAGTTCTGGGTGGAGATTTTAATTTGCCGGATATAGACTGGGAGACTCAAACGTTCATAACGGGTGGCAGGGACAGAGAATTCAGTGAAATTTTTTTAAGTGCTTTATCTGAAAACTACCTTGAGCAGTTAAACAGAGAACGACTCGTGGCGATAACATATTAGACTTTCTGGTGACAAACAAAACCGAACTATTTGAAACAGTTAACGCAGAACAGGGAATCAGCGATCATAAAGCGGTTACGGCATCGATGATTTCGGCTGTAAATAGAAATATTAAAAAAGGTAGGAAGATTTATCTGTTTATCAAAAGTGACAAAAAGCAGATTACAGAGTACCTGACGGCTCAACACAAATGTTTTGTCTCAAGTACAGATAGTGTTGAGGATCAGTGGAAAAAGTTCAAAACCATCGTACAATATGCGTTAGATGAGTATGTGCCAAGCAAGATCGTAATAGATGGAAAAGAGCCACCGTGGTACAACAACCGAGTTAGAAAACTGCTGCGGAAGCAAAGGGAACTTCACAGCAAACATAAGCATAGCCAAAGCCTTGCAGACAAACAAAAATTACGCGAAGCGAAATGTAGTGTGAGGAGGGCTATGCGAGAGGCGTTCAATGAATTCGAAAGTAAAGTTCTATGTACTGACTTGGCAGAAAATCCTAAGAAATTTTGGTCTTATGTCAAAGCGGTAGGTGGATCAAAACAAAATGTCCAGACACTCTGTGACCAAAATGGTACTGAAACAGACGATTACAGGCTAAAGGCCGAAATACTAAATGTCTTTTTCCAAAGCTGTTTCACAGAGGAAGACTGCACTGTAGTTCCTTCTCTAGATTGTCGCACAGATGACAAAATGGTAGATATCGAAATAGACGACAGAGGGATAGAGAAACAATTAAAATCACTCAAAAGAGGAAAGGCCGCTGGGCCTGATGGAATACCAGTTCGATTTTACACAGAGTACGCGAAGGAACTTGCCCCCCTTCTTGCAGCGGTGTACCGTAGGTCTCTAGAAGAGCGTAGCTTTCCAAAGGATTGGAAAAGGGCACAGGTCATCCCTGTTTTCAAGAAGGGACTTCGAACAGATGTGCAGAACTATAGACCTATATCTGGAACGTCGACCAGTTGTAGAATTTTGGGACACGTATTATGTTCGAGTATAATGACTTTTCTGGAGACTAGAAATCTACTCTGTAGGAATCAGAATGGGTTTCGAAAAAGACGGTCGTGTGAAACCCAGCTCGCGCTATTCGTCCACGAGAATCAGAGGGCCATAGACACGGGTTCACAGGTAGATGCCGTGTTTCTTGACTTCCGCAAGGCGTTCGATACAGTTCCCCACAGTCGTTTAATGAACAAAGTAAGAGTATATGGACTATCAGACCAATTGTGTGATTGGATTGAGGAGTTCCTAGATAACAGAACGTAGCATGTCATTCTCAATGGAGAGAAGTCTTCCGAAGTAAGAGTGAAGAATGATTTCAGGTGTGCCGCAGGGGAGTGTCATAGGACCGTTGCTATTCACAATATACATAAATGACCTGGTGGATGACATCGGAAGTTCACTGAGGCTTTTTGCAGATGACGCTGTGGTGTATCGAGAGGTTGTAACAATGGAAAATTATACTGAAATGCAGGAGGATCTGCAGCGAATTGACGCATGGTGCAGCGGATGGCAATTGTATCTCAATGTAGACAAGTGTAATGTGCTGCGAATACACAGAAAGATAGATCCCTTATCATTTAGCTACAAAATAGCAGGTCAGCAACTGGAAGCAGTTAATTCCATAAATTATCTGGGAGTACGCATTAGGAGTGATTTAAAATGGAATGATCATATAAAGTTGATCGTCGGTAACGCAGATGCCAGACTGACATTCATTGGAAGAATCCTAAGGAAATGCAATCCGAAAACAAAGGAAGTAGTGTACAGCACGCTTGTTCGCCCACTGCTTGAATACTGCTCAGCTGTGTGGGATCCGTACCAGATAGGGTTGATAGAAGATATAGAGGAGATCCAACGGAGAGCAGCGCGCTTCGTTACAGGATCATTTAGTTATCGCGAAAGCGTTACGGAGATGATAGATAAACTCCAGTGGAAGACTCTGCAGGAGAGACGCTCAGTAGCTTGGTACGGGCTTTTGTTAAAGTTTCGAGAACATACCTTCATCGAGGAGTCAAGCAGTATATTGCTCCCTCCTACGTATATCTCGCGAAGAGACCATGAGGATAAAATCAGAGAGATTAGAGCCCACACAGAAGCATACCGACAATCCTTCTTTCCACGAACAATACGAGACTGGAATAGAAGGGAGAACCGATAGAGGTACTCAGGGTACCCTCCGCCACACACCGTCAGGTGGCTTGCGTAGTATGGTTGTAGATGTAGAAGGACAGGAACAACTCATCAAAAACGTGAGTCCGCTTATACACAGAAACTGCATAAACAAAGAATGATTATGTGAGCGAACAATTTTAGAACAAAATATGGTGTATTTCAACAAACAAATCAGATAAAAAGTACAGAATATGATAACAGGGGAAGAAAAACTATTTAAATGAGCTAATATAACGATGTATCAAGATGGAAGCGTTAACTTCCCAAAAGAGTTTCTGAATTTACTCGATGATCTCGGTATGTCCTCGCAGAGAAGCTTCTAAGCAATATCATAGTAGCGGAAATATTAGCCAAAAAAGGAAAAGGCAAGTCAGTAATCATACGACGAGTTCCACTCATTTTAACTAACTTACGATTCAGCTTTCAAAGTTTTGCAAATTTCCGTAAGATTAGTCAAAAAAGCATAACGACGAACATTCCAGTGTCGAAAAGCTTATTTAAAGTAATTGTGTTTCTCGCACAGACACCTAAATGTAGCGTATTCTCGTGCTGGATAACAAGAAAACTTGTCGTCTTTGCACTCGTAAGGAAGATTCAAAATACACATTATAACAATACACTTTCAATATGTTACATGCTATACAGATAAATTGATTAACTGCGCATCTTTCGTTTCGCTATTTACGGAGACCAAACAGAAAAAAGACCGAGTGAAGAGGACCCTTTGCGGCCACTAATAACTATACTTCTGTAAAACGTGACTTGGACCTTAGCGTTAACTGTCGTTGTATCTGCAATTATATTCTATAGTTGTTTCTTGAAGGGGCACATTTCACTTCTTCATTGTCACTAGTTGTTTGTTGCATCTTCAATTCCCTTACATATAACTAATACGGATGGATAGAGGATAGGATCAGTACTAACTGCCTATTCAGATTTTCCTTTTCCCCAAGATAATGAATGTGAAGTTGTTACGACACTCTTTTATTACGGCACACATCTCATTTACTCTCTCTTGCAGGACAATCTCTGGGAAAAGACAAAAATGCAAGTATGTCAGCAATGTATTATTAATAACAAGCAATGAAAGGTCATATTTAAGATAGGTGAAACACACACACACACACACACACACACACACACATATTTCGGCAGAAATTAAGGAATTAAAATGTACTTTACATCCTACATTGTTCAAATTTGCTACAGCGTTCTGAGTTTCATCTCCATGCCGATTAGTATTTACTACGAATGGGCCACATCCGGTGTCAATACCATCCTTAAAGACAGACATGATGCCGCATTTTTCAAATCCTGCAGTTTATCCTGAGGTCTGAAATATTCTGAGCATAACCTTTTACCAGAATTAAAAACTATCGAATCAGCACAAAAAGGCGACTATATCCTGGGCAGAATCAGAGATGTAAATGAAGGGAACTAGCTTTTCGACTTATCTGGCAGCTTCAAAGACATTTAAATAAAAACATCGTAGCTTATTCTCACCTTTAATCCACTCCCAGAAATGTTATCCTCCCAGAAAAGGTTTTTGGATAACACAGATACGCTCTTCAGCCACATGACACATTATATATCGTTTACTACTGTTGGCGAATATTCTGGTTTTGGACACATGATCAGGGACTTCAGCCTATAAATTGGAAGATGCAGGTGTGCCAATACCTTGCAGCTAACGGAGGTCACTGCGCTGTGGAAGTAGGGGTAACTCGTAAAAAAAGCGCGAATATTTCAAGATGTTTTGAGTTAAATGTCTTTGAAGCTGCCAGATTAGTCGAAAACTAGTGCCCCTCTTCTACATCCCTAACTCCGCCCACAACATATTTGTCTTTTTCACGCTGTTGTAGGAGCATTTTCATTCTGTTTCCCAGCTTTTACTCTCCGATAAAATTTGATATTAGACGTTGGCAACCGATGTAGACTTTCGTTGACTCGTTCAACCAATAAGTCGGATTTGATTTATTTTTTTTGTCTTTCGAACCATGTTGCTTGTATCGTAGCAAAAGACAAATCTGTCACAAAAAAGGACGAACTTTAATTGCATGTATGTGTCTACCTTCTTACAAAACTTGAACCGGTTGCAGATGCCTGAATATGAAAATGGTCCGGGTAAAAAAAAAAAAAAAAAAAAAAAAAAAAAAAAAAAAAAAAAAAAAAAAAAAAAAAAAACATGTTTTTTGCACGCAAAACGCAAACGATGCTAGATTTTTGAAAGCGAGATTTCAATTTTATGGTAATGCATTTTTTATTTATTTCATTCTCTTTAAACAGTTTCCGAGCATTCAGTTCACTTAAGAACGAGTTTTATGTGCTCCATTTAGCTCGACCTTACATTATTGTATCTTGACAACGGATACAGATTACTGGATAGAAAAATTCGTTTTTGCTTTATGCATTGATCTACCGTCATGAAAAGTTCGGAGCCGATTCGTACAAGTTTAAAGTATAGAAGTGGCGCGCTTCAAAAGCCTACCAGAAAAACGTGTTTTTGGACGTAAAGTCCGAAATGTGCCATTAGCTGAGCATTAATTTAGCCCAATTAAAATTGTTTGTAATTTGTCTGGACCCCAGCTCCGGTTCGCCATTCAACCGTGCTTAATATAATGCAACACAGCTGTAGGAAGTCAGTACATGAACTTCGTAACAAAATATTTTACTCGTCGCTCAACTGAGATAGTAAACAAATCCCGTTATAGAGGGAATGTGTTGAAAGTTATTTAAGTTCTGAAATTCACTTAATAAACTCTGTTATGGTGAATGAAAACGCCGTTGACAGTTGGTGAACCTCCGTTTTAATTGACCTCACTATCGATTTCATGGCTTACACACGCATCTTTATGCGCAAACTACATATTTAGTGACTGAAATATTATTACAGACTGTGTAAGCAGGCTGTTTAGGTTTTTATGTTGGTAATGTCATGTAGCGCTCTGTATGAAAATCACTGATTGCGCTGTGTGCAGTCTGTGGCTGGTTTGCATTGTTGGAATTAGCTATTGTAGTGTTGGGCAGTTGGCTGTTAACAGCGCGTAGCGTAAAGCGTTGCGTAGTTGGTGTTGAGCCGCCAGCAGTGGTGGATGTGGGGAGTGACAAGGCGGAGTTTTGAGAGCAGATGATCTGGACGTGTGTCCATCAGAGACAGTAAATTTGTAAGACTGGATGTCATGAACTGATATATATTGTTTTCTATCAAAATCTTTCATTTGCTAAGTATGCCTATCAGTAGTTAGTACCTTCAGTAGTTTGAATCTTTCATTTAGCTGGCAGTATTGGATCTCGCTGTATTGCAGTAGTTTGAGTAACGAAGATTTTTGTGAGGTACGTGATCCATGAAAGGTATAGGTTAATGTTAGTCAGGGCCATTCTTTTGTAGGGATCATTGAAAGTCAGACTGCATTGCGCTAAAAATATTGCGTGAAAGTTTAGTGAATGTCTGAGTACGTCCAGTTTTGCTCAGCTCTTTGAAAATCAAATAACGTAATTCACTAATTTCCTTAGGGGGCGTTTCACAACTATATTGCAATTTTTTGCTGTTACAGATGATTAATTTGAAGACTTACATTCACAAAAATTCATACATTAATCCACTGCAGGTGAACGCATGGTCTTTCGTCAAGGCATTGCCATTCTAAGAATATTTTCATTACACAAAAACTAGACAAAGGATAATTGAGAAGGTGGTCCATGTAATGTCCTCCAAGAATGTTGGCGAGTAAGTCGAACCGATATACTGGCGAGTCATTGCATATGCAAGTATTTTTAAGAAAAGAAAACCGTACTGAAGCGTGAAATGAATTCGTTGGTATGTTAACAGCGTTCGTCATCTGCAATTTTGTTCACAGAGGGAGAGATTTTCGCGACATCACAACTGTATAACGTAAAAGTTCACTAGCGAAGTTGTAATGTCACAAAAAATAAGGAAATTGTATTCTGCTGAAGTCGGAATCTTGAAAATACGTTCATTGTCAATAATTTGTTTTACTCATTCTGATTTTAACCAATGATTTGCTTCATAGGTGGTATTAGACTTGAGAAACTTTTAAGGTAAAAAAATGATTTTCGAGGACCATTCCTTTCTACACATGACAATCATTCATTTAAATTTTATAACTATGCCTCGACATCATTAATCCTACCCCATTTCTCGCTTCCATTACCTATAATTGTTACAGTTTCCGGCGACCTTTTATTAACGGTCCTACACCGAAGCTGGCTAAACTCTTGTTTTTCGGTATCTCCAGACAAAGCCGGGGAAGTTTTGCAATACTCCGTAAAAACTCGAGGGGAAACTTTGCCTATAAGTTGGTCGAGAAAGAATAAGGAATCCGTCTCCTGCGAGGGCGAGAAATTTTTCTGCTAACATTTCTCGCTGGGAGTTTTGTCGACTTCCGCGGCTGCGGTATCACCCTTACAGCGCCGCAGGATTGTGTAGCTAAGAGGCCAGCGGAGTTTCCGTTCTTTATAAATGCTGTTAACAGTCAATTAATTACCTAGTTTCACGTTCCTTATACCATCTAAATTAAGTTCCTTAAAGGTATGTAACATGCCAGTATCGAGAGCACGCTATGGTGGCAAACAGAACATTATTTACGGTCTATTTATTATTTTAGAGACGTACAGGCGACGAGTTTTCTCATGGTTCAAACACTACTTTTTTTATGGAAACTGTTTTATGAGGAGAGGATGATGATAAATCCCGGCGTAAATCAGTTTTTTACTTGCGTCTCTGCCTTTGCTGTTTTCATACACTTTATGTTGTTATCGTTTCTACATCTACGTCGGTACTCCGCAAGGCACTTCTTGGTGTGTGATGGAGGGTACCACTAATATATAGCCTCCTCCCCTTTACAATCGCGAATGGTGCGTTGGAAGAATGATTGACGGTAATCCTCTGAATTAGCTCTAATTTCTCGAATTTTCTCATTGTGGTCACTTCGCGAGACGTATGTGGAAGGAAGTAATATGTTGTCCGACGTTTCCTGGAAACTGCTTAACTTTGGATAATTATATTCACATTATGAATATATAGGAGCAACAGAGATATTTTGGATCTACATTTACAACAACAACCATGCACCGCAAACATCAGTGCTGTGCATTGCAGACGGATCGCGTTAATCCTAGAGAGTAATGGCAACTGCTCATATCATTAAATATTTATTCCTAACGGTGAAAAGTATCTATTCAGAACCATTATATTTACATACCGTGTGGGGCAATAAAGTAATGAGACTGAAGTGAAAAAACATGTTGCTTACCGTTTTAGTCAATTTTAGTCTTGCCTCCTTCAAAGTAGTTCCCTTCTGTTTGCACTCACTTTTTCCAGCCTTCTGCCATTTCTGGAACTGATCTTCTGTAATATCCTCCAAGACCCTCGTCACAGCTTTTTGGACACCTTGTGTTGTTTGAAAATGGTGTCCCTTTACCGCCGTTTTGACTCTTGGAAATAGAAAAAAGTCGTACGGAGCGTTATCTGGTGAATAAGGTGGCCGGTGTAGCACTGAAATTTGTTTTGAGGTTAAAAATAGCTGTACGGACAGAGCAGTATGGGATGGCGCGTTATCGTGATGCAGAATCCAATTGTCAGCAATGTTGGCACAGACACGAAGAAATGTTTTACAAAGTCCTTCTAAAATTTCTTTGTAGTGATATTGGTTAACTGTTTGCCCAGGAAACACCCACTCTTTATGAATAATTCTCTTGGAATCAAAGAAGCACACAAGCATGCATTGCACTTTTGACTTTGACGTGCGAGCTTTTTTTGGTCTGGGTGATCCCTTTGAGCACCATTGCGAACTTTGGCGTTTTGTCTCTGGATCGTACTGAAAAACCAACTTTCATCACCAGTGATAACATAGCTCAACAATTCTGGGTTGATTTCCCTTTGCTCTAACAGATCGGCTGCTACATTTTTCCGTGTTTCTCACTGTGTGATGTGAGATTTTTGGGGACCATTTTTGCACAAATCTTTCTATACCAAGATCTTCAATTATTATTAGACGAACCGTTTCTCGACTGATGTTCAGTTCCTCTGCAGTCATTTTCATGGATAATCTTCGATCAGATCGTACGAGTTCACGCACCCTGGCCAAGTTGACATCCGTCCGTGAGGTTGATGGTCGTCCACTGCGGTCTTCATCTTCAACATCTGTTCTGCCTTCACTAAACATTTTATGCCAACGAAAAACTTGAGCTCTTGACATAGCCTCCTCTCCAAAAGCCTTCTGAAGCTTACCGTAAGTTGTCGTCGCGTTTTCACCCAATTTAACGCAAGAAGAAATGGCACACCGTTGCGCAATATTATGCGGTTCCATTTCAGTGACGAGAGACACAAACACGTGTAACTTATTACAGCACAACTCACGGCTGATCAGTTGCATCGAAGTGCCCCTTGGACTAGAAGCAGCTTATAGACCGAGGTAAACGATATTGTGCCTACACAAGCCTGGAGGGTTGTCATAGTTTGCAAAGAAAATCAGTCTCATTACTTTATTGTCGCAACTCGTATATCCATTTTAGTTTTACACGAAGGTGACAAAAGTCATGCAATATTTTCTAATATCTTGTCGGCTCTCTTTTTGCCCGGCGTAGTGCAGTAAATAAACGTAACAAGGATCTACAAATCGTTATAAATCTCTCGCAGAAATATTGAGCCATTCTGACTCTTTTCAGACGTCCATAATAGCAAATGTGTTTCCGGTGCAGGATTTTATGCACGAATTGACCTCTCTGTTATGTCCCATACATGTTCGATGGGATTCATGTTGAGCGATCTGGGTGACCAAATCATTCGCTGGAATTGTCCACAATGTTCTGACACGGCGCATTGTCATCAATAAAATTTCCATTGTTGTTTGGGAACATAAAGTCCATTATTGACTACAAATGGATTCCAAGTAGGCCAACGAAACCATTTCCAGTCAATGAACGGTTTACTTTGACCAGAGCACCCAGTCCATTCCATGTACATACAGCCCACACTATTATGGAGTTACCATCAGCTTGTACTCGGTATTGTTGACAACTTGCATCCATGGCTTCATGTGATCTGCGCCACATTCTGACCATACCATCAGCTCTTATCAGCTGAAATCGGGACTCATCTGACTAGGCCACGGTTTTCAGTCGTCTAGGGTATAACCGAGATCTAACCGAGGAGAGGCTCTGCAGTCAATATCGTACTGTTAGTAAAGGCACTCGCGTTGGTCATCTACTGCATAGCCCATTAACGACAAATTTCACCGCACTGTCCAAACGGATACGTTCGTTGTACGTCCCACATTGACTTTTGCGATTACTTCACGCAGAGTTGCTTGTCTGTTAGCACTGACAACTCCGTGGTGAGAGTTAATTCCTAAAATTTGGTATTCTCGGCGCACTCTTGATACTGTGGACCTAGAGATATTGAAATCTCTCACGATTTCCGAAATGGAATGTTCTGTGCCTCTAGCTCCAGCTACTATTCCGTGTTCAAAGTCTGTCTAGCGGCCATAATCACGTCAGAAACCTTTCCACGTGAATCACCAGTGTACAGGTGACAGCTCCGCCATGCACTGCTCTTTTACACTTTGTGTACGCGGTACTACCACCATCTGTATACATGCATATCGCTACCCCATAACTTCCGTGACCTCAATGTATACGCGAAAGAGGAATATGGGATCAAAGGCGCGAGAGTCGTCGGAGCAAATCGGGAAGAAATGACTGCTAAGGAAGCAATGCGTGAACGTAAGCAGACTACTTTGCGAACTTTACCGTTGGATTTTAAAAATATTGTGTGATGCAAATAAAAACAAGAACTTTTTCCATTTCATTTACTAACAAATGAGATGTGTAATATCAGCTGCTTCCGGTTTTTCACTTCCTTATAGAGAATCAAATTGGTGTTCAGCCTCTGTAGCTTTATAGAGGATAAAATGTTTAATCTATATAATATTTACGTGAAGTGAAAGGGAAGTAGGAAAGCTGTGGAACAGCTACATGGCTCCCTTTGGAAAACACAATGAAACAAAAGTTTGCTATCCATTTAATAATGAATACGTATTCATGATAGTATATCTGCTCAAAGTCACAATACACTACAAAATGTGGTTTATAATGCTGCACAACATGCCGTTTTAAATCATAAAGACAACAATAATAATGCCTGCTTAAAAAGCAAACAAAAGTGGAAAATAAGCTTACACTGCAGATATCGTAAACATGTTCTACCTACCACGTAATGAATTATGTATAACTGAGATTTTCAGGAATGTAAGATATATCAGAAATTGCATCACTACGGCTTATACACGGTGACAATTACTGGACTATACGAAATAGAAACGTAAATTAGTTACAAACTACGATGTGTACACACGTTATTCAACATGCAAACGCCACTACAGATATTCGGATTTAGGTTGTAACATCTTCGATATGCCTGCAATCATTGGCGATGATGTGGCTCAGACGAATGGCGAAATTCTGCTTGACTTGCTGAAGTGTCAGAACATTGATACTCCCGATGACCTCCTGAACGGCTGTTTTCAGCTCAGCAATGGTTTTTGTGTTATTGCTGCACACCTTGTCTTTAATATTGACCCACAAAAGGGAGTTGCACTTGTTTAGACCCGGAAATATGGTGGCCGATCGAGGCCCATGCCAGTGGCCACAGCCATGTGGGGTAGCCGCACGGTCTACGGCGCCTTGCCATGGTTCGCGCGTCTCCCCCCCGTCATAGGTTCGACTCCTCCCTCCGGGGTGTGTGTGTGTGTTGTGGTTAGCGTAAGTTAGTTTAAGTTCGATTAAGTAGTATGTAAGGCTAGGGACCGATGACCTCAGCAGTTTGATCCCTCAGGAACTTATCACAAATTTCCAAATCCCAGTGGCCTCTGGGTACCCCAGAGCCATAATGTGCTCCCCACAGTGCTCCTCCAGGACATCAAACACTCTCCTGCTTCGATGGTGTCGAGTTCCATCTTGCATGAGCTACATCATCTCGAAATCAGGCTCACTGCGGATAATGGGGACGAAATCTTCTTCCAAATCTTCGCATGCCGTTCAGTAGTCACCGTGCCATCAAGGAATATCGCATCGATCATTCCGTGACAGGACATTGCACACCACACGGTCACCCGTTGAGGGTGAAGAGACTTCTCGATGGCGAAATGCGGATTCTCAGTCCTCCAAGTGCGCCAATTTTGCTTAATGATGAACCCATCCAAATGAAAGTGGGTATGCGCATACTAATTCCCATCATTCTCATCATGCCCCGCGACCAACCGTTCAGTTTAAACGTCCTAAAGTAAAAAGTTCAGAAGTTATGACGATTTCATTTCATATAGTTCAACAATTCCAGAATGAGATTTTCACTCTGCAGCGGAATGTGCGCTGATATGAAACTTCCTGGCAGATTAAAACTGTGCGCCGGACAGAGACTCGAACTCGGCACCTTTGCCTTTCGCGGGCAAGTGCTCTACAAACTGAGCTACCCAAGCACGACTCACGGCCCATCCTCACAGCTTTACTTCTGCCAGTACCTCGCCTCCTTGGCTAAGCCATGCCTCCGCAATATCCTTTCTTCCAGGAGTGCTAGTTCTGCAAGGTTCGCAGGAGAGCTTCTGTAAAGTTTGGAAGGTAGGAGGCGAGGTACTGGCAGAAGTACAGCTGTGAGGAGGGGGCGTGAGTCGTGCTTGGGTAGCTCAGTTGGTAAAGCACTTGCCCGCGAAAGGCAAAGGTCGCGAGTTCGAGTCTCGGTCCGGTACACAGTTTTAATCTGCCAGGAAGTTTCATTTTAGTTCAATAATTGTCAGCCTCTAAGTCCCTGGATACAAAAGATACTCAGGAAATCGCGGCATATAAAACAAAGGTTCTCTGCTACTTTGCGACACATAAAAAAGACGGGCTTGAGAGCACACGGAAAATTTCAGACAAGTGGCACCTGAGAAAACGTCACAAATTTAAGTTGAATGCACTGCCGTATTTTACGGGTTACAAGGTGTACTTTTTTCTTCGAAATATTGCCTCTAAAATTCAAGTGCGTATTATACTCGATATTAATATAAAAACTCCAGTGTTGGATTTAAAAATACCCGCCAGCCTTAGAAATAGCTCTATATTCTATGGTGCAGGAGACCTATCTCTATCTAGCAACACTGGATTCACCGGGTAGCAGCAGTGCACTGGTGGGACGAACATGAGTTGCGGGGATTCACAACACTGTCTCCCTCCCGCTCTGCTATCACAAACCCAGTGAACTAGAATTGAACGTGATTTGTGCTGTCGGTAACAGCACAATATTTTTGTTAGTAGCCATTTTCGTAATGAAAAAAAAGGTATTCATATGTCGCGGGCTATATATTGAAAGTAATACCATGCGCAGAACACGGAAACCGAGCAACTGACCCTCCACCCACCAACAGAAAAAAAAAACATTCGCAGTTGCCGGGCTAGTAAAGAAGAACTGAAAAATGAGGAAAACTAAATCTACAAATAGAGAGCTAAATGCAAAATGGCCAAAACCAGAAGGTGACATATTGAAATAAATTTAAGGTCACCGTCAAAATAGCACTGGAATTCACACAAAACTGATCCAAATACACGCTCGTAAGCTAACACTACAGTGGGACTTAACAGACTAAGGGTGGTGTTAACTGTTTATGAAGCGTCATGGACTTAGCAAGCGAACCGAAACCAAAATTTCTCAGAAAATTCCACAACAATATGAAGAAAAAGTATTATCTTTACGTCGCTGTATTCTTCACCATCGAAAGAAAACAGCTTTGGAACTAAGCCAGATAGGAAAAATGGACGAAAATCCTCTGACATCTGATGTGGCGAGTAACAGAACCCTTGCCGTCAGAACCGTTGCCATGAAATATGCTAAAACTGTAATTATAAAAACAGGTGGACATTAAAAATGCACTATGTTGTTGTCCTTTCATGTTATGCTGATGGTACTAAACTTAATCCTATGATCATTTTCAACAGCAAAATAATGCCAAAACCTTCTGAATACTGCCGGGTGCTGCTCACGTACATGACAAGTGTTGGCTGGACGAGGCTTGCATGGAATTTATGGATTAGTAGGGTGTGGGAGGGAAGGAAAGATGGTTTATTGCAGGAGAGTCCTCTTCTTGTGCTAGATCAATTTAGTAGTCATTTGAAAAACTCTGTGAAAGAGAAATCGAGACTGGGAAATACAGAGCTTGCTGTTATTCTGTGAGGACACAGAAAATGGCTCTAAGCACTATGGGACTCAACATCTGAGGTCATCAGCCCCCTAGACTTAGAACTACTTAAACCTAACCAACCCAAGGACATCATATACATCCATGCCCGATGCTGGATTCGAACCTGCGACCGTAGCAGCCGCGTGGTTCCGCACTGAAGCGCCTAGAGCCGCACGGCCACAGCGGCCTGGGACAAAGGAAAGAAAGTAAAGAAAGTAAATTGTACTCGTAAATTGTACACTGTAGTGAACGTTTAAATAGTGAAAAACTGTGAAGATAACGAAAATACAGAGAATATTAAGCATGGCTGGCTGGCTGGCTCTGAGCACTATGGGACTCAACTGCTGTGGTCATCAGTCCACTAAAGCATAGAACTAGTTAAACCTAACTAACCTAAGGACATCACACACATCCATGCCCGAGGCAGGATTCGAACCTGCGACCGTAGCAGTCGCACGGTTCCGGACTGCGCGCCTAGAACCGCGAGACCACCGCGGCCGGCTATTAAGCATGCTACGACCCTAAATATGGTCGTAAGTTTTTAATTCCTGGCGAAACTGTGACAACTGATAGATGTTACCACAGTCATTTTCTATTCCGTTGAAGAAGCTGTAGATGATAAATTAATTAAGCTGAAATTATTCATATACCCTTCACATCACGTAACATTGTCAATTGAACCAGAAACTAACTTTCCACAACCAAAGTGTTTATAAGGTATCACGTCATCTCACAGAAAAAATTAATTTCTGCAATGAACCACAAACTTAAGATGCGCTTAATATGATGAGGTACATCTGATTTGAAATATAACTTACTAATGTAAATCAAAATGTTGAAAAATGTTACGGAAGCAGTGCATGTGACTGTCGACATATTCGTTGAAACTTGTTGTGATACATAAATATCAGCTTTGGCTGAACAGCAAATCATGCATCACAATGATTTCCAATGTAAGTCTTGACCAGTATTGGTTAATTTAAAACATGTAAAACATTAATAACAGATACTTGTATAGAGTTTATTTCTTAAGACTCGCGAATATAACACTCGCATAATGACCAGAAAGGTAAAATTATAAAAAAAGTGCCCGCGTACGAATCACGACACGAGTCTGGTGCGGTATGCACAGACTGTATAGTGGCTTTTGAAGCGCAAATGAAATTGGAATCTAAGAGCTCATTCTCATGCAATGTTATTTTAATTCATTGCCTATTATACCAGCGACTACTATATTCCGTAAATATAACATTAATCATCTTGCATTTATTAGTAACTTCGACGATCGTAGATTTATAATTTTTTGCCCATCTGCTGTATGTCTGACATACCCATAGGTAAATCAAACTTACTAAGACACGCCATTGTTCACGAAGTTACAGTGTTCTCGCTTAATTACTATTAATAAAAATGGCTCTGAGCACTATGGGACTTAACATCTATGGTCATCAGTCCCCTAGAACTTAGAACTACCTAAACCTAACTAACCTAAGGACATCACACAACACCCAGTCATCACGAGGCAGAGAAAATCCCTGACCCCGCCGGGAATCGAAGCCGTGAACCCGGGTGTGTGAAGCGAGAACGCTACCGCACAACCACGAGCTGCGGACTACTATTAATAAATTAGTTTTGATGATGTATTATGAAAAATAGCTGTATTGCCGTTTGAATCCGACAGATAGGCCGTAAAATATTAAAAGCGGTTTCAGCATGGAAACACATCACATTATTCATAGCACATTGACTGTAGAAGTCTACCGCACGTAGAATATACGCATTATCGAGAAAAGAAATGTCTGAATTTGCACCGAGCACAGTAAAGTTAAAATTAAACGAAACATCAAATTTGTCAGTATTTAATTATATTACACCAGTGCCATTTAGGGAAAATATATTATGTACGTGATACATGAAAAGGAAAGAGAGATTAAAAAATGTAACTTCTGAGTCTTTTATTGCAGTTATTTATACAGCCAATTCGATCGATACATAACACGTAGAAATGAAACATCAGTAATTATAATTAATCGAGTGCTAATGGATGTATGTATATAGTAGATAACAGCTTGAAAATATGTTCAAAATCACATGAGATCTACAATTAAGATTGGTTCCAATAGTTTTGCAGCTATGTCTTTTCAAACGCTGGAAAATTAAAAGCATAATAACACCTTAAACAAACAACGTAACATATTTGTTCTACAACACAACAGAAGGAACCCTTTGTTCCGCAGTTTCCTCAACTGAGGTTAATTTGTAAACATAATAATACCGATCCGGTAATATTGTCAGTTTCTATATCTCGTGTGTAACAAAAATGTAAATTATTGGAGGAATGCACCTTTCAGAAACGTAATGGAATGTTTCTATATTTTCATTTTATATTTTTTCGGATTCTCAAAGGCAAGTAACTTTTCTTTCTTTTTTTGTTAATTAGGCACGTCAAGTACGATGTACATGACGATTCCTGTAGGGAAATTAGAGAACGTCTGCCGCGCTACAACAGATAGGAAGCAATCTTAAAAGTGCCAAAATGTGGCCAACGTGAGCTAAACTATTTCAACGTTGAAAAAATGTACAAACGCTTTCTGAAGGGATTCGAATGTGTAGGCGCGTAAGCAGAAATCTGCGTTATCATCATTAGCTCTACGGACACGAAATTTGATTTGTGCTTAGGTCCTCACTCATAAATGAAAAAAAAAAATCAGAAAGGCTAAATTATTTTTGAGAGTGTTTTCATAGTTACTGGTTAATAAGATCTAAAATTAGCAGTTGCTGACTAAAAGCCTGCTGACTGAAACTCATTCCTTCCAATTACATGTACTATTAGATTGACATGAAATAACACAACATGACTGATTCATTGTACCGCAGGCGCAGACCAGTGCACTGTATTCTTTTAAATCGTCGAACGTCTCGCTGTAGAACTTATTAAGATACTGCAGCAACTAACAATTAAGAGGAAAGCAAATGTACATTTTATCTATGAAAACTGATGAGCAAAATAGATTTTACAATTCATGACAGCAAATAATCTTGTGTATTGGTTTACCAAATTAAAGACTATGCCAGAAAGATCAGGTTTTAACTTCCAGTAGATGCCAACGTCATGAGGGGCATAGCACAAGCACGGGTTGGACGATGCAAATGCAATTTCCTGTGTCCTTTCGAAGGAGCCAACCGGGCATGACTTTGGTGATTTACGGAAACTGTAACTACACAAATAGTAAATGCTGGTGGATAAACGGGAATTTGAGCACTGTGCCCCTCGAATGCAAGTATGTGCGACGTCAACGAGAATATTCATTCTTTTTCAAACTACGCGACCTCTTTCTAAACAGGAGAACGATAATTCCAATGAAAAAAATTCATTTCGTTGCTAATTAATCCATGTCTACAATAATAGGTTTTGTTTCACATTTATCCAATATAACAACTAATTTCCACCAACATAATGGATAAACGCAGGCTGAAGTTCTGTGACCATATTAGGAGAATGAGGCCAACCAAATCAAAGAGACAAATTGAGGAATTCTATGAAAGTCGCAGTAAAACTAAAACTGAAACAACGAAATGGTTCGGTACAGTAGGAGAAGGACTGAAGAAAGCGACGTATGAGGAAGATTACCACCCTCTAGGAGGTAAACATACCTACTGTAACTGTGGCTGAGTTGTACAGCGCGTATCAGACGGCAGTCTCTGTAACAATGTATGAATGAATAAATGGTCTCTAGCATAGAAACCATGCATTTCAAGACATAAGTTCGTTAGACCTTCGTTAGACCTTTTTTGTTCCGTATCCTTTAATCGATCAATCCCTGGAGTTCGTACACGGTGGAAAAATCATCCTGTACAAATAAGACTTAGTATTCCATTTTCTACAATATATACGCGTGTTTATTAACCTTTCACATAATTTACGACTCAAACGAAGTCATTTCACACCCTTCTGATTCTTGTTTACATTCTCACAAACGTTGCCTTAAGAACCCCGTTCACGAGAGAATTGGGTTCAGTCTTATTATATATCACGATGGAAGTAAATGATCTGCTTTATTTCATTCTTCAACGTAATTTGCAGCTAACAAGATCTCGCAATGGAACTTAAGGCACCTATTTGCAGTGACGAAGACCTCGATTTTTAATAACGTTTCGAGCTCGTTTCAGTTTACTAGATGTTCTACATTATCGTATTCAACTCCATCTGCATGGCATGTATTTCTTCCTGAAGGAGGGATTTTAAAAAAAGAAAGGGAGTTAGTACGTGAAATTTTCTAGAAAGCTCATGGTTACAAGTTGCCTTGCTTTAGCTTGTGTTAAAATCCTCCTTTCATTACTTCATGGCGCTATAAGAAAGTCCCTGGTGGTTGTAGTACATCAGGTAAAAAGTTAGATTGCGTTATTGTTTACTTGAGGATCATATTTCACTTAACAAGTGGACTGCTATAGGGGATCAATAATCTTATGAATTCAAAGGTTGAAGTCAAAGGTAGTGACCGGTTTTCAATGGGCGCCGTTAATCCAAGGAAAGGAAGATGATATTTTCACCAAATCCAGCTCGACTCGATGTCCCCTGCCGTGAGTGGACCCTACCATCAGGCTTCATTCCTGCTCTACAGGTTTTCGCGATCTTCAGTTCGAAGAATGATTTGATGCAGCTCTCCAAGTTTGTCTGTCCCGTGCAATTCCCTTCAATATCAGCCCCCCCCCTCCCTATACAAAAAAATGCAACACAAATGGTAGCCAGTTTGTTTGTCCCACGGTAGAGCGTCATTCACGTGCTGAAAAACGTGAACTGCCAGACGCTCCAAGCTAGGCGCCAACTATTCCCTGAAAGCCTAGTTACACCGTCTTAAGAAACAACATTAAGTGAGAACTCTGGGAATGTATTAAAGCCTCCTACTGCCAAGACAAGATAAGACTAATTACAGCGCGCACAAAAGTATTACAAGTAATTATTTGACTCGGGCTCTATAAGTGATTGAAACAGAATGAGCCCTATTGGAAGTATCCTCTTTCATGTACGTCTGCAGGCGTTGCTGACTCTTGTCATTAAAGGTAAAAAAAAATCCTGTAGGGTGTTAGGCCGCGTCATGATCCCCTCAACTTTTAGATGGTACATGTTTCAACCCCTTTGCTGGGATCTTCTTCAGTATCTTCTGGCGTCCACAGTTAGCCGAGCAGTGTCGAAGTCCAGTGCCACGTTCGCTTATAAAAGACAGTTTTCATGCGCTTTTGCTGAAGAAGTGGGGTTATTGCGTAAAACTCTTCTGGATGCCACCAGCGGATCGTAGACATTGGATAGAGGGTAGAATTGTAAAACTGCGCTCGGCTACCATAGACGATCATAAGTATGTGCAAATAAGGTAGTTTCCCTAGTAGCTTTGGTCAGTTTAGATCGTAAATGTGATACCTGTACATTAGGTGTGTTGCAGACCTGACAGGCGTTACCTCACTTCGATCCCTTTGTTTACGTATGCGCTTAGTGTCTTCCTAGGTTCACCTAGACACCAGAAGAGGTGAACCAACTAGAAACTGAGCGAGAGTATAGATTAATTCCGTGTAACCTAAGGAACATTTTTGTCCCACATAGTTATGTTCCCCTCTGTTACATTAAAGATAAAGAAATATTTATCGCAAAATGGAAATTGCCAAAGTTTAATTCAGGCTTTATTGGAAAATTGTAGAATTGTAACTTGAAAGAGAGGGACGCTGTAGCAAAAATAAAATAAAAAAAGATTTATGATGTAACATCAAATATGAGAATTTTCTCAAAAAAAAAAAAAAAAACGATAAAACAAAACTCAAAATAAAAAGCATGTCAAACATAGCTTCAGCACTTCATCAAACTTATATAAAACATATTACTGTTACTCGTAACCAACTTCCGCACTTATCAGCAACAACAGGGAACTCTTGCTTTCGATTACGATGAAGAACGTTCTGTTGACTAAATAACAACAACAATTAACAATTACATAGACTATTTTGATCTAAATATAAACTGTATTTGCATCAAAGTAAGTGCTTTGGTTACATAAAAACGCAGAAGTTAGGCAATCATCAATTTTTATTACTTATAAAGTGCAATTTGTATTTTGTGAAGATCTAAAATCAGCAATGAACGGACGCTGATCGATGTCCGGTTCTAAACACGAGGGTCATTCTATAATTAAGGATACAAATTGGTTTGGGGAAAAAACTGCTAGTAAGGGAAGTTTGGTACCTTTATAGCTTCAAGTTGGCATCACTGGGATGAGCCCTGATCAGCTAATGTATCAACATTGTTTTGGTTATAACCTCAAAAATACATTTCAAGATGGCGAGTCCACTTGAAACGTCCACATTAGTTGAACAACGTTCTGTTATTAGTTTTTTGCTTGCTGAAGCCGAGAAACCAGTGAATATATACTGTAGAATGTCTAAAGTTTATGGTGAAGGTTGTATGAACCGTGCAAATTTTTACAAGCGGGTAGAGCAGTTCAGAAATGTCGCGACTCAGTGACTAACGAACACCGTTCTGGCCGACCAGTTGCAGTTTCAACTCTCTCACTTGAAAGTCGAATTGATGACACTATTCGTGCCGACCGCCGTGTGACTGTGGAAATGATAGTTGATAAGATTCAAGTTGGTACTGGTACAGTTCGTAACATTATCTGTAACAAGCTGAAGTACCGAAAAACATGTGCAAGAGGGGGGCCCAACAGAGTTGACACGGCTACACAAGGACACAAGGCTGAAGTGTGCACAGAACTAAATGAACATTATGAAAGAGAAGGTGAGTACTTCCTCAACAAAATTTTAACTTGTGATGTAACTTGGGTTCACTATTATGAGCCTGAATCAAAAACGCAAAGCATGAAGTGGAATCACAGCAACTCAGCTGACAAAAAAAAATTCAAACCCAAGCTTCAGCAGGAAAAGTCATGTTGACGGTGTTTTGGGATCCTGAGGGTCCAGTTTTTTGTGATTATCTCGAAGAGCAGCGTACAACGAACAGGCAATATTACTCGGATTTGCTTTTAAACAAGGTGAAGCCAGCCATGAGAAAGAGACGTCGTGGATCTCAGAGGAGAGGTGAGATTCTCCAGCAAGACAACGCACGTCCTCATACTGCTCAACTAACCCTTGAAACCATCGACAAAATGGGCTGGGAAGTACTGCCTCATCCCCCTTACAGTCCTGATTTAGCACCTAGTGATTTCCATTTGTTTGGTCCACTGAAGAAGGCATTACGTGGGAAGAGGTTTCAAGACAATGAGAAAGAAAAAGTTTGTGGGGAATTGGTTCAAACACCAAGTTACCGAGTTCTTTGCAGTCGGAATAAAAAAGCTTGTAGCCCGTTGGAACAGGAGCATAAATGTTCTAGGGATCATTTTGAAAAGTAGAAAAAATATTGTTTTGTAAAAATAAACGGTTTTTTATGCATATCAATTTGTATCGTTAATTATTCAATGACACTCGTATGTGCAAAACAAGTCGTCCATTCCCAGTTTCTCTCTCATATACTGCTTTATGTTTCTTTCACTACCAATACCAATGGTAATCCTACGATTTACTATGTAATTTATCTAGTGTATCCAACTACCCGACCGTAGTTTTGGTAGATCGCAGCTCTAATAGTAAGGGATATTTCCCAGAGTTATGATAAAGAAGGGTTTCTGGTTACATTCTTCCAGCTACGATTGGTGGAACATCGTCACTGGGTGGAAGTGAAACAGGCAAACCAGGAGAGGGCGAATGCTTTTCAAAATACACTGAAGAGCCAAAGAAACTGATACATCTGTATAATATCATGTAAGGTCCCCGCGAGCACGCAAAAGTGCCGCAACACGTCATGGACTCGACTAATGTCTGAAGTAGTGCTGGAGGGAACTGACACCATGAATCGTGTAGAGTGATCCATAAATCCGTAAGAAAAATGGCTCTAAGCACTATGGGACTTATCATATGAGGTCATCAGTCCCCTAGACTTAGAACTACTTAAACCTAACTAACCTAAGGACATCACACACACCCATGCCCGAGGCAGCATTCGAACCTGCGACCGTAGCAGCAGAGCGGTTCCGGACTGAAGCGCCTAGAACCGCTCGGCCACAGCGGCCGGCATAAATCCGTAAGAGTACGAGGCGGTGCAGATCTCTTCTTAACAGCACGTTGCAAGGCATCCCAGGTATTCTCAATAATGTTCATGTCTTGGGAGTTTGGTGGCCAGCGGAAGTGTTTAAACTCAAAAGAGTTTTGTTCCTGGAATCTCTCTGTAGCAATTCTGGACGTGTGGGGTGTCGCATTGTCCTGCTGGAATTGCCCAAGTCCGTCGGAATGCACAAAATGGACATGAATGAATGCAGGTGATCAGACAGGATGCTTAAGAACGTGTCACCTGTCAGAGTGTCCGCCCCCGGTAGCTGAGTGGTCAGCGCGACAGAATGTCAGTCCAAAGGGCCCCGGTTCGATTCACGGCTGGGTCGGAGATTTCTTCCACTCAGGGACTACGTGATGTCCTAATCATTATCATTTCATACCCATCGACGCGCAAGTGGTGTCAAATCGAAAGACTTGCACCAGGCGAACGGCCTACCCGACAGGAGGCCCTCGTCATACGACATTTATTTACCTGTCAGAGTCGTATCTAGACGTGACAGGGGTCCCACATCACTCGAACTGCACACCATTACAGGGCCTCCACCAGCTTGAACCAGCAGGGTCCATGGATTCATTAGGTTGTTTTCAAAGCCTTTCACGTCCGTCCGCATGATACAATTTAAACGAGACTCGTCCGACCAGGCAACATGTTTCCAGTCACAGCCATCAACAGACCAATGACGGGCCCAGGAGAGCCGTAAAGCTTTCTGTCGTGCAATCATCTAGGGCTCCGAAAGCCCATATAGATGACGCTTCGTTGATAGTTTGCACGCTGACACTAGTTGATGGCCCAGCACTGAAATCTGGAGCAATTTGCGGAAGGGTTGCACTTCCGTCACGCTGAACGATTCTCTTCAGTCATCGTTGGTCCCGTTCTTTCAGGATCCTTTGCCGGCCGCAGCGATGTAGATCGTTTGACGTTTTAGCGTATTCCTGATATTCACGGTGCACTCGTGAAATGGTCGTACGGAAATACCCCACTTCATCGCTACCTCGCAGATGCTGTGTCCCATCGCTCGTGTGGCGACTGTACTCACTTAAATCTTGATAATTTGGCATTGTAGCAGCAGTAACCGATCCAACAACTGCGCTAGACACTTGTTGTCTTATATAGGCGTTCCTGGCCGCAATACCGTACTCTGAATGTTTACATACCTCTGTATTTGAATACGCATTCCTATAGCAGTTTCTTTGGCATTTCAGTGTATTATTGCCTTGCCGCAGTGGTTGCTTCCTGGTCATTGTCTGTATTCCCCGTGCGCCGTGGATGCGCATGTGGTGTCTTGATCGCGGGATGCCACCAAAGCTGGCAGCCTATAGCTGTCTTCTCTATTGAAGTTACATTCGTTGTTGGAAATCTCTCCTCCGCCGGGACACATCACTCTGCCGAGTGGCAGGTAGGGATGTAACGGTCAGACATGTTACAGAGTGCCGACCGCCCTCCGGCAGCGCCGTGGGCAGGGTTCAGTGTGGAAAGCCAGCAGTGGGTCAGCGGCGTGGCGCGTAGCGTCAGCTGATCTTGCGGAAGAGGGCGCCCGGTCGGATCAATGACGGCGCTGGCTGCGACTCCAGGGGGCCGAGGCTCGGCAAGGCTCAGCTCACCGGCCCGGCCCGGCCTGCAGGGCGGTGCGCGGCCGACTCCCGTGCACTGCTGGCACGCCGCCCTCAGCAGACGCTGCACTCGCTAGGAACGCGTCCGCAAGGCGACGGCCTGTTGGCGAGCAGACAGCGCCGTCTGCAGCAGCGGCCAATAGCGCATGCGCACAGACCCCGTTCGCGCTACACACAACTTCATACAAATAACTTCCGCCGGCCGCTGGTGGCCGAGCGGTTCTAGGCGCTTCAGTCTGGAACCGCGCGACCGCTACGGTCGCAGGTTCGAATCCTGCCTCGGGCATGGGTGTGTGTGATGTCCTTAGAGTAGTTACGTTTAAGTAGTTCTAAGTTCTGGGGTACTGATGACCTGAGATGTTAAGTCCCATAGTGCTCAGAGTCATTTGAAATAACTTCCGGGATGTTAAGGATGATCTTGGTCTGCGTAAGGCTGGTGTATATCGCATTGCTTGCAGCTGCGGCATGGCATATATTGGTCAAACTACAGGATCGTGGAGAACCGATGTACTGAGCATAAACGGCAAACACGATTACAGCAGCCAAGCAGATCTGCTATTGCCGAACATAACTTGGATACTGGTCACCCGATGTTATAAATAACATGTCCATGGGACAGTGTTATTAAGGAGGCAGTTGAGATTAAATTAGCGAGCAACCTCGTTAACAAGGATAGGCGTTTTCGTTTAAACTCTGTCTGGAATCCGGCTCTCTCCCTTGTCAAAAAACAGAAGGACAGAGTCAATGCGACCTCACCTGCGAATTCGTAGCCTCACTATCGATAGCTATGACTTTGTTCATCTTTGGTGGCACTAGTGTTCAGTGTGTCTGTTATCTTTCCTGCATCAGACCGAGAACCGAGGTTTTAAAAATGCATGTACGTCGCCTGTCCGTTGCAGTTGCCTTGAAAATGGCGCGGTGTTCTCCCGCCGAAATATCGGCGGTCGCTGAAAGTGTTACCTGGCTGAATTCCCGGAAGTTATTTGAAAATTGTATACTCCGGGAGAAACTCAGGTCTCACACAACTTCATAGTCTTCTTCTACATCTACGTTCATAACCAGCAAACGTCTGTGAAGTGCGTAGCAGAGGCTACTTCCCATTGCACCACTCATTAGACTTTATTCCTGTTCAAATAAGACAGATACGGAGGGGAGCGGAAGAAGGAGTTAGGACGTATATCTAATTCCCATAGATGTTATAAATGCTTGCTTTCGATTTTCTTTCGCTCCCATTTCACCAGACTGAGCCACAACAATTCGTGACTGGGAACAGCTAGTAAGATAAATAAAAAAGCAGTGCATACAAGAAGTCGTATCATCATTATACACGTAAAAGCCGTTTAATACAAACGCTCTTCTGGTGATAATCGATTTACTCGTTGTGAGTGCGCGTCACATGCCTACGTGTAAATCAGCGGCCAACCGCATCACGAGTACATCGGTGACCTTAACGATCAACTGACTGTGCCGAGAGTGGGGTACTAAAATCTTCACTGCGGTACAGAGTGCGCACGGGCATAAATAGCGGACTGTGGCGTCATCTGCCAATCTATTGGCCCAGTGCATACTTATTATAGTAATGAGTTCTGTGCTTTCGTGTCTTCTTCATCTTTACTGCGTTGTTCCTTTGTTTTAGTTACACACTTGAAAGGTTGCTCGAGCTCCTGGTAGTTTTCCTGCAAGTGTTCTACAAAACGAAATATGTGAAAGCAAGTGGGTATTTTCGTCTTACAATCCCGACAACGAAAAATTCTACACTATACATATATTAGAAAGTAGGTAGGTTAACATGTTTTAATGAAAATTGTTTCAACAGCCAAAAATTCAAGTAATCACGAAAAATAATTTTCGATGTTAGCGGTTAGCAAGAAAACAAGATACAAAAAAAGTAAAAAGTGGTGCTATTTACTACGTTATAAATATTGTTTGATGTCTTTACAAATACATATTTTCGGGAACAAATAAATGTACACGTCACGAAATTTTTGGGCGACACTTTTCCTATTCTTTCAGTTCCCTGGAGTACAGAGAATTTACCTTAAGACTTTGACAAAATCGTCGCCACGAATTTTGTTTTGGTCATTAATAAACTCGATTATTATTGCTTGTTTTGTTTTGTTACTGTATTTCGATTTTGTCGTAACATTAGATTCACGAGAGTCAAATTCTGCAGCAGACTGTTATGACAACACAAGTATTCTCAAAAAGAGACAATTCAACCAAGCAAATATTTTAGTTATGACAAACCTTTTATAATGTGCTGTTTTTTTTATCCACATTAAAACTTGACGTCGTGTCCAACTTAAAATGAGGACGTTTCATAACAGAAAGGTCTTTTAAAATCTGAAGATAACAGAAAAGCCTGTCCAAACCGGTTGTTTTAAATAAAGAAATATTTATGCGATCTTCGCTTTAGAAAATTTTTAGCAATTAAAAGAGATCGATCCTTCTGTCTTCTCAAAGTGAGAAAGTTCAAACTACACAAGTAATTTTGATACTGACGTCTAACCGAAAACCATCACTCGTGACAGGCGAGACTCACAATCAGTACACGAACAAAACGCCTGGGGCGGTGCAGTAGGGCCATTTGCCACGAGTACTCGAATGAGACGAGAAATCTGATCGTGTAAAGTTCTTAGTCTGATATCCATCAGTCATGACCATTTTATGTAATCACATTTACTCACAGTTTTACATGTGTAATGTTGACACGACTTTTTCTAAGTACTGCGTTTTTTATTTCTTTCATATGGTACGTAATTGTTCTGATCTAATTTTGATTGTAAGCAATTTTTGTAAATTCTTCCGGGTTGTATGGCCGTGGTCCATGGAACTCTTCTATCCTTGATGTTTCGTCCAAAGCTAAATTTGACATCTTCGGAGGTGCTCCTGGTTGTGCTGAGTCTTGGACGAAACGTCAAGGATAGAAGATTTCCATGGACCACGGCCATACAACCCGAAAGAATTGTCGGCAGCTGAAACATCCGGTCGTGAAAGCCTTCATTGTACAATTTTTGTAAATTGTTTGAATAAATGTTTTTGCATCTTTTACATTTGACTGTCAAAATTTCTTTTACACATCATGATGTAATTAGAGTACTAAGTAATTTTACGTTTTATTTTCAAGCTGCTACCTTGCCGTAGTGGTAACACCAGTTCCCGTCAGATCACAGAAATTAAGCTTTGTCGGGTTTAACTAGTTCTTAGATGGGCCACCGTCCGGTTCTGCCGAGTGCTGTTGGCAAGCGGAGTTCACTTAGCCGTTGTGAGGCCAATTGAGGAGCTACTTGACTGAGAAGTAGCGGCACCGGTCACAGAAACTGACAAAGACTGGGAGAGCGGTGTGCTGACCACATGTCCCTACGTATCCGCATACAGTGGCGCCTAAGTTCTGAGGATGACAGGGTGGCCGGTCGGCACCGTTGGACCTTATATTACATTCTCGCATTTGAAGTCGTTACCTTTAGTTGAAACGACTATGTCTTACAGTCCTTGTATCGTCCGCAATATACGCCAAGCGAGATGTTTACATGTGTACTCCTTTCTTTGAACGGCCATGTCTGGTCAGTACAGTACAATATTGCAGTACCTAAGATTTACTGCTAGTTGTGCTTACACAAAGCAGATTCAACGAAGTTGGGTTGGGTTGCTTTGGGGAAGGAGACCAGACAGCGAGGTCATCGGCCTCATCGGATTAGAGAAGGATGGGGAAGGAAGTCGGCCGTGCCCTTTCAAAGGAACAATCCCGGCATTTGCCTGGAGCGATTTAGGAAAATCACGGGAAACCTAAATCAGGATGGCGGGACGCGGGATTGAACCGTCGTCCTCCCGAATGCGAGTCCAGTGTCTAACCACTGCGCCACCTCGCTCGGTCTTCAGCGAAGTAAAACATTCTACTTGTCCTGTTCCGACATGTACCTTTAAACGTTTTATCGGGTAATTAGGCATTTAATTCAGGACACCAGCAGGCTCCTGCCACGTTGTATGTATTATTTACGAAGACTATTGGTGAGTATTCCATATGACTGTAAGATATAACGTATTATTCCCTTGTTTTAGTTGCTGCTAACCTTATCTGAGTTTTGTTAAACTGCAGGTCACCTGAAGAGACTCGTATGGAAACAAAATCGTTATGGTTTAATAAGCGCATGTAAAATAACAGCTATAGTGGTTTTTTTAAATATTCATCACCTAATTTTGTCCTCACAGTTACTACGAGTGTGATACGTAAGGATCTATAGGATATTCATAGATTCTTCAATTTATACTGGTTCATGAAAAGGTTATAAGTAGGCCTTATCGGGATAGCTGACGTCTATCTTCAAAAGATTGCTAGCTCAGGTTTGTCAACAGAACAATGGTGCTCTCCTTTGAGTCAACTAATCTATGGCTATTGGTGCTCCCCTTCTCTTTATATGTTCCGTATACCTTACTAGTCCTAATTCTTATGAGTCCCAAAGGCACGAGCAATATTCTAAATAGAACGCATGAGAATTTTGCAAGCATTATTATTTGTAGACTCACTTGCATTTTCCCAATATCCTACCAAAGAACAGAACTCGCCACCTGGTTTACTTACAATTAACCCTATGTAGTCATTCCACTTCATATTCCCAGAAGTTGTTACACATAGATATTTGAACTTACTGACCGATAATGTAGCCATAGAATACTACTTTTCTGTGTTTTGTGCAGTGTAAAATTCAACAAGTTACCAATCTTTGCACCACTTTGCTGTTTTTACATTCATATTACCGAAAGAATAACTAGTCATGTTGAGTATTACAAAGAAGCTGAAATTATCGGTATGTGACACTTACACTGATCAGACAGAACATTACGACCACCGACCTACTATCGATATAATCCCGTCTAGGCGATAGCAGCGTCACCTGGCGAACAAATGACTGTTAGTGAGACACAAGCATGGTGCATGTAGTATCAGTGAGCCTACTGTCCGAGTGTGGAATGGGGAAGGCGAGCGACCTACGCGAGTTTGACCGAGGGCAGACTGTGATGGCCCGGAGGCTCGGCACGAGCAATTCGGAAACTGCACGACTTGTCGAGTGTTCGAGGAGTGCTGTTTTGAATGTCTTCAACATGTAGCGAAACAAAGGTGAAACCACGGCCACACGTCGTGGCGTTGGGCAGCCACCCTCATTACAGATGTCTGACGTCGAAGGCTTAGCAGTCCGGTAAAACGGTACAGGCGGCAAGCTGTGGCGGAGCTAATATCATACCTTAATGCTCGACAGAGTACATGTGTGTCTGAACACACAGTGCACCGAACACTCCTAACGATGGACTTGCGCAGCTGACGACCCATGTATGTACCAATGTTAACAACACGACTTCGACAACTACGACTGGAATGAGCACGTGACCGTCGGCAGTGGATGTTGGCGCAGCGGCAGAGCGTTGCATGGTCTGATGAACCCCGATACCTTCTTCATCATGCCGTCGTCTTCCAAGGGAACAGCTCGTTGGCACCTGTATTGCGAGGCAGAGGCAAGCTAGTGGCGGTTCCGTTATGCTCTGGCGAACACTGACGTGGGCATCCGTCGGTTCAAAAATGGCTCTGAGCACTATGGGACTTAACATCTAAGGTCATCAGTCCCCTAGAACTTAGAACTACTTAAATCTATCTTACCTAAGGACATCACACAAACCCATGCCCGAGGCAGGATTCGAACCTCCGACCGTAGCAGTCGCGCAGTTCCGGACTGAAGCGCCTAGAACCGCTTGGCCACGGCAGCCGGCGCATCCGTGGGCCCAGCGGAGATCAAGCAAGGCACCATGACGGCCAACGAGATTCGTACAGTGGTTGCAGACCAGGTACACTCCTTCATGACGACTGTGTTTCCTGACGGCAGTGGCATTATCAACAAGATAATGGCCATGTCACAGGGCCAGGAGAGTGGTGGAATGGTTAGAAGAACACAGTGTCGCCGTCCAGTTGATGTGGTGGCCTCCAACTCGCCAGATCTGAACCCGATCGAAAAGACCGGGGATGTGATTGAACGTGGCGTCAGAACTCGTCCGCCCCCTCCCCGGAATTTACGGGGATTAGGTGACATGTGTTTGCAGATGTGGTGTCAGCTCCCTCCAGCAACCTACCACGGCCTCTTTGCTTCAGTGCCACGACGCGTCGCCAGTGTTATCCGTGCCAGACGTGGACATACTGGCTATTAGATAGGTGGTCCTAATCTTCTGGCTGATCAGTGTACGAGCCGATATAATATATTTTTGCAGGAACATTGTTTGATTTATGCCTAAATATGTTGTTGTTGTTGTGGTGGTGCTCTTCAGTCCTGACACTGGTTTGATGCAGCTCTCCATGCTACTCTATCCTGTGCAAGCTTCTTTATCTCCCAGTACCTACTGCAGCCTACATCCTTCTGAATCTGCTTAGTGTATTCATCTCTTGGTCTCCCTCTACGATTTTTACCCTCCACGCTGCCCTCCAGGACTAAACTGGTGATCCCTTGATGTCTTAGAATATGTCCTACCAACCGATCCCTTCTTTTAGTCAAGTTGTGCCACAAACTCCTCTTCTCCCCAACACCTCCTCATTAGTTATGTGATCTAGCCATCTAATCTTCAGCATTCTTCTGTAGCACCACATTTCAAAAGCTTCTATTCTCTTCTTGTCTAAACCATTTATCGCCCATGTTTCACTTCCATACATGGCTACACTCCATACAAATACTTTCAGTAACGACTTCTTCGCCAGTTTACATTTTATATCCTCTCTACTTCGACCATCATCAGTTATTTTGCTCCCCAAATAGCAAAACTCCTTTACTACTTTAAGTGTCTCATTTACTAATCTAATTTGCTCAGCATCACCTGACTTAATTCGACTACATTCCATTATCCTCGTTTTCCTTTTGTTGATGTTCATCTTATACCCTCCTTTCAAGACATTGTCCATTCCGTTCAACTGCTCTTCCAAGTCCTTGTATTTTACCCCTGCCACCTTCAGAATTTGAAAGAGAGTATTCCAGTCAACATTGTCAAAAGCTTTCTCTAAGTCTACAAATGCTAGAAACGTAGGTTTGCCTTTCCTTAATCTTTCTTCTAAGATAAGTCGTAGGGTCAGTATTGCCTCACGTGTTCCAACATTTCTACGGAATCCTAACTGATCTTCCCCTTGGTCGGCTTCTACCAGTTTTTCCATTCGTCTGTAAAGAATTCGCGTTAGTATTTTGCAGCTGTGACTTATTAAACTGATAGTTCGGTAATTTTCACATCTGTCAACACCTGCTTTCTTTGGGATTAGAATTATTATATTCTTCTTGAAGTCTGAGGGTATTTCGCCTGTCTCATACATCTTGCTCACCAGATGGTAGAGTTTTGTCAGTACTGGCTCTCCCAAGGCTGTCAGCAGTTCTAATGGAATGGTGTCTACTCCCGGGGCCTTGTTTCGACTTAAGTATGTTACATTGTCGATACTAGTCGGGTGGAGCTACTCATTTGTAAACATAAAAATGGTATGGATTAATAATGAATAATTTAGCTGAGACTTCTTTTTTAAACTCACTAGTTTTTATTGTTGTTTTCTTTGCGAATATTGTAAACATTTCTTACTGCTTGTAAAATATTCTCCGCAAGCACAAATACGTCTGCTCCGCTCAATGACAGAGAAAGAAGTTCTACATTCAGATTTTCATCATTTGTTTCGTCAGAGGCAGCCAGCGACAACTACTACTTGGACAAAAATTGTGCAGAGACTAACTGATAGGACCTATTGGTTTATAATCGAACATTGGCTTATAATCGAACCCAACTGTCAATAATAACTAATACATCCTGTTAATACGAGGGCAGTTCAATAAGTAATGCAACATTTTTTTTTTCTGAAACAGAGGTTGTTTTATTCAGCATTGAAATACACCAGGCTATTCCCCAATCTTTTAGCTACACAACACTATTTTTCAACGTAATCTCCATTCAATGCTACGGCCTTACGCCACCTTGAAATGAGGGCCTGTATGCCTGGAGGAGGAGGAGATTAGTGTTTAACGTCCCGTCGACAACGAGGTCATTAGAGACGGAGCGCAAGCTCGGGTGAGGGAAGGATTGGGAAGGAAATCGGCCGTGCCCTTTCAAAGGAACCATCCCGGCATTTGCCTGAAGCGATTTAGGGAAATCACGGAAAACCTAAATCCCGAATGCGAGTCCAGTGTGCTAACCACTGCGCCACCTCGCTCGGTGCCTGTATGCCTGCACGGTACCATTCCACTGGTCGATGTCGGAGCCAACGTCGTACTGCATCAATAACTTCTTCATCATCCGTGTAGTGCCTCCCACGGATTGCGTCCTTCATTGGGCCAAACATATGCAAATCCGACGGTGCGAGATCGGGGCTGTAGGGTGCATGAGGAAGAACAGTCCACTGAAGGTTTGTGAGCTCCTCTCGGGTGCGAAGACTTGTGTGAGGTTTTGCGTTGTCATGAAGAAGGAGAAGTTCGTTCAGATTTTTGTGCCTACGAACACGCTGAAGTCGTTTCTTCAATTTCTGAAGAGTAGCACAATACACTTCAGAGTTGATCGTTTGACCATGGGGAAGGACATCGAACAGAATAACCCCTTCAGCGTCCCAGAAGACTGTAACCATGACTTTACCGGCTGACGGTATGGCTTTAAACTTTTTCTTGGTAGGGGAGTGGGTGTGGCGCCACTCCATTGATTGCCGTTTTGTTTCAGGTTCGAAGTGATGAACCCATGTTTCATCGCCTGTATCAATCTTTGACAAGAAACTGTCACCCTCAGCCGCATGACGAGCAAGCAATTCCGCACAGATGGTTCTCCTTTGCTCTTTATGGTGTTCGGTTAGACAACGAGGGACCCAGCGGGAACAAACCTTGGAATATCCCAACTGGTGAACAATTGTGACAGCACTACCAACAGAGATGTCAAGTTGAGCACTGAGTTGTTTGATGGTGATCCGTCGATCATCTCGAACGAGTGTGTTCGCACGCTCCGCCATTGCAGGAGTCACAGCTGTGCACGGCCGGCCCGCACGCGGGATATCAGACAGTCTTGCTTGACCTTGCGGCGATGATGACACACGCTTTGCCCAACGACTCACCGTGCTTTTGTCCACTGCCAGATCACCGTAGACATTCTGCAAGCGCCTATGAATATCTGAGATGCCCTGGTTTTCCGCCAAAAGAAACTCGACCACTGCCCGTTGTTTGCAACGCACATCCGTTACAGACGCCATTTTAACAGCTCCGTACAGCGTTGCCACCTGTCGGAAATCAATGAAACTATACGAGACGAAGCGGGAATGTTTGAGAATATTCCACAAGAAATTCCCGGTTTTTTCAACCAAAATTGGCCGAAAAAAAAGTGTTGCATTACTTATTGAACTGCCCTCGTATAATGGTAATAATAACAACTAATCGCTTGCTGCCTTGAGCGAAGAGGTGCGTGAGACATTAAACCGTCATATGTGAGTGATGGTAATGTACGTAAAGTAGTGGTGTGGCGCGCTAACAAAAGCCGTTATAGCTTGGGGAATATGCAGTGTAACGTAACTTAATGGCGGATGAAAACTGTGTACCGGACCGATACTCGAACTCGGGAACTGTCTTTTGCGGGCAAGCGCTCTATAGACTGAGCTACTCAAGCACGACTCATGACCCGCCTTCACAGCTTTACTTCAGGCAGTATCTTATCCCCTACCTTCCAGACTGAAGTAAAGCTAGGTAGGTAGAGTACTTTCCCGGCAGAGGCAAAGTCCCCAGTTCGTGTCTCTACCCGGCACACAGTTTTATTCTGCCACAAAGTTTCGTAACAGTGCACACTTCGCTTCGGGGTGAAAATTTCATTCTGAGGAGTGTAAGTATTGTCTTGTTACTAAGGCGGAAGATTTGAGCGTGTAGGTTAAGAACTGTTGGGAAATCGTAACTTCACGATATTTTTAAGATTCCGTTGAAAATCTCCAGACTTCCTTCTTCGTACTGTCAACAGTGCTGCAGGTGTTACACGAGGCAGTCTTCGCAGAAGCGCACTAAGGTTAGGAAATCTCCAAATGTTTGATGTCATGCGCGAGGTATCTTCAGAGAACCAAGGTACGTCGCGTTGCATCACAAAAAAGTCTTGCAACACGGCTGACGCAGTGACAGTTCACCTACGCCAAAAATATGCAGGAATGAGTTTTGCGTATGGCTCTATGCGTATGTTTCCCTGCACCAAACAACAAGGGCACGTAATTCCTAGTTTATACGTTAACAACTATACATAATGAGAGGAACTGATGCCCGAAAAGACTGTTTGCTTTTTTATCACAATAAATATATTTTTGAAACGACTGATTCTAATGTCCGTAAATTACTCTGTAGTGATTCCACCATTTCAACATTCAAAATTATTTATCATTTATTTATAATCTTGCTGTGACGGAGTTATAAGTGAGAAATGACTATTTGACAAGCAGTACACGAGATAGGACTGATACGATTGACTCATTCCTTAAATCCTGGATCAGAAACTCGAGGACACCACATCATTTTCGAGACACACCATATTCACAATGAATTTTTCGTTTCTGTTAGGTCTCATGAAACAAAAATCGAATAATACTAATGAAGAGATATAAAACTAAAATTTATGAAGCATATACATTTGACTCCTGAGAGCGTATGGAAGTCAGAAGAAACTCGACAAGAACGCGTTACCTATTGTGGAGGCACAGGCAGAATGTCGAAAGTATCAGATTAGTTCCAGAAAGAACCTGCATCGAACAAACTACAACATAAAGACAATAGTGCACAACAGGTTGTTATACTGCGCACCCCTGACAACATTCACAATGAAGCTTTCAATTTCCAGCGGACTGTAAAAGTTCTGGCAACGAGCACTAGCACCGGTGTGGCATATACACTCCTGGAAATTGAAATAAGAACACCGTGAATTCATTGTCCCAGGAAAGGGAAACTTTATTGACACATTCCTGGGGTCAGATACATCACATGATCACACTGACAGAACCACAGGCACATGGACACAGGCAACAGAGCATGCACAATGTCGGCACTAGTACAGTGCATATCCACCTTTCGCAGCAATGCAGGCTGCTATTCTCCCATGGAGACGACCGTAGAGATGCTGGATGTAGTCCTGTGGAACGGCTTGCCATGCCATTTCCACCTGGCGCCTCAGTTGGACCAGCGTTCGTGCTGGACGTGCAGACCGCGTGAGACGACGCTTCATCCAGTACCAAACATGCTCAATGGGGGACAGATCCGGAGATCTTGCTGGCCAGGGTAGTTGACTTACACCTTCTAGAGCACGTTGGGTGGCACGGGATACATGCGGACGTGCATTGTCCTGTTGGAACAGCAAGTTCCCTTGCCGGTCTAGGAATGGTAGAACGATGGGTTCGATGACGGTTTGGATGTACCGTGCACTATTCAGTGTCCCCTCGATGATCACCAGTGGTGTACGGCCAGTGTAGGAGATCGCTCCCCACACCATGATGCCGGGTGTTGGCCCTGTGTGCCTCGGTCGTATGCAGTCCTGATTGTGGCGCTCACCTGCACGGCGCCAAACACGCATACGACCATCATTGGCACCAAGGCAGAAGCGACTCTCATCGCTGAAGACGACACGTCTCCATTCGTCCCTCCATTCACGCCTGTCGCGACATCACTGGAGGCGGGCTGCACGATGTTGGGGCGTGAGCGGAAGACGGCCTAACTGTGTGCGGGAGCGTAGCCCAGCTTCATGGAGACGGTTGCGAATGGTCCTCGCCGATACCCCAGGAGCAACAGTGTCCCTAATTTGCTGGGAAGTGACGGTGCGGTCCCCTACGGCACTGCGTAGGATCCTACGGTCTTGGCGCGCATCCGTGCGTCGCTGCGGTCCGGTCCCAGGTCGACGGGCACGTGCACCTTCCGCCCACCACTGGCGACAACATCGATGTACTGTGGAGACCTCACGCCCCACGTGTTGAGCAATTCGGCGGTACGTCCACCCGGCCTCCCGCATGCCCACTATACGCCCTCGCTCAAAGTCCGTCAACTGCACATACGGTTCACGTCCACGCTGTCGCGGCATGCTACCAGTGTTAAAGACTGCGATGGAGTTCCGTATGCCACGGCAAACTGGCTGACACTGACGGCGGCGGTGCACAAATGCTGCGCAGCTAGCGCCATTCGACGGCCACCACCGCGGTTCCTGGTGTGTCCGCTGTGCCGTGCGTGTGATCATTGCTTGTACAGCCCTCTCGCAGTGTCCGGAGCAAGTATGGTGGGTCTGACACACCGGTGTCAATGTGTTCTTTTTTCCATTTCCAGGAGTGTAGTTTTAATATGCCAGGAAGCTGATGATTTCAAAAAGTCATCTAAAACAGAAACAGCAGTTCGAAGCCTCAGAGAAACTAATATTAAAACAAAATTATCAATCATTATTTATGAATTCCTAAGAGAAAATATATGATCTAAAATGAAATTTAGAGGAGGACTATACCGATCATTCGAAAGAAACTGCTCTCACTCATATTAAGCCAAGTCATCTTACTGTTTAAGTACGTGTTATTAAGAGTCTGAACTGAACAAACTGAGTGTTTAATATTAAATCGATTATATCAAGGTCACAATCAAATAGAATTTCTTTCCACAGCTGCCTATTTACTCCTACTAACTTTGTCGTAGTCTCAGAAAATTTAACAGAAGTAATTTCAGAATTAAATTTGTTGGGGATAAGAGCAAACAGAGTTGGTTTCGGAATTTTAAATAAAGTAAAAATATTAATTACAAATATAAACAAAGAGAAGAAAACATAGGCCAAAACAATAGCCACATTACAAAAACGAAAAAAAGTAACTATCGTAGAGGAACCAAAAAAGGCAATTGATCATAAAGATAAACAACAAAACAAAACATCGATAAAATGAAAGCATGTTGTGGTTTATCTTACCATGTATACAAAAATTTGACAACTTGAAATACTACTGAATGCACAGTATTACTTTAGCAGGTATAGATGTTTCAATGACGGTGAATAGTTGATAATGGTTTATAAGCTGGATACAAGAGAACAGCAATAAAATTAACAGCTGCAATACAACCAAATGATGGAAGCAAAATGACATTCAATCAGAAAATTGACCAACGAATTAAGAAGGAATTGATGGTAACCGTAAAGAAAAGATTGATCTGTTTTGGACATCTTTAATGATTGAGTGAGTACAGGTTAACGAAGCAAATGTTCCCGTAATTCTCGAAAAGAAATGAACAACAGCTTGTACCAAAAAAATTAAAATAATGATTTGGAAAGAAACAATACTCAAGAATAAAAAGTAACCAAGATAAACCCTTCAAAAGTAATGATGTACAACTTCCAAAAAATTAGCAGTACAGATGGAAGAAGGGAAAGACAATGGAAAGTGATGAACAACAAAAAGATACATATAAGTACTTTCATGAATCGTATAAGATTTTACTTCCCTGTCAAACGTTATACAGAAACACCGATAAATTTTGCGCTATACACACCAATTGTCTGCATATTCTGTTTCATTTCGTTCACAGCTTTTATATTCTGTTATCAAGTATGAAACTTGAGTGTGGACCATATTAAGACGCAACTAGTATTACGTACGTTGGTGCTCTCGTTTCCCTCGCAAGCAAATTCCTGACTTGTATGTGATTACGCCTGTAACTGTAGAAAATTTATTATTACTAAGTTTCTTTCAAAAAGTCCCCGTTTTAGAATAGACAAGAAATTAACGAGATCTGTGCGTGTAAGGTAGTAAGTTAATTTTGCCACAGTATTCGTCATTAGAAAAATATGTCTTTTAGGAATTAAAAACATGAAATTCTCCTCGTCCATATGAATTTGCAATGTTTAAATTGTGCTAAGGGGTCTGCGTACTAACGCCTGCATACAGATTTTTATTTAAATTGTGTTTCAAGAGATAAAGTGTGTAAATTATTCCATAAATAAACGAATCAAAAGTTTCTTTCTCAAAGTTAGTTAAACGAATGCAATTATTGAACAAAGGTAGGTATGGCAAGTACAAATCTTTACCAGGTACACTAAACGGCGGTGGTATGCCGTTGGTGTTCTCTGACCTGGAAACTGTATCACCAGACTATTAATGAACGGACGTGCAGTTCAACGGGAAATCCTAACCCCAGCCAGAATTTTTAATGTAAATATAAAATTGTAATACTATGAGAGCATGAATGAATTTTAAGATCATTCTGAGATCAATTTCTGAATATGGTTTTCTAATGAAAACGTGCTTGTGAAGTACTTGGCGTTATAATCAATGTGATTACAAGAGCTTAAACAAGTAAATCGTAACAAAATATTGTTAATAATAATTGGTGACAAGTGTTATATTCCAAACAGAGCATCTACGTCTACACCTATGCTCTGCAAACCACTGTGAAGTGCGTATCAGAGGGTATTTTGCTCTGTACCGCAGTCATCTTTCATTGCTGTCAGCATTGGAGCGATACGTAGTTTACTGAATTACTGTCTTAATACTGGGTCTTGAAACTTTGTAAGGGGATTTCCGCGGGATGTGATACTAATTTATCTTCAAGAGTCTGCCAGTTCGGGTTTCTCTGTGATTCCGTAACAGCCTCCCGTTGGACAAAGATACCTGTGATCATTCGTGCTGCCTCATGTTCTGTTTGTTCGGCACCTTAGTCCTATTTGTTATGCGTCCCACATACATGAGCAGTATTCTATAATCAGTCGCACGAATGTCTTGGAGCCGGCCGGTGTGGCCGTGCGGTTCTAGGCGCTTCAGTCTGGAACCGCGGGCCGCTACGGTCGCAGGTTCGAATCTTGCTTTGGGCATGGATATGTGTGGTGTCCTTAGGTTAGTTAGGTTTAAGTAGTTCTAAAGTTCTAGGGGCCTGATGACCACAGATGTTATGTCCCATCGTGCTCAGAGCCATTTTTGAATGTCTTGGAAGCAACACTCTTTGTAAATTGATGCATTTCCTCGGTATCCTGTCAATGAACCTAAGACTGCCACATACTTTATCTACCCATAATAATTATTTTTCCCAGGTATTTATATGAGTTGACTGATCCCAGTTGTGAGTCATTGATACTGTAGTCTTTGGATGCTACGTTTCTCGTTTTGCGTAATGTTTTGTATGCAGTACAGAGGAGGTGGTGTTACATTTGGGTTTCTGTTCTCGTGTTTATGATGTACTCCCCTTATTATGCCAAGAAATCGCTAAGTGTGGAAGGATATGAACATATTTTACAGCGTTGTGTACTGCTTACAGTAGAGGAATAGTTTAGAAACAATGATTGTATCAGCATGATAAAGCTCATTGTCATAAAGCAGCATCTGTGAGGCAATCGCTTGTGGACAACAACAGTCCTGAAATTGACCGGCCTACCTAGAATCTCTACCTGGACCTAGTGGGACACCTGTGGGATGAGTCGACTTCGCTCCAGCGTTCCAGCGTTCAATATCACTACGTTCTCCGATTTGAAACGAAAGACATTTTCCAATTTTTGACATCGAAGCTGCTATTTACGAGGGGCGTTTTAAAAGTAATTGCAAAGTCCGAGAGATGGCACCACCGGTGCGTATCGAGATTTGTTTAGTTAGTATCATCTTTGTAAAGAACGCACGCCATGTTTCAGCCATATTGATCTATTTCTTTGTGTTTAGTATACGTGTGAATCAAGGAAGTCGAGTGATTGTCAAAAAATGGACGAAGATGAATTTCGTGCGGTGATTAAACTTTACTTTATGAAAGGCAAAACGCCTCAGGATACTAAAGAGAAGCTTGATAAACATTACGGTGCCTCTGTACCTTCGATTAGCACAGTTTATATGTGGTTTCAAAATTTTCAGAGTGGCCATATGGGCACAAGTGATGCTGAACGTTCTGGACACCCTGTGGAGGTTACGACTCCAGAAATCGTTGACAAAATTCGTGATATGGTGATGGATGACAGAAGAGTTAAGGTGCGTGAGATTGTTAGTGCTGTGGGCATCTAGAATGAACGGGTAGATAATATTTTTGCATAAACATTTGGGCATGAGAAAGCTATCCGCAAGATGGGTTCCGCGATTGCTCACGCTTGACCAAAAACGGAATCGTGTGAAGTGTTGCAAGGATGGTTTTCAGCTGCTCAGGAAGAGTCCGCAAGACTTTAAGCGTCTTTTCGTCACTGTAGATGAAACATGGATACATTACTATACTCCTGAGACCAAACAACAATCTAAATAATGGGTTACCAAGGGAGAATCTGCACCAAAAAAGGCGAAGACCAGTTCTTCGGGCGGAAAGGTTATGGTGACTATCTTTTGGGATTCGCAACGGATAATCCTTATAGACTATCTGAAAGAGGGTAAAACTATTACAGGTGCATATTATTAATCGTTATTGGACCGTCTGAAAAGCGAGATGCAAAAATAACGCCGGCGATTGAACCGCAAAAAAGTCCTTTTCCATCACGATAATGCACCAGCACACACCTCAGCAGTTGTGGTCGCAAAATTAATGGAAATAGGAATCCAACTCGTTTCACATCCCCCCTATTCTCCAGATTTGGCCCCCTCGGACTACTATTTGTTCCCCAATTTGAAAAAATGGCTGTCTGGACAAAGATTTTATTCAAACGAGGTGATTGCGGCAACTAATAGCTATTTTGCAGATTTGGATAATTCCTATTATTCGGAGGGATCAACAAATTAGAACCCCGTTGGACGAAGTGTATAAGCTAAAAGGAGACTATGTCGAAAAATAAAAAAGGTTTATCCCAAACACGTGAGTAGTTTTTATTTTTGCACGGACTTTTCAAACGCCCCCGTATTTACCGGTTGATTAGTTTCGGGCTTTATCGATTTTCACGAGCTACGTATTGCAAAGAACAAAATTTTTTATGAGTGCTTGTGTCGAATGTTGATAATAGAGGTACAAGTGATAAAATGGTTCATATAGTAACTAATTACTTCCTTACATTTACGATATGGTTGGTGTGGGCAGTTCTATTTATGTCGTTACACTTAAGTCTATCTCAAATCTGCGTCAAAAGACGCCAGAATTGTAGTTTCACCTCACTGTATTATCTTAATGTATGTGAATAATATATATTTTTCTTAATGGTGATGCCTTTATTACTCAGGATGGAGTGATCCGCGTGAAAAACATAATTTGTGTACTTTTGAGAGTTTAGCATTATTGGATTAGATTGTGTGTCGCGCTGCCAAATTTATCGAAGGTGTCATCGTAAATTTTGACAGATGTTTATCCAAAGGATTTTATTATATGACCTTATATAGTCTCCGAAATTATCAGTTTACTTCGCGAGTGTGTTCATAGCAGTGTGAGACACAGTGTTCCATCACATCACAGTTGTACAATAAATTCTCATTTCCCTTCCAGCGCTATGTAAGAGGAAACACATTGTTTCATTCGTATATAAATTGAATCCACCTACGATAGTACTGATATGTTGGTCTAATTTTCAATGCGTTGTTTGTAGTCTTGTATTTGATGAGTGATTGTGATAAGATCGAATGCAATTCATATGCTGATTAAGGTGCTATTCAAGGTTTCTATGAATCGTTTGTATTCGCGTATCTGGAGATTAGTGCAGGGTGGAGTGTCTTTCATCTGCTGTTTAATGCGCTATGGAAATTTTCTATGCATTTTTTCCTGCAAAATTCTGTTTGTTCATTTAGTATTAGTTCCTGCTGCTTCAATGCGTGAATGTAGATTTGTACTTTTTTAAACGTCCATTAACTGGCCTTTGTAGACATTATATGAAATAGAGAGATTTCTCTAGAAATTTTCAGTGGAGCATAGATTCCCTCTGAGGTGCGTTCCTAAAGTTGAAACGTTATTTTCACTTGCCCTTATGTGTTCTCTACGGCCTTGTCAAAGAGGGCGGAGGAGCGGACAGTGGCACTCTCCTACCTTTGGGGTGGGAAACTGCCCTAAAGCCGGAAGAATCAACAATGATTAACGGCATGAGGATGCAGAAGGCAATGGGAACCACTGCATTAAAGACACATAATGCGTATCCACATGTGACCTGTAATTGAAGAAGTGTCACGACGGTCTCTCCATTGGCAAAAGAGTCCAGCACAGTCCTCCATTCGGAGAAGACTGCTAACGAGGAGGTGACGATGAGAAAAAGATTGAATAACCAACGAAAGGTTAACGTTCTATTATTCGGGCGTCGAATTTCAGGAGTCTGAACGAAGTAGGAAAGCGATAAAATCTGAAAAGAGGAATGCTAAGGCTGAATCTAGATATAGTCTGGGTCAGGGAAATGGAAAGCGAAGAAGACAAGGATTTTTTTCGGATGACTATAGAGTAATATCAACAGCAGGCTATAACGGAGTAGGATTCGTTATAAATAGAAATGTAGGGCAGAGAGTGACTTACTGTGAACAGTTCACTGATAAGTTTGTTCTCAGCAGGGTCGACAGCAAACCTACACCAAACAAGTGCGATATGTAAGTACGAAGGGATGACGAGATACGCCTGAGGTCCTCTAAGGCTATAGATACCGCGATAAGAAACAGCTCAGTAGGAAATTCAGTTGAAGAGGAATGAACATCACTAAAATATACAATCGCAGAAGTTGGAAAGAAAAACATAGGTACAAAGAAGGTAACTGCGAAGAAACCATGGGTACAAAAGCAATACTTCAGTTGATCGATGAAAGGATGTGGTACAAATATTCAGTGAAAGTCGGGAATACAGAAATACAAGTAGCTTAAGAACGAAATAAATAGGAAGTCAGGGAAGCTAAGGCGAAAAGATTGCAAAAAATGTAAAGAAATTTTTTAAAAAGTCATTGTTGGTAGGAATGACTCAGCATCTAGGAAAGTCAAAACAACCTTTGGCAACATTAAAAGCACAGGTGGTACCATTAAGAGTGAAATGGGAATTTCACTTTTAAATACAGAGGAGACAGCGGATAGGAGGAAAGAATACATTGAAGGCTTCATGTGGGAAAAGACTTGTCTGAGTGATTGAAAAAGAAGGGGCAAGGGATAGGACATCCAGTATTAGAATCAGAATTAAGAGGGCATTAGAAGAGTTAAAGTCAAATAAGGGAGAAAGGATAGATAACATTCTATCAGAATTTCTGAAGTCACTGGGGCGAGTGGCAAAAAAACGACGTTGGGTGTAGAATGCATGAGTCTAGCGATATACCATCTGACTTTCGGAAAAATATCATCCACAAAATTCCGAAGACTCCAAGAGCTGACAAGTGCAAAAATCATCGCACTATTAGTTTAACAACTCATGCATTCAAGTTGCTGACAAGAAAAATATACAGAAGGGGGGAAAAGGATATTGAGGATCTGTTAGGTGACAAAACAGTTTGGCTTTAGGAAAGATAAAGGAACCAGAGAGGCAGTTCTGACGTAACGGCTAATAATGGATGCAAGACTGAAGAAAAATCAAGACACGTTTTTAGGATTTTTCAACCTGAAACAAGCGTTCGACAATGCCAAATGGTGCAAGATGTTCGAAATTCTGAGAAAAATATGAGTAAGACATAGGGAGAGACGGATGATATACAATATGTAGAAGTGCCAAGAAGGAATAATAAGACTGGAAGATCAAGAACGAAGTTGTCTGATTAAAAAGGGTGTAAGACAGGGTTGTAGTCTTTCGCCCCTACTGTTCAATCTCCATGCTGAACAAGTAACCAAGAAAATGAAAGAAAGGTTCAAGAATGTAATAAAAATTTAAAGTGAAATGATATCAATGATAAGTTGTGCTGATGGTGTTGCTATCCTCAGTAAAAGTGAAGAAGAATTATAGGACGTGTTGGATGGAATGAACAGTCTAATGAATAAAGAAGTAGACTGAGATTAAATCGAAGAAAGGCGAAAGTAATGAGAAATAAGAACAGTGAGAAACTTAACATTATGATTTATGGAGTTAACGGAATTATGCTACCTATGCAGTAAAATAGCCCATGACGGACGGAGCAAGGAGGACATCAAAAGCAGTCTAGCCATGGAAAAAAGGCCATGCTTGGCCAGGAGAAGTCTACTGGTATCAGACATGGGCATTAATTCGAGAAAAGAAATTTTTGAGAATGTACGTTTGGAGCACAGCATTGTATGGTAGTGAAACAAGGATTGTGGGAAAACCGTTACAGAAGAGAACCAGAGCATTTGAAATGTGGTGCTACAGACGAATGTTGTGAACCGATAAGGTGAGGTATGGGAGGAGGTTCTGAGCAGAATCGGCGAGGACAGGAACATATGGAAAACACTGACAAGAAGAAGAGGTAGGATAACAGGATATTTTTTTTAAAAAAAGAAGCTGCATTAACTGAGCAATATATCTTGCACAGAGACCACGTTATTTCATAACTTACGTGTGGAAGTGTGGAACGTCAGTAATTCGAAATCAGCCTAGTAATGGCAAGAAATGTTGCACCTAGAAATCACTGAGTCCTCCCAAATCGAACACAGTACTACCTATCTGTACATTCACTATGTGATCAAAAGTGTCCGGACACCCCCAAAAACATACGTTTCCATATTAGGTGCATTGTGCTATCTCAGAAGTCATTAGACATCGTGAGAGAGCAGAATGGGGAGCTCCGCGGAACTCACAGGTTTCGAACGTGGTCAGGTGATTGGATGTCACTTGTGTCATACGTCTGTACGCGAGATTTCTACAATCCTAAACATCCCTAGGATAGTGAAGTGGAAACTGAAGGGACAGGTACAACACAAAAGCGTACAAGCCGACCTCGTTTGTTAACTGACAGAGACCGCCGACAGTAAAAGAGGGTCGTAATAGTAATAGGCAGACATCTATCCAGAGCATCACACAGGAATTCCAAACTGCATCAGGATCCACTACAAGTACTATGACAGTTAGGCGGGAGGTGATACAACTTGGATTTCATGGTCGAACAGCTGCTCATAGGCCACACATCACGCCGGTATATGCCAAACGACGATTCGCTTGGTGTATGGAGCGTAAACATTGGACGATTGAACAGTGGAAAAACGTTGTGTGGAGTGACGAATAACGGTACACAATGTGGCGAATCGGTGGCAGGGTGTGGGTATGGCGAATACCCGGTGAACGTCATCTGCCAGCGTGTGTAGTGCCAACAGTATAATTCGGAGGCGGTGGTGTGATGGTGTGGTCGTGTTTTTCATGGAGGGGCTTGAACACCTTGTTGTTTTGTGTGGCACAGACCTACATTGATGTTTACAGCACCTTCTTGCTTCCCACTGTTGAAGAGCAATTCGGGGATGGCGCTTGTATCTTTCAACACGATCGAGCACCTGTTCATAATGCATGGCCTGTGGCGGAGTGGTTACACGACAATAACATCCCTGTAATGGACTGGCCTGCACAGAGTCATGACCTGAATCTTACAGAACACCTTTGGGGTGTTTCGGAATGCCGACTTCGTGCCAGGCCTCACCGACCGACATCGATACCTCTCCTCAGTGCAACACTCCGTGAAGAATGGGCTGCCATTCCCCAAGAATCCTTCCAGCATCGGACTGAACGTATGCCTGCGAGAGTGGAAGCTGTCATCAGGGCTAATGGTGCGCCAACACCATACTGAATTCCAGCATAACCGATGGTGGGCGCCATGAACTTGTACGTCATTTTCAGCCAGGTGTCCAGATACTTTTGATCACATACCTCTACAGACATTCAAACGCCTCACTGGAAGTACCCCCACCAGAGTTCATACTATCGTAGCAGGGAAAGATGGACGCACCGCTTATTAATACTCACTAACAGGAGTCGGGATACTTCCGATGAAATAGTGTAGTTCGATTGCAGAGGGCAAGCCACTAGAATGCAGTAAAACGTTATTACTGACCCCATATTAAAGCTGCAACAATGCGTACGAAGTTCTGATGGGTTCTGAGCAGAAGACTGTTTTCGCTTCGGAAACTGTTGGTGAAACTCTTTAGGAAAGAAACGTCTTTCCGGCAGTGTTTAGACCTTGAGGTGTGCCCGAGATGGCGTCGTCCAGCAGACGTGGAGGGCCGGGATCAATGTTGCTAGGAGACGCCACGTGGCCGCCACAACCTCTCCTGCCACAGGCGCTCCTTCGACGGCGTCTGCTATCGAGGCACGGGTTTTCAGGACAACAGCGTGCGGAGGTGCAGTATTTAAATAGCAATGGCTCAGGCGTTAGACAATAGCGGATACGTTATCTATGAAGTGGGCATGTAGGTGAATAGGGTTACAAGCGACAACATGCGCTCCTTGACACATGACGGAAAAAAATCGTAACACTGAGAAATAATCATTCTAAAGTAATGAAATTTCGGAAATACAATTGCCTGGGTAATATATTTAAGTGATTAACGTAATAGGTTCACAGGTTAATGTACACTACTGGCTATTAAAATCGCTACACTACGAAGATGACGTGCTACAGACGCGAAATTTAACCGACAGGAAGAAGATGCTGTGATATGCAAATGATTAGCTTTTCAGAGCATTCACACAAGGTTGGCGCTGATGGCGACATCTACAACGTGCTGAAATGAGGAAAGTTTCCAACCGATTTCTCATACACAAACAGCAGTTCACCGGCGTTTCCTGGTGAAGCGTTGTTGTGATGCCTCGTGTAAGGAGGAGAAATGCGTACCATCACGTTTCCGACTTTGTTAAAGGTCGGATTATAGCCTATCGCGATTGCGGTTTATCGTATCGCGACATTGCTGCTCGCGTTGGTCGAGTTCCAATGACTGTTAGCAGAATATGGAATCGGTGAGTTCAGGAGGGTAATACGGATTGCCGTGCTGGATCCCAACGGCCTCGACTAGCAGTCGAGATGACAGGTATCTTATCCGCATGGCTGTAACGGATCATGCAACCACGTCTCGATCCCTGAGTCAAAAGATGGGGACGTTTGCAAGACAACAACCATCTACACGAACAGTTCGGCGACGTTTGCAGCAGCGTGGACTATCAACTCGGAGACTATGGCTGCGGTTACCCTTGACGCTGCATCACAGACAGGAGCGCCTGCGATGGTGTACTCAACGACGAACCTGGTTGCACGAATGGCAATACGTCATTTTTTCGGATGAGCGCAGGTTCTGTTTACAGCATCATGATGGTCGCATCCGTGTTTTGCGACATCGCGGTGAACGCACATTGGAAGCGTGTATTCGTCATCGCCATACTGGCGTATCATCCGGCGTGACGGTATGGGGTGCATTTGGTTACACGTCTCGGTCACCTCTTGCTCGCATTGATGGGCACCTTGAACAGTGGACGTTACATTTCAGATGTGTTACGACCCGTAGCTCTACCCTTCATTCGATCCCTGCGAAACCCTACATTTCAGCAGGATAATGCACGACCGCATGTTGCAGTTCCTGTATGGGCCTTTCTGGATACAAGAAATGTTCGACTGCTGCCCTGGCCAGCACATTCTACAGATCTTTCACCAACTGGAAACGTCTGGTCAATGGTGGCCGAGCAACTGGCTCGTCACAATACGCCAGTCACTACTCTTGATGAACTGTGTTATCGCGTTGAAGCTGCCTGGGCAGCTGTACCTGTACACGCCATCCAAGCTCAGTTTGACTCAATGCCCAGGCGTATCAAGGCCGTTATTATGGCCAGAGGTGGTTGTTCTGTGTACTGATTTCTCGCGATCTATGCACCCAAATTGCGTGAAAATGTAATCACATGTCAGTTCTAGTATAATATATTTGTCCAATGAATACCCGTTTATCATCTGTATTTCTTCTTGGTGAAACAATTTTAATGGCCAGTAGTGTAAGCTATTGAAATGTGAAAGCTGGTACATCAATAGCCGATGTAAACGCCTTAATGTTGAATACAAGCATGCAAACGTGCATGCATGAGGTCGTACATTTCAGAATGTCAGTTTGTGAGGTGGAGCTCCATGCCTGTTGCACTTGGTCGGTCAATACAGGGTCGGTTAAAGCTGGTTGCGAATGACGCTGGAACTGTCGTTCGATGATTTCTCATACGTGCTCGACGGGAGGAAGATCTGGTAATGGCAGCATGTCGACACTCCGTAGAGCACGTTGGGTTACGAAAGCTGCTTGTGGGCGAGCGTTATCCTGTTGGAAAATATTCCCTGGAATACTGTTCATGAATGACAGCACAGTAGGTCAAATCACAGGATTATGTAAAAATCTGCAGACAGGATGCTTCTGCTGTCATACGAAATCGCACCCAGACCGTAACTCCAGGTGTAAGTCCAGTGTGTCTAGGCTGCAGAGAGGGTGGTTGCAGGCGTTCATCTGGCATCCACCTAATCAACACACGGGCATCTCTGGCAGAACCGGCTTTCATCAGAAAGCACGATAGACCTCCACTCCGCCCTCCAAAGAGGTTTTGCTTGACACTACAGGAATTGCACACGGCGGTGGTTTGGGACCCGTGGAATGCAACCTACAGGGTGTCTGGCTCAGAGCTGTCCTTGAGGTGACTGATTTGTAATAGTTCGTTGCGTCACTATGGTGCCAACTGCTGCTCGAAATACTGCTGCAGTCGCACTTCGAAGCGCCACAGCCATACGCCGAACACAATGGTCTTCCCTGTCGGCAGCCACACGGGCATCCGGAGCGCAGTCTTCATGCGGCAGTACCTCCCCGTGACCACTGAGAGCAACACTGTACTACATTCTTGTCAATTCTTTATTCAGTATAGTCAAAGGAACATCCAGATTCTCGTAGTTCTATTACACGACCTCGTTCAAACTCACTGAGCTGTTAGTAATGGCGTCTTCGTCATCTTAAAAGCATTCTTGACTAACATCAACTCACTACGTCCAGCCTGGAAGATAACTATCGCTCACTACCATTACAGCATGTATTTAAGGCAAACCTCATTAGCACCCTAACAGTGGTGCTACTAGCACTAGTTTTATGGGACCGCTGCGAAATGTGAAACGACGTCATCTTTCAAATGTAGACACAGGCCTCCTGATTCTCGTTTCCCTCTTGATATTGGAATATTTCCCATTGGTGTATGTTCCAAAACGCCGCGCATAAAAATGGGATGTTTCCAGAACTTATACCTCGGCTCCTATTGACGATAGAAAGGGGGGGGGGGACGGGGGGATCAAATATTTTGCATAGCCCTTGGGCTAGAGATCATTTGTATAGTCGATAGAAAGACCCTCATAGCATCACTATCCTACGAAATGTGAATATTACACACTTCCTCCTATGGACCAAATCGGTTGGTTCTCTTTGTATTCGATGTAGTCAACGGACCACCTTAAGGACCATATGGAAGCACCATTAGTAAATGGGCAGTCCCTTAGAAAACACAATAAAAGGTTTTTTAACCATTTTTTCGGAGCAAAATTAGCCGCGGATTACAAGACAGCTATCCACAGCGGATGGCTGACATTTTTACGATATGTGCTTCAGATCCCGGTCTCAAATAATCTTGAAAATTTTATTGATATCTTAACCCGTTTCCGAGAGGCAGAGGCTAAAAGTTACCTTACATCTACACTCAAAATATGCACATCATTTCCGAATGAGACGAAATGTAAATAATAAATAACGGCAACAAATCGCTCCATTTTAGCGTTATATTCGGTATCTCTAAGCATTTGTCTAGAAGTCCTATCTTCCCCTAAAACATGGTTTTTGGATACAAAAACCATGTCACTGATTCCAAGATGGCTATGCACAGCAAGTGGGTGTAATTTGTACGATATATTTCTAAGATTCAGATCTCGAACAACTTTGAAAATTTTCTTGATACCGTTATCCGTTTCCAATATGCACAGGCTGAAAGTTACCCTGCTTGTGCACGTGAAATTGGCACGTAAAATAAGGTTTGAGGTGAAAACGTTGTAAGAGGTCCATGACTAAGGAATTTATTGCTAGCGCACTCGAGCAGATGTAGCTTCGATGGACTGCTCACGAGCTTCCTGCGATATGTAAGCTACAATAGAATCGCAGACCAGAGTGCTGTGTCGGCAGCAGTAGTTGTAGTATCTCGCAGTCGGGCGGTTGGGTCAGGTCGGTCTTAGAGAGCAGTTGTCTAGTTGTACAGCTGACAGAGAGCACTTGTGTCCTGTATGGAATTACCAAGGCCGATCGAGGAGAACGATGGCGGTGCCTGAGCGATGTAGTATAAGGTAAAAGCAAAAATTATTATTATTTATTGCCGCGCGCATATGTAATTTGCAACCACTCATTTTGTGCTATTGTTATATCAAAGTCACATGTAAATATTTTTCAATAATAATCTTTCTTATAAAGAACAAATAAATTCGGTAACCTCGCTATAAAAATGGGACTAAAAGAAAAAACCAAGTGTAACTTCCCAACAGATAAATTCGGTAACCTCGCAATAAAAATGGGACTAACCTCCCAATAAAATGTGACTCATATACAACCTTTCAATAATTAACTGACTGTGAACCTAAACTGGTAAATCTAGACGTCAGCAATGATGCGTCATGGCCCTGAAAAGTCATTCTGAATAAACTGAAGATTCTTACCTCAATTATGTCGCCGGATGACGCGTATATATCTGCTCCTATAAGAAATTTTTTTGGCACAGCCCAGTGCAATGCTGGCCTCTAGATTGTGTTATGTTGAAAAACAACTGATTTTAGCCCGCATCTCGTGGTCGTGCGGTAGCGTCCTCGCTTCCCACGCCCGGGTTCCCGGGTTCGATTCCCGGCGGGGTCAGGGATTTTCTCTGCCTCGTGATGGCTGGGTGTTGTGTGCTGTCCTTAGGTTAGTTAGGTTTAAGTAGTTCTAAGTTCTAGGGGACTGATGACCGTAGATGTTAAGTCCCATAGTGCTCAGAGCCATTTGAACAGCCAACTGATTTTATTTACAATAATTGGCATGACTATGGATAGGAGAAATTAGTAAAAACTTTAAATTCAGATGAATGACTGCCAAAAGTTATCGTTATAGGAAAGATTATTATTGAAAAATATTTACATGTGACTTTGATATAACAATAGCACAAAATGAGTGGTTGCAAATTACATATGCGCGCGGCAATAAATAATAATAATTTTTGCTTTTACTTTATACTACATCGCTCAGGCACCGCCATCGTTCTCCTCGATCGGTCTTGGTAATTCCATACAGGACACAAGTGCTCTCTGTCAGCTATACAACTAGACAACTGCTCTCTAAGACCGACCTGACCCAAGCGCCCGACTGCGAGCTACTATGGTTCAAATAGCTCTGAGCACTATGGGGCTTAACATCCCCTAGAACGTAGAACTACTTAAACCTAACTAACCTAAGGACATCACACACATCCATGCCCGAGGCAGGATTCGAACCTGCGACCGTAGCGGTCGCGCGGTTCCAGACTGAAGCGCCTAGAACCGCTCGGCCACACAAGCCGGCCGAGCTACTATCCCTACTACTGCTGACACTGCTCTTTGGTCTGCAATTCTATTGTAGCTTAAATATCGCAGGCAGTGCTTGAGAAATCCATCGACATTACATCTTCTCGACTGCGTTAGCAATAAATTCCTTAGTCATGGACCTCTTACAACATATTTTATAAAATGGCACAGCACGGAGAAATATGAAGTAAAGTGTCTCCATTATCAGCAGAAGGCTTCTGGGAACCCCACGGTGTGGTACTGAAGCACATGCAAAATTTTGATGCTCGTAAAATGCGGTCTGATGTGTAAAATTAGTTCTGCGTTATTTCAATTTTACATAAGGAAAGTAAGAGTGGATAGGCATGAGCGACTTGCAGCGATGGGCTGGTGGGCGTGAGCGAGTTAGAGGAGCACCTGAGAGTGAGAGGTGAGTTGCATTTTGGAAAGAGGACGAATACATTCGCATGCCAAAATACTTGGATCGTTTTTACATATGTTGAGAAAGGTAGAATAAGGCAGCTGGTAGCTCACTTTTCAGTCTGTCCAATAGGAGCATTTTTCTGCTGGCGTTGCTGCACGTAGTTATTGTCAGTTTGCGATTAACGATTTTTTGTCATTGCAGGTGTTAAACATTCACTGTATTAGTAATTGAAAGAGTACTGGAAACCTGAGTGGACCTATGAGGGGCGGGACAGTGTCCATGAAACGTTCAGTGTACAACTAATCAAAGTCGTTCGATAGTAACGGATTGGCACCATGCGAAATCCTGCATTGATAGCGAAGATAATTCAAAAGCCAGAGCAGTAGAAGTAATTGCTATGTCCTACTTTCATTGGTTGGTGGCCTTTGAAATAGATGTTATAATAGCAGTTTCCATTTTTTATCACTATAGTCCCCATTTTTATAACATATCAGGTAATTTAGACAACATAAACTTTATGCACTTCCTACAATTCAAGTACGAGACGGCATCATAGATTATCGAAGCTACAACCATGGCTTCCACCTAAAATACATGTATCTGTGGCAGTGGTTTAACTACGGATCCGATGCAAGACTGTACTTCATTTTTATCTGTTGAATAGCCCCAAGCAAACTAATATCCATATATAAAATTGTTATCAACTTTTGCTTGTTCTCACAGTTGCTGACTCTTTCCCTGTTTTTATTAGTGGTTAGCCGGCCACGTGTATCAGTAATTTTTGTAGCTAATTCTCTGACATGTGCCCATGCATCATTATCACAAGTATATTGTTTTCGTGGTAATGCGCTGTTCGTCTAACTAAGGATTTACTCCATATTCTACCAGGGCACTGATAAACTTACCGTTAAGCACCCTGAAAGCAATATCATGATCATCATCATCACATCTATTTTATTATCTGAAATACATTTTCCTGTCCTGAGATACATTTTCCTGCACGCTTCTTCGTGAAGAATAACTAGTTAAAGGAAAACGAGGCCGATCCAACATATGGCCATCACATTTCACAGGAACTTTGCCGACAAGAAAAGACTTACTGTGTCATTGAACCACAACAAACATTGCAATGTAGATGACTATGATTTATCAAAAAATCTGTGCTAAAATATTAATGTCAGAATACATAATTTAAACCCTAAAAAGCTGTGTATGTTATAAAATGTGAGTAGGGAAGTATATAATTGACCTATTTCAGAAGCAAAGGGCACGAAGTACAAACGTAAACACACAAAAACCATCTATTTCTGTAAATGTCATTGCAAACCTTGTATATAGAAGGCCTTGGCAGTAACTTTGCTCTTTGTTTGTCGTTAGATACATAGTGTTCAGACAGTGATGTAAATTCTAGTAACAAAGACTTGTTTATTCCCAATGTTATTGTAGTTGCTTAGTGAACGTAGTACCATACTTGGAATAAAATATTCGTCACTCTACGTCATATAGCGTTAACTGTCATGTTGTATCCATAATGTTATATGATGTAGCGAGACATTTAGGCACAAAATGGAACAGGCTATTCATAAGGCAACGCACACATTTGAGGACTGCAATAGTAAGTATGAACTAGAATAATAAGACAAAACTACCTGTGATGTTCTGAGCTTGGTACAAGCGGAATACCTCCAAAGAATTTGCAGAAGTAGGTAGCTCTTTTCATGTGATGGAGTGTCGTTTTCGATGCTCTTTTCGGTCTGATATTAACTGTGCACAATGAAAAAGTTTTATACTAAAATAGTGTAATATATATCCGGCCTTTGTTGAAAAAATAGTAATGATTCATGAACGAACAGCAACAATTTAATAGACTGGTTGATTAGTGATTTTCAGAAAAATGAAAAGAGAAATTTTGGAAGTAGGTGGTGGGTCTTCCTATCACAAAATGAATGCGCAGATTAATCTTTATGAGTGTTCGTGATAATTTGAAATACGTTACCAACCGCGTTCGTCAAATAAACCCCACATCTGCGAGTAAAGACTGGTAAAACCGATTGTTATAGCAGCGGTGAGACTACAATATTTCCACTCACCGCTAGTTACAGATAAAATTTCTGCCTTTCGTGCTTTCAGAAACTGAGACAGAAGATTTAGTTGTGTAGATGTGTCTTCTCGTTTCATCATGGCAAGCGGTAATAAAGGGAACATCATGTAACTGGTGTCGAGAATAAGGGATACGCCTAGGCCGTGGGCATGCTTACTTCCAGTAAACCAGTATCGTAAACTTATAAGAGACGACTAAGCACCAATCGGACATATTCTTCTATTAGTGTATTAGGGACTGAAGGGCATATTTCTGTTCATAGCTGACACATTGGATACTTGGTTCGGTTATACTGTAGCACAAATTAAGAGGCTTCGTTCACTTCGCAGTAAGGAGCCTATCTACAAAATAAAGTGCTTCTAAAAATTATTACGCACTGCCGTTCTGCCTAAAAGCCGCTTCCTTTCCTTGCCATCATTTGGCCGGGAAGTGAGGAGACATTAAACCACTACGTTCTGAGCCAAACCCTCCTCAGTGCCTAACGAACTGAAACTTACGGCATTTGTTTATTATCAAACCTCCCAAAGTAGAGCAAACAAGTTTTCAGCAACAGTTTACACCATCTACCATCTCTCGGCAGTAATAACAATGAATTATTGTTGTAGATCTCGAATAATTTAGAAATCGATATTAAGTATGACTCTGCAGACTTTTCCGTTGGATCTATTGAATACATGACTTTGGAATCTACCGCGCCGGCCGGTGTGGCCGAGCGGTTCTAGGCGCTTCAATCTGGAATCCTGCCTCGGGCATGGATGTGTGTGATGTCCTTAGGTTAGTTAGGTTTAAGTAGTTCTGAGCTCTAGGGGACTGATGACCGCAGATGTTAAGTCCCATAGTGCTCAGAGCCATTTGAACCATTTGAATTTACCGCCGTATCAAATTGTATTAATCGCACAGTATTTGTTCAAGGCAACAACACGACATGGTCAAGTGGTTGTTACTGGTCACTATTGGCAAGTAGCAACTGCTAACATTAATGCTGTTGCTACCTGCCGGCAGTAACCAGCAACAACTAAGTGACTAAGTCAAGTAGCTGCCCCGACAAAATATCGTGGAATTTACAAAACGTAATCCGGAGGCAGAGCTTAGAGACATACATTGGCCGCTACAACAGTTTTCAAATAAACGTGCAAAAGCAAAAATGAGGAAATGTTTCCGACTTGCTGGCGGAACTACCTTACAGGCAAAAGGGTTATTCACACAGTGGTAGATGGAACCGAAATTTTTACTGCCTGAGTTTCCTGTGTGTTACAAGAGGTTAGTACGAACAGGGTAGGTGAATGATAAACGGCTACGGTTAAGAGTTTACTATAGACAAAGGTGGTGATTCTATGAAACCGAAATTTTTATTTCCTGAGTTTCCTGTCTGTCACAAGAGGTTAGTACCAGCACGGTAGATGAATCATAAACGGCTACGGTTAAGAGTTTGCTATAGACAGAGGTGGTGATTCTATAACATTTTAATGCAACACACATGCTTTCTATTCCTAAAGCCGGCCGAAGTGGCCGTGCGGTTAAAGACGCTGCAGTCCGGAACCGCAAGACCGCTACGGTCGCAGGTTCGAATCCTGCCTCGGGCATGGATGTTTGTGATGTCCTTAGGTTAGTTAGGTTTAACTAGTTCTAAGTTCTAGGGGGCTAATGACCTCAGCAGTTGAGTTCTCTTGTCGGTTCCTCTGCACCACAAAGAAAATTTGCCAGTTGGAAAATTGATTCCTAAAAAGACACAATATTATTATAGTCATTTCCATATTTTAATCGAAAATTGCAGCGGGAACCACATGGCAGGTATCGCTATACAGTTAAACCCGCGAACACAAACCACAGTTTTTGTGGCTGACTGCACTGTATATGGGTTCCAGTACTAGCGTGACGCGTGGCATGCGGTGGAGGCAGCAGAACTGTCTAACATTCTTCTGTGAATATCACTTCACTAAATTTACCCAGCGAGTAAATATAATTTAATTTTCCTAAGCATTTCTGTTAGAATTTTACGTGGCCTAAACCGACACATTAGTAACGTAACTACTCGCCTCTGATTTCGTCCAACGTTTACAGACATGCTCCCTTCTCCACCGTTTCTATTTATTGACTCTGTAAGTTATTTAAAACATATGAAATCACGGAAAACCAGGATGGCCCGACGCGGGTTTGAAGCGTCGTCCTCCCGAATGCGAGTCCAATGTGCTAACCACTGCGCTTTGTCGCTCGGTCTTGAAGTGGAAAAAAAAAAAAGATTAGGAGCGAAGTAGTGTGTAGAGTACAGAAAGTGTTGTAGTTATGCCATATTACGAAACTTCATCGAAAAAGTGTAAAGATGAGTATGATATGTCCAATCTTAAACGCATTTAATAACTTCACCTATTTCTATCCACATACTGTTTCCTTCGCTCATCGTCAAACTTTTTGATTAGCTTTACAAATATCAAACAGCCGTATTAGGTATGAAGTTTGCCGCTTTAATACAAGTAATTTGACCATTAAAATGTATCGTAATTATGTTCTGTACAATAACAGTACTGTACAACCATTCACTTCTAAAATGTTAACGTAGTGGGACTAATCTATTTCAATGCTGCAGTAGTAGAGAAATAGGTTATTAACCCACATCTAGTCTCGATACTGCTTTTTAGCTTGTGAAGAGTTGATAAAAAGATCGCTGCAGCTCTCGACACACGGCATGACACGTTTCCCCAGTAGTCAAGCCTGCCAAGTTAAGAAAGAGCCCATGGGTGTATGTCACCAATACAAGTACCTTTTTCAGGTGAACCGTCTCGACTTGAGCGGAGTACACGATACGTGGAACACTTATGACGAGTTGAAATAATTTGCTGAGTACAAATCTCGGGTGCCTGTCATCCATCAGAGCCCCAAAGACCATTTAGCTAACAGAGTTTACGTTGTTAAGCACATGAAGTTCCATATTTCTCCTCCAATTTCCGGAAAAGAAGTAGCGTGAGAACTAAGAGTCTAGAAAACGATCCGAGTTCTAGAAACTTACCAGTTACGATTAACACAGGATACTTTCCCACTGCTTGCCTTCGGGCAAACCCACGTGAATGGCTTTCTGACGTGACCAACTTCAGGAAACATGCCAGCCAGATATAGGCACGTATAAGCTTGCAATGTCTGCTGGCAACGACGAATTCTTCATGATTCTACCAACAAAACTAGCAAACCATCGGATGTTGAGAAAGACAACACAGAAACGGAAAGACCTTTCACTAAACAAAAAACAGTTAACCGTGGCTTTCCCGAATGTAGGCAGAAACGACTGAAACAATTAGCGTTCCAAATCGTTTACATGCTAGCTTACCGATAGTCTGCATATTTCCGTTCACAATCATAGTGATGTGTGAAATAGTGGTAAAGATGAGTGCACACACCGATTTTAGATCCGTGTAAGATATGCTGTTTTTAAACTTGTGATAGTGTGTTGCTGCTGCAGATCTCAAATCAATTTTTCGAACGGCGATTTCCAAATATGTACATTTCTGAATCGTAGTTTCTTGGAAGTTACGTTGAAGCGATGTACTAAGCATTGATTTAAACAAATTATTATTATTATTATATTAATCATTTTATCACTCAGAGGAACACAGACTTATTAAAAGCTGATATACACATTTTGATGTTCCACAACAATATGTATTTGATAGTTGGTTGTTAACTGGCTTTTTGTTTTCTAGAGCGTCCTCAGACAACTTAAGACTAAGCAGACAGTCCACACAATATCAGCTATAGTACAAAGCTTGTTTTGCCAACGATATATGAACATTTAGGATTGTATATCTATACGAAAAACACAACTACAACGAAATACAGCAAGAAGCTATGAACAATAAACCTTATATTACATTATAAACACTGAGTGAAATTATAAGAAAGTACAGGCTAAAACAGTACACGATTAAATGCTGATTTAACCCTTAATGATCAAAAATAAGGTTACATTATTAACCCTTGCTGAAGCAGCAGCAGCCAGTTAATATTTTCACCATAATATGCTTGTTGTAAATAGTATAACTGTTCCTCAACCACATTACTCCGCCTGCTTCTTCTCCTATGCTCCCCTTCCCTCTTTTTTTTCGCCTGTTCCTCACGTCAACCAGTCATTTTGCCCCTACAGCATAGTAATCTGTGCCAGTACCCATTCGTGTACTATTTTGGCCAGCACATTCTTATTCATTTAACCTTTTGAGCTTAATGTAATGAGAGGTTTGTTTGTCCATAGCTTCCAAGTGTATTCCATTACGCTTCTGTTTTCCGTTTAGATGAATAGTCGTAACAGGCCACATATCCTGGAAAAAACAATCTTTGCACAGGTGTAAACTCTCGTTGTCGTTGTGTGGAATATCCGTTTAGTCTTCAGTTGTCAAGGCGGGCTCTGAAAGACGAAAGACGGTTAGCAATGGTTTACTACATGCAAATTATTGTGGAGCATCAATACCAGTTTTTCGTCAATCATTTTATATATTTCATTGCTGTTACTATAAAAACCACGTTAGCCTGTGACATGTTAAGAGTGAGACTGACGTCAAATTATATTTTATGGGGGAGAGGTGAAATCTAGTAACAAACTTTGACCCCTCTGCCAGCCGCTCTCCCAACCCAGAACTGAAGCCACGATCCGTTCCTGAGTCAGTGCACGTGTCAACGGCCTGCTAAAGTCAAAGATGTTCCTGGCTACGCCTTCCGCGACGCTGGTCTCTGGCCATGCTAGCAAGAGAAGAAAATCACCCTGCAGCGGAGAATTCGTATTGCCACTACTTTGAGGATGTTTCTCAGGCTTTCACTGCCCAGCGGTGTACGCGCTACTTTTAACACCTGGCTAGTGTTCGAACTTTCCGACAAATGTTCTTAAGTGCTTTTATCTCCTGTTCTACAAAGTTACAGAGAAGAAGACAAAAAGAAAGATAGACGTGCTTGGACAGGATTACGTGAATGAGGCGTCACAAGTCTGGCTGCCGGGTGCAGGACCTTAGTTCTGTACCCTGTACTGACGAGGACTTTACCTTTGCTGGTGCATTGGTATTGAGACCACTTGTGATGATATCTGCGGAACTACCAGACGGGAAACAGTGTCTCCGGTATCGAAAGCCGGCGCAAATGATCGAGAGAGATGTACGCTGAACCCACGTCCCTGCAATAACGTCGTCCAGCAATGCTTCGGCAACAGTGGGAAGCAGCTGTCACAAGATTGATTTTCGCAGTTACGCCTAACTACAGGTTTAAGCACTGACTGACGTAAGTGGAAACGCATCTTCCGCTAAAATTTAACTAAATATGTTACTATTACACAACTTAACTGAAAAAATAACTATCACACAAGGAAACAGAAATTTCGCTTTATTCCTTAACTTCAAATGCACGTGTTCTGGGCTCAAGATTCCAAGCCGATTTTCCAGATGGCATTGGCATTTGTGTTTGCGAGATACCATGACTGACAAATTTTATTCACATTTTTCGTGGTTTCAGTCATTTCTTTCTTTGAATTCTCAAAATAGGACGGTATCTGTGATATTGTTTCTATACCATGCAATACCATAAAGTGATTGTACTTTGAAATGACAAAAATAGTTGAAATTGCAATATCAGTTAATAAAGAAGGCCAAGTGCCAGAAGAACGATTCTTTCATGCCATTTTCTAGCATTACACCGAAATTTCACTAATACCCGAAACGCAGTTCGAGAGAATTGAAGGATTGTGGTACACAGCCAGATATGTTTTTTATTGTGTAATAATTTCAATGTTTCATGACTGTAAAGTCAACTGAAATGGGAAGTATAATCACTGGAAATTTCAGATCGTCATAAAACATCTGAGTTTGCTAGTTGTTATACTTTGGTGGGACCAGATATCATCACGCTGGGTCTTATTACATTTTCCAACGAATTTTTCTGTATTTTGCACCTTAATTCTCCCAGTCTGTATTAGTGGCCCACTTTCATCTTTGAGATAACTTGGGTTGTTTTTGGTTGTTTTCGTATGTTTACCCCATCGAGAAAAATTATTGTTAGAAATACATATTTCTAGCAAGCATCATAGGATTCGATTCCTAGCATTATGAAGTATCCTTCGATTCGTGTAACGCAGATCAATGCTGTTTTTGTCATTTTGTATATATTAAGTGTCCTAAAATCCAAGGATATGCAGAGGACACTAAACAGGTAATGGGTTAAATAAAAAAAATACAGTTGAAAGTATGTATGAAAAAGCACACGAAGAAGTTTACTACCTCATATCTGATTAGTGAAAACAGGATAATTTTTTATTATTAAATTACTGTGATTTAGACAATTTTTACATTTGTGATCGGCTAACTTAAGTGTTATTAACTTCCACAGCTAACGTTGTTTTATTATTGGAATCGAATATAAGTCATTAGAAGTTACTTCTGAAATGGGACTACAGCGTTGTCCGTTGCTATCTACATCTACATCTATATCCATACTCCGCAAGCCACCTGACGGTGTGTGGCGGAGGGTACCTTGAGTACCTCTATCGGTTTCCCTTCTATTCCTGTCTCGTATTGTTATGGAAAGAAAGATTGTCGGTATGCTTCTGTGTGGGCTCTAATCTCTCTGATTTTATCCTCATGGTCTCTTCGCGAGATATAGGTAGGAGGGAGCAATATACCTGACTCCTCGGTGAACGTATGTTCTCGAAACTTCAACAAAAGCCCGTACCGAGCTACTGAGCGTCTCTCCTGCAGAGTCTTCCACTGAAGTTTATCTATCATGTCCGTAACGCTTTCGCGATTACTAAATGATCCTGTAACGAAGCGCGCTGCTCTCCGTTGGATCTTCTCTATCTCTTCTATCAACCCTATCAGTTGTAAGTAAAATACGTACGACAGTCATAGTATTCTTCCATTCTGCTCTACGTCATTACAACACAGTCATAATCGCTGTACCTCGTGTATACGAAATCGGTTTGGGACTAAATATCATCATCAGATGTCGTGGTCAATACCCTACACAATAACGGACCTGGCACCAAATTAAATTGTAGTAGAAATACTGGTCGTATACCCGAGTGCTTCAGAATGACACAGTAACTGCAGGGAAGTAGAGCGCATAGTGTCCATTCACAGCTTTTCACGGCTTAAATAATGTAGTCGTCCAGATTTCACTTCTACAACTGACATTTCGGGTGTGTGTCACCCTCGGGAGCAGTCAAGAGACGTAGATGTGGATGCAGAAGAAGAGGTAGCAAGTGGCGATACGGTGCCATGTCGTCAGCCTCTTAACTCATTGCAAGGATGGTCGAAGACGCGGTCGAAATCTCAGTTGAACAGGTGGAATTTACGCAGCTGCATACCCTAAATTTAGTGGCTGCATACATAGTTTTACATATCTGCATCACAAAAATACAATGTCCTGGACAAGAAGTTCCTATTCACAGGGTTGCCTACCGAAATATCCTAATGTATCCTGGTAGTTAAAAAGGGAAAATCTCCCGTGCGTCGTATAAACACTTTTACAGTATGTTTACATTTACATCAACGCCTACACTCCATGAGCCACCTTACGGAGTGTAGACGACGGTACTTTGGCATCGCTGACTTCCCCCCCCCCCCCCCCCCCCTATTTGATCCCTCCACTGTTGATTCACGAATGGCGTGTGGGAAGAATAATTGTCGTTTATTCTCCATGTCAGCTCTAATTTCTCTGATTCTCTCGTATCTGTCAGTGGCGAGACGTGTGTTGGAGGAAGTGATATGTTTCGCGGCTCTTCTTGGAACACAACATCTTGAAACTACGACAGTGATCCGCTTTGTGAAGCACAATGCCTCTTTTGTAGCATCTGCCACTGGAGTTTTTTGATCATCTCCGTAACGATCACGCGTCGACTAAGCGATCCCGTGACAAAATACTTCGTTTTTCATTAGATCTTCTGTGTGTCTTCTGTTAATCCAACCTGGAGTTTTTTAACTAGAGGGCAATACTCAAGAATTGGTCGAGCAAGTGTTTTGTAAGTAACTTCTTTCGTGGATGTATTATATTTCCTTAAAATTCACCCACAGAATCTCAGCCTGGCATCTGCTTTTCTTACAATCAGGTTAGGTTTCTCCGAATGGTTACTCCTATGTGTTTTAGGGTAGTTACTATGATCGATTGCAGTAGTGTACTGGAACGGTGACAGATCTTCACGTGCTCTACGTTACATTTATTAACGTTGAAACTACCATTCCTTGCAGAAATCTCCGCTTCTCTGTAGACTTTTCTGCATATCACTATGATGTATCGCAAGCATTTAGCATATCGCTATATATGACAGAACTTGACTAAAAAAAAGGCTATCGGTTGATAGGACGAATCCTAAGGCAACAAGGAATAGTCAAATTAAACATGGAGGGATGCGTGTGTAACGGGAGGGGGGTGGGAGGCCTGGAGGATTGTAGCATTGTAGAGACAACAAAGCCTGACAGCGGCACGCAGTTACACGTGGATGTAGGTTTCGGCAGTTATGTACGGATGATGGGTTTTGTTCTGAATAGACAAGCATAGTCAGCTGCATTACACTAGTCTTCAGACTGAGTGAAGATCGCAACAAAAACGTCTTCTCACCATGAAAATGCTACGTCATTGTATGAAAGCATCTTTGCATAGTGTTAACTGCCTAGAGATCCCACCGCAGCCTGTTAGTTGAAAGAGAAACTGTACACTTTATTTCAGTCGATGATCACACAAATTGTTTCGACTGAAAAGAAGGGATTATCAGCAGGGCATAAACACTTCTTGGCCGATGGGTGCGTCAGAATAGGCCAGGAGTCAACACTGCATTGAGCCTTGTACTAGAAGAGGCTGCTACTCCTGCCCAATGAAAGTAATTGCTTAAGGGTTGACTGACTGGGAGTCCTTCAAGACGGATGTTCAGCCGCCTGTTCGTAAGTTCTTTGAAGTGCACATCACTTCGTGAACTTGCACGTCCATAACCTACCACAGTAAACCCACAGGGGAAAGGGGCCTACAGTTTAACGCGTCGTTCCGGGCATATATTCGCTTCACTGAGAGCAGAAGGCTAGGGTAAAGGCAGTCTGGAAAATTCCTCTGTCCGACCGGGTAGATCTCGCGAAATTTACTGTTTCCAGTTTCACACTTCACATCACTATATCACCAAAGTCTGACTATCCAACGAGATTTGACATTGTCAGACTGGGGAACGCGTTCTATTTGGATTACATTATTTTATCCACAAATGCATTGATAGCGTTCGTCTCATCATCAAAAGTCAAAATCCCATATTTTGATACGAAAGCAACAGCTGAAGCCATCAGCAGAGAGTCATTGTGGTCACTTGAAATCGATTGTGAGTGACCAAATTTATTGTTTGTTGGCGACTTGACGTGGTGCTTTCGTAACAAAATATAGGATTTTTACTTTCGGCGATGAGTCATTAGAGTCGAAACCGATTAACTGTAACATATCTATTAAACACACGCTACGGTCGCAGGTTCGAAACCTGCCTCGGGCATGGATGTGTGTGATGTCCTTAGGTTAGTTACGTTTAAGTAGCTCTAAGTTATGGGACTGATGACCATAATGTTAAGTCCCATAGTGCTCAGAGTCGTTTGAACAATTTGTCCCATAGAGCTCAGAGCCATTTGAACCATATTAAAGACAATCAAGGCAACAAAGGTGTACCGTTAAGGTATCCAGAATAGACGCGACCGTGGTGAATAATTTACGTAGTCTGAAATTTGCTGAATAGTTGCAGATGAAGGAATTGTGATGCAGAGAAAACCAGAAATCAGTGCTTCTTCGTTTATTAATCCATTTTTTAAGCGTTTCGGCGACAGCCGTCTACGTAACCCTGGTTCGGATAAAAACCAGAGGATCACAAATATACTTGGTTGAAACGACCTTGATCAGGCTCCTCATCTGCTCAAGTTCGTTTCAAGTCAACCAAGTAACTTTGTGATCCTTTGGTTTCTTTTCTGAACGAGGTTCTGATGACGGCTGACACCGAAACTCGTAAAAAAATGCATTAATAGAAATTCTTCCAGTCCATATGTGACATAACAGGAAACCAGTGCTTAACAGTATTGGTTAAAAACAGTCTTGGTTGCAATTTTAGTTTTTTTTTTATTATTTTCCAACAGTAACAGTTACTCGCTCCTGTGAACGGGAACGCGTTATGCAGATCTTGGTGCCTCTCGCGTCCATCTAGAAAAGATAACCTGAAGATGCCTAAATAAGGCGAAACACGTCGTTGAAAAAAAAAAAAAATGAAATAAAATAAAATTGGAACCAAGACTGTTTTGAAGCAAAGATGGATTAATAAATGAAGGCCTACTTGTTTTCTCTGCAATGCAATTCCTTCATCTGCGACCAATTTAGCAAACTGCGGGCTACGTAAATGAAATAATCGAGGCATTTGTGGTAAAAGAGTCGGCTGGTACTCCCAACTTGCTCTGACACATCCAACGACCGAGAAATATTTGTGGGGTACCGGTATAGTCACTAAACAGTTTATGGATTTTGGATTTGGCTTGATTTGGGAGAAGACAGCAAACAGTGAGGTCATCGGTCTCTGATTAGGGAAGGATGGGGAAGGAAGTCGGCCGTGCCCTGTGATTGGAACCATCCCGGCATTTTAGGGAAATCACGGAAAACCTAAATCAGGATGGCCGGACGCGGGATTGATCCGTCGTCCTCCCGAATGCGAGTCCAGTGTGGTAACGACTGCGCCACCTCGCTCGGTAAACAGTTTATATACCCATCGACTCAAATAAACCCTATGGCGGAATGTCCTCCCTATTGTTTCTCGGCAGTAGCGTCGAAAATGTGAAATGGGAAAATTCCGAAAGCCTCGCGTACACACAGGCTTCAGTGGATTGGCAGATTGTAGGGGGTGTTCGCCGGAGGGGGCGTCGCACGGCGTGTCACGACGCTCGCCGGGCCCCACGTGGAGTAGCGTCGCGGCGCGGCGCGGCGGATCGATGGCGCGTGTGCGAGGCGGCGCGGCGCGGCGCGTCGTGGGACGCGGGCGACGCTGCGGCCTACCTGGCAGTGGGCGCAGCCGAAGCTGACGGAGTAGTCCTGCGCGCAGTCGTAGCGGCGCAGCAGCTCGTCGAACTTGCAGGCGAGCGTGGCGGCGAGCGCGTCGAGGCGCGCGAGGGCGCGCAGGTGCGCGCGGCAGGCGGCGGCCGGGCCGCGCAGCGCGGCGGCGCGCGCCTCGGGCTTGAGCGCGTCGAGCGGCGCGCGGCCGCAGCACTGGCGCAGCCGCAGCCGCCGCAGCGCCGCCTCCCGCCGGCCGGGGGCCGCCGCGCACGCCACCGCTGCCGCCGCCTCGTCCAGCCGCACGCCCCCGCAAAGGCACTCTCGGTCTGCTCCGCCCCCGCCCCCGCACGGCGGCCCCGGGCCCTCCGACACCTGCCCGTTGAGCCGACCCGTCGTCATCTCGGCCTCCACCGCCGCCGCCGCCGCCGCCGCCTCCGTGTCCCTACCGTAATTACTACTACTATTATTGTTACGCTGCTTATTAACTCCGCTATCGTAATTATTACTGTAGTGATTATTATCCGAGAGAGAGGGCATCGCGTCCCGCGCACTGCAGCTGCCCCTGAGGTCCGGCGCGGTGGCCGGGTCCGCGATATCACAGGCTGACAACCAGGGGTTCAGGAGCGAGAGCGGCGTCGTCGCGTTGTGGTGCGCGCCCGTCGCCGCCGCCGCCGCCGCCGCCGGGTCGGGTGCCGCCGGCAGTATCAGGACGAACAGGAGGATGGCGGCGACGGTGCTCGAACTGGGACCGCCCTGGGCCGCGGCTTGCTCTCCCGAGACCGATGTCGCTGCTTCCGCCGCTGCTGCTGCTGCTGCTGCTGCCGAGTTTCTGACGTGGCTCCGGCGCCGCTGCTGCTGCTGCTCGATCGCTCTCGATGTCGCTCTTGTTCCGTTTGTCGTCTTCGTCGCTGGGAGAATAGGTGGCGCCGTACAGGCCAGGGGCATTGTCTGACGACGACTTCACGACGTGGCGTGGTTGTCAACAGCGCGCCGGGGTGGTGTCCGCTGCTCCCCTGCCGCTCGTCCGCGACGCTGCTGTCGTCGTTCCAGTCGCTGTCGCCTCCGTGCCTCTCGTCGTTGTCGTAGTTGTGGTTGTTGTAGTAGTAGCGGTGCTGCTGATGGTGGAGAGTGTTGACAGCTTCGACAGAAAGAAGAGCTAAGAGTTGTCGGCGCCGCCTTGTGAGGTGCATTTCGGTTGCAGGGAGCCGATCCTGCCACCGCCCGAGTTGCTGTGCCGGCCGCGGTCGCGTTCGCGGGGCGCCGGCGGCTGCGAGCGGGAGCCGGCGGCGGCGGCGGCGACGGAGCACGGGCGGCCCGCCGCGCGCTGCTGACGCGGCCGCTGCTGCTGGGCGCTGAGCTGCTGACGCTGCTGGCTGTGGGGGGCGGCGGGCGCCGGGGCGGCCGAGCGCCGCCTGCAGCGAGGGCGAGGGAGGCGGCCGGCCACGAGCACGGCCACGGCCACGGCCAGCACGACCAGCGCCGCCCTAAGCCTGCCCCTCGCTCCCGCAGTACGAGCCGCCACTGACCCGAGCTCTGGAACCGGCCGCCGCGATTCGCACAGGCAGCCCGTTACCATGCTGGTCCTGCCGAGGGCATCTAAGGCTATCGCTCACACGCACACTCTCGCACTTGTCCCCTCTCTCTCTCTCTCTGCTGCTGCTGCTACACTTCTTCCTCCCTGGGCGCTCCGGCCGGACCGCCGGACGACGAACGCGAGTACGCACACGAGCACACCGGAAGAAGCACACGCGGACGCGCGAGCGCCTCTCGTTCGAGGAGGGAGCGGCGGCCGCTACTGCCACTGCGCCATCGCCGTCGCACTCCTAGCACGCGGCGCGGCCTGCCTTCTTGCGCACCCGGTCCGCCATCTTGGCACACTGCGCGACTGGGACGCGGCTACGGCGAAGGTCCGGCCGGCGCGGGCTGGCGCGCTGCTGCTGCTGCTGCTGCTGCCGGCGCTGCGGCTGCGGTCCCGGCCGCGCCCCGGGCGCCGCCAGGCGGCAGCACCGTGCGGCCGCCGCGGCCGGCTAGCCCTGCGCGTGCGCGCGCCTGCCCCGCCCCCGCGGCTCGTGCCCAATGCGCCCTGCGTCGCTCAATAGCGGCGCCCGCGCCCCAAAACACTTTGCACTCCTTCTAATAGCTCTTCTAATTATGCCCGCACATCATCCTTCGACACATTACCTTCCTTTTCAAAGAATCCTTAAATATCCTTTTCACCACCAATGAAATTTCACTCGTTACTCATACTCGAAGCTGGAGAATTCTGCAAATGTATTGATAATTTAAACATTTTAACTCTTTTACTTTCCAGTCTCAGCTCCATATTGTAACAGTACTCGTTGTCTCGAGCTCCCCGGCTAATGTATGTAGTAGCGTCAGCATCCCGTCATCTCTCTATACGACCGTCACAGTATTCCGGTACGTAGTTCCGACTCAGACACGACGATTTGATGCGCAGCTGCATAAAACTTAAGATGATCTAGGAAGACCGGAACTACTCATACATTAAACATATATATCTGTGACTGCAACATAAACATTATGTAATTCTTTAAGAATGTGACATTCTTACGCTGTGTTTATCTAACATACACTACTGGACAATAAAATTGCTACACCAAGAAGAAATGCAGATGATATACGGGTATTCACTGGACAAATATATTATACTAGAACTGACATGCGCAGTTTGGGTGCATAGATCCTGAGAATTCAGTACCCAGAACAACCACCTCTGGCCGTAATAACGGTCTTGATACGCCTGGGCACTGAGTCAAACAGAGCTTGGATGGCGTGTACAGGTACAGCTGCCCATGCACCTTCAACACGATACCACAGTTCATCAAGAGTGACTGGCGTATTGTGACGAGCCAGTTGCTCGCCCACCATTGACCAGACGTTTTCAATTGGCGAGAGATCTGGAGAATGTGCTGTCCAGGGCAGCAGTAGAACATTTCCTGTATCCAGAAAGGACCGTACAGGACCTGCAACATGCGGTCGTGTATTATCCTGCTGAAATGTAGGGCTTCAGGGGGTCCGAACGAAGGGTAGAGCCACGGGTCGTAACATATCTGAAATGTAACGTCCACAGTTCAAAGCGCCGTCAATGCGAAGAAGAGGTGACCGAGACGTGTAACCAATGGCACCCCATACCATCACGCCGGGTGATACGCCAGTATGGCGATGACGAATACACGCTTCCAATGCGCGTTCACCGCGATGCCGCCAAACACGGATGCGACCATGATGATGCTGTAAACAGAACCTGGATTCATCCAAAGAAATGATGTTTTGCCATTCGTGCAGCCACGTTCGTCGTTGAGTACACCATCGCAGGCACTCCTGTCTGTGATGCAGCGTCAAGGTAACCGCAGCCATGGTCTCCGAACTGATAGTCCATGCTGCTGCAAACGTCGCCTAACTGTTCGTACAGATGGTTGTTGTCTTGAAAACATCCCCAACTGTTGACTCAGTGATCGAGACGTGGCTGCACGATCCGTTACAGCCATACGGATAAGATGCCTGTCATCTCGACTGCTAGTGATACGAGGCCGTTGGGATCCAGCACGGCAATCCGTATTACCCTCCTGTACCCACCGATTCCATATTCTGCTAACATTCACTGGATCTCGACCAACGCGACCAGCAATGTCGCGATACGATAAACCTCAATCGCGATAGGCTACAATCCGACCTTTATCAAAGTCTGAAACGTTATGGTACGCATTTCTCCTCCTTACACGAGGCATCACAACAACGTTTCACCAGGAAACGCCGGTCAACTGCCGTTTGTGTATGAGAAATTGGTTAGAAATTTTCCTCATGTCAGCACGTTGTAGGTGTCGCCACCGGCGCCAACCCAGTGTGAATGCTCTGAAAAGCTAATCGTTTGCATATCACAGCATCTTCTTCCTGGCGGTTAAATTTCGCGTCTGTAGCACGTCATCTTCGTGGTGTAGCAATTTTAATGGCCAGTAGTGTACATACTTATTCACATGGACCTTCATCGGTTTTGGTGGATTCGTGGCAACGTGTTTCGACTCTTAGTGAGAAACCATCAGAATCAGTCTCTTGATAAGAAAATGACGTGTTGTCTTATGTTGCTGATCGCTGTCATTTAATATCATCATCTGTTTGCCTTTCTATATGTAGTTGTGTATTAGAGGTCTTACGTAATTTGCTGTAGACTTCGGTGTTGCATGACACTGTACTGAGGCGCGTCAGTGATTCCAGGTTGTCATTTGGGTACCGCGTAATCATCATTACACGTCCCGTGGTACAAAAAAGTTGACATCCAGTCTTTCCAACGTTCGTTCCTGTATATGGTTTGAACTGTGGCAGCACTTCGTCCAGCAGCTGTCCTGCAGCCGTTCACAGCATACGCACGATAGGAGACTGTAGAGACTGGATACCGATTCTTTTATATTATGTGAACTCTAACGATGATTAACCGGTAACCACACAACAACATGGTATCACTGACAAATCCAAGATAGTGTAATGTAACACCGAAATCGGCTGCAAATTAAGTAACACCTATACTAACAGCCAGCCAACGGCATTGCCGCTGTGGTAACACCGGTTCCCGTCAGATAACCGAAGTTAAGCGCTGTCGAGTTGGGCTAGCCCTTGGACTGGTGACCATTCGGTCTGTCGAGCGCTATTGACAAGCGGGGTGCCCTCAGCCCTTTTGAGGCAAACTGAGGAGGTACTTGATTGAGAAGTAGCGGCTCCGGTCTCGGAAATTCACATAAGGCCGGGAGAGTGGTGTGCTGACCACATGCCCCTCCATGACGCACAAATTCTGTTCCAAAAAAAATCTCCCTTCCGTAATTTCCACTGAATATCTCGTTTCTTTCGCTCAATGGAAATTTTATTGGATGGTGTTTGATGCCATGTAACAAATAAAAAGGACAAGATTAGCTACAATTCTTTATGAATATCTCCACAATGCGTATCTTATGTAAATTTTTATTCCTTTGAGTTTTTTTTTAAATTCGCGTCCCTGTTCGGGCGCCAATTATAACGATATGCTTAGGTAATGTGTACACATAAACATACAGTTATAAATGTCCCCGTTTGTAGTCGCTAATTATAATAATATGTTTACTTTTGTGCTGTAACATATAGCTATAATCAGTGGTGGAAATATCTTTGCGAACGCCGACCGTGTGCGGCTGTTTCTTGTTGGATTATTTGATCAGTCGGAAGTTGCATTGCAGAGGAGAGCTAATGCCTATTCAAAATATAATTATTTTTGGATAGCTCAACATGAATTTCCTAAGGGACCGTAGTTTATCATGCACTGACCAGTAGAATACGGCGCGGAGAAAACATTTCGCCGCATGCAACTTCCGTCCGATTTCGATGAAAGAATTCGTGACTGTGAACTCTCTATTTGGCAGAAACATAAAGTAAATTAAATAACTTCATGTAGGAGTGAGACATAGATTCTATACTAAATAAATAGTCCATACACCAGTTCCATTCAACTCTAAATTTATGGCAATTAATAGATGAACTTACACTGCAATGAAGGATTTAACATGGATGCCGTTTTGACTGGCACTTCTCTTCTCGTAATGAAAATAATTCCTTTGACGTTTTCACATACACATCGCACAATAAATCTACTGCTATGCAGTATTGCACTTTTAGTATTGGACTTTTACTTTAGACTAAAATAATATTATTTTTAACAATAATAATACGGCGGCAAGACATGCGCGTCCGACACAATTTGCAAGAGACAAGAGAAAATGAGTAACTGAGTAACTGTTCATCGAGACTATCTGGAACATCAAAAGAATGTTCAAATGGTTCAAATGGCTCTGAGCACTATTGGACTTAACATCTTAGGTCATCAGTCCCCTAGAACTTAGAACTACTTAAACCTAACTAACCTAAGGACATCACACAACACCCAGCCATCACGAGGCAGAGAAAATCCCTGACCCCGCCGGGAATCGAACCCGGGAACCCGGGCGTGGGAAGCGAGAACGCTACCGCACGACCACGAGATGCGGGCTCAAAAGAATGTGTAAAAGTGTTCTTCTTCTGTCCGTTTTTCCCGCCGCAGTTTTCAAAGTGAGTAACTCACCGCATCTCTGACTGCGTTTCGACAATAAACACGTTACGTCACAGGACGCTCACCTTTTACATTCTCGCAACATTATTTGCTAACTGTAGCTGTTGCCGAGCGTCTGCTCGATTAGAGAATGATTTAAAATGATAAGCCAATCACATAATGTTAACCATGTATGGAAGTGAAACGTGGACGATAAATAGTTTATACAAGAAGAAAATAGAAGTTTTCGAAATGTGGTGCTACAGAAGAATGCTGAAGATTAAATGGGTAGATCACACAACGAATGCGGAGGTATTGAACAGAACTGGGGAGAAGAGAAATTTGTGGCACTACTTGACTAGAAGAAGGGGTCGCTTGGTAGGACATATTCTGAGGCATCAAGGGATCACCAATTTAGTACTGGAAGGCAGCGTGGAGGGTAAAATTCGTACAGGGAGACCAAGAGATGAATACACTAAACAGTTTCAGAAGGATGTAGGTAGCAGGAGGTATTGGGAGATGAAGAAGCTTGCACAGGATAGAGTAACATGGAGAGCGGCATCAAACCAATCTCTGGACTGAAGACCACAACAACATCAACCGCCACTATGTCACAGTGAATCTTTGTGTGATTTAGACGTTTTCTCCACAATAATTGCACTGTACCGCGTACTTCAGTTTTGGAATTCGTTTTCAGTTGCGACATTGTTTCAGTCGCACACTCTGTTGCAGTTGTTATGTGCAACGCAACAGAACTCTCTCTGCAGGAACCCCGGAGCTTATACTCTCTTCAAACGATGTGCCACTCTCGTTGTTCAATGGTATTAGTGTCGGATGACATGTGGAATATATTTTTTCAAGTGCCCTCGTACATCCTTCAACTTCGACGGTGCCTTTTCAACATTCCTAGCAAACTTTTCCGTATTCATTATCGCACTAGGTAATTAAAGGGGGTAGGACGTCAAACGGGCCGTCTTGGAGCAGGAGAGACACCACAGGACATTTTAATTTCCACTGTCTATACTTTTACGAATAAATTCATAAAACTTTATCAGCATGACCAGGAAGGATTCAGGATTCACAATCATAGAAGTGGAAGTTCAAAAAAATAACAAAATAATTTTTAATACATGTGAAAGTTCATCATTTTTTCACTTTTATTGGCTGCGTTTGTTGCTATAGGTACACGTTTCTTCATAAGTAAGAGAGATTCTTCGATGAATTTTGCACTGAATACAAACCATACTTACAAATTATTTAATTTATGAAAAAATGTTTAGAAAAAACTCAAATTGTACAGTTAATTATCTTAATTTTTACCATAGTTTTAATAGATTTGGAAAATTCGAGAATTTCATACACCTGTGGGTATGGTTTGTAGGCTGTGCAAAATTCATCGAAGAATCTCCCTTACTAGTGAAGAAAAGTGTACCTATAGCAACAAATGCATCCAATGGTAAGTGAAAAAAAAGGTGAAATACAAATGTAAAAAAATATATTATTTTCTTATATTTTTGAACTTCCACCACTATAAGTGTAAATCCTGAATCCTTCCTGGTCATTCTGACAAAGTTTTATGAATGTATTTTTAAAAGTATAGACTGCGCAAATTAAAAATTCCTGTGGTGTCTCTCCTGCTCAAAGTCGTCCCGTTTGACGTCCTACCCCCCCTTAAGACGGAAACGAATTCACCGTCTTCTGATGCGGTTCTCTGTACCACTGAACTAGCGTAGCGTATCTTAGGTATGACGAAGTACAGTCAAAGAGTTGCAGAGTTATGTTTATTTACCACTGTTTAAAAGATGCATTCAATGCGGTAGTCATCTACTTCTTTGGTGCATTTGTTTTGCGACCGGTACCAAGTGGACGTACTCCAGTTTCCTCTCTTCTGTGTTTCTTCCGTAGTCTGCTGGTAACTGCACTCAGTTCTAGTGTCTTTTAACACTCCCAGACTTCACGATGCACCCTTTCAAACAGCTCTTTCAATTCCATCAGCACCGCATCCCTCGATAGGATTCTTCGATTTTAAACCATCCTCCAGCTCTTCACATCATGTACCAACCTTTTTATTTCTGCACTCATACTATGTCTTATAGTCTAATACTGTTAGCAGTACTAACCGGATAAACATGGGTGTTGAATCCCACGACTATATCCCATACACACAGAACCCTGCTTCTCCCAACATTTGTCCCTGCCTCTAAAACCTAGAAGGACATGTACTGCGCCTCACTTTCCGTATCCCACTACCTTGGTACACTGGTAAACTACAATGAAGCACCAAATAAACTGGTATATGCATGAGTATTCACAGAGATAAGTAAACATGCAGAATACGGCGCTCACGTCGGCAACGCTTGTATAAGACAACATGTGTCTGGCGCAGTTGTTAGATCAGTTAACTGCTGCAACAATGGCAGGTTATGAGGATTTATGTGAGTTTAGAGGTGGGGTTATAGTCGGCGCACGAGCGATAGGACACATCATCTCCGAGGTAGCGATCAGGTGGGGATTTTCCAGTACGACCATTTCAGGAGTGTACCGCGAATATCAGGAATCAGGTAACACACCAAGTCTCCGACATCACTGCGGCCGGAAAACATCCTGCAACAACGTGACCAACGACGACTGAAGAGAATCGTTCAAAGTGACAGAAGTGCAAAAAAAATGGCTCTGAGCACTATGGAACTTAACTTCTGTGGTCATCAGTCCCCTAGAACTTAGAACTACTCAAACCTAACTAACCTAAAGACATCACACACATCCATGCCCGAGGCAGGATTCGAACCTGCGACCGTAGCAGTCCCGCGGTTCCGGACTGCGCGCCTAGAACCACTAGACCACCGCGACAGAAGTGCAACCCTTCCGCAAATTGCTGAAGATTTCAATATTGGGCCCTCAAAAAGTGTCAGCGTGCGAACCATTCAACGAAACATCATCGATATGATGATGTTCCGGAGCCGACAGCCCACTCGTGTACCCTTGATGTCCGCTCGACAGAAAAGCTTTACGCCTCGCCTGATGACGTCAACAACGGCAATGGACTGTTGATAACTGTGAACATGTTACCTGGTCAGACAAGTCTCGTTTCAGATGTATCGAGCGGATGGACGTGTACGGGTATGGAGACAACCTCATTATATCCATGGACCCTGCATGTGTGCAAGGGACTGTTCAAGCTGGTGGAGGCGTGGGGCTTGTGCAGTTAGAGTGATATGGGACCCCTGATACGTCTAGAGACGACTGTGACAGGTGTCACGTACGTAAGCGTCCTGTCTGATCACCTGCATCCATTCATGTCCATTGTGTATTCCGACGGAGTTGGGCAATGTCAGCAGGACAATGCGACACTCCACACGTCCAGAATTGCTACCGAGTGGTTCCAGGATCACTGTTCTGAATTTAAACACTTCCGCTGGCCACCAAACCCCCCAGACATTATTGAGCATATCTAGGATGCCTTGCAACGTGTTGTTCAGAAGAGATGTCCATCCTCTCGTACTCTTACGGATTTTTGGACAGCGCTACAGGATTCATGGTGTCATTTCCCTCCAGCACCACTTCAGATATTAGTCGAGTTAATGCGGCGCTTCTGTGTGCTCGCGAGGTCCCTACACGATATTAGGCACAGTATCACTTAGTAAAATTCCCACAAGTCTTCAGACACATAGAACACTTGTGCCTTACCTCCATCTCCGGTAAACTTAAGTCAGTACATCTTACCGCCCCCACACAATGTGAGTCATTGTAATGGAGCATTTATTAACAATGTTAAGAATGCGGTAATCCCAATTCCAAAGAAAACACTTGCTCACAGGATTGAAAATTACCGAGTTATCAGATTAATAAATCATGGTTGCAAGATACTAACACGAATTCTTTACAGAAGAATGGAAAAACTTGTAGTAGCAGACCTCGGGAAAGATCAGTTTGGATTCCATAGAATTGTAGGAAAACGCGAGGAGATGCTAACCCTACTACTTCTCGTAGAAGATAGGTTAAGGAAAAGCAAACCTACATTTACAGCATTTGTAGACTTAGAAAAAGATTTTGAAAATGTTGACTGGAATACGCTGTTTCAAATTTTGAAAGTAGCATGGAGCGAAAGGTTATTTACAACTTGTACAGAAACCAGACGGCAGTAATGAGAGTCGAGGGGCATGAAAGCGAAGCAGTGGTTGGTTGATTAGTTGATATGGGGAAGTGGATCAAACAGCAAGGTCATCGGTCCCATCGAATTAGGGAAGGATGAGGAAGGAAATCGGCCATCCCCTCTCAAAGAAACCATCCTGGCATTTACTTGAAGCGACTTTGGGAAATCACGGAAAACCTGAATCAGGATGGCCGGACGCGGGATTGAACCGTCGTCCTCCCGAATGCGAGTCAAGCGTGCTAGCCACTGTGCCACCTCGCTCGATGAAAGCAGTAGTTGAGAAAGGAATGAAACAGGGTTGTGCCTATCCCCGATGTTACTCAATCTGTACACTGAACTAACAGTAAAGGAAGCTAAAGAAAAATCTGGAGTAGTAATTAAAATACATGGAGAAGAAATAAGAACTTTGAGGCTTACAATGATATTGCAGTTCTGTCAGAGACAGAAAAGGACTTGGAAGAGCAGTTGAAGAGAATAAACAGTGTTTTAAAAGGAGGGTATAAGATGAACAACAAAAGCAAAACAAGGATAATGGAGTATAGTCGAATTAAGTCAGGTGATATTAATGGTATCATATTAGGAAACGAGATACTTAGAGGTATAGATGATTTTTGCTATTTAGGCAGCAAAGTAGCTGATAATAGCCGAAGAAGAGAGGATGTAAAATGTAGACCGGCAATGGCAAGAAAAGCATTTCAGAATAAGAGAAATTTATGAAAAGCATTTCAAAGAAGAGAAATCTATTAACATCGAATACGTAGTTAAGTATTAGGGAGTCCTTTCTGAAGATATTTGTCTGGCGTATAGCCATGTGTGGAAGTGAAACATGGACGATAAACAAGTTAGATTAAAAGAGAATAGAAGAGTTGGAAATGTGGTGCGACAGAAAAATGCTAAAGATTAGGTGGGTAGATCACATACCTAATGAGGAGATACTGAACAGAATTGGGGGAGTCGAGGAATTTGTGGCACTACTTGACTAGAAGAAGAGGTCGCTTGGTAGGACATATTCTGAGGCATCAAATGATCAATAGTTTGGAATTGGAGGGAAATGTGAGTGGTAAAGATCGTAGTGGAAGACCGAGAGATGAGCACAGTAAGCAGATTCAAGAAGATGTATGTTGCAGTAGTTATTCAGAGATGCAAATGCTCGCACAGGACAGAGTAGCATGGAGAATTGCATGAAAACAGTCTTCGGACTGAAGACCATAACAACGATAAGTTAGAGTGATGTTATAACAGGACTGTCAGTTGAAAAGCAAGAGAGAGAGAATGGGGCACAAAGCCAGTGCTACCTTATCTATCGCAAACTCATGGTGTCTACCACCAAGACGCAGCCTGTCTCGGTGCTTGAGAGGAGACTGTCACGTAGGGTGTGTCAACAACGAGATCATATTACGCACGAATGCTTTTTCGAACTTGTAACTTTTTCTGAAGACTGTGTTGGAACATTCTTCACGCTAAACACTACAACAATACAATCATAAAACTCAAAATCATAAAAATACACGTGCATTGATTTTTAATCATTTTTACATCCTTTGGATTTTCAAGTGTAATTGAAACATTTTAATTGGACCTTAAATTGTTATAAAAATTATACCAATAAAAGTACAAGTTACAGATCTCTGTACAAAGTCTCGTCGGGGGAAAGATAACACAAATATGCAAAGGTCCACAGTAAAGTTATTAAAATTTTGAATAGAATAAGCTTAAATCAAAATATTTAACATTTTGGGAAACAATGACGACACGTATAGTGAAGAACGTTCAGCTCACTGTCCAAAGGGCCCAACCCTTTCAAATGGGCACTGAATCCAGTCTTCATCGAACGTTCCATTGATCGTAAAACATTGTTTCAAGCTCAGCACTAATTGTTCTCATTAAAATAATTCGTTATATCTTAAAACGGGTTTCATATCACCTATTATTTCTCTTAAGGCCTTTAGTCTGTCACCTAATGTATTTCATGGTATTTATTTCTCGCCCACTTCCTAGATTGTCTTTTAAGAGGTCTGACTTTTTCTACGGCTTATTTCACGTTATTCGTTATTTTCATTCCTTTTATGTTGGTCCTTCTCAAGGTTTGCCTGTTATAAAAAAGGTAAGAATTTAAATTTTTATAATATGTGTTTCGTCTAATGCAACCCGAAATTTCTTTGACCGATACGATTTGTGTTAATTTAACATCGCCATTGTTATTATTTGGGCTAGACATACAGTACAGAGACCAATATAGGTTGTACCGAAAGACGCAATAAAAATGCAACATTACTCACTTGGAAACGAAACACAGAACTTCAGAGTTAAGTTCTTACACCAAAAAACTCCCTATAAACGAAAATTTGTTGCCACTCCGAAACCCACTGCTGTTTTGATTCAAAATTACGCGAGCGGTCTAGTTGCTTCATATGTCACACTTAACGTCGTGATAAGTGCTTCCACTATAACTGGAGTTCAGATACAGCTCTTGTACGATACTATCCGCTCTGCAGTACTACCCGACCTACCCCGGCCAGCCGTTGTGGCCGAGCGGTTCTAGGCTCTTCAGTCTGGAAGCGCGCGACCGCTACGGTCGCAGGTTCGAATCCTGCCTCGGGCATGGATGTGTGTGATGTCTTTAGGCTAGTTAGGTTTAAGTTCTAGGGGACTGATGACCTCAGATGTTAAGTCCCATAGTGCTCAGAGCCATTTGAACCTACATCTCGAGGAAAGCCTGAGTCTTCAAAACATATCGCAAAGGAGTGCGATAAGCGTTATAAAGTCATGAATAAGATCACAGGAACATGACCATAAATTATGAATATCTTCCATTCAGCCTGAGAGTGAACCAAGATACGGTAGAAACATCTATCACCTCTATGTGAACATTTTAGGCTACGCTTTACCGTGACTGTTATTGACATCAAATGAAACAACGGGTTTCCTGTTACCAATCACTGTTTAGTTACCTCCACGACACGTTCCTAGGGTTTAAACCTCCATCATCAGGTGGATTTACATTTGTTACTATGACATGTGTGTGTGTGTACTTTTGGAGGAACGCACTGTCTGCAGTGGTCCAGGTTCCTTTCACTGTCGTAACACATCACATGTGTACTATCATATTCTGTAAACAAAATGGAGGTTTAAGCCTTTGAAAGGCGACGTGGAGATAAGTATACAGTGACTGGTAACAGTAGCCTCGTTTCATTTGATCTATCGCCTGGTGCGTATGATCAGCAAGGAAGTTACAAAAAATGCAGAGGCCGGTGCTTCTGAGGATCACGTAAAACCATCTGGGTGTAAGTGTTCTTGGTGACGCTTAGGCTTCATCAGCATTTGGACTGAAAGAAACGCAAGTGTGGAACCGATTACTGGCTTTGGAGGAGAGACATGTGCCACTACACCCTTACTTATGGTTAGACTTAAAAAAAATGGTTCAAATGGCTCTGAGCACTATGGGACTTAACATCTATGGTCGTCAGTCCCCTAGTACTTAGAACTACTTAAACCTAACGACATCACACAACACCCAGTCATCAGGAGGCAGAGAAAATCCCTGACCCCGCCGGGAATCGAACCCGGGAACCCGTGCGCGGGAAGCGAGCACGCTAGCGCACGACCACGAGCTGCGGACGGTTAGACTAAATGTAGAGGGAGAGAGCAGAGATATGTATTTAGCGCGGCTGATCACAGGATACAGAGTCGGTCGTAAGTTGGAAATGAAAAGGTAGCTTGACAGAAAGTAGCAAATTGAATGGTACAATGCTAGAATGAGTAGAAGAGTTTACGAGCTCTTTCCAAATGCCAGTGAGCGACGCGAATTCAGACGTTACATGGGTTAATACATGTTTTGACAGGACACGGACAATGTCCCGGCTATCTACACAGAATAAAAAGCAGAACAGGGAGGAGATTCGTGTGTGTCGAATGTATAGGTCTCAGCCGAATTAGAGACGACGGGAAAGATCTCTTGAGGCGTACCAGTGATTACACTACTAAAAGTCTACCGTTGCTTTTTGGTTCTGCGTGGGTAGAAATGATACAGCTTTATTGTTCGTCAAATAATACGAGGTGGAATCCAAAATTTTCGGGACTGGTGCCGCCAGCTGGACAGTAGGCACAGTATATCTTTGCACCGCTAGGTGGCGAGAGCTGCATATCTGATGAGTCAGTGTGCGGAGTGGAGTTCAGCTCGTAGGACGTGTTGCGTGTCCACAGTGATTTCCATAATACTCTGTATTTGATGTGTGGCGATTTTACGATGGATCTGCGAACAGAAAAGAGCGTGTGTATCAAATTCTGTGCGCATCTCGGGAAAAGTGCTACGGAGACCCTTGCCATGATTCAGCAAGTATTTGGGGGACAGAGCATGAGCCGTACGCGTGTGTTTGAGTGGCATGCTCGGTTCAGGGCCGGCTGTACAGACGTCGAAGATGATGCTCACACTGGAAGGCCCGTTAGCCGCCCAACGCCAGACATTGTTGCCAAACTTCAACAATTGGTTCGTGCGGATCGATGTCGAACCATTCAAGACCTTGCGGATAAAGTAGGTATTGGTTTTGGACATGTCAACGAATGATGACTGATGAATTGGGCATGCATCGTGTCGCCGCAAAATTTGTGCCAAGGATCTTGACTGCCGATCAGAAGGCACAGCGTGTTGAAATGTGCACGGACCTTCGTCAGGCCGCATCTGATGAGCCAACCTTTTTGTCAAGGGTTATCACCGACGACGAGAGCTGGATTTGCGGTTATGACCCAGAGACAAAGCAACAATCGTCCCAGTGGAAGAGCCCGGACTCTCCAAGACCCAAGAAAGCGAGTCAGGTGAAGAGCAAAGTGAAGAACATGATCATCGTTTTCTTTGATACCAAGGTAATTCTGCACAAAGAATTCGTCCTACCGAACCAAACGACGAATTCCGCGTACTACTGTGACGTCTTGCGAGGGCTCCGTGAAAACGTGCGGCGACGACGGCCCGAACTTTGGGGTCAAGGGAACTGGCTGCTTCATCACGACAACACGCCCTGTCACACGTCATTCCTCACCAGGAAATCGTTGCCTGACGGAGTGCATTAAAGTTTCTGTTGCGGCTAACATTCGTCTACCCGTTTTGATTCAATGCTTGCTTTTAATAACAATTGGGGACTGCCCGAATATTAATTTAATCGATTAATAAATCTTGAAGGACGGATAACCCATTGAAGGGAGCAAACAACCAAAGTAGACAGGTGAACGAGAGCATTTGCACGATTGTCTGACAGGATAAGCAACAACATGGATTTATGATTTAAAGAATGGCTGATTATTATTTTGAGGTTAAAACTATTCAGTATTGCATTATTAGGTGAACTCAGACGACTGGAATTACAACTGTGAACCGCTACGTTGATCGTGATTAAGGATAAAATTCATTGTGGCTCTTGGCCCCAAACCTCAGTGGAGAACAAAGAATATATTATATATTTCATGCTCTGACGACGCTCATTGTCTAACCTAAGCGGTCTTGTACCTTATTATGCACGGGATTGGGGGAAAAATTACATTGCTTCTGAGATTAATGTGGTTCTTACATGTAGCTTCCATTCTCATGCCATCATGAGTAGCTAATACTTACTGTTTCTAATAATGATCCATACAACAAGGCTACTGGAGGGCTAAAGAGCTTTGGCGGGAGTAATGAATGCGTAGCTTCAAGATATCATGAAATTGGGCAAGTAAAGATCAAGCAGATAAATACATATATGATGAAATACATATAAATCATCAGTACATCCTAGTAAAATGGTTCGAATGGCTCTGAGCACTATGGGACTTAACATCTATGGTCATCAGTCCCCTAGAACTTAGAACTACTTAAACCTAACTAACCTAAGGACAACACACAACACCCAGTCATCACGAGGCAGAGAAAATCCCTGACCACGCCGGGAATCGAACCCGGGAACCCGGGCGTGGGAAGCGAGAACGCTACCGCACGACCACGAGCTGCGGACATATCCTAGTAAATCCTTCACACAATCACAGGCGTAGTCCACCTGAAGTTATACAACTTCAGTCATCTGCAGTGACCATGCTGCCAATACCACATGGGCGATTGGAAATAAATGCCATAAATACATATTCACCATGTAGGATCGATTTTGGGTTGTCAGCAAAATTTCACACTTAAGACACTCAAACCGCAAGAACGTCCGTGCAGCCAGCAGCCTGTGGATGATTGGAAGTCAATGGCACAAACACATACTCACCATGTTTGATCGTTCTAGGATTAAAAACAAGACTTCACACCCACCACGCGCAAATTCTGTCCTTAACTAACTTACGAAAGAGATGATCCTTCCTCTGTGCAACTATGCCGACGTGGGAGCATTGAAACAATAACCAGCAGAGTAAAATAAATAAACGCAAATAATTCCACACGTACAAATACTCAAATATGTCACACTGTTGAGTCGGTTGTAATCCTAACTTGAAAACATTAAAGGAAACTGCCTACGCTTTCTTGTAACGATAGCGACCACATGGCTGGCTGATATACAGTGGGTGAGGCCCATATCACAAAGAAAGAAAACGTTAAATATTCTGCAAAAAAGGTTAATGAAATCAAATAAATGCACGTGGAGGGAAGAGTGAATGCAAGAAACATTGGAGGTGGTGGAGGTACTACAGGATTAACTTCATACTCCTGTATTTGAAATGAGCTCTAAGTGATCGTTAGAAATCTAAGACCTAATCACTGATTTTGCTTGGAAAACTCTTACGAAAGGTAGCTTCAACATATCTGTGACATATTTGAGTATGCTGAAAAGAACAGCATAGTTATTTTAATTACGATATACCTCATATTCTGAGTCTTACCAAACAGCTTGACGGAGATTTGCACAGAGTCCGTCCATCCTCTACGCCACCGGAAACAAAATGCCTAAAAATGGTGGAATGACAGCTAAAGGTCACTCTCCTGGCCTCTGACGAGGAAGGGAGGAGGCTCCTACTAGCCTCGGAGATTCCACCATCCTCGATTTTTCACCTCAGGCACCAAAGCTTAAGTAAAATATTTATCTTTGCACTATAGACGCTCAATTCACGAAACCACATTCAAAACACTCACTCATTCCATAGTAGAGAGCAACATTCGAGGATGAGTCAAATGAAAACCTGCGCTGGAGGACTTGCATTGGGCGTGGGGCAGATTATGTTGAAAAGTCATACAGCTTCGAACCACTTCTGCACAATAAATAATATTTTAAAAAAATATTTAAGATTTTCGTTTGACTCACCCTCGGACTAGGGATGGGAAAAGGATGTCCAGCATGCAATAAACAAGAAACGCAGTCGTGCCAATCCCTTCGCAAGAGGTTCTCGGTACTCGAATAAAAAATGTGAAGGTGAACAAGTGTCGTTAATGATAAAGAATATGGGGTAGCGTGAGGCGAAGAAATCGGGTGGAACAGCCAGTTCCGTCTTATTACTCCAAGTAGTGTGGAATTGTGTTCAGTGCTGGACAGGCTGGCAGACCAGTTCTCCCAGAGAGGTAATGATGTCCTTACGAAGCACAGCTGTAGGTGGGCCGCAGGTAACATTACAACATGCGACTGAGGAAACGGTGAACCAGCAGAGAGGAATAGAACTCGGAGTCTGGAAAAGCTAATGGGAATTTCTGATCTGATCTCAGATGAACTTGAGATAATTTGTTAATATTTGGTTGATCTGGTAATCGTCTGCGTTTTGTGGTGTTTGTAACTTTTGAGGTTGATTTTCACTGTGGGTATGGGGATAGTTTGATTCTAGTTACACGCAAATGATGAAATCCAAACCTGCCCCGTGGAACCACATGTAACTAGAATTTTGTGGCACATTCAAGTTTTTGAGTCAGCACTCAGTCACCAGATGTGACACATGGGACTAGAGATGCCATACCCTGGAATACTACTCTTTAGTGAGGGCTTCTAGACTGGTTTGCTGGAACCGTCTGTCATCGCCAGTGACAATGGGCTGACCCTTCCATGCCGTAGATGGGTTTTAGGATAGGCTGGAGTGGTGGTGGGATTATATTAGGACTAGATTTTAGTCTGCAACAATTTCGCCTATTCTTTACACTTGTATATTGTTGAATTTGTACGGGGCATACACGATCAGCTATAGCCTCTGGCTTGAAAATCAATACACTGAAATAAATAAATGCCCTTGAAATGCCTGGAGTGCGCATCTACCAATACGTAATGTTGCTGTCTAGGAGTGTTACAGTGATTAATTAGTTAGAGGTGAGGACGTTTTGCATTTGTCTGTATCAGCAGATGCTGTTTTGATTTACACTTCCAAGACTTGCACTTGCACCAACTGTTGAAACAACTTATCCTGCTTACAGGTTATTGTTACTTGTCCTGAGCATAATCTCTTTTTAATTGCCATTGGGTCTGTGCGTACAAGAGATCTTCCTTACAACAAGGGTACTAACGCGTAGACAATATGTGTGTTGTACATGTCGTAATTGTGCTCCTGCCGACTGATTATCGTTCGCGCTTTCAGTCTGTTCCTATACTATACCAACTTCCTTACAACAAGCGTAGAGAACTGTAAGTATATGTGATGTGCATATCGTGGTTGTGCTCCTGCTGACTTATTATGTAATGTAATGTATTGCGAATACATAGAAGGAAGGATCCTTTATTGTATGATTATATGATAGCGGAACAAACACTGGTAGCAGTTACTTCTGTAAAATATCTGGGAGTATGCGTGCGGAACGATTTGAAGTGGAATGATCATATAAAGTTAATTGTTGGTAAGGCGGGTACCAGGTTGAGATTCATTGGGAGAGTGCTTAGAAAATATAGTCCATCAACAAAGGAGGTGGCTTACAAAACACTCGTTCGATCTATACTTGAGTATTGCTCATCACTGTGGGATCCGTACCAGATCGGTCTGACGGAGGAGATAGAGAAGATCCAAAGAAGAGTGGCGCGTTTCGTCACAGGGTTATTTGGTAACCGTGATAGCGTTACGGAGATGTTTAATAAACTCAAGTGGCAGACTCTGCAAGAGAGGCGCTCTGCATCGCGGTGTAGCTTGCTCGCCAGGTTTCGAGAGGGTGCGTTTCTGGATGAGGTATCGAATATATTGCTTCCCCCTACTTATACCTCCCGAGGAGATCACGAATGTGAAATTAGAACCATGCGCGGCGGGAACAGGAAGGGGAGTTAATGACAGTGGCGCGTGGGGTGCCCTCCGCCACGCACCGTTGGGTGGCTTGCGGAGTATTTCCTCTACTATACCAAATTAATGACACAATGTCTCTTCTTATTGACTACACTCTACTGTTACACTCCCACGCCGTGTGTGACAGTGGCGCGTGGGGTGCCCTCCGCCACACACCGTTGGGTGGCTTGCGGAGTATTTCCTCTACTATACCAAATTAATGACACAATGTCTTTTCTTATTGACTACACTCTACTGTTACACTCCCACGCCGTGTGATAGAAATTCGACTTTATTTGTAAAGAAACGTAATATAACTAGCTGCGAGGGAGAGTCTGGTTTTATACCGTAATACACGAATATTTCCACTGCTGGTTTACTGTCTACTACCTTTAAAGTTTTGCCTCTCAGAACATCTTAATTAACTAAGTTGAAATTGTTTTTTCAGATCTGTAGCGTTCGTACAGCTTTCTGTACTAGCTATTTGTTTCATTTGATTTAAAACAACGGTTGTGAAATCAGAGAGTCCTGTACCTTACACTCTTGAGCATCTGTCTGTGGCTTCCAGCTCCGAAACTGATTAGCGCCTGTCACCGAATCCCAGCTCCGAAACTGATTAGCACTGGCTGATAATATGGCGACGTGACGTCTCGAACAATTACATAAATTAACTGAAAATTTCACAAACTCAAAATGCAAACTTTTAGCGCTGTTCGACTGCAGAAATGCTTTAACTCACTTCAGGTAGGATTTATGGGTGGGACACAGAGAGTTATTTCTTAGATGTACATACAATTGTTATAATCAACAATATACACCCACGTAATAATTTATTTAGCTTGCGAGGTGTCACTTTATTGGAAATTTCACTCTCGAGTATATACCACTCCATGACTAACATAAATGTAGCTCTAATTACTTTGTGAACCACTTCAGTCCTCACGAAAAAAGATTTGTCCCCACTAAAACACACTCCAGGCACTCTCCCGTTTTACGTACACGTCTTCATTGATACTGACATATAACAGACTACACGACTTCAGTTGCTCGTAAACTCAGTCTTCACTCCCTCCGTCCATCCATTATGAATAGGCTGTTGCTAATTTCCTTCAAGATGTCGTTATTCCTGTCCACCATTAAACTTCCTTGTGCTGTCTTTTCTCTTCTCTTCTGTCTTATGTACTTTCTCTACTTTAGTTAATTCTTCCTTCTTTTGAGCTTCATCTCTTCCTTTCTCGCAGTGGACTCTTCTCCGTCCAACGATTCAGAAACTTAATGATCAGCTGAAAAGCTTATTGACTCATTATAACTCGACGCCATTCAACGGCCTCTGACAACTTCTTTGTCACACTGACACAGTCTCCAAGAAACATTAGTCCTACACCTCCCAGTAACAATATCCCCTTAATACCCTTCTTGACACTTCACCGTCCGTCCACTACAACAAAATACTTCCTCCTTCCATGAATACGATCCGCTTCTCCACTAATGAACTTCATGTCTCAGTCCATCCTTATACTGTGTTCGTGCTCGTCTTTAGATACAGAGATGTTAATGGTGGTCTTACTTGCTGTAGCAGTTATTTTACAAATAACATACAATTTACATTTACAGTGTCCGCTTCCATAGCGCAGCGGTAGCGTTACCGCCTAGCACGCACGGGGCCCGAGTTCGATTCCCGGTAGGAGAGTGGGTGTTGTGTGTCCTTGATCATCGTTTTCGTTATCATTGACTCGCAAGTCACCGAAGTGGCGTCAACTAAAAAGGACTTGCAATACGGCGGCCGAACTCCCCCGAAAGGGGCCTCCCAGCCAACAATGCCATCCAATCATTCATTATATTGACATTACATAATACAGAAATCAAAATATATATCTAGAGATAATATTACATAACTTAATTACGAGCTTCATTGTAGGTTTTATGTGTATAAAATAATCACATCAACATACAAAATTAGCATTCCTATCATAGAATGTAAATAAAACAATACTAATCGAAACTATCTTACAGTGAAGAAAATCTCCGTCACAATACAAGCAACATTTATATGAAAATTTACGAAGACTTAAGTAGCTAGCACACCATCATTACGTCCTATAGCCGAGGAAAAAAGAGAGCATTGATTTGCAATAAAATATGCTGCAACAACTTTAAAGTACACGGAAAAGGTCAGTTTCATAGAAGAAGCAATATTTTAAAACAACTAGCCGTCCACTCTACTTTCTCGTAGAGCGTATATCGTGAGTTTGTGAAGAGATGAAATACACTGCCGAAAAAAATAGTATACCTGGAGAGACGACGTCGATTTTGATCTGATGGCAGCATATGGTACCTGGGGAAAGTAGACGTCCTAGTAATGGTTCAAATGGTTCAAATGGCTCTGAGCACTATGGGACTTAACTTCTTTGGTCATCAGTCCCCTAGAACTTAATCTAACTAACCTAAGACATCACACACATCCATGCCCGAGGCAGGATTCGAACCTGCGACCGTAGCGGTCGCGCGGTTCCAGACTGTAGCGCCTAGAACCGCTCGGCCACTTCGGCCGGCTTGGTAATGGTTTTAAAGTCGTCCGTCAACAGGTAGCTTATCAGCATAGCAACAAAAGCGCCATCTATGTTTCCGTTTTAATAGGGAATGTTCACAGCCAGAAGGCTCCATGTGGCGCAGGCAGGGGCTGAAGAAAGCGGGCAGTCGTGAAACGGAGACGCATTGGTTGGGGTTGTTTCGGGGAAGGAGACCAGACAGCGTGGTCATCGGTCTCATCGGATTAGGGAAGGATGGGGAAGGAAGTCAGCCGTGCCCTTTCAGAGGAACCATCCCGGCATTTGCCTGGAGCGATTTAGGGAAATCACGGAAAACCTAAATCAGGATGGCCGGACGCGGGATTGAACCGTCGTCCTTCCGAATGCGAGTCCAGTGTGGACGCATTGGTGCTTCCTGCAGCCAACTGAGCGAGTTTGAAAGGGGTGGCGCGATGGTCCTTTCGGCGAAATGCCACACAAGTTGGACGTACTGCATCAGTTGTGCAACGATGCTGATATGAGTGAGTGGTCACGTCAACATTCTCATACAAGTCCCAAGGTTCTGGACGTTCGCGCAGCCCAAACGCCCGGCAGCATCGCCGTATTGTAAGGGCAAAGTGGCAGATGGTACGGCTACCACAGCGCAGATAAGAGGGCTTGCGAGCCCAGACATGTCAACACCAACTGTTACGAACCGGTTTTTAGCAGTGGGACTACAGGTTTGCCCACCTCTAGCCCGCCTCCCACCCACGTCACAGCATCGACGTGCACGAACGTGCTGTCAGAGAGTCACTTGTAAGATACGAGGTGCATTCAAGTTCTAAGGCCTCCGATTTTTTTTCTAATTAACTACTCACCCGAAATCGATTAAACTGGCGTTACTTCTCGACGTAATCGCCCTGCAGACGTACACATTTTTCACAACGCTGACGCCATGATTCCAAGGCAGCGGCGAAGGCTTCTTTAGGAGTCTGTTTTGACCACTGGAAAATCGCTGAGGTAATAGCAGAACGGCTGGTGAATGTGCGGCCACGGAGAGTGTCTTTCATTGTTGGAAAAAGCCAAAAGTCGCTAGGAGCCAGGTCAGGTGAGTAGGGAGCATGAGGAATCAGTTTAAAATTGTTATCACGAAGAAACTGTTGCGTAACGTTAGCTCGATGTGCGGGTGCGTTGTCTTGGTGAAACAGCACACGCGCAGCCCTTCCCAGACGTTTTTGTTGCAGTGCAGGAAGGAATTTATTCTTCAAAACATTTTCGTAGGATGCACCTGTTACTGTAGTGCCCTTTGGAACGCAGTGGATAAGGATTACGCCCTCGCTGTCCCAGAACATGGACACCATCATTTTTTCAGCACTGGTGGTTACCCGAAATATTTTTGGTGGCGGTGAATCTGTGTGCTTCCATTGAGCTGACTGGCGCTTTGTTTCTGGATTGAAAAATGGCATCCACGTCTCATCCATTGTCACAGCCGACGAAAAGAAAGTCCCATTCGTGCTGTCGTTGCGCGTCAACATTGCTTGGCAACATGGCACACAGGGAGCCGTGTGGTCATCCGTCAGCATTCGTGGCACCCACCTTGATGACACTTTTCGCATTTTCAGGTCGTCATGCAGGATTGTGTGGACAGAACCCACAGAAAAGCCAACTCTGGAGGCGATCTGTTCAACAGTCATTCGGTGATCCCCCAAAACAATTCTCTCCACTTTCTCGATCATGTCGTCAGATCGGCTTGTGCGAGCCCGAGGTTGTTTCGGTTTGTTGTCACACGATGTTCTGCCTTCATTAAACTGTCGCACCCACGAAAACACTTTCGACACATCCGTAACTCCATCACCACATGTCTCCTTCAACTGTCGATGAATTTCAATTGGTTTCACACCACGCAAATTCACAAAACGAATGACTGTACGCTGTTCAAGTAAGGAAAACGTCGCCATTTTAAGTATTTAAAACAGTTCTCATTCTCGCCACTGGCGGTAAAATTCCATCTGCCGTACGGTGCTGCCGCCTCTGGGACGTATTGACAATGAACGCGGCCTCATTTTAAAACAATGCGCATGTTTCTATCTCTTTCCAGCCCGGAGAAAAAAAAATCGGAGGCCTTAGAACTTGAATGCACCTCGTATAATGGCGGGCCGTGGTCTTCAGCGATGAAAGCATGTTCTGCCTGCATGCAAGTCATAGTCGTTTACGCGCTGGTGAGGGCTGTCTCGTAGAGTACGTTTGTCCAAGACGCACTGACCATACCCCAGGATTTATGGTCTGGCGCCGATAAACTGAAAAGCTTGTCCACCTTTGGTATTCCTGGAAGGGACGCTAACCAACTCGGTACGTGCGGAATATTATTAGACCCTTTCTTTTGCCTTTCTTGTAACAGGAAGATGATGTGTTTTTCCAACAGGATAATGTTCGCCCACACATTGCCCGTGAAACTCAACGTGATCTGCATGAGGTGCAGCAACTTCCCTGGCCAGCACGATTTCAGGACTTGTCTCCAGTCGAGCACGTGTGAAATACGATGAGTCAAGAAGTGACACGTATCCAGAATGAGATTTTCACTCTGCAGCGGAGTGTGCGCTGATATGAAACTTCCTGGCAGATTAAAACTGTGTGCCCGACCGAGACTCGAACTCGGGACCTTTGCCTTTCGCGGGCAAGTGCTCTACCAACTGAGCTACCGAAGCGCGACTCACGCCCGGTACTCACAGCTTTACTTCTGCCAGTATCTCGTCTCCTACCTTCCTAACTTTACAGAAGCTCTCCTGCGAACCTTGCAGAACTAGCACTCCTGAAAGAAAGGATATTGCGGAGACATGGCTTAGTCACAGCCTGGGGGATGTTTCCAGAATGAGATTTTCACTCTGCAGCGGAGTGTGCGCTGATATGAAACTTCCTGGCAGATTAAAACTGGTAGATCACTTGCCCGCGAAAGGCAAAGGTCCCGAGTTCGAGTGTCGGTCGGGCACACAGTTTTAATCTGCCAGGAACTTTCAAGTGACACGTATGATTAAATAGGCAGAACTACGTGAACAGGTGGAGCAGGCGTGGCAAAACATATCCCAGGCGAGTATTTGCGATCGACTGCATTGCCGCCCATCGTGGCAACACGAAGTACTAATAGGGGTGTTTCAGCATGGCTCTATACCTGGTACCTCAGAAACGCTTGCGCTATTGATCGGTAAACGTAATAATTTCATGGACTCCATATGCACTATTGTAACAATAAATCTTGAGTGAATTGGAATCCTCTTAATGGCCATACTAATTTTTTTCTGGCAGTGTATAGCCTGCCGCTGTGGCCGAGCGGTTCTCGGCGCTTCGGTCCGGAACCGCGCGACTGCTACGATCGCAGGGTCGAATCCTGCCTCCGGAATGGATGTGTGTCATGCGCAAACCGGGAAAGCCAGCCACGTTATCAAAAAGAAATGTGTGATGTCCATAGGTTAGTTAGGTTTACGTAGTTCTAAGTCTAGGGGACTGATGACCTCAGATGTAAGTCCCATAGTGTTCAGAGCCATTTGAACCATTTTTGAACCGGCAGTGTATAGCGACGAGTCGGCCATAAGTTCACGCGGAGACATGGTTCACTTGTCGTTACTCTTCAGTCATTCTTGACTAATGTGTGTAACAGAGTGAACAAGTGAATAAGCGCCTGAAAGAGAACGAACGACTGTCCTTGGCGACGTTACAGCCTAACTGAGCGGTGTGGTATCTGAAATAGGAACGGTCGAGGTGAGAGCCAGGTCGAGGGGGGGGAGAGGGGGGGGAGGAGTATGGGAGAGGACGGCGCATGAGGCGGAGAGTACTAGTTTTGATGCAAATGCCTCTGAGCACTATGGGACTTAACATCTGAGGTCATCAGTCCCCTAGAACATAGAACTACTTAAACCAAACTAACCTAAGGACATCACACATTTCTTTTGGGTAACGGGGCTGGCTTTCCTGGTTTGCGCATGTTCCAACAGCGGGCCCCGTGTGTAGGCGCTGACAGTATAGAGTAGAGCTCTGCGGCAGTTACTGCGGTGTGCCAGCCGTTACTAGCTTATTTCGGTCGGACCTTTTGGTGAATAGTTTCACCGGACATTTATTTGCCCGGCTTGCTTGTCACGCTTGGTCGAAGACAGAGCTTGGGATCTGTCGCTACCTATTTCAATGGTGATCGTTCTTTGACATCTCTGTAACACTCGTTGCGACCGGTGGCTCTTGTTTCTGCCGCACTGGTTTAGTGGTTATTGACTGCTTGGTGCTCAACTCACTGCCGTCCGTTTTGCAGTCCAAATTTCCATCACGTGCGATCAAACTAAACCCTTGTAGGCAAATTAATGGATCTATTAAGGAGCCGCGCGGGGCAGCCGCGCGGTCTAAGGCTCCGTGTCACGGTCCGAGCGGCTCCCCACGTCGGAGGTGCGAGTCCACCCTCGGGCATGGGTGTGTGTGTTGTCCTTATCGTAAGTTAGTTTCAGTAGTGTCTAAGTCTAGGGACCGATGACCTCAGCAGTTTGGTCCCATAAGACCTTACCACAAATTTTTCCAGTTTGTAAAGCAATAAATATTGTAGAATATTATAGCACTGCGGTGTGTTTTCCATTCGCAATGTTCTTAACATTTTCCAATGACTCTCACCTTGGTATATGTTTTACCTGCAATTTGTTTTCTGTTCATTCCACTTTAGGTCGCTACAGACTTACTCCTAGGTGCTTAGACTGATCAGTCAGAACATTATTACCACCTACCTAATAGACGGTATACCCACCTTCGACACGGGTAAGCCGGCCGCGGTGGCCGAGCGATTCTAGGCGCTTCAGTCCGGAACCGCGAGACTTCTACGGTCGCAGGTTCGAATCTTGCCTCGGGCATGGATGTGTGTGATGTCCTTAGGTTAGCTAGGTTTAAGTAGTTCTAAGTTCTAGGGGACGGACGACCTCAGATGTTAAGTCCCATAGTGCTCAGAGCCATTTCAACCTTTTGACATGGGTAAGGGCGGCGGCGCGTTGTGGAATAGAAGCAATGAGGCCTTAGAAGGTCGCTGGAGGGAGGTGGCACCACAAATTTCCGATGTATTAAGGCTACTTCCTCTTAAACTAAAAAGGCAAATACCGCAGGGACATCGTTATAGCTAAAGTCTTTTTGATGTTACTGGTGCTTGACTTCCTTTAAAGGGTCCTGCGACCTGGATATGTTGTTTTATGCTTTAACTGTTCAGCTACTGTTTATCAAGATGGGAGCTCCCCTACGTAGTAGTAATAACTGTTGTGCAGAGCCAGCCGTTGTGGCCGAGCGGTTCTAGGCGCTTCAGCCTGGAACCACGCGAACGCTAGGGTCGCAGGTTCGAATTCTGCCTCGGGCATGGATGTGTGTGATGTCCTTAGGTTAGCTATGTTTAAGTAGTTCTAAGTTCTAGGGGACTGATGACCTCAGATGTTAAGTCCCATACTGCTCAGAGCCATTTGAGCCATTTTTTGTTGTGCAGAGCCATTAGTACTTCGCAATCCTTGTCAGATTTAGTTAATAGTTGCCAGAGCAATCCTTCAGACGTATCGAAGTGTTTGTTACTTGTTGGCGTGGTTAACTATAATTTTCTAGCCGAACATTAATTCACGGTTGGACTGAACCGCAGCCGATGTGTTACACCATGAAATGATACCTTGCATTGTTTGGCACACTTGATTAACTATAATATGAAATGTTTTTTGGAAATTAATGTTCGTGTTTTGATGCTGTTAAGTGTCTCGTGTCCGCTCCTGCTCTAGCCTTGTGTACACTGTGTTCTGAGTTGGGCAAGTGAACTGTTGTTTCATCCTTGCTTTATTTAAGACAGGTTTCATTATGTTCAAGTTCGTACAGTGTTAACTTCAGACCTTATCGCCGGAGTGTAATATGCCGTCTGCGGGGCTGCTTCGGCCACAGGTATGAGGAACAAGCCCGGCGTGAGATCAGGTCGAAGCAACCTCTTGGAGTAGATTTGTTTCGACTGAAACGTTTGCAGCAAAAAGAGTACGTGTATTACACAGTTTTGATAAAAAAAAGATTTAATGCCTGAAGCTAGTAAAAAGACTTTGTAACGCTTATGGAATATAATGCACAATTTGGTTTCTCATTGCATATGAGCACTGTTTTAAAATAAAAAATAATTCTTGCGGCTTCAAAATGGTTTATTCTCAAAGAAAAGAACTTATGAATATTTGTAATATATTGGTGAACTGAATTGTAAGAATACATTTTGTCAACATATTATTTAAAAAAAAGAAACGATATTGATGTTGTCACCCAGTCCATCCACTAGGACCTGTTGATTGCGTCCTCCCATTAATTAACGCCCTTGTTAGCCTGCATCACTCACTGCCAAAAAAATCCGCCCTTGAGTGGCTCCACCACCACCTGACACTGTGCGCCAACACATAGACGGGTGTCCAGAAGAAACCACTTTCGACGTTACCTGGCTTACACCACAGAAAGACTGATTCTTAAGTTGATAGAACAGACCAATTAAGTACTCGATACCTCGCCGACAGGTTAACAAGAAATGTGGTATTATTCCGCCTAGCGGTTCGTTTTGCCACTCTTTTTTTCTTATGAAATCACCTACAAGTTGATAGTTCCTGTTTTCGTTGCTAAATTACATTGAATAAACGGTAGTCCTCACCAGTCCTAAAATTCATGGAATGCGAATCCAGGCATTGTGCAGTTAACACGTCGTTCTGAATATGCACAGCATTCACATATAAATAACTGGTTAAGATTGGGCACTTAATTGCCAAGACCCAAATGTAATACTTATTTACAGTAAAAGATACGTCATTCGACACTCATTCATTCTTGCATGTTAGAGTACAGTAATAACTAGAGCATATTGAGGTCTTAGCACACTAAAGATCCGGGGGCAGCTGCAATTTTCTGAAACGATGTGTTACAATCATATGTCACGTTCCCTTCCTCTCTAAACTCTCCATGTCCTTTCCCAGCGTCGTTTCCGTCGCCTTCTCTTCTCAGTCCATAGCTTCATCCTAGACATCCAATCATAATTTACATCACCCATCACCCTTTCCTTGCCCAGCTGTAGTAATTTATGAGCAAAATTGTTAAGATAAATAAACTCTGTACAAAAGCATATTATAATCTGTGGAAGACCTATAATGTTATCTCTGTGGACTACCTGTAAGAAGATGTTTGTAACTTTTTTGTTTATGTAAGGTATTTTCGATGTGTAAAGTGTACAACACGTAGTGTGTGATGTTTAGTGTGTGTGAGACTCTGCACAAATGGACCATTAGAAACCTGTAAGTACAAATTCTTCTAAATTTCGCCATTAACTTCACCGAAAGAATCGATACCCAACTAAAAAATCAAGTGTAAAAGTCAACGAAATGGAGCAGACTCTCATACATTGACAACATCGATAGAAATGGCTTAATAAACGCAAAAAACACAATTGGAAATTGGAATCATTTGACGAAACGCGTCGTGCGAAAAGTAAAATAAAGAAAAATAGTGACTGGTAGCAGAAGATTTATTTATAAAGAAACCTATTGTTTTCACAGTCGCAGGCTTTCAAAAACCATTTATAATGGATCAAATCAGACTGGCAGAGTTAGTCATCAAGTGTGCATGAGGTGTACTTGCTTGTGTGAATGAATGTTGTATGCTACTGTTTCTCTTTCTGATTGTGGCTGTTGCCAAAAGCTTACGGTTAAGTGTCTTTTAATGTGCCTGTCTGAAACTTAACGTGTCATCTTTATGGTAAGTAGAAATCTACCTTTCCCTGCATTGTTGATATTCTGACTTGGACTTCAGATTTTTAAGATTTAGTAAGTACTATTAGACAGAGTAAATACTCTCACACATCAAGCAGAATACAAATTTTAAATTCCAAAGGAGACAGGTGCTGATAGGTGTGAGTATTATGGAACCATCAGTTTAATAAGTTATGGTTGCAAAATACTGACATGAATTATTTACATAAGAATGTTCTACCAATTCTTGAGTATTGTTCAACAGTCTGTGATCCTTACCAGGTATGAAATGCAAGAGATAGAGAAGACCCTGCGAATAGCGGCACGTTTCGTCACTTGATCGGTTAGTCGCCGCGAGAGCGCTACAGAGGTACTAAAAAAAAGAAAAGAAAACACTAATGGTAGTCGTTAAAACAGAAGCGATATGTATTGTAGAGCATATTATTCACAAAGCGGTATTTGAAGAAAAATCAGGCAATATACAGGATTTAACATGTGTAAGTGCAGATATTTCTATTGGTGACTGTGGACGGTGTACTGAACAACACTACATCAGCATATATGTCATTTGTAGCCTAATAATTACAACTATTAAAAGTCGTGTGTTTTTAGGTTGGTCAGTGCCCCCAAGAATGTGCGGCAAGAGCAGCGATTAATGTTTATTTCTCCCGGGTAGCAGGCCATGGACTCGCATTCGGGAGGACGACGGTTCCGGCCATCCTGATTTAGGTTTTCCGTGATTTCCCTAAATCGCTCCAGGCAAATGCCGGGATGGTTCATTTGAAAGGGCACGGCCGATTTCCCTCCCTGTACTTCCCCAATCCGATGAGACCGATGACCTCGCAATTTGGTCTCTTCCCTCGAACCACCCAACCCAGCAGGCCATGTGTTTGTAGTGTGGATGCATGGACGCAAAACGATTAGTCTATCCTAGCAGGCGTAGTCTACTTAGTGGTGCAGTTATGACATGGAAAGAACGTCAGGTCGTAAAGTTTGTGATGCTTTTAGGGATCAATTTTCTCGACATAGAGAAAAAGACAACCTACAAACTGATGTGTGTTAATGTTAAATTACTATATATAAAAATATCTTCACAAATACCTGTTACACCATGTACTACTTCCTCTAGGTATGTCTCTAAAATGACCTCGGCGGGAAAATAAAGGAAATTAGAGTTCATTCGGAAGTTTATAGATAGTCGTTCTTACCACGCACGACTGTAAAATGGAACAGAGGAAGGACTAAATAATCGTCGTATAATCGTCGTATAATTGTCGTATCAGAGGGAGGCACCCTCCGCAACACACCGTCAAATGGCTTGAAGAATATAGGTGGAGAGGTAGTGGCTGACTCACATTTACAATGGCGAAAAGGTACTCCGTCGAAATACCGCAAGAAGAAGTAATAACGTCGCATATGGACGCTTGAAAAAATGATGGAATTATCTAGCTACAGGGAAAATTTAAGGAATCATTTCCGTAACCTGCTAGTTTAATGCGGTTAGTCTAAATTCTGTGCAACCTTATCTTTAGTACTAGTAGATACTTAGAGCATCCGCCAGGTCTCAACTGTAAAGCAGTACTAAGGACTTAATACGGGACAGGCGAGTGAGGTTCGTAGTCCGACTAACACAGCGGCCCCTCGCAGATTTGTGATCTTATGAAGACGTTGCTTACATTACTCACCCGGACGTAAACGTTCGCGCTCTATATATCGCAACGTTTGTAGACATGTTATGCGATCGTATCTGGCCCGGTGATCCAGTTAGAATCCGTGTTAGCACATTTCGCAGTCGTAAAGCTGGTACAAACACTCATCTGAAACAGTTTCAACGGAATAAAACCCTCGGGTGACCGAAGATAAAGCGCCGATACAGGCCTTGCAACAGAAGTGGGACTATTCACAGCGACGACTCAACTTTTCAGGGCAAGTACTCCGTCTGCGCAAGTAAAAGGAGTCAAAGAGGTCTCAGAGTCTTTCTGTGGCAGGACACTTTCCTTCTCTCTAATTGCTCCTTTCATTACGTTACACTTCCTTCTTTGCCGCTGCTGCCGAAACATCTTTCATCACCAGAGCCTAAAACACAAATTCCATGCGGAAACGGTTCCTCGACTTCATTCATGTATATTCGCACCTACGATCGGCAAATACCAGCTTACCTCGAAGAACTAGGGCACTCGGATGAATCAAGGTCCAAATTAGCGATTGCACATTCCGTGGTTTCCTGAAATTACTCGAGGCGAACGATGGCACAGATTCGTTGAACTGGACATGTCCCCGTGTCTATTTTTGTCTTTCTCAAACTGAACTAGAGTAAATAATTAAGTAAAATGTCAACCCAGGACTGTACTGTGTAAATGTGACGGTTATCTATTTAGCGATTGCTAAGTACCAAGCATTTTTTTCCGCTAATGGACAAGGTGAGTTTGTGAAGATTCTTCCCACGATAGTGATCAGTTCCCTTCAGCCAAGTCCCAGTGACTGAGAATGGGGCAAGGGGTTTCCCAGTTGAGTTTATTTGGGAGCGGTTTACCAATCCCCGGATTCGCCATACAACCAAAAATAACGATGCGAAAACTTTGGCCAGAAACATGCACTGTGTAACAGCTTAACACAGTTTTTCTAGCAAGTAAATGCGTTTGCATTCATTAAGTAATCTTTGCACCCTAGTTTTGGCCATATAGAAGGTGCCCATAGTTATAGTTTCAAAATGTTGTAGAAAAAGAACCACTTCTCAGAATAACGTAAAATTTGAACAACATATCAGCAAAAGCAGAATGTTATTGACGCAGTTAGGAATGGTATGAAACAAAGAAAAGTTAACGACATTTTTACTAACCGTCAGGATATACACGCCAAGAGACGCGCGGCACAAGGCTATTCCTCAGTTTGCGTCCGAAGCGGCCAATGACTCTCCACGAAGGATTCTTTTACAGGAATGGTGACTGCGCCAGTAGCCTTGCAGAAGTTTCGCACACTCAAGCGTATAAAAAAAGACATTGTTTCAATGCCTGTTAAGGGTCTTAAGCAAACGATTACAAAATTCGAAAAGACAGGTTCTTTCGAAGTCCAACGTGGCAGAGGTAGGTAAGCAGTTGATCAGGCGTCTGTCGAAGATATGATCACAGCTCTGCAGGAGGGGTCGAGCGGTGGTGTGTAAATATACAATCCATGGTGAATTGTCCTATAATCGGACACGCCTGCGATCACCGTGCATAACATCCTACGAAACATCCTATACTGCTATCCATAAAAAAATCATCCATGTTTAGCAGTTGGCACCTGCTTAGGCTAGCAAGACAAACGTTTGCTCTGGAATTTTTTGCTCGCATGTAAGGGGATAACGAATGTCCTTTGAACATTCTGTGGACAGATGAAGCCCACACTCATCTTCAAGGACCTGTCACTATGCAAAGTTGCAGAATATGGGGTACGGAAAATCCGCAACCACATTCACCGGTTCCACTTCATTCGGCACAGTTGAAGTGTGGCGATGGTTGACTGCATCGTTTATCGTGGTGCTGTATTTATTCGAGGTAGCGAGTGCCACGGGTCCTATTACCCGTACTGGCACTACTAAACGCTATGAGAGTCTTTTGTACTCCAACATCATTCCAATCCTTTAACAGCGTTCATGTGTGGGTAGGATCGTTTGTTTGCAAAGTGGCGCTCCTCCGTACATTGCAAAGCGAGCGAAGTAGCTGCTGCAGAAGCTTTTCGGAAACGGTAGTTACCAGCCATCATTTTCTTGCAACCTGGCCGTCCAGGTCACCTGATCTTAATCCGTGTGACTTCTGGCTTTGAGTTCGTCTGAAAGACGTTGCGTTCATTGCTTGAGTTACGAACGTAGCTGAATTGAAGACACGCATTCCGCAACGCATTCTGACCGTGACCCTCGAGACACCCCGATTTCTTGTGGAACAAGCTGTTTCTCGATTTCAACTTGTAGCAGAAAAATGTGGATAGCATACGTACATGCCCTGCGCCGGTCTCATGTCAATTAGATAACGATTTCATTTTGCTTTTTATGTGGTTGTTGATCACAGGACAATTAAAAACCGATGTCATTTAGATTTTTATGTGGTTTTTGGCCTCATGACAATTAAAAACCGGTTGTTTCCATCCTATGTAGTACGACCTTGCCGTGGCCAAAACTGTTCACTCCTATAACGAGTGAATATTTTTTTTTAATTTGTGGTAAGTGCCTATGGGACCAAACTGCTGAGGTCATCGCTCCCTAGGCTTACATACGACTTAATCTAACTTAAACTAATTTACACTAAGGACAACACACACACCCATGCCCGAGGGAGGACTTGAAGCTCTGAGGGGGTAAGCCGCGCGAACCGGTTAAAGCGCCCCAGACCGCGGGGCTACCTCGCGCAGCAGTGAATATTTAATCTGGTGGTTGTAGATTATAACTGCTACACATGTTATCTCAATCCTTATACTTTAAAACAAAGAATAAACTAATGTTGGTTAATGTTCAGCTTTCTGACTTCACGTGACATTATATTGGGCGTATCATCTTGTGACGTTTGATACGTCGCACGGCTCGTGTCAATACCCCTTTCTTGTAGTGTCATCTTTGCCATAGATTTCGCTTTGGCCGGCCGCCAGTCGGTTGTTCATCGCGGGTTCGGCTATTTAAGCCTGCAGGTACCAGGGCTACCTGTGTGGTCTGTCGGCTGCGGTTACAACACGATCGGGAGGTTCGCCCTTACCTGGTACGCATGCTCACTGCCCGTGGTGTTACTGGAGTGCTGCGGCCGGAGACGGCGGATAGGTTGTTGGTTCCGGCAAGAGGCGTGGTGTTTTGACTTTTCTCGCCACACAGTGCATGTTGAGAAGAAGACCTCGCCGGAGCGTCGCCTGGCATTAACTGTTCGCCTGGGCATGTGTTGTGTGTTCGATTTAAACAGGTGCAATTGTGTGCTTATATATATTTGTTAATGGTTAACTAATGTTGTCTTCAGTGACAAGTTTGATACGTCAAAGTTATGCCACACGTGACATGATAACGGGGCTTGGGATTTCCGTCTTAGTTTCCTACCACTTGATGACGGATCTGCAGGTATACGTAAGAAAACCGGGTGAGCTCCTCAGTATTGAGTGAGGGTATACATAAAATTGTTGTAAGCTTGATGATTAAGTACCATAATTTGCACCTTAATTAACGAGTAACGAAATACTATCGTAAAATTATTTATTTCAAGATTCTGCTACCAGTCACTTTTTTTTATGCTTAATCTAACATAATGCAACGCGTTTCGAACATGTTCTGTTCATTTTCAGGTGTTTATACATACACACATACATATAGAGAAATGTTACTTAAAAATAGACAGTCTTAAACTGGATTAATCTAGAACTCTTTGTCCATTGTTTTTTACTGTAGCTGCTGGCGTGGCATTTGACGGGAAGGAGGGGGGCAGTGTATGGCTAGAAATCGAAATCAGTGATGTCTTCTGCTGGTTTTCTTCTCTGTGGTTGACTATGTATATCACAGCAATTTCATCATCTTGCTGCTTCACTTGCATCACTGGTGTAATGGCGGAGCTGTTGATTGACATTACACTATTACACATTATATTTTGTCACTGATTGCCAAAACATCAGATTCCATGAAAGTGTGGCCCTGGTGGGCACTTTCCCCTTTCAAGATACGCAGCTGTTGCTACTACGTTTCAAGGAACAATCTTATTTACGCGTGTATTGCAGTGTTTAAATGAGTTCTTAAGAGTTGGATTTAAAAAAAAAAAAAATAAACAAATTTTTTTGACGAGCCTTCCTGTTTTAATGTTACATTTTATTCTTTTATGTAATTTGAATGTGCAATCGCAAGTGTGCTGTTATAGTTGATTTATGTTTCAGTTGGGCGGAGAGCAGTGTATTTCCTCCATGACGGTGGGGCGTGGACGTAGCCGTTGCCAGTGGAACTGTGTTTCGTTAGACGGAACTCCATGTGCCTGGCCTGCCGTCTCGATCTCGTTCTTAAGTTGAGTAATACTGTTCTGTTTGTTCCTGGCCCTGTCAGGTCAAGCTTTGTAGCTCGTTCCTCCGCCGCCTTGGCGAATGGACCTTTCGCTCGAAATGTGAATGTAAAAAATGGTTCAAATGGCTCTGAGCTCTATGGGACTTAACTTCTGAGGTCATCAGTCCCCTAGAACTTAGAACTACTTAAACCTAACTAATCTAAGGACATCACACACATCCATGCCCGAGGCAGGATTCGAACCTGCGACCGTAGCGGTCGCGCGGTTCCAGACTGTAGCGCCTAGAACCGCTCGGCCACTTCGGCTGGCCTGTGAATTTAAACTTGTAACACTGGGTCACTCTTTAATTAGTGTCAGCTCGGATTGCTGGAGGCTCCGCCTCATTAATTCTGTATTCCCTTATCAGCCATTTGTATTATATTTGTATCTTGTATGCTCATTGTGAAGTTTAATTCTTATAAAGGAGGGTGTCAGGTGCGTATGTTCTCAGGGAATGTTTACATGCTGAGGCGCTGTTTTTCTATTAATTGTTATTTAATTAGTGTCTACCTGTACTGGCATCAACTGGATTATTCAAGTGGTTCAAATAGCTCTGAGCACTGTGGGACTTAACAGCTGAGGCATCAATCCCCTAGAACTTAGAACTACTTAAACCCAACTAACCTAAGAACTTCACACACATCCATGCCTGAGGCAGGATTCGAACCTGCGACCGTCGCGGTCGCGGGGTTCCAGACTGAAGCGCCTAGAACCGCTCGGCCACACCGGCCGGCCTGGATTATTCCTTAGTCATAAGTTCGTGTGCTCGCAGTCTTCATTGCCGAGCGTTCAAGTTTTAGAAGTTGCCTTATTGTTACTTGTGTGCATTATGTTATGCCTTAATGTTACACCTTGGTATCTATTTACACTGCAATAGAGAAGTCATTGTACAGGATAGTCTTGCGGGTTCAGAGTTTGCCAAGTTTTGACTGTATTAAGTATTCACACCAACAGAAATTTTCTTAATGTTTTATGCATTTGTTATGCAAATTTCAACAGGGATTTAAGAAAAAGTCTTATTGTGGCTTGTTAAATTGATCGATTTTATTGTATTTAAACTGTGCGAGCAAATAAATATTGTTTAACACAAGCTGTGTATGTTTGCTAATTATGGCATTGCTGCTACCTGTCGTATTATTGGACGCAAATAGCTCTTTCCAACATAACTAGGCGTAAGTCGAGAACACAGGCTCATTTATTTAATGGGTCAGGTTATAAGATAGATCTGCATGTAGACACAAACCACAAGTTTCTTATTGTTCATTTAATACCTTACCTTCAATAAAACAGAAATTACTTTTGAAATGGCTACGTGTTAACGTACTCGGATTGTGTACCCCAGTATAGACAAAATAACTGAAATTATTATAATCTTCCGTGATGAACGTTAAACCTTTGTAGTCTTCTTACAATTGCGACTCCTGGCCGTATTAAAGCAAAATCCGATTGTGTGTCGCAATGGCGGCCAACAAACAAATAATGCAAATACGCTAAAGGCGTTGTTTTTTATGATAAATACCATTCATTAATCGTATATATGGCACGGGATACTATTTCACATGAATGAAAAACGCTGACGTTTAACAATACTTAATATATTCTCATATTGGCTTACAGATAATAGACTTAATACTCTGGTAAATAATTATATGAAAGCGATGCCTCTGTTTTTCGGACATGTCCGAAAGAACAGACACCCCGCATTCATATACCGGATTCGCCTAGATGGTACTACCTCATCTTCCCTTGGTGGCTTGTTATTATTATTATTATTATTATTATTATATATTAATTATTTACGGTGTGGGTTGAGTGCAAGTTTATGAGTGTTCATATGTGTCTTGTCTACGAAGAAAGTGTAACACAGTGCAGTATTAGAAAAACTGCTTTATCAGCGTATACTGTTGTCGATTAGAGGACGTAAGTCTTAATTATGTTCTACTCACGTTCACATGAATTCTGTCTTTAGACAGCTGTGTCAGTATCAGGTACAGTAAAAAGAGCACTGAAAACAGTTAAGGGGACGCTGCTCAAATATGTACAGAGAAACTGTAGAAAGATAAGAAGTTAAGCAGATGAGACATGAGACCCGGATAAGCTGAAAGAACCGTAGGTTTTTGACAGTTTAGAAGAGACCATTGTGTAACGATAGTCTGAAATGGTCGTAAGGAACACGACAAAAGAATAAGTAACCTTGGGAGATGAAATAGTGAAGGCAGCGGAGAATCGCAAAAGAATAGAGACATCTAAAAAGTAAGATTTACAGGAGTGCAAACTGGCAACGCAGGAATGGCTAGACGAGAAATGCAAGTTTGTAGAAGCAAGCATGATTAGGAAAATGATAGTTGCCACCCATACAAATATTATAGAGATCTTGGGAGAAAAGAGAAGCAACTGTATGTATGATTTAAAGACCTCAGATGCAATTACTAAACTGCAATAATTAAGCTGAAACTTGGAAGCCCAGAGCAGAAAGGTGAATGGAATGTATACATGTACTAAACAAGTAAAATGCGCTTGAAAATAATAATATAGAAAGAGAAAGGAAGATGATGAAAATAGAGTGGTAGATATGATTCTATGAGAAGCATTTGACGAAGCTCAGAAAGCTCTGTGTCGAATCAAAGTCCCCTGAAACAGGCAGCAAATGCCTCAGAATTATACCTCAGAATTACTAATATCCTTGCAGGGCCGGCCATGACAAAACTATTTCATCTTGTGTGTATTATATATCAGACAGCTCGACGCACAAGTCGCCGAAGTGGCGTCAAATCGAAAGACTTGCACCAGGTGAGCGGTCTACCCGGCGGGAGGCCCTCGTCACACGACATTATTATTATTATCAGGCAGTGAAATACGCTCAGACATCAAGAGACTGTAGTAATTCTTATTTCAAAGAAGACAGGCGCTGCCAGATCTTAATATTGCTGAACCATCACCTTAATTAACCATGCCTGCAAAAATAATCACACGAATTATTTACTGAAGAGAGGGAAATTAGTAGAAATCGGCCTCGGGGAAGATCAGTTTGAGTTTCCGACAATTTTAGGAACACTTGAGGCCATACTTACTAGGGATAAAAACACAGTGAGTGAAAAGTTATCTATAACTTGCATAGATATCAGACTCCAATTATAAGATGTTATTCAATCTGTATATTCAACAAGTAGTAAAGGAAATGAAGGAGGAAACTGGGAAGGGAATTTAAGTTAATGAAGAACAAATTAAAACTTTGAGATTAGTCGATGAAATTGTAATTCTCTCAGAGACTGTATTATACTAATAAGAGCGGGTGAATTGATAGAGTCTAGAAAATAGGTTATAAAATAAACATCAGCAAAAATAAATGTTGTCGAAATAATGAAGTGATGGTGACACAATTAGACTGGGAAATGAAACACTGAAAGTAGTATATGAGTTTTGCTATTTGGGCAGCTACTTCACTGACGATGCCCAAAGTAGAGAGGATATAAACAGCAGTGTTACTGAAGATGAGAATTTTGTTAACATTGAATATAAATTTAAGAGATAGAAAGTGGTTTTCGAAGGCATACGTATGGTGTGTACCCTTGTTTGGAAGTGAAACATGGACGACAGACATTTCAGACAAAGCGAGAATGGAGGCTTTTGAAATGTGGTTGAGGCTCGATACCCAGGGAATGGCAGTAAACCACTGGAACGGGAGGTCCACAGAAACCCGTGTGTCCTGCCAACATCTAGGCCTCGTGTGATGAAGGGAAAGCTACCGAAGCAGAAGGAAAACGCCCCCCGGCCCCGGTCCAACAGAATAGCAACATGTCAACCGCTGGCGATACGAGGCTGTCAACATATAACAAACAGCAAACAAGTCTGATAGGAATTAACATATACAGCAATGCTTAAACGGGCGTTAAAGATTATTTTCAGGGAATCCAACTATTAAAACTTCCGTATAGGTGCGACCCGCTCTTAAACACTGCAACATCTACATCTACGTGATAACTCTGCTATTCACAATAAAGTGCCTGGCAGGGGATTCAATGAAACACCTTCAAGCTGTCTCTCTACCGTTCCACTCTAGAACGGCACGCGGGTAAAACGAGCACTTCAATTTTTCTGTGCGAGCCCTGATTTCTCTTATTTTATCGTGATGATCATTTCTTCCTATTTAGGTGGGTGTCAACAGAATCTTTTCGCAATCAGAGGAGAAAACTGGTGATTGTAATTTCATGAGAAGATCCCGTCGCAACGAAAAACACCTTCGTTTTAATGATTGCCACTCCAATCCACGTATCATGTCTGTGACGCTATCTCCCCTATTTCGCGATAATACAAAACGAACTGCTCTTCTTTGTACTTTTTCGGTGTCTTCCGTCAGGTCCACCTGATGCGGATCCCACACCGCACAGCAATATTCCAGAATAGGGCGGACAAGCGTGGTCTAAGCAGTCTCTCTAGTAGACCCGTTGCACCTTCTAAGTGTTCTGCCAATGAATCGCAGTCTTTGGTTTGCTCTACCCACAATATTATCTATGTGATCGTTCCAAATTAGATTATTTGTAATTGTAATCCCTAAGTATTTAGTTGAATTTACAGCCTTCAGATTTGTGTGACTTACCGCGTAATTGAAATTTAGCTGATTTCTTTTAGTACTCATGTGAATAACTTCACGCTTTTCCTTATTAAGGGTCAATTGCCACTTTTCGCACCATACAGATATCTTATCTACATCATTTTGCAAGTCGTTCTGATAATCTGATGACTTTTCAAGACGGTAAATGACAGCATCACCTGCAAACAATCTAAGACGGCTACTCAGATTGTCACCTATGTCGTTAACATAGATCGGGAACAATAGAGGGCCTATAACACTTCGTTGGGGAACGCCGGATATTACTTCTGCTTTATTCGAAGACTTTCCGTCTATTACTATGAACTGTGACCTTTCTGACAGTGAATCACGAACCCAGTCGCACAACTGAGGCGATACTCCGTAGGCACGCAGTTTGGTTAGAAGACGCTTGTGAGGAACAATGTCGAAAGCCTTCTGGAAATCTAAAAATATGGAATCAATTTGACATCCCCTGTCGATAGCACTTATTACTTCATGAGTATAAAGAGCTAGTTGTGTTTCACAAGAACGATATTTTCTGAATCCGTGCTGACTATGTGTCAATAAATCGTTTTCTTCGAGGTACTTCATAATGTTCGAATACAAATGGCTCCGAGCACTATGGGACTTAACTTCTGAGGTCATCAGTCTCCTAGAACTTAGAACTACTTAAACCTAACTAACCTAGGGACATCACACACATCCATGCCCGAGGCAGGATTCGAACCTGCGACCGTAGTGGTCGCGAGGTTCCAGACTGTAGTGCCTAGAACCTCTCGGCCACATTGGCCGGCTGTTCGAATACAGTATATGTTCCAAAACCCTACTACAAATCGACGTTAGTGATATAGGCCTGTAATTCAGCGGATTACTCCTACTTCCCTTTTTGGGTATTGGTGTGACTTGAGCAATTTTCCAGTCTTTAGGTACGGATCTTCCTGTGAGCGAGTGGTTGTATATAATTGCTAAGTATGGAGCTATTTTATCGGCAAACTCTGAGAGGAACCTGACTGGTATACAATCTGGACCGGAGGCCTTGCCTTTATTAAGTGATTTAAGCTGCTTCGTTACTCCGAGGATATCCACCTCTATGTTTCTCATCTTGGCAGTTGTTCTTGATTGGAATTCAGGAACATTTACTTCGTCTTGTTTGGTGAAGGCAACTTAGCCCTCCTACCAATAACACGAAATAATGTACTACGTCATTTAAAAGAATAATTACATAATAATTCAAACAAGACTAGGTAAAGGAAGGTATATGTTTATGGGGGGCTCTCAGGGTGTAATGGACATTGTAATTTGGATACGCACCAAATGGCAGATGGCAGTTTAAAACTCAAAGGGCTCCTAAACACGGAGTAAGAGTGTGTGCAAATACAAGCACACACGCACACACATGAGCTACACAAGCGTACCTTCACACTGAGCGCACACAACTTTAGTTACAGGCCAAACCCAATAACTCGCTCCAGGAAAGGCCATAAGATCCGCAACGAACAGAAATTACAATCAGTAGTATCAAATGCTGAATGCTAACAAATAATAATTTCAAGTATCAGTTTAACGTTGCAAAACAGTAGCTTGGCGCTTACAGAAACCTCTAGATTGACAAATACAGCCCCAAAAGGGGCCACCGAAAGGCGTAAAGAAACAGGATTCTTGGTCAGCTCACACTGGGGCAGAATTGTCTTTTAAGTACAGTGCTTAGTGAACAGTCTTCACGTGTAATTTCAGATAGATGCCAAGGAGGCCAATAGCTTGAAGACTCCAGGTAGGCACCGGATAATACTGCCCTCCTCTCATAGCGTTTAACAAGTTGTTCAATACTTCTCAGCGTATTTAGCACACCACAGTTAACTGATGCACTTCGTAACCAGGTTGCACGCGACAAGAGCCGCTCCTTGCCCGCTAAACTCACCGGTAACAACGGTCAACGCTGCAGGAAAACGTGGGCCTCCGTGGCCCAACCAACGGTTTCAGCTCGCTGCAGTCGCCAGGACCCGAGTACTGAGGCACACCCATTCAGCTCTGTGCTCCACTCACCACTCCCTACCACACAGCGCCCGATGGAACACATACCCAAGCGAAGATTGTACGCCGCGCGGGATTAGCCGAGCGGTCTAAGGCGCTGCAGTCATGGACTGGGCGGCTGTTCCCGTCGGAGGTTAGAGTTCTCCCTCGTGCATGGGTGTGTGTGTTTGTCCTTAGGATAATTTAGGTTAAGTAGTGTGTAAGCTTAGGGACTGATGACCTTAGCAGTTAAATCCCATAAGATTTCACACACATTTGAACATTTTTTTTGAAGATTGTTCGACGAAGGTCAGAACCGATGGAATGCGCGCACAAGTGGCGCCAGGAGGGTCGCGCGCACCCTCACAAAAACCGCCACGGCCCAGTCGTGGTACAGAAGAATAGTGAAAATTATGTTGGTAGATTGAATGTTGATGAGGAGGTACTGTTTTCAAAGAAGAAAAAAAAATAAATTTGTGGCACATTTTGATTAAATGAAGAGATCGTTTGGCATGACAATTTCTGAGGCTTCAAGGAATCGTTAATTTGGCAATGGACGGAAGTGTGGTGTGGTGTGTGTGTGTGTGTGTGTGTGTGTGTGTGTGTGTGTGTGTGTGTATGTGTGAATGTGGAGGGGGGGCAGCGGGGGGGGGGGGGGGAAGGGAGGTAAATATTGTAGAGAAAGACCAAGAGTAGAATATAATAAGCAGGGTCTTCTGGATCCACCTTCCTTCCCCCACATGACTCCTGTTTGACCGCATCCCCTTCTCCCCCCTCCTCCTTTTCCTCCAACATCGCCGCATCCTTCACACTGTCCGCAGGACTGATCCCCCACCCCCCCAACACCCCCTGGTTACCTCCCACTCTCCACCCTCTGCCCACTGCCGCTTCTCTATCGCTGTATCCCTCCCTCTCTCCATCTCCAAACTCTCCATCTCCTTCATCAGCGTAATTTCCAGCACCTCCCCCTCCCGGATGTTGAACTTTGCCGTGACATATACCCTTCCTACCAACTGTAGCCTGGTCCTGTTCCCCCCCCCCCCCCTCCCCAGGGCCCCCTTTTTCCTCTCCCCTCCTTCTCCCAAAGCAGATTTTCCTCCCTCCCTCCCTGAGTCCCTGCACCCCCTCCTCAACTACTTCCCTCACAAGTCCTTCCCTCCCCAACCCTTTTTGGCGCGCCCGCCGCCCATTCCCCCCTCTCCTCCCCAACTTCCCTTCTTCCCTTCTCCCCCCTATCCACCCCTCCCACCCTTCTTCCCTCCTCCCTCATCTTTATGCCCCTGGCAGATCCTCTCAGTATGCTCATCGTCACCAGTGTGGTACATCAGTGTTGTGTTTCGTGCTGTTCTCCCGTGCGTCAAGAGCTGTGATTTTAATTGTGTGCTGGCCTTGTACGTAGTGTTACTGTCAGTGATTGTTATGTGCTATGCCGTCCGTCAATATTCTTCTGCTCCGGTCATGCTTCGCTTTGTGTTCTTTAATTGCCACAGTGTGTGTGTGTTTTTTTTTTTTTTTGTTTGCACTACATTTTTATTGTTTTTATCTCCATTTTACAGTTGCCCCCCTTTTTGTCTGTTATTTTCCATACTGTTCCCCATTTCTTATATCTATGTATGCCCCATTTTCTCCATTCTGTTATTTTAAATGTCTTCTTTGCATAATTACTGTCTTTTGGCTGAAGAGCAGCACATATGCTGCTGCCAACCCGCCCCAAATGGGGCATTGAAACACAATAAAGGAAAAAAAGCAATCAGGTCAAATGGATGTAGGAGGTGGTAATTATACAGAGATGAAACAGTTTCAACAGGATAGACTAACGTGGAGACTTGCATCAAACCTGTCCTCAGACTGAACATCACAGCAACTACTCCACTGAACAGTTTTCATCAAGAGATTGAACCAACCAAATTAATACTTAGAAGAAAGATAGAAGCAACCCCATTAATGTGTAAAAGAATGCTCTACATTGGTAGTTGACATGCTGTAAATGTACAAACTTGTCTTTGAAACAGTTCCACATTCCCAAGATTTTACACCATGTGACTTTTCCTGTTTGGTAGTCTCAAAAACTTGTTTGGAGAAGAGAAATTTATTTTGAAGCTAAATATTAACTGTGTTGTACACGTTTCATACAAAATGGTAACAAGTATCTACTTTGAAGAAATAATAAAAACTGGAGTCTCGTACGACTAGTTCATTCAGCTTACTGGCGACTACACTAAGAATTAAATTCTTGTCTTTGCAGAAATGATGTTAATTTCTAAATTTTTCTTCTTCATCTTCTTTTTCATTTTCTATTTTAGGCTCGTAACTGCTTGTTACAGATTCCACGTTTTCCTCACTCTTCCACGGTGGTTTTGGTTTGTAATTATCATTATTTTCTTTCAGAGTCGCATGTTTCTAAATTTCCAGTCCACCTCGCCTTATCTTCTTATACGATTTCCTTATGCTACGTATGCCTAGTTTATTTCTGATGGCAGCGTGTATGATTCTGTCTATTCTGTTACGTCCCTATACACGTCTTAGAAATAGCACCTCTGTGCTCTGGATATACATTTCTTCTTGTTTAGGCTCATGATTTAGTTCCGTATGACAGTACTGGTAGGGGAACAGTTTTATAAAACTGTAATCGCAAATGTTAAAGAGTCTTATTTTTCAGATACCTGCCAATTTTTCCGCAAATACTGTACTATTGAACTTTTTCTTAATTTTCTTTTTCTTTATCACAATCTTCCCTTATATCGCATTTGAGGTAGCTGAAGTGTTTGACATCTTCTATGATTTTATTCTTACCGACAATAAGTCAGAGCTGGTTATTTACGTGCAGTAACCATTGTTTTAGTTTTCTACTCCGAAATTTTTAAGATATAGTCGTAACAACTATCAGCAGGTTATTTTCTTTCCGTGGAGTCAAAGTAAAACCCTCAGTATACAGAAGTGGTTTTAATTCTTACAGACCATTTAGATGGGCGCTTGCCTTTAAGACTCCATGAGGAAGTAGCATCACAGATGCAAATACACGGCTGCTATAAAGGATTCGTTCATTCTTAAGGCACTATATTGTCCAAAGTATTACATGTGGAAATATGATTAACGTATGGACAGAATCGTAAGTTCACCGAGTTTGCATTGTATTCACCTGTTGGAATTACTAGTGCAGTGCCTTGACAAAATGGCGAGAAAGAAAGAAAAGAGTTTTTGTGTGTTGGAATATGCGAGATGTTTATCTGTTACTATAGTGCAGAGTGCTCTCTGAAAGTATTAGGGAAAGGAACCGCCATGTAAACAGAGCATTGTGCGTCAGTGTCGTCAATTTATGGATAGTTGTTGTCTCTGTAAAGAGAAAACTACCAAGTGTGCCGGATGCGACCGTGGAGAGGCTAAGGGAAAGTTCTGTGCACAGTCCAAAAAAATCAACGGCCCACGCAGGACACGAACATTGAATGCCGCAGCAAAATGTGTGGACGGCGGTTACATTTCGAACCATACTGTGTGCAACTCGTGCAACATTATTAAAACCGGAAGATCATGGCCAGCACATTCCATTTTGTATCACAATTCAGAAAACACTTGACAATGAACATTTCGCCTGTAAGTCGACACTAAGGGACGAAGCAACCTCTTGTTTATATAGAAAGGTAAATCACTACAATATGAGAGTGTGGCAGATTGAAAATCCTCATGAAATTGTGGCGTTTTTCCGAAGTTTATTGTTTTTGTGCAATGTCACTAACTAAGCTGTATGGGCCATTTTTTGTACTGTAAGAAAGCTGTGACAGGTACTTTTTACCTTGATATCTTGCAGTTCTAGTTGTTCCCGAGAACTTCATCTTCCAACAAGATGTGGCACACCTTAATTACAGCATGGATGTTCGGTGCCACCTAAACGACGAACTTCTGCATCAGTGGATTAGGCGTAGTGATGAAGATGATGTGGCTCCGTTCCCTTAGCCCCACCACCCCCTTCCCTTCCCAAAGTCACGTGACCTAATGCCATGTGACTTTTTCCTTTGAGGGTATATTAAGTACCGTGCTTAAGTACCACCACCGCCAAGAACACTGGAAAAACTCAGAGAATACATCAATGCTATTGTGATGGCTAGTGGCAGGGTGATGCTACATAATGTATGGAACGAACCTGATACCGCTAGGATGTGTGTCGTGTGACCTGAGGGGCACAAACAGAACCTTTGTAAAGTGTAAAATTCAAACTTCGTGAGTTTACGGTTCTCTTCATGCATCAATTACTTCAGTACATGCTATACTTTGGGAAATATAGAGCTTTAAAAACGAATGAATCATTTACAGTAGCCCTGTATTAAATACATTAAAAGATAAAGTACGAGGTGCGACAATAAAGTAATGAGACTGATGTGAAAAAATGTTGCTTACCGTTTCAGTCAATTTTAGTGTCGTCTCCTTCACAGTAGTTCCCTTGTTATTGCACACACTTTTTCCAGCGCTTCTGCCATTGATGGTACCATTTCTGGAACTCATCTTCTGTAATATCCTCCAAGACCCTCGTCACAGCTTTTTGGACATCTTATGTTGTTTGAAAATGGTGTCCCTTGACCGCCGTTTTGACTCTTGGAAATAGAAAAAAGTAGCATGGAGCGATGTCTGGTGAATAAGGTGGCTGTGGTAGTACTGAAATTTGTTTTGAGGTTAAAAATTGCTGTACTGTCAGAGCAGTATGGGATGGCGCATTATCGTGATGCAGAATCCAATTATCAGCAATGTTGCCACAGACACAAAGAACTCTTTTACGAAGTCTTTCTAAAATTTCTTTATAGCAATATTGATTAACTGTTTGTCCAGGACGCACCCACTCTTTATGAACAATTCCCTTGGAATCAAAAAAGCACACAAGCATGCATTTCGCTTTTGACTTTGACATGCGTTCTTTATTTGGTCTGGGTGATCCCTTTGAGCACCACTGTGAACTTTGGCGTTTTGTCTCTGGATCGTACTGAAAAGGCCAACTTTCATCACCAGTGATAATATGGCTCAACAATTCTGGATTGATTTCCGTTTGCTCTAACAGATCGGCTGCCACATTTTTCCGTGTTTCTCGCTGTAGTGGTGCTAGATTTTTCGGGACCAAATCTTTCTCATACCAAGATCCTCAGTTATTATTAGACAAACCGTTTCTCTATTGATGTTCAGTTCTTCTGAAATCGTTTTCACCGATAATCTTCGATCAGATCGTACGAGTTCACGTACCCTGGCCAAGTTGACATCCGTCTGTTAGGTTTATGGTCGTCCACTGCGATCTTCAACATTCGTTCTGCCTTCACTAAACGTTTTATGCCAACGAAAAACTTGAGCTCTTGACATAACCTACTCTAGAAAAGCCTTCTGAAGCTTACCGTAAGTTGTCGTCGCGTTTTCAACCAATTTAACGCAAAAAGAAATGGCATACCGTTGCACATTATTATGCGGTTCCATTTCTGTGACAAGAGACACATACATGTGTTAAATTATTACAGCACAACTCACAACTGAACAGTTGCATCGATGTGCCGCTTGGACTAGAAGCAGCTTATAGATCAAGGTCAAAAATGTTGTGCCTACACAAGCCTACAGGGTTGCCACATCGTGCAAAAAAAAATCAGTCTCATTACTTTATTGTCACACCTCGTACACCATATATGCGAGGCACGCCGATCTTAAGATTTAGCTTAGAAGATAGGTTACAGAAAGGTTAACATATGTTAATAGTATTTGTAGGCTTAGAGAAACCGTTTCACAATGTTGACTGGAATACTCTCTTTGAAAGCAACAGTAAAATACAAGGAGCGAATGGCGGTTTACAACTTGTACAGAAACCAGGCGGCAGTTATAAGAGTCGAGGGGCATGAAAGGGCAGCAGTTGAAAAGGGACTGAGACAGGGTTGTAGCCAATCTCCAATCTTATTCAATCTATACAATGAGAAAGCAGTGAAAGAAGCAAAAGAAAAAATTGGAGTAGGAGTTATTCAGGAAGAAGAAATAAAAACTTTGAGGATTAACAATGATATTGTAATTCTGGCCGGCCGGAATGGCCGTGCGGTTCTCGGCTCTACAGTCTGGAACCGAGCGACCGCTACGGTCGCAGGTTCGAATCCTGCCTCGGGCATGGATGTGTGTGATGTCCTTAGGTTAGTTAGGTTTAATTAGTTCTAAGTTCTAGGTGACTGATGACCTCAGAAGTTAAGGCGCATAGTGCTCAGAGCCATTTTTGTAATTCTGTCAGAGACCGCAAAGGCCTTAGAAGATCGGGATGGACAGTGCCTTGAAAGGTGGATATACGATGTCTTGAAAGGTGGATATATGATCAACATCAACAAAAGCAAAGCAAAGATAATGGAATGTATTCGAATTAAATCAGGTGACGCTGAGGGAATTAGATAACAAAACGACACACTTAAAGTAGAAGATGAGTTCTGTTATTTGATGAACAGGGTAAATGATGATGGCCGAAGTAGAGAGGTTATAAAATGTAGACAGGCAATGGCAAGAAAATCGTTTCTGAAGACAAGAAATTTGTTAACATCAAATATAGATTTAAGTGTTAGGAAGCCTTTTCTGAAAGTATTTGTATGGAGTGTAGCCATGTAAATTGGATGTAAGTGAAAGATGGACGATAAACAGTGTGGACAAGAAGAGAACAGAAGTTTCTGAAATGTAGTGTAGTGCTACAGAATAATGGTGATGATTAGGCGGGTAGATCAGGTAACTAATGAGGAGGTACTGAATAGAATCGAGGAGAAGATAAATTTGTGGCACAACCTGACTAGAAGAAGAGATCGGTTGATAGGACACATTCTGAGACATCAAGGGATCACCACTTTAGTAAAGGAGGGAAGTGTGAGGGCCGGGTGTGGATAGACGGACCGGGGGGGCATTGGAGTGGGAGACGAAGAGATGACTACAGTAAGCAGAGTCAGAAGGATGTAAGTTGCAGCAGTTATTCGTAGATGAGGAGGCTTGGACAGCATAGAATAGCATGCAGAGGCGCATCGAACCAGTCTAGGGACTGAAGACGACAACAAGAGCTTCTGCCATTTGTTTGTCGGTGCAGTGTCCGTTACCTTTATAGATCCGACACAAATCACAATCTGTGTTTTGGACTGCTGGTTTCAAAAGTAAAAGGTATCCTCTATATTCAGCAGATTTTGTCTGTTATTATTGTCGAAGTTTTCTCAGAGTATTTGACTACTAAGGTGTTTCGTAACTAAATTCTCGTAGTTTTTTGTGAAGCTTATCTATGCTGTATAATACTAAGTTAATGTATGGAAAGAAAATTCCTAATTAAGAGTGTTGCAGTCGCTATTAGTTGTATACTTTAAGGTAACGTGTGTGTCACACTCACACAGAAAACGGTAGGTGTCAGCGGCAGGCGGCCTGTTTTCTCGCGAGAACTTGGCCGCAGAGTTGAACGAGCTGCCAACTTCGGCGATAGGCCCGCTCCCTGCTGCCTCAGACGGCCGGCCAACTTCCCCGCCAAGTAGCACGCCGTCGCGCCTTTCATTACACTCCTTAATTATTTCCCCCCTTATTTCACAACTTTTCTGCCGTCACGTTTACCACTTGCCTCGGCGCGGAAAGCGCTGCGTGTTAAAAACCTCTGATTTGCAACACTCCCAAAAACATTGCTGACCTAGCGCTCACGTCTGAGCAGTCATAGAGGAAGAAGCGGAAGAATTTCGCCGTTTAGGAAGCGAATATACGGAAAATGAGAAGTTACGCCCCCGTGAACATACACAAGAGGCCCCAACGTCGCGATGCACGCGGAAGTCGCCAGGTACTTACATATGCATTTAACTCCGCAAGCTACCTGATGATTTGTGGCGGATGGTAATCTGTGTACCACGGATACGTCCCCCCTTTCTTGTTCCAGTCGCTAACGGTGAGCGCGAAGAACGATAACAATCGTAAGCCTCCGCATGGGCTCGAATCTCTAATTTTAGCTTCGCGGTCTTTCCACAAGACATACGCACTTATTATTATTAGGAAGAAATATACTGCTTGACTATTTTAAGAACGAAGCCTCTCGAAATTTCAATAGAAACGTTGAGTTGGAAGGATGGGTCGTAACCCATAAAGTAAATTTTTCAGGAGACACAAAACTGTTTTACTACACAACTGTTTCAACCATGATGTCGTTGAGTTGTCATTTGGGAATTGGCGCCAGGATAACAATATACACCATAACAAGGTACTTCAGCCACCGAGTGTGGTCAGTAAACGAGTCTGAATGTGCTGGAGATAACCCTTTTTCGATCCTGATGATGTCGATGAGGCAACTGGGGTACTATTTGTAGCGGAAGGATTGTGTAATGAAAGTTAATATTATTCACATTCATTGTAGCAATAAAAGAGTGTGTTACGAGCATACAGGTTTATTCATAACGTACTCAAAAGACAATCACAAGCAAAATACAGCAAAACAGAAAATGGTGGGCACGCTTCATCTTTATCTTGTCCACCCTTCGCTGGTCGCTGGCAAATGCTGTTATAAAATAGTTTTTGGCTCGTCGGGTATGTACTGTGGAATTTGATTTACATCATCTGCTTTCTTCTTTTTATACGTGTGTTTATACGGGCATGGCCCTTGTCTAACTCAGTACCCTCTTAACTAGCACATCTGTCGGGGGGAAATAACCCTCTGTTAAACAAAACGATGCGTACAGACAAAAAAACGTTAACGGAATTTGAAAAACAAAGTGGGCGTGACCCCTCTTCTAACTCACCGATTCAATAGTAAGACACACAGTGATACACGATTGGAGTTGGAGGAACATCTCCTTGACGCTTTCCCGCTCATTAAGTGAACCTGTGATGCAACGCAATGCTCCCCTTCGGATCTTCTCTGAGTCCCCTATAAGCCATATCTGGCAAAGGACCAAGGCTGATGACCAGTACCCAGTTACTGGTCGAACGATAGTTTGTAAGTTACCTCCTTCGTGGATGGACTATACTTCGTGAGGATTCTTGCAGTGTGTCCTAGACGGGCTTCTATCTTTCTTACTGTTCATTTTATGAGACGATTCCACTTTCAGTCTTTCCATTCGTTTACTCCCAGATATTTAATGGATGTGATTTGTAGGCAATATTCTAATAAGACAATAACGGCGATTCCCGCTTATTTGTGTGCAATACGTTACATTACACCCGATTTCAACGTATCGGACCGTATCCCGAATTTAGAACGAGGGTACATAACGCATAGAAAGAACAGTGGGAAATAAATGGAGAGGCCACAAGTGCTATATTGCGCAGTGCACTCTCCTTCCCCCGATCATAGACATGAGGCAGACTATACATAAGCATCAATGACAAGGATACGCTTCCACCATCACGGGAACTTTCCCACTTGTTTCCTCCGCACAGGCGAGGGTGTCCCCCCCCCCCCCCCCCCCCCCCCAGGTTGCTCGTGCGACTCAGCATCTGATGGTGGTTTTAAACGATACACTCTTTTTCGTGTGAGTGGTGAGTGGTATGGCGATTTGCAAGTATACTCGTCAAGATAATCAGAAAACTAATATGGCAACTTCCCCATAATATCATAATTATTTTCGAATTGGAGAAGGTAATAACTTACAAAATTACCACGGATTTCTCGAGAGACCTAGTACTGGACACACGGGATGTTCATACACCACGAAGATGATGTGTTATAGACGCGAAATTTAACCGACAGGAAGACGATGCTGTGATATGCAAATGATTAGCTTTTCAGAGCATTCACACAAGGTTGACGCCGGTGGCGACACCTACAACGTGCTGACATGAGGAAAGTTTCCAACCGATTTCTCATACACAAGCAGCAGTTGACCGGCGTTGCCTGGTGAAACGTTGTTGTGAAGCCTCGTGTAAGGAGGAGAAATGCGTACCATCACGTTTCCGACTTTGATAAAGGTCGGATTCTAGCCTATCGCAATTGCGGTTTATCGTATCGCGACATTGCTGCTCGCGTTGGTCGAGATCCAATGACTGTTAGCAGAATATGGAATCGGTGGGTTCAGGAGGGTAATACGGAACGCCGTGCTGCATCCCAACGGCCTCGTATCGCTATCAGTCGAGATGACGGGCATCTTATCCGCATGGCTGTAACGGATCGTGTAGCTACGTCTCGATCCCTGAGTCAACATATGGGGACGTTTACAAGAGAACAACCATCTGCGCGAACAGTTCGACGACGTTTGCAGCAGCATGGACTATCAGCTCGGAGGCCATGGCTGCTGTTACCCTTGACGCTTTATCACAGACAGGAGAGCCTGCGATGGTGTACTCAACGACGAACCTGGGTGCACGAATGGCAATACGTCATTTTTTCGGATGAATCCAGGTTCTGTTTACAGCATCATGATGGTCGCATCCGTGTTTGGCGACATCGCGGTGAATGCACATTGGAAGCGTGTATTCGTCATCGCCACACTGGCGTATCACCCGGCGTGATGCTATGGGGTGCCAATTGGTTACACGTCTCGGTCACATCTTGTTCTCATTGATGGCACTTTGAACAGTGGACGTTACATTTCAGATGTGTTACGACCCGTGGCTCTGCCCTTCATTCGATCCCTGCGAAACCCTACATTTCAGCAGGATAATGCACGACCGCATGTTGCAGGTCCTGTACGGACCTTTCTGGATACAGAAAATGTTCTACTGCTGCCCTGGCCAGCACATTCTCCAGATCTATCACCAACTGAAAACGTCTGGTCAATGGTGGGCGAGCAACTGGCTCGTCACAATACGCGTCACTACTCTTGACGAACTGTGGTATCGTGTTGAAGCTGCATGGGCAGCTGTACCTCTACACGCCATCCAAGCTCTGTTTGACTCAATGCCCAGGGGTATCAACGCCGTTATTACGGCCAGAGGTGGTTGTTCTGGGTACTGATTTCTCAGTATCTGTGCACGCAAAATGCGTGAAAATGTAATCACATGTCAGTTCTAGTATAATATATTTGGCCAATGAATAGCCGTTTGTCATCTGCATTTCCACTTGGTGTAACAATTTTAATGACCAGTAGTGTATATTCCCGTTACAAACTTCTAGGTCTTGTAGAGGAGAGTGAATACGTAATATTTTGAACAGAACCCATATCCGGAAACGTCAGCCAACGACGCTACACGGCGTCAAAGTTATAGGCGCCGGCGGTTGTAATTGTATGTGTAGTATATACAGGATGATTCCGTAATGATGTTACAAATTTTCTAGGGTGGTGGAGATGGATAAAAGTATCAGTTTTAAATAAGGTACTCCGTAGCGGAAACAAACGAGTTGAAAGTTGTTGGCGAAAATCATTCTGATATCTCTGACAGTGGAACACACGTACTGGGGCAGTTGTTGCTAAGATTGTAGGGTAGGCAACTTTCAGTGGTAGTAGTATGGACCAAAACAGAAAAGAAATATGTAGTAGACATGGACAATAAAATGCATACGTTAATACGTATGAGCCTTGTTCAGTAGAGGAGATGTGTTTCACAGTAGCGAGGATGAACAAGTGCTGACAGGTTTTAATGTGTGCACTGTAGGCGGTGCCGTGCTGTTAGAAAGGCTCCCGCCACGGTCCTTTGCTGCCATTGTCTTTTAACGCCAGATTTCGCGGCACTGTCCTAACGAATACGTTCGTCCTGCGTCTCACACTGATTTCTGCTCTTATTTCAGGCAGCATTGCTTCTCTGTTATTATGACAACTACACAAATATCACTGCTCACCGTCGCTAAGTGAAGGCCGTCGGCCAGTTCGTTATCAGTGGTGAGAGATAATATGTGAGACCTGGTATTCTTGGGACACTGTTGACGCTGTGAATCTCGGACTGTTGAATTCCTTACCGATTTCGGAAACAGAATGTCCCATGCGTCTAGTTGCAACTACCATTCCACGTTCAAAGTCTGTTAGTTACCATCGCGAGACCATAATCACGCGGGAAACTTTTTCGCATAAATCATCAGAGTAGAAGCAACAGCTCCGTCAATGCAACGCTCTTTCATACGTCGTGTACGCGATACTACTGCCATCTGTATACGAGCATATTGCTGTTCAATGATTTTTTGTCACCTCAGTGTACAATGACCAAGAAGTTTAACTGCCATATGTTGCGCATGCGCTGATTGGATATGTATTATCCTGTTGATTTAGGTTTCCAAAGTCAGCTATATAACGTGGTATCCAACTTTTTTCAGTTCCCCTGGTCAATTACTAGTTATTTAAAAGCTCTGAGTGAATTTCATTCCGCAGCCATTAAGCGATCGCTTTCTGCAGTGTACGTACAGGCTGTCTCTCCTAAGAGTCGTCAGGCGCATTTTCTGTGGTGTTTCGGCAGATATTTGCAATTTCGTTTTCGCGTTGTGTATCTGGAGTCAGTCCAAATAAATAGTTTTTGTAACATCTTTCATTCGACGCTCGGTATCGACGGAAGGCATCGATTTTGTTTTCATTACGAACAAAATGATTTTTAAAGCGGACTTTTACGTGCCTATCCGGTAGAGCGGTCCCAGATTAATCTAGTGCGACACATGGTTCATCGACGCGTATTAACAAGGACAGTAAAAAAGAATAACCAGTGCTTTAGCAGCGACGGCACCGTTCTCGCCCGCGCTGACTGCACCGTCAAGAACGCAGCGCCAGTGAACCGCTATAGGATTGCTGTTTATTCTTCGTGTTTTTCTGTCCTTGTTAATGATGATGATGAGGTCCCATACTCCGAGGAGCGTAGGGGACGATGCGGGAGACCCGCACCGCCGTACTAGGCAAGGACCTAGCGTAGGTGGTTCGCCATTGCCTTCCTCCGACCGTAATGGGGATAAATGATAATGATGAAGACGACACAGCAACACCCAGTCATCTCGGGGCAGGAAAAACATCCCTGACCGCGGCGGGAATCGAACCCGGAACCCTGTGCCTTCTAGGCGCTCAGTCCGGAGCCGCGCGACTGCTACGGTCGCAGGTTCGAATCCTGCCTCGGGCATGGATGTGTGTGATGTCCTTAGGTTAGTTAGGTTTAAGTAGTTCTAAGTTCTAGGGGACTGATGACCATAGATGTTAAGTCCCATAGTGCTCAGAGCCATTTGAACCATTTTGAACCCTGTGCCCGGGAAGCGAGAACACTACCGGAAGACCATTTTTTTTTAAATCTCATTTTGTTCGTTATAGTTCGTTGCCATTGTTCGTGTCGGACGTCCCCTGACGTGAAGTTCATTGTTGATCCATTCACTCAGTTTTTTTTGTTGTTTTTTTTTTATGACAGAGGGCAGCTAACCCTCTGACCGAACACGCTGAGCTACCGTGCCGGCATGACCATGAGCTGCGGGCTTACATATCGCTAAAAGAATATAAGACTAGACTAATTTGGGAACACTGTCGAATGGATGCGTAAAATTCCGATGTAAAAATACTTTTCTTTTGCAGTGGTAAATAACCCGCTGGTTTCTCTTGACAATGGGCGTCGTATGCAAGACGTTACGAGCCGTAGTCATTTGGGATGGCTATCTGCACAATGAAATAAGGAAATTGCAAATATCTGCTGAAACACAAGAAAAAATGGGCCTGACGTACGTCTCACCACGTGCTTTCCAGCATACAAGGTAAACTGTGACACTAGTGCGACATTGAGAGGCGTTGTAATTGTTTCCACAAAAGTGCATATAAACTGCCGGAAAAAATTACGTACTACAGCCTTTTAAGGATTTATAATTCACTGAAGCGTTATTATGGCAGCCGGCTACTGTGGCCGAGCGGTTCTAGGCGCTTCAGTGCGGAACCGCGCTGCTGCTACGGTCGCAGCTTCGAATCCTGCCTCGGGTATGGATGTGTGTGATGTCCTTAGGTTAGTTAAGCTCAAAATGGTTCAAATGGCTCTGAGCACTACGGGACTTAACATCTGAGGTCATCAGTCCTCCAGAACTTAGAACGTCTTACACCTAACTAACCTAAGGACATCACACACATCCATGCCCGTGGCAGGATTCGAACCTGCGACCGTAGCAGTCGCTCGGTTCCGGACTGAAGCGCCTAGAACCTGGTCACGTAGTTCTGTAAGAGTTCATGGTTGACGAATCACACGAATCCTTCTTGACGACCCTTCATATCCCGAACTTGCTCGATTCTATACAAATTTCAAGATCGTGCTGGCCAGCAGGGAAGTTGAATCGCGCGGGCTAGCCGCGCGGTCTCGGGCACATTGTAACGGCCCGCGTGGCTACCCCCCCCCCTCCCCCGTCGTAAGTTCAAAAAATGGTTCAAATGGCTCTGAGCAATATGGGACTTAACATTAACATCTGAGGTCATCAGTCCCCTAGAACTTAGAACTGCTTAAACCTAACCAACCTAAGGACATCACTCACATCCATGCCCGAGGCATGATTCGAACCTGCGACCATAGCATAGCGCGGTTCCAGAATGAAGCGCCTAGAACCGCTCGGCCACAAAGGCTTGGTTGGAGGTTCGAGTCCTCTCTTGGGCATGGTTGTTTGTGTTGTTATTAGCATAAGTTAGTTTAAGTAGTGTCTAAGTCTAGTGACCTATGACCTGAGAAGTTTGGTCCCGTGAGAATTCACACACACATACGCCAGGGAAGTTACTGCACGTCCTGCAGCACAGGCAGTGTGCGAGCAAGTATTATCCTGTTGAAGCAACACATCATACACCTGTTGCAGAAACGTCAAAAGAATGGGTCTAACAATGTTCTGCAAGTACCGAGCTCTGGTTAGCGTCCCCTCCAGAAATATCGAAGATGAAAGGGTGTTGTATCTTATTGCGCCCCACACAGTAAGGCCTGGGATGGAGCCAGTGTGTTTTAGGCGAATTCATTCTACGAGACAGCGTTCACCAGGTGTACGTGTTTCAAGAGAAAGAGCTTCACAAGATGAGAAATTCAATAATATGTTGGTCCGCCTCAGCACCTTATGAAAGCAGTTATTAGGCTTGCCATTGATTGATAGGATTGTTGGATGTCTTCCTGAGGAATACCGTGCCAAATTATGTCCAATTAGCGCGTAAGATCGTCAGCATCCTGAGCTGTTTGGAGGGCCCTGCCCATAATGCTCCAAACGTGCTCGATTGCGACAAGGAACGGTTCGGCAAGCACGAAGACAAGCAGCAGAAACTCTCGCTGAGCGCGGGAGGGAATTATCTTGCGAAGTGTAAGCCCAGGATGGCGTGCCATGAAGGGCAACAAAAAGGGGCGTAGAACATCGTCGACGTACCACTGCGCTGCAACATTGCCGTGTATGACAATATATTCACCCTTCTAAGCGACACATTTTTGCCCATGATGGATTTATTTTCAATTTGACGCCACTTGAATCATCCCATCTCCATTGTGCAGAATCAACGTTCTAAAAAAAAAAAAAAAAAAAAAAAAAAAAAATTCCACCCTGGGTTTTCCACTGTTTAAGAAACACCAAATCTGACGCAACCAACCGATCCCCAACAAACTCAGCAACCTCAAAACCTCAACAGTCTCAGTCCGACCCACAGCCTGGTATACTCATTGTCAAATTGTCAAACCAACGATTCTCCTCACGAAACGGAATCTCTTGAGATTCATCATACATGACAACGAAGGTTTTCAAAAGGTACACTCCAGGCTTAACTTGAGACGAAACTCCAGTGCGTCCCCAGAATCCGGTGAAAACCCAGTAAAGTCTATTCAACCTAGAATTGTTATCATTGAAAATCTGAGTCCCAAGTCTTTTCGTACAGCACTGGGGCAATTCAGTCTTGCGCTGTTCGTGATTGACTTTAATTTCAGAGAGACCAGTGTCAAACTCACCACTTACCAAACTAGACTTTCAAAGCAAACACAAAAAACACAATTGGCACCACTTATAGACCAGAAGCAACTATCAAGACAATAAAATCAAGCAATAAACCACAACCCGATTGAAATCCAAGTGGACCCTTCCTAAGTGTCATCATCACTAACGGCGATCACGACGTAACCAATGCGGAAGTCGAAGATGAACTAAAAAAGCAGGGATACCACTTCAAAAAAGCAACGGATATCTACTCGCGGCTCACAAAACGACCCATCAAAAAATACGTGTCATCACTGATCACAAGAAAACCGCAGAAAACTTCTTGAATACCACTGCAGGATGCATTGCGTACTACATAATGTTGAATCACCCAACAATGCAAAAAATGCAACAGTTTTTAGAACACTTCCGAAAACTGTCTCAACGCATCCAAATGTGCGAAATGTAGTGCACCTCACGTGTTTTTCAACCGCAAACTAGATTCTAGAAAGGAAACATCTAAATGCAGAAATTGCAATCGTACCTCACTGCTGATCCAAATTGCTCAGAAAGTCCGAAGAAGCCCATCTCCGCCGAGAGAACAGAGAAGATCAAGTGCACTGATGAACACATTTATCCCGTCCAGGAATGCTCACAAACTTAAAGTTTTCTGAGAGCATTCACCACTGCACTAGTCAACATTCTTCCGGAACACAGATCTCTCATTACTGAAACGATAAAAACAGGCTCCAAAAAGTTCCTCTGGCGGGGTATGGAGGTTACACACGCCTGGAACAACATACACATCTACATCAGGAAGCTGCCAGACTCATTTCTGTAAGCCAAATCTATCGCTAACTCTACAAATTTGGTAATCCTGTCTCATTCACATCCACAAAAAACATTGTAACTGAACGCTTTCTCAACAACAAAGAGAGAAAAATAGGCTCGGGAACAAAACATTACAATTGATGGAACTGCCGAAACCAAATTCTTCGGCAGAGACATATGTCTTCTCGATTGTGTATGTCATAGATTAGACAAACCCAAAACAGGCAGAGGAAGATATTCACAAGGAGGGGTCTTCATCTTTCATACAAAACAACTGGCCGCTGTAAGACTTGATGTACCAGAAAAACTGAACACTCATCAAGTTATTGTCCTAATAACAGTAGGAAAATATAGCTAGCCGGTCTTCTTCGCAACTGTAAATGTACCTCCCACTGAGGATAGGTCTCTTTGATTACACCTCTACACTTGGCCTAGCAATCATCACAGGAGACCTTCATCCCAGATCCACTGTTCTTGGCGACAAAACCAAGAACAAAAACGGCGATCTCCTCACTGCAACTCTAAACGGCAATATGATCTACCCAGAAGATAATCATCTACTTTCATCAATCACACGGGAACCTCCATAGATGATCACATTATTTGCAGGTCTCAAATTGCTAGTCACTGGAGTGAAGTGGAAATAGGTGAAAGCATTTCCAACGATCATCTTCCCATCATCATAAAAACAACGGCTATTAGCCGAGTCAAAAGTGACAACCACAATAGGAAAATTTAAATCGATTCTAAAAACCTTAATATAGCGAACAATTCACAAAAAAATACCATCATAGAACATAAGGATTGGCTTCCTACACACATTCTTAACCTAATAAAAAAAAGAAAATTATACAGATATATTACAAGACAACCTAATGAAGAGGCAAAAACGGAATGGAGCCGTCTTAACAATCAAGTCAGATCAGAGATTCGCCAATTCAGAGCAAATAAATTGGAACGTGAGTCACGAGGACTTGACCCACAAAACCCCACTCTCCTTTTGAGCAAATTCAAGAGAATCATGGGCAAAACCGTCAGCTAAGAACGGCTTTGCCAACCGATTAACTCATCATGGCAAACGAAAGGAGGAAGGCTGAAATATTCCGCGATTTACTCGAAAAAATACACGATCATCCACAGAACCCCAAATTTGACGACAACCAAGAGGAAATTATACTAGGGAACTTCATTCACTTCTGTACAAAAATACCACACGAGCCAACCATGCACTATTGAAAGAAATAACAATATGAGATGGCACTTGTTATACTAAGCGACAAAAATCCAGCTCCTGGAGATGACAACACTGGACAATTTCATCTCAAACTACGTCTACCACAGGCACGTTCTCAACACTAAATTCTTAATTAACTCAGCATTAACTCAAAAAACTGTACCATCCCAATGGAAACACGCTCATGTTAGGATGATTTCGAAGCCTGGAAAACCCAAAAACAACCCTAACTCACACAGACCTATCGCACTACTTTCAATTATTGGCAAAATCGTTGAAGCAATAATTAACAACAGATTAAAACAATTTGCAGGAGATAACAGCATTATACCACATGAACAAGTTGGTTCAAATGGCTCTGAGCACAATGGGACTTAACATCTGAGGTCATCAGTCCCCTAGAACTTAAAACTACTTAAACCTTACTAACCTGAAGACATCACACACACCCATGCCCGAGGCAGGATTCGAACCTGCGACCGTAGCAGTCGCGCGGTTCCGGACTGAAGCGCCTAGAACCACTCGGCCACGACGGCCGGCCGAACAAGCTGGTTTCAGAAACATTCACAATACCGCTGATTCATTATTAAAGGCTGCAGTTTAACAGATGCGACTGCTGCCCCCCCCCCCCCTTTTCTGGACATAGAATGCGCCTTTGATAAGACTTCTCCAGAACAGGCTAAAATACAATTTCCCACCTGAAACAGTACAATTAACAGCTAACCTCATTGGAAATAAAAAAGTACAAGTACGAACTGGGAACCAAAAACCATCCTACTTCGCACCCAAAGCGGGAATCCTTCAGGGTGGCATCATCTGACATCCCAAGATCCAGGTGGGGATATACACAGCTAACATCCCAAGATCCAGGTGGTGAAATGAAGGTATAGCTCTTTACGCGGATGACACCACTTATTGGTGTAATGCACCCACCTGCAGTGCAATCAATAAACAAGCCAACAGCTACATGAGCAGCATGAAACCTTGTTCAGTAAGTGGAAATCCGATCTAAAACAACGAGAAGTCGAGTTGTCCTATTCAGATATAGAAATCTTACTAATCGTCAACAACAGGACTTCCACAAACTTAACATTCGGCTTTGGGAACAAGAAATTACCGCACAACCAAACGTCAAAATACCTTGGAATCTATCACGATAAACTCTTAAATTGTCAGAAAAGCGCGACTAAAGAAATTAAATAAGCTGAAAGTTGACTCAATTTGGTACGACTCATGGAACATCGAACAAGTGGAGTGCAGCCACCATTACCCTTCTTATATATAAAATATTTGTCCGACCCATTCTCGAATAATGATCTCAAGTGTGGATCATGTCATCTGACCAAACGAAAAAAGTCTACCTGCCGACCGGAGGATGCTTCGAATAGCTGGAGATCTACGCTATGGCTTCCCAACAAACTCACTTCACTAAACATTTAAAACCAAGACCATACTAGACAGAATAAAGGAAAAAATTACCAGATCCGGTCTCAACAGACTACGCAATAATGAACCTATAAAATCACACTTGCAGCACGATCCTACAACGTTTAATTTTCCGAAATTAAAATATGCATTTCATCCCTACATTTCTCTCGAAGCAGTATAGAATTCACTCCAACAGAATCCTCTGGAAAACGAAGAAATCAATGAAACTGTCCACAGACCAAAAACTCGTACAAGGATTTGGGATGATGCATCAGCCTGATATTGAAAGGACAACTTACTGAGCAAAATTACTTCAATCAACTACTATAGAAGATGATAATATTCTCTACATCGACTAGATTTTCTAGTTTTTCACCTTCTACAGAATTAGACGGAAATTTGCTACACGTTAACAAAATCCCAAGATCACACTATAACATTATCAAGACCACTCAGATAATATGAAGATCCATATGCCGAACAACATTGACCGCTCTCAGCTGGGGTTTTTGGAAGGACGAGGTAATGGTGGAAGTAAAGCTGCTTACTTGGGTAGCTCAATCGGTAGATTAAAAAGTATGAAGAAGTAAAAGAATTAGTATGGGTGTAGTGAATGAGGCTAAAGCGACTGAACACGGTCTAAAGTCCCTTATCGATCAGTATTTCGAATTTACTAACGAGGAATCCCTTGAGTGCCAGTTCACAATTTCAGTCCTTTGTAAGGCTCATTTGAAAGTGTTGTGTTAAAAATTGTAGCAGGAAAAATATTAGCTGCTAATGACTCACCACGTGCATCAGGAGGACGACAGAAAATGTGTGACCGGGAGGTGCAGAGGTCACCTTCTATAGAATGTGTGTATTACACTTCACAAAATGGGCATCGTCGCCATTCAATAAATGATCACCGCAAACCGCTAACTTGCACCATGAACACCGAATGAAGAATCGCGAGCCACAGTGATCACAAAGTATCGCACCAACCAAGATCGAAGGCGAACTGGTTGGGAGTTACAAACCGTGCAAGACGTTCAGCTAGGAATAGACTCTTAAAGAATGCATATAGAATCACGTTGTTGAAACTGGGTGATGAGAACTGATGGAATGTGATAATATGCAACCGAAAGAGGAACAGTCTGTCGTGGAGCTTATCGTGAAACTGGTTATCCTTTAAGGCGTAGCTGCAGATAATGTAATAACATATTTAATTGGCTCAGAAAAACAAACGTCCAGAGGCTGAATTTGTCCAATCGTTCCACTTGGTATGAACGGCAATCTCACACAATTTTCAGGGGGAATAATTTGCTCTAAAGGAGTATGATTTTTATACAGAGACCTAGAATCAAGGAAAAGTAAGTTATTTTGAACAGCTATTGGCCAAAAGTAGTGCCCACACCGTAATTGTAGTTTTCTTATGCCCATTTTACCACTCTTTCTTCCTGTGTCGTAAATATTCCCTACTGCCCTTGTAAGGCCACGCACACAAGAATAAAACAATAGTAGGGGGCAAAGCGCTTCAAACTTTTCGCTGCACAATAAATAAGTTCCCAGCCAATTTACCACCCAGATTAACAGCCGGAATAATTGTATATGAATGCGTTAAGGCATTGATGTTAATTCATCTTAATAAAACTCTCTTGGTATCTCTAATTTCCAGGTTTCCTTTCATATTCATTTCCTCATCAAATCCCGATTGGTCGGAGATGAAAACAAACTTCTTACTGAACGACTGGATAAGAGCCTTTACCTCATTAAAAGTTTCGGGTCGATGCCGCAGTTTGCTGTGCATCGTCAAGTTGACGCTTTGTTTGAAATTTCGTTATCTTACGTCTTCCAATTCTGCAGCACTGTTTGATGTTATACAACCATCCATTGCTGCCTTTAAAATCACTGCAAACTACGTCGAGCACAGTCTGACGTGCATAACGTAGCAGATTACTATCACGTACATCCTGTGAATTGTGTCGAGCATCCTAGAACCTTGCACACACCAGTTTTTGTAAAAAGTAGACCTTGTCCTCCTTGAATATCCGTAGTTTTTCTTATTCACTACACGGTCGTATTGATGAAGACTTATTCGAAATCTGTTCATAATTGTTTTTTTTATTATGCTGCGGATGAACTTATGTTTAGCACACGCTCCTTGGACAATGACTGTTCTTTATTGTGTTTTACTGGAGACGGGATTTGTGGCTCCTTGTCGAACAAGGATGATGAACGGCATGACTCGACACTTGTTTCAATATAATTTTTAGTTGTTAAGCATGTATCGTCATCACTGGACGCCTCATGTACATCGTCTGCTCAGTTGAGCGTATACGACACCACGGATTCCACTGACTCACCTTGCAGAAACGCTAACATTTCATCTGCCACTTCTTTCTCACACTGTGAAATTCCTAGGGTTCCTTTCTGACGACATGTCAGCTTCGGTAACTGTTGTTGTAGATATAATACAATGTTTGCTTTCTTTATCGTTGCCATTGCTCTGCTTTGTATCAACATCACTTGCACTTTAGCGCTGTTGTGAGCTAGTCCGTCACCTAAGCAGTTCAACTACACTTCGTAGCCTCATGCTGTGCTCACCACGCTGCATCTCGAGTCCCATCCTCTGTTGCCATTAGCATCAAACAAATGTCGTGTGACTAGGGCCTCACGTCGGGTAAACCGTTCGCCGGGTGCAAGTCTTTCGGTTTGACGCCACGTCGGCGACTTGCGCGTCGCTAATGAACCGCTGCAGGAGCAGGACGACGGGTAGGGCAGGGGTCGACACCCGAAGCCTGGCCATCCCGCCGCCACGCCCAAGCAACGTGTTCGAGTTCGAGGATCGAAGGATCAGGAAGGGGATGGAGTGGGTTTGTCGATGTTGTTCTTTTTATTTATTTATTTCTTTAATTTTTATAACATTTTTTTTGTATTATAGATTTATTTTTGTTTCATTACAAAGAAAGATCCTACAACTGCCGTAGCCGAGCGTCCGAGTCGTCTTCTCGACTGTTGGGAGGGGTTCCCCCCTATTCCGTCCGTAGAGGATCAATATGCTCCAGGATTCTTCTTCATTTTCAGCGTCTCATACCCGGAACGCCCCAGTGAGCAGGAGGATCCGCAAATAATGAACCTAAATAATTTGCGAAACGAGTTCTGTACTTCGGATGGCGGCTGAAAGCTGCATGTGTCGTCATCAATAGGGACCAAAAGTCGAGTGTGCCTTTGGGAGCATCGCAAAATATGTAGTAAACGGCCATGCCTTTTAGCCAGTTAACGGCGTTCGTTCTGGTTGATGGAAAGTATACGACGTTGGGGCGCAATACGTCATCAGGGGAGATACACTCCGGCAATCGCCGCAAGAGTAATGCCAGCATGCGCTGCGTCAGTAGCCAGCACTCGCTGGTCGCGGCACACGTCAGACGGTGTGCATCCGAATCAGCGACTGAGCATGTCGAACACAAGGGGTCGTCCGTCAGATGTATGGAATGTAACCTCTTACGAGTAGCGAACTTCCCATTCACAACTACGTACCACAATGAACGCACCGTCGTAGGTAGAAAAGGCGTGTGTACCGCTCGCCACACCGTGTTCCAGGTAACGTCCGGGTGTCTGTGGGTGACCGTATTTTCAGGTTGCCGCTGCTGATAGAGGCGATAATAGTCTTTTGTGCTGGGCTTCCGTGTCGTCGGAAGTTCTGAACGTAAGTAGCTGAAGTCAATAAAGAAGTCTCTGATGTGGGTGAGTGCCGGTGAAATGTGTCCTACAGAAACCGGGGGATGCAGAGAGTGTGGTGCCACTTCCGCTATCAGGGTGCCCGTCAGAGTGGCGTGGGCAGAGGTCCACGTGCGACGCATAGTGTTGAGATAAAGCGATCGCGCACGGTTATATACGTGAATTAAACCGATACCGCCCGCCCGCTGCGGCAGTGTCAGGGTGGCGTATCTGACTTTAAAAACCAGACCGGTGCTTACGAAATGTCCATATGCTGCTTGAAATCTGTCGGCCATCGTAGCTGTCAAGGGAAGGATATGCGCAAAATAGTTCAGTTTTGAGACAAGATAGGTGTTGACATAACGTGTTCTGAGGAGCATATCCAAGCGACGCAGTTTGTTGTCCTGCAGCAGAGCACGTGTCTGGTGTAGGAGCCGGCGGTACGTAGCCGCCGCCGTGCGGCGGACATTGCTATAGAATTGCACTCCTAAACACTTGAGTACGGGCACCTTGACAGAGGGCACCGCCGTTGTGTGGGAAATCCCCCCTCCGACATCCATGTATTTTGTCTTCTTCACGTTGATGACGCTCCCAGCGACCGCCCCGTACTGGCGTAGCCACTGTAGCGCCATATGCATTTCATCCTCTGATCTGGCCAGGAACACCACGCCATCGGCGAATGCACCACAACAAAAGGTCACGTCCCGCAAGGAGATACCAGTTAATCGCTGCCGTAGACCATGTAAAGCTGGTTCAAGTGCTGCAGCAAATAATATGCCCGACAGGGGGCACCCTTGTCGCACTGACCGTCCAACAACAATGTGACCAGACTGATAACCGTTGACCATCATGCGGGAGCGCGCTCCGTGGACCAGTCGAAGGACCACCTGTACAGACTCCGGAGAGAGGCCCATGCGATGCAAAACTGCGCGTAAGAAGCCGTGATCGACGCGGTCGAATGCGTGGTCAGAATCTACGGCGACAAGGGCGCCTCGTATTTTGCAGGCCGCCGTCAAAGCAATTACGTCGCGGTATGCTCCTAACGCCGTATGAATGTTGCTGACACCACCTAAACATGTCTGATCGGTGTGGATGGCTTTCCCGATAGCGGTGTGGAGACGCGCGCGGAGGATACGGGCGAAGATCTTGTAGTCGTTGTTGAGGAGTGTGAGTGGGCGAAAATCCTGCCACCTACAACCACCATTCGGTTTCGGAACTGGGATCAAGATGCCTTCTGTGAATTCTGTGGGGACAGTGAAATCAGGGCGGATCAGGTCTTGAAACATTTGGAGCGACTTGTCACCCATAAGGTGGTAAAAAGTGCGGAAGAATTCCAGGGGTAAACCGTCCGGTCCAGGCGACTTGTTCGGTGCTCCACGTGCCAAGGCCGATGTCAGCTCGTCGGGTGTAATGGGCAACAGCAGACTATCATCGGGTGCCACGTCCCGAGGGGCGGGAAAATCGTGCAACAGCCCGTCATAATCACGTACATTCCGCGGATCTTCCATGTACAAGGTCCCATAGTGTCTGGCGAACGCGTGCGCGATGTCCGTTTGTGTCACTGCGCGCCCGCCGTCCTCCGTGTTTACCGCCGTAATGAGCTGACGTTTGCGGTGGCGCCTCTCGCGCACAATGTGATACACTGACGCTGTTTCGTTGGGGATACAGTCTTGCACTTGCGCACGGATGCGGACACCGTCTAGCTGCTCTGTCCTGATGCGAAGTAGACGAGCTTTGATGCGTTGTACGGACATCTTACGTTCGAGAGACGGCGGTTGCGTCGCCAGCTCACGTTATGAAACATCCCCTTTCAACAATTATACATGACTGTGCTTAAACTGACACACAATATTTTGTTAGCGCAACGCAATCTGACTTTCAAAATTCCCTACAAAAGAATGGCCCTGACTAACATTAAACTATACCTTTCACAAATCACTTACCTCACAAAAATCTTCGCTGCTCAAGCTACTGCAGTACAGCGAGCGCCACTACTGCCAGCTAAATAAAAGATTCAAACTATGGAAGGCACTAACTACTGATAGGGATAGTTAGCAAATGAAAGATATTAATAGAGAACAAACAATGTATTTATCTTAGTATCATCAAAAGACATAATATATATAGCAGTTCATGACAAATTACAAAACTCCGCCATCTCTCTCCCCACATCCACCACTGCTGGCGGCTCACCTCCAACTGCGCTACGCTACGTGCTGTTCACAGCCAGCTGCCTAACACTACAATGGCGAGTATTACAACAATGCAAAGCAGCCACAGACTGCACACAGCACAGCCAGTGATTTTCATATTGAGCGCTACGTAATGTTGCCAATAAGAAAACCAAAACAGCCTACTTACATAGCCCCCATGCTCCCCACAAAAAATTTTACAAATTGTTTTGGGCAGTGGCCACTAATGATTTGAACAAATTTTTCATAATTACAATAACAAAGAAATCAAATGCACACACTTATTGATACAATGTTGTTCAAAATCTAAAATTTTCTCACAGTCCATAGAGACAGTCCTGATCATTCATCACAGTAAAATTGCAGTGCTTTTCTCAAAGTCTGAGCAGTAAAAGAAAATGCACACGAAAGTAGTGGATTTCCATGCAGTCTTGAAGAAGTTGTGTTGTCCTTCCAACGGAAAGACAGTGCTGTCTCTTGACATGCAGACAGGTAATGGTCCACAACAGAGTAAACCCACGACAGAGTCAGTCGAAGTTTTGAAGAATATTGGTAGGTAGGTCATCACAGAGCAGACCCACTGTAGTCCTGGTAGAGATTACGGTATTGGTGGGCCACCAGAGGTGCAGACCCACTGCAGTCCTTGTAGAAATAATGGTATTGATGTATCATCTAAGGTGTAGACCCACTGTAGTCCTTGTAGAGATGGCCAGCAGCCATCTGCTGCAACTGTGCAGGTGCACAATCACCATTGAAGAGTCTTGTGGAGAATATAGCAAGTCCATAACCACCACTTGTGCACTCACAAAGTTTTTGGAATTGTCCTTAGAACCAGCAATGCTGTTATCCAGTCCCTTGCTGAATTATTAACACATGTGCAAACACTAACAGTCCCTACTTCTCACATATTGTCCATATTCTATGACCAACAGAAATGTGTGCATGAAATGGAACTTACAAGTTAATAATACGATGAACTGGTGTCAATTACAATTTTATAACATAAGAATACAATTACAAAGGTACAAAATACGTCATTAAAGAACATAACAATACAGATAACATTTGTAGTAGAATCGAAATAACATATACATCAGTGTTACAGGAATTATGACATAAGTAAATACATAAAAGATCAGAATAACTTTCGAAACATCAACTTCACACATGAGCATTAACACAAAACAGAATAAATAATGTCTAAACATCTTTACAAAGTAAATAACACATTATTAATGCCAATTGTATTTGAGGATAACAGTATTCCTCGTCATAGTGAATGTAACTTAGTATTAGAAGAGAAAAAAGTTCTATGAAACAGTACACAGAGACAGGAAGAAAACAAATACACAAGGGTACACAAACATATAGTGGGATAACACAAAAGGGAAAGGACAGGGTTTGTTTTACTGCAGTATTTTGCATGGAGATCTCCCTTTGTTCATCATTATTCCCAAAAAGTCCTATCTAAGCCTGCTTTCTGTATTCTGTTCATATTTCTTTCAAAATAATTATTTCTGATTGTACAATACTCATTTGGGCCCAAATCGTTTTCATATAAGTTCGCAATGCATTCTTTACCTATTCTCCATAGTCAGTTTCTTATATAGTCTACCCCCTCTTAAGCTAACTTAAATCTACTGAGCTCAGATGCTAAACTAAGGGACGAGGCAATGCAGCAGCACATAAAACAATTAATATAAACAGCAATGAAAAAAATTGAAAATCGCAAAGCAAGCTACAGTAAATCTAAATTACCAAGCAATTCAACATTACAACTAATATGAGGCAATGCGCAGCAAACAAAAAAATAAATCTGGCTTAGCAGAGTAACACAAATTAAAGTTCAGTAGCACTATGCCTGGCAAACAGCAGCTTATATCTAAACATGACATAGCTCAAGCAGAAAAAATAGTACACTAAAGATAACAATGCAGATAAGGGAAATATATAATCACATCTTAATGTCTAAGTAATTAAAGTGGTGCACCACAACAACTTATTGTAAAAGAAATATTACCATGTACTTGAAAAGAATATTATGTATGCAGTTACTGTTACTGGTCCCTTCTTATTGTTCTTTCCTTTCCAAGTGCTCCTTTTTTGAAGAATGTGGATCACAAAATTATTATTTAATAGATCTGTTGACAGAAAGTGTTCACATTAGCAAATGTATTTAATTTTATTTTATGAAACCAATGCTGCAACACAGCTGGAAACCAGATATTAAACAAAATGTGCAATCTCTTAACTACAAAGACAATAGATGTAAAATGTTTCTAATCATTTCATTAGGCATTTTAGTAAATATCATAAATTACGAGCTCCACAGTATGCTTTCAATAAGGAAATGTCAATAGCGAGGACAATGGCCTCCCCTTTCTTTTTTTCTACCTGTGCCGCTGAAAAGCTAATGGCTTTTTTTCGGGCGGCTGTCGCCCAGGTGGGTGCCCGCGACGTGACGCATTACGTGCAGGTGGTCACTTAACTTTCTTACGGAAATATTTACGACAGCAGTTTCCGCTATAGTGACAGTCTCACATAAAAATATTTCACAGGTCAAGAATTAGCGTTGCAAATCTGTAGAAAGAAAATCCTATAAATATAAGTGTCCAAATAAAATATTCGTCAGCATTGTGATACAGTCACGCATTTACGCACATTTCATAACTCTTAAAGTACGATTCTTGGTTTCCAACATACTTCTTATTCCTCATATACGGTAGCATCATCTTATTGATCATAAACATATCTCAACAGCATAGTACACATCGTCGTCGTAATAATATCATAACACCTCAGTCAAATCTCAAAAACGTCGTAGCTTTCTGTAATAATTTCAAAACCTAAAAAAAATTCTCTGCTCATTTCAATAGTGTCATCTACCTCAAACGTACTTTAAAATCATGCTCCCTTACCAAATATATCATTCAAAGCTCTCATAGTATCACAATGGTTCCGAAAAAATATGAACAGTTTACAAAGTACAGACAAAATACAATTTCGTAAGTGTGAAGTTATCCAACTGTGTAATTACGTAAACATCTGTCACTGATGTAGTAAAAAAATGTTTATCTCTCAGTTAAATGATCAGATAGCTGTGTAATTCGTGTGTTAGAGAAATATGGTACCGATGTGTAAAGTTGTATAAGCAAATACCATATTAGCTAGGGTTCCTTGTGGTTGCCAAACACATGGTACACAAAGTAAGTGTGTACCCCCCTGAGGATAAATGTAATTATACTCCCAGGCGTTACAAATTACAGCAATGGAATGAAATGTATCACGGAAAACTTTCTTTGTAATTAAAAAAATCTTTAAAAATAAGTGTTTTAAGTATAAGATTAATCACTCAAATGCGTGTACTGTAGCGCTAAACTGTGCATCTTGTCGCAACATAATCTCTGTGGAAGTGTCGTAGTTATCGTCCTCCGAAAGCTAAGTTCTGCAGAAGTCAATGTACTTACCACATGATAAACAAAAGTGAAATGCTTTGCGTATAGATATCGTAGTTATTATGCTTATTGGCGTGATGAAGAAAGTACTGTACAGTAACGTATTGTTATGCCACGGAAAAGGCTGTCTCCTTGTAGCTATACCACAAAAGTTACTACTAAAACATGTTTTACTTCCTAGAAGAATTCAGAAAACTGTGCAGATATAAACAGATACACTGCAAAAGCAACATTGTAAATTGTCACTCATTAGTAGCGTTGTGATAAAATCGTGTAGCTGTCACATAAACTAACCACTGTGTCATCTGGTATCTCACAGAAAGTACTTTAATTCAGAATGTATTTTCAAGTAAACCAAAATGTTGCATTAAAGTCTCATTAGCAGTACCAGTATAGTATGTGTCCTAAGTATGTAAGCCTGATAGTCGTTACGTAATCGTGCAACTAACAAGCAAGAATGTACAAATACAGCACTGTGTCATCTGTTCACTATAACAATGCATTCGTAATTTCTGTTTAAAAATGTTCCCTAGGTTCTAGACTGGATATTTAACTTCAAACATTGTTACATGTTAACAGATTCTAAATCTGACAAAGCATACTAGAAATGTGAAGTGAAAAGTTTTATGGCAAAGACAAAGTTAAAAAGCAGATTATCTTTCAATAATCGGTTTTACATGTGAAATGTGGTACAATCTTTTACTCTTCAAGGTACTCAGAATTTCAGCTTGAACGCAATTATCATGCAGTATACATCGGTAAAGAATACTGGAATTTTTCACAAGGTTAGCGTCTATGTTATTTTTCTCTGAGCCAGCCGGCGCACGTGGGTGCCTGCGGCGCGAGTCATTGTCTGTCTCTTTGTTGGCGCGCGTTGTTATTGGGATTAGGAGACCTAACTTCTACAAATTCGCCTTGCCGAGAGGGCCCAGCTCTGTTAGAATCCCGCCAGTTCTGATGAAATTCACGTCTGTCATTTTGTCGGTAGTTTACATAGTTTCTTGTTTGTCGGTCATGTGGTGGAGAATTTCGCCCTGAGTCGTAACTGCACGCTGGACCGTTGCATCTAAAGTTATTCTGTCTCCCTTGATAATAATTGTTTTGGTTCCCATATTGTCTGTTTCTAAGGTAATCTCTGTCATATTCTTTACTACGGAAATGCGATCTTTCTCTGTAACTATTATTACTCTGCCAGTGGTTGTCATATGGGTGGTGTCTGTTTTGGTCACGATTTGCGTTGTAAGAATAGGCTTGTCGTGTCCAGTTATTGCTTCTGTCGTCACGAAATTGTGACGGATGTGACCTGTAGTGATTGTTTTCCTGTTTTTGCATCCCGCGACTGTCTGTGTCGATTTCTAATTCTTGTAACAGTCCCTGAAAAGCTTCAATGTCGTCTTTGCAACGTCCTGCTAAAATAATATGTCGTAAATATTCAGGTAATTTGATTAAGCAAATGCAGATGAGTTCTGAGGGGCTGTATGGGTTTGAAAGATACTGATTCTTGTGCAACATGTCTTCAAAATATTTCACAAGACTGGAGAATTCAGATTGTTCGAAATGTTTCATCATTATGATGCCATGTTTTACTCGGTCTTATGTGGCTTGAGACCAATATGCTGAGAGGAAGGCATGGTAAAATTCTCCTTCACTGTGGCAATCGTGAATGACCGATCGCATTCTTACAGCTGGTTCATTCTCTAAATAGCCACACATGAATTCTAATCTGTGTTCTAACGATCAGTTGGGAGGAAAACAATGAGAGAATTGATAGAGCCATGCTTGTGGATGAATGTCGTTGCCAGAATTCTTAAATGTTTTGAATTTACGTGTAGTAATGAACAGCTTATAGTCAAAATCATCATGTCGGCAAGTCGCATGTCGGTCATTGTTACGTCGTTTCGGCGGTTCCATCTCAAAATTTGGCGTACCTTGCCAACTTCTTTCACAATTTCCGAAGTGCCCTGTGTTGTTATTTTGTGTCTGTTCCGTATTTCTATGTCCCTCTTCCCGTATTGGGGCGCGAGTGTCCTCTGAAACACGTAATTCTTGTACTACTAGTGCCAACTGATCTTTTGTACTGTGTATTGATTTGATTTTGATTTTGTTTGAATTTTCTAATTTGTTCATACTCTTCAGTGTCCGTGAAGGCTACAGGTGTTGTGTCATTCAGATCATCATCTACCTTTGTAGATAAATTAGTGAACTGATCCGAAAGTTCGGCTACTTTCTCCGATAGTGTACTTATTTCCTCAGTGTGTTTTTCTGAACCAAGTTTCAGAGTATCTACTGTGTCCTTTAAGTTTTCCTGAGTTTTTGCAAGTTGCGTAACCGAATCGATAGATGCAACTGAGTCAAATTTTGCTTGCAAGGTCTCATGATTTTCATGAACAATAGTTTGCAGTTTTTTTATGGCTGCTTCGTGATTCTGTAATGCATTTTCATGCCACGAAAAAATAGGTTGAAAATGCTCACAAATTTGTGTTTTTACGTCATTACAGACTTTTTGACATTTCGATTCAATGTTATGTAACTCAGTAGTTAAATCTTCACGTGTTTGTTCAAGAGTTTGTTCCAATGAGTCCAACTTTTTAAGATTTTGTTCCATTGTGTCTAACTTTTGAAGCTTTTGCTGTGTTTGTCCCATTTGTTGTATTAATTGTAATAACAATGCATTGGTGTCTGAAACATGTTCCTCAGTGCTTTTCGGCAGTGAATTTGCACCGGAAACATTCACATTTTGACCAGCAGAAAATGTGTCTTGACTTATTTGAGAAAACGGTGAGGATCCAAAACCTGAATCTACAGTATTTGCGAGATCGTGTCGTGTCATTTCGGCTTCCTGAGGCGAGCTATTGCCGACCGATCGATCGATAATGCTTCCCTCTTCACTAATTGTTCCACTGTCCACGCCATTGTTTGACGCCCGCTCCATTTCCCTGTGCACAGTTACCAAACTACTACTTTGAACATTAGTAAATTCATTACTCGGCGGCGCTGATAAGCTACGCTCGTCGTCACTATTATTTCTCAGTTTAGTTTGGAGCCTAGTGTTACGTTTTTCACACGCCATAATTGTCACAATATTTCACATGATAACACAGAAAAGCACAATTTGAAGTGCAAAAATAGGAGAACACATTAACATAGCACTGAAAATAGTATCTAGTTAATTGCAAGCGTAGCTGCGAAATACTTGGTGCAAATCTATATGCATGCCACAACTGTTTTACTGTACAACAATGAAAGGCTACAACTACAAAGGAGATTCTCTCTACAGTACACACTAGCAATAAACAAAAGCTACACTAAATACACAAACCACAAGAAAAAATCAGAAGATTCCAGTGAGGTATCCTGGCAGGGTCGCCATATGAAACGTCCCCTTTCAACAATTATACATGACTGTGCTTAAACTGACACACAATATTTTGTTAGCGCAACGCAATCTGACTTTCAAAATTCCCTACAAAAGAATGGCCCTGACTAACATTAAACTATACCTTTCACAAATCACTTACCTCACAAAAATCTTCGCTGCTCAAGCTACTGCAATACAGCGAGCGCCACTACTGCCAGCTAAATAAAAGATTCAAACTATGGAAGGCACTAACTACTGATAGGGATAGTTAGCAAATGAAAGATATTAATAGAGAACAAACAATGTATTTATCTTAGTATCATCAAAAGACATAATATATATAGCAGTTCATGACAAATTACAAAACTCCGCCATCTCTCTCCCCACATCCACCACTGCTGGCGGCTCACCTCCAACTGCGCAACGCTACGTGTTGTTCACAGCCAGCTGCCTAACACTACAATGGCAAGTATTACAACAATGCAAAGCAGCCACAGACTGCACACAGCACAGCCAGTGATTTTCATATTGAGCGCTACGTAATGTTGCCAATAAGAAAACCGAAACAGCCTACTTACAACGTAACGCTGTATAGTAAAATTCCGATGTTGCCCTTTGCCAGTTCGATCTGTCTCGCCCGTAGGCCATCAAGGTCTTTCGGAGGGCAGGTTTGACACATCCCAGCCACCACAGCAACGTGGAAGCATACATAGGCAGGCGCCTGATACATCGACGCCACGTGTCAGTGACTGCTCGCCGACACGCTTCCTCGCGAAGGAGGGAGACGTTCAGCGTCCACGGGCCCCTGCTGCGTCTTGTGAGTTGTCGGGGCAAGGTGACAGTGCAGATGTACGCGAGATGGTCCGTGAAGGCCGTCGGCCAGAGTTCTGCATCACGGGTTGCTGTGCGGAGGGCACGCGAGACGTATATCCGGTCCAGACGACTGGCAGAATGGCTGGTAAAGTGCGTATATCCACTCTGGGTCCCATGATGCAAGAGCCATGTGTCGTGGAGCGCGAGGTCACGTATCAATGCTTGTAGAGGGGGGCATGGGACGTAATGCGGTATCTGGTCCTCGGGCTGCAGAACACTGTTAAAATCGCCGCCCACTATGTAATGGTCCATACTTCCTTGCAAAAGTGGGGCCAACTCCTCCAAATAGAAGACATGCCTGTCACCGCGGTGCGAATTACCGGAGGGAGCGTAGACGTTAATGAGGCGCACTGCGCCAAGTGTGAGTGCGATGCCTCGCCCGTTCGGCAAGTACGTCGCGTCCGTCGCGTCTATGCCATCTCGGAGAAGGATGGCCGTTCCTCCTGCGCCATCACCTACGGGTAGGCTGTACGTGGTGTAGCCATATAGGTCTAAACACAGCTCGGGACGGACCTCCTGGAGAAGGGCAATGTCCAAGTCTGCCGCTCTGATCATGTCGTGTAACATGCGGGTCTTGACAGTGGAGTGGACACCATTTACGTTGACTGTTCCCACACGGTATGACTGAGACATATCAAGTGGCGGAGGCAGTGTGCCGGTGCAATCCCACAGTGATCTCACACACCACACACCACACAGCCATCCATCTGCATGCTGTGCATTACTGTGCCGTAGGAGTCCCTGACTGGCAGAGCCCTCCGGGCTCATTGTCAGCCATGGGCTCTGGTGGAGATATCGATGTTTGCTGTGCATCATCTGCCTCCATATCGTCTGCCCAATCACCAAGAGACGATTGTGATGTCATTGAGGGCTGGACGCTTTCACAGGAGCCCGCATTTTGGGAGTCGACGCAGTGCGCCTCGTTTTCTGGGCCACCAGATTTAGGAGAGTGTTCCTTGTCTTCAGGCACCTTCTGGTGAATGATGCCACTGGAGTCCGTTGCAATTGTGGGCGAGTCAACGAAGTCGATGTCTTCCGCTGGCTTCACATTCCTGTCCTGTTCGTCAGCTGACAATCGCCTCTTCTTGTGTCGTTTGGGTGATTTTTGCTTTCGGGTCCGAGATTCGACATCCACTGGAGGGCGGGGCTCGACACAGTCTCGGTCGCTAGGAACCCCTGTGTCTGATCCCGACAGTGACGGTGGCTGGGTGCCCACGACGCTGCGGTGGGCGGAGGCTGTAGGAACCTCTGCACCGTTGGGCTGCGTCGTCATCGAAGGCGCTGACTCTCCAACGGAGCTGGCAGCGGCTTGAGGAGGTAGCAGTTTTTTATCATCCATCACATCATGTCGTGCCGCCTCCACATATGTCAGCGGGAGAGAGGTCATAGTGGATCGTTGGGGAAGTTCATTGCGGGGCACCTGAACGAGGCGGCGCTGCAGACACTCAGTTCTAACATGGCCCTCCAGGCCGCAGCCCGAGCAGGTCCTCGGTTGTCCATCATATATAACAATTGCGCGGCAGCCACCAACGAAAACATACGATGGAACGTGCTTCTTAAGTTCTATGCGCACTTGTCGTACCCCGTTAAGGACGGGGTACGTTTCGAATGTGTTCCATTTCTCCTCTGTGTGGCTCAGAACTGTGCCGTATGGCCGCAGCGCATCAACGACTAGGTTGGCAGGGACTTCGAACGGTAGTTCAAAGATGCGCACGGTACGCACCCCCAGACCAGCATGGTCAACTCCTACCACGCGCACGTTACCGTCTGCGTGACAGAAGCGAAAGCCGTTTGCAGATCGTTGGAGTAATCTGTCGCAGGCCGCTTCGTCAATCAGTTTGAGGTACACTGTGCTGGTTACAATAGACAGATGAATTCCTATCAGTTCTTGTGGTTCGATGTGCATGATGTCTCGTAGAAACCGTTCAATTTCATGGGCCTTCGGTCTCGTGTACGATGCGTTGAACGTTAGTTTGATTGTAGCTTTTCGATATGAGAACGCCATGTCGGGTCGGTACAGGTACTATACGGCAAGACAACGACGCGACCGCGCGCTAGCGGGTAAACAACAACACCTGCGGAGCACTGCCCTGCGCGCCGAGCCCGTCCGCACGGTAACACGGCTGAAAGCCGACTGCGTCCCTGAGCGGAAAAAACCTCCGACCCAGCCAGGAATCGAACCCGGGCCCTTAGGATTGACATTCTGTCGCCCTGACAACTCAGCTACCGGGAGCGGAGATTAGCAGTCAATACTGTAGTTGCATGGTAGACAGTATGTGAGGCGTCGAATGCCGTAAACATCACTGGTCTTATGCGATCTCGCACTCAAGGCGTTCCTTGTAAGCCTTTTCGCATCTTCACGTTTCACGCATACTACCTCAGGTTTTTTACTGTGACGTGTTGAAGTCATCATGCTCGAGATGCTGTCTAGTTAGGGTACTGGATAATTTTACGGGCACTACATTCCTTGCTGTCGTGCGCCCACACCAACCATTTCATCATCATTGTTGTACTTGACGCAGGCTATATTTATATACAAACTGAAAGAATAATTGGACTTTAATACAAATAAACTACAGTAATATCAAATTTCTGTAGTTTTCCGAAAGTCAGCTGCATTATTTGTCTACAGAGACTTTTCTTTCCATTCCTTCATCGGTAGAAGTGTAGAAATGCAGGGTGTTACAAAAAGGTACGGCCAAACTTTCAGGAAACATTCCCCACACACAAAGAAAGAAAATATGTTATGTGTACATGTGTCAGGAAACGCTTACTTTCCATGTTAGAGCTCATTTCATTACTTCTCTTTAAATCACATTAATCATGGAATGGAAACACACTGCAACAGAACGTACCAACTTCAAACACTTTGTTACAGGAAATGTTCAAAATGTCCTCCGTTAGCGAGGATACATGCATCCACCCTCCGTCGCATAGAATCCCTGATGCGCTGATGCAGCCCTGGAGAATGGCGTATTGTATCACAGCCGTCCACAATACGAGCACGAAGAGTCTCTACATTTGGTACCGGGGTTGCGTAGACAAGAGCTTTCAAATGCCCCCATAAATGAAAGTCAAGAGGGTTGAGGTCAGGAGAGCGTGGAGGCCATGGAATTGGTCCGCCACTACCAATCCATCGGTCACCGAATCTGTTGTTGAGAAGCGCACGAACACTTCGACTGAAATGTGCAGGAGCTCCATCGTGCATGAACCACACGCTGTGTCGTACTTTCAAAGGCACATGTTCTAGCAGCACAGGTAGAGTATCCCGTATGAAATCATGATAACGTGCTCCATTGAGCGTAGGTGGAAGAACATGAGGCCCAATCAAGACATCACCAACAATGCCTGCCCAAACGTTCACAGAAAATCTGTGTTGATGACGTGATTGGACAATTGCGTGCGGATTCTCGTCAGCCCACACGTGTTGATTGTGAAAATTTACAATTTGATCACGTTGGAATGAAGCCTCATCCGTAAAGAGAACATTTGCACTGAAATGAGGATTGACACATTGTTGGATGAACCATTCGCAGAAGTGTACCCGTGGATGCCAATCAGCTGCTGATAGTGCCTGCGCACGCTGTAAATGGTACGGAAACAACTGGTTCTCCCGTAACACTCTCCATACAGTGACGTGGTCAACGTTGCCGTGTACAGCAGCAACCTCTCTGACGCTGACATTAGGGTTATCGTCAACTGCACGAAGAATTGCCTCGTCCATTGCAGGTGTCCTCGTCGTTCTAGGTCTTCCCCAGTCGCGAGTCATAGGCTGGAATGTTCCGTGCTCCCTAGGACGCCGATCAATTGCTTCGAACGTCTTCCTGTCGGGACACTTTCGTGCTGGAAATCTGTCTCGATACAAACGTACCGCGCCACGGCTATTGCCCCGTGCTAATCCATACATCAAATGGGCCTCTGCCAACTCCGCATTTGTAAACATTGCACTGACTGTAAAACCACGTTCGTGATGAACACTAACCTGTTGATGCTACGTACTGATGTGTTTGATGCTAGTACTGTAGAGCAATGAGTCGCATGTCAACACAAGCACCGAAGTCAACATTACCTTCCTTCAATTGGGCCAACTGGCGGTGAATCGAGGAAGTACAGTACATGCTGACGAAACTAAAATGAGCTCTAACATGGAAATTAAGCGTTTCCGGACACATGTCCACATAACATCTTTTCTTTATTTGTGTGCGAGGAATGTTTCCTGAAAGTTCGGCCGTACCTTTTTGTAACACCCTGTATATCTTCACAACAAACTTTTGGTAATATGCATTCGTTAGGGATATAGTTAACCGTAAATTAAACACCTCAGTAAAAATAGTAGCCTCAGACCTGTTTTAGCGACAAGCTGTGATACGGTATTGTGCGTAATAAGCGCAAAACCCATCAATTATTGTACAGATGAGGACACCAGCTATTGTTTTAATTTAAAAATATGTGTCAGAGGTACTCGTATATTATTGAAACTATATTCGGAGACACTATGGTCATGATAAAAGGGTTGTTTTAATCAAAGAATTCATAGTCTCTCTCCACATCCGATTAAATCCGATGTTTTATAAACAGAGCACTTCAGCAACACTACCGATTGTACTGAAGGGAACATCATCTTCGTCATCTGTGAGGAAAAACGTGTCTGATTTCTGGAAGCCGTTTGGAATCAACTGACATTAATGTCCAGTGGTACTGGATGTTCCATTAAGTCTGTAAGTCGCTACCTGACACTGCCAGTAATGAATTACTGTACATGGTTGTTTCCTGTACAATTTAGAACACAATCTTGAACCAGCTCTTCAGCCTTCAATGTGTCGCACGTTCGTTTAGCCTCGTAGTTTCCTAACTGCATTACTTTAATGAATGTCTTGAGACTAGGTTATAGGTTATTGCCGCATTAAAAAGGTAATTATACATGCAACATGCAACGGCAGCACAAAAAAAGAAGAAAATACGGAAATCAGTGAAATATTATTCCCGCCTTCAACTGCTTTTACGAAAATCAGCAGTCAGCAGTTCTCTTCATCCGACTCTGAATGCGAAACCTATAACGTTTTTATAGTTACTGATTCTGCGTTTACGGGAGCTGCAATGATCAGTTTAACAGTATTACGAGAGGGTTTTCCGGAACCATCAAGTTTTAATGGCACTGCAGCCCAGTTTCCATCAATATTGCCGGGAATTGTTACCGCTCGGTTCTCCGCTAGCACGTTCACAAGTTCAGAAAGAAAATCAGTAGGAAAGGGAGAGTTTCTGCGAGAGTGAAATTATGAGTTATGTGTGAAGCTTGTCTGTATAGCATTGTCAGTAAATCCGTTCCACGCGAAAGAAGCCTGCTTTCTCATGGAGTTATATTCTTTCAGGAAGTTCTAGTTTAATATATGGGGTTCTCATATGGTCAGTAATAACAACATAAGAGAACGTACATATTTTTTTCAATTTGCCCTGAATCTTGTGTTGGTGGAGACGTTAAATCTTTGCGAATTAAAGCAACACTCCAAAATCAGTTCTTATCAGATCAGTAGAAAATTATGCTCCAGATTACTGTAGCGTATTGAGAGACATCATACCTATATATAAAAGGATATGTCCTGACTGGTTGACTAACTGATTCGTTATCCCGCGGCACTTACCGCTAGGGATAGAAACTTGAAGTTTGGAAATCGTGTTGATCTTATACTGCAGGTATCGTTTCAGAAGGGACTTTTCAGAATGTCACCCCTAAGGGGGTGATATATGGGATAAAAGATTTATCTAAAATATATTCTATTAAGGCAATTTTGAAGCTAGAACTACGAAAATTGATATTTGGTTCCTCGGTCAGAACTAAAAGGTTAGTTCTTCAGCATTTTTAGAAATTCAACTACTAAGTGAATAAAATAGTAGGTGAATGTATTTTTAATCATTGTTAAAGTACTCTCAAAGCATTTTTAGAGCTACATCTAAATAAAATAGTATTTGGCAGGATAGAAATAAAAATTACGTGTTTTTGGATATTCAGCCCCTAAGGATGTGAAATAGGGGATGAAAATATTTATGAAAAACTTCATTATGAAAGCATTTTTACAGCTAAATCAAAAACAAATTTATTTGGCTTTTCGGTTAGACATAAAAAATATGTATTTCAGTGTTTATGGAAATTCAACCCCTATGGGGGTAAAATAGGGGATGAAAGTTTTTATGAATATATATTGTCATATAAAAACGTTTTTAAAGCTAAGTCTATGAAACTTATATTAGACTTCTAAAGAAATATGGGTTAGGGGATGAAAGTTTCTGTGGGAATATCACAACATGTTAACAAAGATCTCCGATTCTAGCTGCCAGAATCGCTTTTCGGTCAGAACAAAATTCCGAAAACACCACGCTCTGTGGTCTCAATTATGGTGAAAAGCTTAGAAGATGTGATTTGTGAACAACATAAAAATTCGATTAACGAAAACAAATAAATAAATAAAAAACAAAAAAATCTGTGCGGACCATACAATCTAGCGAGCGAAGCAGCGGACGCTAAGTAAGTTGTTTCAGCAGCTACAGTATCAGTGTCCATACGACAGTGAGCCAGTAGTTGGCCTGATTATAAACAACAGTTCACACTTGTGTGTTTTTATACGCCCACTGCGTGGAAAGATCACTTTCTCTGTCCACTGGTAGTTAAATTGGCATTATGCAATTTTTGAACAGTCTTGTGATGACTTTGCGGCCGCACACGTAACGTCGTCATTTCCCACTTATTTGCATGCTTTCACATGCTACAATTCGGCGCCACTTAACAAGCCAACCAAATTTAACCACGACAGAGTTAAACGGACAAAACACAAGAACTGAAGCACATATTCTCATGATTAATTCTCACACTAACTGGACTATGCGTGGACACCAGCTTCTCCTACTCCACCCTCCCTCTTCCATCACCTCTGCCCCCTCTCCTATCCCCCGCGTGACCGCTACGGTCGCAGGTTCGAATCCTGCCTCGGGCATGGATGTTTGTGATGTCCTTAGGTTAGTTAGGTTTAAGTAGTTCTAAGTTCTAGGGGAGTGATGACCTGAGATGTTAAGTCCCATAGTGCTCAGAGCCATTTGAACCTCTCCTCTCCCCATCCGTCTAGTCACTCCCCCCTATATCTCACCACTCCCTCCTCCCCCCTATCTGTCCATCGCCTCTTCACCCTCTCTCTGACCTTGAGCCTTTTTAATTGTTATTGCTAACTAAAACGCTAAAAATGAATGGGTAAACCGATTAGGGTCATTGGCGAACGGAGTATGAGAGACCTCTCCTGCTGCTGGATCGGTAGGGTAGCAGCATCAATGACAGTATTTCGCATATTTTTAACTGGCGTGAACGAGGTGAGAAATTGTTACATCACCTAAGAGGCGGGTATGAGATACCCGAAACACTGATGACAAATTTTTGATACTATAATCGTGTATTAAGTATTTTTAACTGGAGATATTAATAATGGTGTCTATTAAACAATATGAGTACGTAAAATATTATGTTTAATACATAAAATCTTTTTTGGGGTGAAATAATGAAGTGTCTATACTTCCTCAAAAAATAAAAAATAAATTCAAGTTTCGGAAGTTTAACAGTTTTTCATACAAAATTCAAACAAAATTACAGTTCCTTTGATTAATTATCATAATGACATTATCTTCTAATACCTTTTATGTTTGGAGAAATGGTAATAATATTCTCTGAACGAATATGAACACTTTGCCTAGGCCAATCCTTCATCCATTTTGTACCATCTTTGGACGCATAAAAAACCCCACATACCTCAGGTGACGGACTAGGAGCCGCTAACGCAAATTTTGGCTCTTCCGAATCATACAGAATACGCCCTTGCGCCGAATCAATTTCTTCATTTCCTTGAGAAACTCAGTATCTTCTTTGTGCTCGGAGTTACAGGAACTAGCATTTGAACAGTTTTCTAAAACTTCTTCTAGTAGTTCTTGTAGCCGACGTTCATTTTCTTCATAAGACATCTTGAGAAATGTAAAATACAAAAATAAATCAAACAATACTATAAATAACTACACATCTCATAAACTTGCTGACACTCAAAAATGTAACACCGACTGCGAGGTCGGGTGTGACGTACTATAGCCACCTGTGCACACTGTAATGTCTCTTGCAGCGGTCTCTCCGCGATATTTTCAGAAATTTTATAAATTATATAACTCAGTACATACCTCGAAATATCTCTTCTTATCTTACCGATTCCTAAACTTTAATATACGATGATTATCAATGCAAAGTAGTTTCAAGCCTTATTATTCCTTGGAGCGTCCATTTACTCCATGGAATAGCTTCTCTGCTATCTATTTTTTCTCTTATGAAAAGAATGAAGGAGATCTTGCCGATTAGCCGTGAAAGAAGGAGGATGTATATGTATGTATTGTTGAGCTAGTCGCCATCTTGATGAGATTCTGTATGATAAGGAATTTAATACATGAACTAAACTAAAGTAAGTGTGTTCGCGTATTGTTTAACTCATTATTATTGACAGTGTCTGCTTACTACGCTGTGTTGCACGGGATCAGTGGGGAACGTCTGATTTACACTGGACGAACCTGCCGTTTTGTATGCTCAAGATATCCAGTTTATTACTTCAAATAAATAGGCTAAAACGGTCTTACCAGCAGATCTCCGGTCTTCCCCCTGTGATAACCGAAAGTTAATAATTATTACAAATGTTTTTAGGAGATCGACTGACAATTTTCGTCGCACCGAGACTTCGAAATTGCTTCACTGCCTTATGGAATTTAAGTTAAGCTCAATTTAATCAGGATAGAACAGTATTGAACTGTGTGAGTGTGATAAGCCTGCTTTGTGAATGAAAATTCACTTAATATATGCATTTTTTTTTTACTATCCTGAGCAGTGAAGCTAAATCAGGCCGGTGTGAGAGAGGTTTTCAAATTTTAGATCCCACAAAAATATTAAAACACGTGTATCTCCCTCTGATGCAGGAGAAACAATAAACTCAACACTGCATTTTGCCCCCCTCTCCCTTACCTCCACCTGCTCTGACAGCAATATTGTGTGGCAACAATTACATTCAATAATCAGCATTTCAAAACACCTCGGGTATGACATACCCTACCTCACTCAGGCCGGGTATCGGCGAACGCGTAGCGTAGGTGATTCAGGATCTATAGGAGTATTTAAATCATAAGCCCATAAGCCATATATACAACTTTCCTGTTTTCTGTTAAAAGCGACTGCAAGGAAGAAAACAAAACAGCACAGTTGCCTATACGATTTTTGTTAAAGCTTTTATATGAGGAGAGACAATGTAGTATATGGAATAAACAATTTGACTAATTGTTTAAATGCCCTGCTATAGTGTTTCAAACCACCTGCGAGAAAGAAAACTAAATTTAACGTTTTCAGAGCAAAGCACAGCATTTTCTCCATCGGTGTCAGTTTTAACAGTAAAACTGAGCATTGAAGTTTATAAAAAATATAGCCTATGTCTATCTGAATGTTTATTATAGTATCATGTAAAAATATGAAGTAAGTCGGTCAAGAACTTTTCGAGATTTTTGGTAACAACGTGAAACGACTTTTCTTTATGTCGTAGTACAAGGTGCAGATTAATGCGAGTAGACATCAAGCTGCCATCCAAAATAGATCTGAGTGTGTGGGAATTTAGGCAACCGAAACAGTATTTAGAAAAATGAGAGAGGAAGTGTGTGTGTGTGAGAGAGAGAGAGAGAGAGAAAGAGAGAGAGAGAGGTATGGATCAGAGTTCAACTCCCAGCTTATGAAGCTCTAATTCTACAAGGATGGTGTGACGTCGGTGGCATTTGTTACGTCATATACAAAAAATTATATATGTACTTTGTATATATTTTTATTTTTAATTTATCAGCATGAATTTTTCTTTTGTTAGAGCATGATTCTTTCTCTCAGGGATATTGTCTTATCACTTTTACTGACGTGCATAAGTAAATATGAAACGGGTTCTTTAAGCGCCGCTGTCATTCATGTACCAACTTTAAATTTTGAACGTAGTTGCCGTTAACTGAACTGAATGTAAATTTGTTAATTTCTATTTATTGATTGCAAAGCAAGGCCCGAGAGAATTTCGATTGTTGCCGTGGAGCGGCCAAGATAAAACTTACTGAACTCATGGAATCTGTATAATTTAAAAAATGAACTTTAACGTAAATTAATTATCTGTTGCAATTTAGAAAGGTTCTTACAACGAAATCTCTCACATTTACGTTTACTGTTAACACTTTGAAAAATAAATCAATACTTCGGCGCGTAATGGCCGACCAGAGGCTGCATCGGAAGATGAGCTTCTCGCAGCGCAAATTACTGAAAAACTGCTTATTAAAAATAATTAGCCACTGAGAGCATTTGAGGTGATAACTATTACAAGGAAATTCAATTTGTGATAACAATAACAAGTTTATTGTATCAAAAATACGAATAACTTACATAAAAGCCGCTCAGTGGCTGCCTTCCGTATAGCGAAACAAAACAGTGTGTGTACCATAAAATAGGTCATTCCTCCTCGGCCGTATAATCGCGTCTCTTTCGATCCTTTTTTATTTTCATAGACATTAAATAAAGATGCTATTCTTAAATTATCGCTGCATATCTGTTGTATCAAGAACATTAATTATATCTTTTACACTAATTGTATTCATAAAATACTTTAACTACAGTTTACAACCGATAAAAATGTCAATATTTATGTGACGTACGGTCACAATGGGTAGAAAATCGGCTGTGTCCTCATCCTCGGAATAACACCACGCTTTACCGTACTCTGTTCAGGGAAGCCACGATAAACTTACTTCTGAATGGTTGGACGAGGATATGGATCCCATTCCTCCCGAATGCAAGTCCAGTGCCTTGCTGCCAGGCAAGGCAAGTGCAGTACGAGTGGGAACGAAAAAAGAAACGAAGATTGGGTTTTAGTGTCCCGACGACATCGACGACATTAGAGACACAGCACAAACTCGGAATGTTTCAAGGACCGGTAACGAAATCGGCCATGCCCTTTCAAAGAAACCATCGCGGCAGTTACCTTGAGCGATTTACGGACATCACGGAAAACCTAAATCGCACCTGAACGGTCGTCCTCACAAGTGCGAGTCGGCGATGAGAATGAGCTTCTAGATTAATTATGATCTGAAATGGAGACAAATCAGAATACAAATGGAGAGTTTACACTCCCAGCTGATACCGCTAGAGGGAATGGAAGGATTGGGATGACCGTGGCTGGTCTGTTCCCTTTAAAATATTTATTCAGTAGGTTCTCATTATAAATTTTACAACAAATATTCAGGAAACTTATGTGGCACATTTTAAATTTGCATCATACAACGTAATGTCTTTGAAAGTTCAACACCGAGGAGTGCCACAATCAGATTCCACATTCTAAAGAACAAGATCAAAATTTACAATAAAAAAGAAACAATTAATACACTTCTCATATCTCAAAATAATCTTAAAATCAATGGCAACAAATTCCTTGAATAATTCTGCAAGTTCTTGAATTATGAAAACTGCCCAATACCAGTAAAAGCTCTTTGAGATACAACTAAGGTCCAATTGTGCGAGATGCGCAGCACTGAACACAACAAGATTTGACAATAACAGTAATTACTCGTACATAAAAATTGCACACATCGTCTGGCAATGGAATGTCTGATCAGATGTGTCAGATATAAAACGCCTCCAGTTGGGCAACAAATTTTCAACTCCTTGCGTAACTTAAAATATATGTTTGGAGGAGGTTCATTCGAATATTTTGAAGAAACAGTCTTTCCATTATGATAGGTTAAAAGAACCCGATCAGGACAAGCGGACTACGAAACAAATACACACTGAAGCCTCAAAGAAACTGGTATAGGCATGCGTATTCAAATTCAGAGATATGTAAAAACGCATAATAGGCGCTGCGGTGGGCAAAGCCTATATAAGACAACAAGATTCTGGCGCCGTTGTTATATCGGTTAATGCTGCTACAATGACTGGTTATCTAAGATTTAAAATGAGTCTGAACGTGGTGCTATAGTCGGCGCACGAGCCATGGGACACACCGAGGTAGCGATGAAGTGGGGATTTTCTCGTACGATAATTTCACGAGTGTATAGTGAATATCAGGAATCCGGTAAAACATCGAATCTCTGTCATCGCTGCGGTCGGAAAAAGATCCTGCAAGAACGGGACCAACGACGACTGAAGAGAATCGTTCAAGGACAAAAGTCAATTCTTGCGCAGATTGCTGCAGACTTGAGTGTTGGGCCATCAACAAGCGTCAGCGAGCGAACCATTCAAGGAAACATCATCTATATGGGCTTTCTGAGCCGAAGGCCCACTCGTGTACCTTTGATGACTGCACGACACAAAGCTACGACTCACCTGGGTCCGTCAACGCCGACATTGGGCTGTTGATGACTGGAAACATCTTGCCTGGTCGGAGGAACCTTGTTTCGAACGGATGAACTTGTCCAGGTAGAGAGACAACCTCATGAGTCCATGGACCCTGCATGTCAGCAGGGGACTGTTCAAGCTGGTGGAGGCTCTGTAATGGTGAGGGGCGTGTGCAGTTGAGTGATATGGGACCACTGATACGTCTAGATACGACTCTGGCAGGTGACACGTACGTAATCCTGAATGATTACCTGCATCCATTCATGTCCATTCTACAATCCGACGGACTTGGGAAATTCCAGCAGTACAATGCGACACCCCACGCGTCCAAAATTGCTACAGGACGGCCCCAGGAACACTCTTTTGAGTTTAACCACGTCCGCTGCCCACCAAACTCCCCAGGCATGAACGATATTGAGCATATGTGGGATGCCTTGCAACATGCTGTTCAGAAGAGATCTCCACCGCCTAGTCGTGTTGTGGGACTTGTGCGTGCTCGTGAGGACCCTACGCCATATTAGGCAAGTGCACCAGTTTCTTTGGCTCTTGAGTGTGTTATGGGTATGTTGCCACTGTATTTGCACACATGCCGAGATAGTAAGCACAAAATACCTGTAGTGCATCGAATGTTACCGCACTGCTGTCGTGATGATCCCTCCATTGGCAAAAGATTCAGTTGTAGTCTAATACTCAGTGTAGGTGTATTTGTCGTACGTGAAGAGAACCGTAAGGAAGACCAGGATTTCTGGTCAGACAAGCAGAGGGTAATATCAGCAGCAGCAGAAAATTACGTAACGGGAGTAAGGTTTTTTATGAATGGAAAGGTAGGACAGAGAGTGAGCTACTGTGAACAGTTCACTCATAGGGTTGTTGCCATCCGAACCGACAGCAAGCCAACACCGACAACAATAGTTCAGATATACATGTCGACGTCGCCAGCAGAAGATGAAGATATGGAGAAGGTATATGAAGACACTGAAGGGTAATTCAATATGTAAAGGGGGATGAAATCCTGATAGTCAACGGGGGACTGGATTGTGATTCTATGGGAAGGAGTAGAAAAGGTTACCAGAGATATGTGCTTGATAGTAGAAATTAAATAAAAGACTAATGCCGCTCCGCAATATATTTCAGCTTATAATATCAATTACTCTATTCAAGAATCACAATAGGAGGAGGTATACTTAGGAAAGGCTAGGAGATACGGGAAAATTTCAGTTGCATTGCATCATGGTCAGGCAGAGATTCCGAAATGAGATACTGAACCGTAATGCGTACCCAGGGAGATATAGCCTCAGATCACAATTTGGTAAGCATGAAGAGTAGGGTGCAGTTTAAGAGACTAGTTAGGAAGACTCATTGTGCGAAAACGTGGTATACGATAATACTATGAAATGAAGAGAAACGCTTGAAGTTCTCGCAAGCTATAAATACTGCGATAACGAATAGCTCAGTAGACAATTCTGTTGAGAAGGAATGGACACCTCTAAAAAGACAATAATAGAAGTTGGAAAGAATAACATAGGTACAAGGAATGTAACTGCGGAGAAACGATGGGCCATGGGTAACAGAAGAAATACATCAGTTGATCGACGAAAGAAGGACATAGAAAAATGTTCAGGGGAGTTCAGGAAAATAGAAATGCAAGTCACTTAGGAATAAAATAAAGAGGAAGTACAAGGAAGCTAAGGCTAAATGGCAACATGAAAAATGTGAAGGAATCGAAAAATAAATAATTGTCGGAAGGAGAAAATCAGGATATGGCAAAGTCAAAATTAAAAGCACGGGTAGTAACATTAAGAGCGCAGTGCGAATTCCACTGTTAAATGCAGGGGTAGGGAGCGGATAGGTGGAAAGATTACACTGTGGGTCTCTGTGAGGGAAGGATTTACTGATGACGTTATAGAAGAAGAAACAGAACTCGATAGGGAAGAGACAGGGGATACACTATTAGAATTTAGAAGAGCTTTGGAGGATTTAAAATCAAATACAGCAGAAGGGATGGATAACCTTTTATCGAAATTTCTAAAATCATTGACGGAAGTGGCAACAAAACGATTGCTCACTATGGTGTGTAGAATGAGTGAGAGTGGTGATATGCCATCAGATTTTAGCAAAAACGTTATCCACACCCCAAGATTGCAAGAACCGAAAATTGCGAGAATTATCGCACAATCAGCTTAATAGCTCACGTATACGAATTGGTGACAGGAATAATATACCGAAGAATGGAAAACAAAGTTGAGGATCTGTTAGATGACTATCAGTTTTGCTTTAGGAAAGGTAAAGGCACCAGAGAGGCAATTCTGGCGTTGCAGCTGGTAATGGAAGCAAGACTAAAGAAAAATCAAGACATGTTCATCGAATTAGTCAAAATGTAAAACGGTGCAAGATGTTCGAAATTCTGAGAATAATAGGGGTAAGCTATAGGGAGAGACGGATAATATACGAGGGTTGGAACTTTAATAGTGGTGACTATTTGTTTACAGCTCGTACAAAATAGATACGTGTTTCAAAGTTTTACTGACCTTCAAAGTAGTCACCAGCATTGTGCATAACTCGTTGCCAGCGACGTGGAAGTCGTAGGATACTCTCAGCAATGCCAGTTGTGTTGACAGTTCAAGCATCGTGGTCTATTGCCCGACGAATATGTAGCAGTTCTGGAGCGAATGCCGTGAAGTGTTTCCTTCAGTTTAGATATCGAGTTCAACTTAGAAGGGCTTAAGTTAGGGGAGTGCAGTAGGTGGTATAGCACTTAGCAGCCCCATCAGGTCGTAGGTTGTGTTCCAAAAATGAACACCATAGAGACAGAAGTGATGACAGTTTCTGCAGGACCTGACCATCATTTTGCAGGACAATGCTCAAGCATGTACAGTGCAAGCTGTTACTGATTTGTTTGACTGATGGGGCTGCTAAGTCCTATACCACCTACTGCACTCCCCTGATTTAAGCTCTCGTGAGTTCAACTCGATTTCTGAGCTGAAGGAAACACTTCACGGCATTCGCTTCAGATCTGCTACCAATTCGTCGGGCAATAGACCGCGCCGCTCGAACTTTCAACACAACTGGCACTGCTAAGAGTATCCTACGACTTCCACATCGCTGGCAACGGGTTGTACACAATGCTGGTGACTACTTTGAGTCAGTAAAACTTTGAAACACATATCTATTTTGTACGAGTTATAAATAAATAGTTGCCACTATTAAAGTTCCAACTCTCGTACAACATGTGCAAGAGCCAAGAAGGAAAAATAAGATGGCCGCGCGGGATTAGCTGAGCGGTCTCAGGCGCTGCAGTCATGGACTGTGCGGCTAGACCCGGCGGAGGTTCGAGTCCTCCCTCGGGCATGGGTGTGTGTGTTTGTCCTTAGGATAATTTAGGTTAAGTAGTGTGTAAGCTTAGGGACTGATGACCTTAGCAGTTTAAGTCGCATAAGATTTCACACACATTTAAACATTTTGGAAAAATAAGATGGACGACCAAGAACTAAGTGCTCGGATTAAAAAGGGTGTAAGACAGGGATGTAATCTTTCGCATCTACTGTTCAATCTGTACATCGAAGAAGCAATAATGCAAATAAAAGAAAGATTTAGGAGTGGAATTAAAATTCAAGGTGAAAGGATATCAATGACACGATTCGCTGATGACATTGCTAGTCTGAGTGAAAGTAAAGAAGAATTGCAGGATGTCCTTCATGGAATGAACCTTCTACCGAGTACAGAATACGGATTGAGAGCAAATCGAAGAAAGACGAAGGTAATGAGAACAGTGAGAAATTTAATATCAGGACTGATTGATACGAAGTAGACGTAGTTAAGGGATTCTGCTAACTAGGCATCATAATAGTCAGTTGCGGACGGAGAAAGGAGGACATCTAAGGCAAACTAGCGCTGTCAAAAAGGGAATTAATGTCCATGAGAAATCTGCTACTCTAATTATTTTTTGGTTTTACAACTTTTTTCGGTCAGTGTATTAAACTGTCTGTTTCTTAGATTCGTGTCTGAGCACAGATTTCCTTGTCTTCAATATCTCGTTCGGTCCCACTGAAAGACAAGGCAGGCGACAAAAAATATGAGATATGCAGGCACAGAAAAGGAAAGGAAAGAAGCCAAAAGAGAATTCGCAACAGTTCTGACATATCTGGGCAGCGGAATCAACTGAACAAAATGTGAGTGTGCTGCAGTAGAAGGTATGTGCATTTAAATTGTTAACAGTAACGTACTACTTGGAATAAACTTACACTATATGCACTTAGTACAAAAGGAGCATGCGTACACGAAAAGCACATAAAACGAAAGTAAGTGTACAAAAACAATATAGTTGTAAACATAATTAAATGGACTGCCAAACGTCATTACATACCTCTTATCCAAATGTGTAAAATTAAACAACTATCTCGTATTTTGTAGGCCATTGAAGATGCGTAGCACGAAGAGGCGAAACTTGTTTCGTTTACACAAATAAAACATTCTGTTGCAGAGTATATACTTTTCCCTTTTTAAATCTATATGATTAAGCATTATACCAGATAGAAATGTTTTTAAAATTCTGAGATGTCAGTGTCATTTATCTGTAAAACTCTACATTTGAGAAAATTTGTGTTTCAAATCTAACAAACCTATATCATAAATCTTTAAAGAAACAATACCGTATTACAGATGAAATATGTCGGCTTCATGCACTCCAATCTCCTTCATAAATCACAGGTTCTGAGCAAGTGCGCTATGCGTGAGTCACTTTTTTACAAATCTAACATGCCTCCAGTGTGGACAAACAGGCGGCAGAGATCTTTACACCACCTTGTACGTCATATCTCAGTGAGTTGTGATATTTGGAACGTCGCTAGGCGATGAGAAGGCAGGCCGCAAAAATTCGCTTTATTCGGCTTGCTCTGAACGACAACGACACACACTTGCTACTGTGCCACGGTCGGTGTCGTCCTGTTGGTGTGTCGGTGTTTCAGCAAGCTGTTTCGGTAAGACGGTTACCGTTGCAAGCGACAATCGCATATTTCATTTGCGATTCGTTTGTGGGAACTACGATCCACAATTCAGTGCAAACACTATAGTAATACACACTTTATTAAATTGCCAAATGAATACATGCCACACACAATAGATGAGACACGTTAGGGAACAGGGCAAGATGATAAATGCGGGGAAAACAGAATACAGGGTATTTAAAAATGAATATGGGGGTTTAACGCTTTATAATATTTATTACATTAAACTTACAGCTATAAATGATATGTCAAATGAAAGAGCAACTCAGATAGTTGTGTTTGGCACCAGTGCGCATGCGCAGCGCGCAATGTTCCCGCAGCTATACGCTAGGCAGCGGTAACGAACTTCACTGTAGCCAAGCGCTGGATAGGCCGCAAGGGGCCCAGTGACAGGGTTTGCTTTGCTTGGCCTCCACATTCACCCGACCTAACGCCATGCCATTGTTTTCCTTTGGGGCTCCATCAAGGATCGTGTGTACGTGCCTCCGCTGCCAGCAGACCTCCCTGAATTAAGAAACCGGATTGAAGCAGGTGTTCCTACAATCACTGAAGACACACTATCAACGTTTGGGAAGAACTCGGCTATAGACTTGATGTGTGCCATGTGACGAAAGGTGCTCACATTGAACATTTGTAAGGTTCTTGGTAAAACTACTTGAGTTGCTCTTTCATTTGACATATCTTTTATAACTGTAAGTTTAATGTAATAAATATTATAAACCGTTAAAACCCCGTTATTCATTTACAAACACCCTGTACATCAAAGAACTCACCAGTAAGAAAAATAAAGATATTCCTGAGTTTCGTATTGATCTTAATGTTCGCCTTATTGTATCGCCACTCATTTATGGTTCTTGTGTTTCAAATATTTATTTCGAATAATGTTCTTTCAAATAAATTTCTCGAACCATGTGTATGACGATTTGTGATTCCTTCTCTGAGCTTTTAGAATCCACGAGCATATGTGGGAGCTGATATCGACTTATAACACTCTTTCTCATGAAATCCACTAGAACATTTTGTAGCTTTCACTACACGTACTGTCTCCTTATTTAGTGATTTATCAATTTGTCCGTCACTTGTATTAGTGAAATATACACTTCCTTTGTGGGACTACAATTTTTGTATTATTTATCCTCAAACGTTGTAGTATTAATTTTCTCAGATTTTTATTTCGTATGTTTATTGAAGTAAAGAGTTTTAGATTGTCCTCCCATATGACCACTAAGCACCATTCACTCATAATGATACGAGGTGGCTTCTTGGCGTCTAACCCCATTTAACTGGGAAGTCTATTTAAGAACCAAAGCGCCTATACGATTCCAAGAACGCCGTGACACATATGACTACTAGGTTTCTCGCGGCAGAGTTCTTCCTTAAAAATTTCTCGGCTTGCTTGCTGCGTGAAATTTGTTAAAATTGCAAGCTTTCGATGATATTCACCATTATCTTTATATTTGTTTGAACAAACGAGGATAATTGGTCACGCTTCGAACTACTGATTCTCTGTGATCAGAGAAGCTGTTGAAGTCAGACTTTGTGAAAACAACTTCAGCAGACACATCGGCTATGCACTTAACAATGCGTGGAAGTGTGCACTAGACAAGGAAAGAAACGCAGAGCAATAATTCTCCCAGTTCACCGCCTGATGCGATGGGCGGTGCTGCAAGCAACGCTAGATAGAGAGCGCCAGCAAAATCTATGGAGGTAGAGCGCACCATCTCTTTCCGCGTCATCATGACGTAATCCAGCCAATTGGATGATGTTTCAACTGCGAAAGTTTCACGCACGTTGTGACACAGATTGTGAGGTGGAGCTTGGGGAGCAGCTTAATAATTTTAAGGTCCACAAAAGCTCGATGTTTGGAAATATTGTAGTAATATCTGCAACATTTGTCCGTCACGAATTGAGCCCAAAAGCAACATTCAGAACACTTTTGGTCTTTATTTAGGGACCAATTATGCATAATATTCAATCGACGCTGGTTGGAAATATTTTGCAGAAAACAATCACATTGTGCTCCCGAGGCCTCTTCCACGTATTTATATAGATTGCGTGGGTTGAAAACTGATAAAATTCATGATGGTACCGGCACTTATTAAAAATTAATTTGAACTAGCATTAAGGCTTTTGCGAAGATCTGGCCAGCTTTCACAGACATGACCAGCAGATACATAACGATCGTAAATAAGATTTTGATTGTCAAAAGTCACACATTTTCCTGAAAGAATATATGTTAACACATTTAGTACTCACAGAGTCATACATCACAAAATAGAATCTACGAGTTGATGCGCTGTCGAATGTTCATCCCTTCTGTAACATCGAAGCGAAAATGTACAAGTGATCAAAACAGCTCGTGGCTAAGAACTGAATAATGTGGTCACTGTGGGTTTTGATACTGGACTCATGAAGTGCGGGTCCACCGAAAATTACATATCACGACCACATTTTGCCCCTGTGAAGTGTGCGTGCAGCTCAGTTCTGCACCTATTTCGATAAATATGATTCTGTGAGTACTGCAGGTGCTAACATCTACAACATGATAAAAAAAAGTCGCATGTTCTAACAGGAAGCGGTACTGATGAAAAGTAGAAGAAAAGTTCCTGCAATCGATACTTCCAGAAATCAATTAATGTTGGTATATAAGCGTATCTATCCTCTCATTCCACACTGTGTGTTATGTAGATGCAGAATCTGTAGACTGTGCTGTGTCTAGTTACCACACATCCCGACACAACCTTCAGTCTTTCATCACAGCGGGTTACGCACTCTTTCAAACATATCGGGCTCTATTCGTATTGCGTCACCTAGCCGGCCGCTGTGACCGAGCGGTTCTAGGTGATTCAGTCCGGAACCGTGATGCTGCTACGGTCGCCGATTCGAATCTTGCCTCGGGCATGGGTGTGTGTGATGTCCTTAGGTTAGTTAGATTTAAGTAGATCTAAATCTAGGGGACTGATGACCTTAGATATTAAGTCCCATAGTGCTTATAGCCATTTGAACCATTTGAATTGCATCACCTGCATTGTTCATATGCTCCAGTAACTATACTTATTGTCGGTGGGTTGGCAGTACAACAGTGCTTTTATAAATGTCTCCACAGCTATAAACCCAATGGATTCAGGTGTGGTGAATGGTGAGGCCATACTAACCGACATCCACGACCAATCCATTGCCCATTAAATGTTGCGGTGAGGTATAGCCGCTCTGTCCGTACAAAATGAGTTGGTGCACCATTGTGAATAAGCAACAGTCGTTGTGTTTCTGCAGTGGTAACGTTCTCTAATAGAAATTCTACACTAGGGTGACAAAAGTCATGGGACAGCGATATGCACATATACAGATGGCAGTTGTAACGCTTACACAAGGAGGGTCAATGCATCGGCGGAGCTGTCGTACGTACTCACTCGTGTGCTTCATGTGAAAAGGTTTCCGACATCATTATAGCCGCATGACAGGAGTTAACAGACTTTGAACACCAAATGGTAGCTGGAGCTAGACACATAGGACATTTCATTTCGGAAATCACTAGGGAAAGCCAAATTTCGACATCCACAGCATCAAGAGCGTGCCGAGAAGAGCAAATTTCTGGCATTGTCTCTCACCACGGAAAACGCAGTGGCCTACGGTCTTCATTCAACGACCGCGAGTGGCGACGTTTGCACTGAGTTGTCATTGGTAATAGACAAGCAACAGTGCGTGATATAACCGCAGAAATCAGTGTGGGACTTACGACAAGCATATCTTTTAGGACAGTGCGGCGAAGTTTGGCTTTAATGGGCTATGGCAGCAGGCGACCGAAGCAGGTGCCTTTGCTAACAGTACGATATCGCGTTCACCCGCGTCTCCTGGGCTCGTGACAATCTCGACTGGACCTAGGCGACTGGAAAACTTGAGCTAGTCGGATGAGTACCGATTTCAGTTGGTAAGATCTTATGGTAGGGTACAAGTTTGGCACAGACTCCACGAAGCCATGGACCCAAGTTGGCAGCAACGCACTGTGCAAGCAGGTGGTGGCTCAATAATGACGTGGACTGGTTTTACATGGAATGGATTGGGTCCTCTGGTCCAATTGAACCGATCATTAACAGGAAATGTTTATGTTCGACTTCTTGGAGATCATTTGCATCAGCGATTGCCGGCCGGGGTGGCCGAGCGGTTCTAGGCGCTACAGTCTGCAACCGCGCGACCGCTACGGTCGCAGGTTCGAATCCTGCCTCGGGCATGGCTGTGTGTGATGTCCTTGGGTTAGTTAGTTTTAAGTAGTTCTAGGTTCTAGGGGACGGATGACCTCAGAAGTTAAGTCCCATAGTGCTCAGAGCCATTTGAACCATTTGCAGCCATTCATGGTCTTCATGTTCCCAAACAACGATAGAATTTTTATGAATGACAATGCGCCATATCACCAACCTGACAATTGTCCATTATTAGTTTGAAGAACATTCTCGACAATTCGAGCGAATGATTTGGTCTCCCAGATCGCCCAACAAGAATCCCGTCGAACTTTTGTGGATCATAATCGTGATTTCAGTTTGTGCATGAAAGCCTTCATCGGCAACAATTTCGGAATTATGGACGGTTATAGAAGCAGTATGCCTAAATATTTGTGCAGGGGATATGCACGGACTTACTGAGTCCATGCCATGTCAAGGTGCTGCACTACCTCGGGCAAAAGGAGGTCCGATGCTGTACTAGTAGGTACCCCATGACTTTTGTTACCACAGTGTATATCTTGTTGGGCCCATATTGATCACGTGTTCCTGTAACGCCTACACATTGTCGATGGGTTGGTCGTACACCAATGCCTTTAAATGTCTCCATAGCTAGAAACTCAACGCATTCAGGTCGTATAAACGGGGAGGCCATGCTACTGAAACGTAGCCGTCTGCCGTACGATCCATAGAGAATGAGGTGGTGCCCCGTCGCGCATAAACGACTGTCATTGTCTTTCTGCAAAGGTAACGTTCTCCAGTAGCAATGATAATCGATTGCGCCGTGAAATGGAATGGTAGGACAGCACACAACACTGAATAGTCCACATAACTCGTCATAAGTCGCAACAGGTACTGGCTTCTGGACATATAATTAGGCCTACGGGAACTTTTCCTCTAGATTTGACCAGTACTACCTCCTGCTGGAAACTGTGACACTTTCTTTTAACACATTCTGCACTATTTCAAGCGAAGATATATTCTTAAGGGGGGTAGGACGTCAAACGAGCCGACTTGGAGCAGGAGAGGCATCACAGGACATTTTATTTTCTACTGTCTATACTTTTACAAATAAATTCATAAAACTTTGGCAGCATGACCAGGAAGGATTCAGGATTCACACACATAGCAGTGGAAGTGCAAAAACATAATAAAATATTTTTTTTTAAATATGAAGTTTCATCATTTTTTCACTTACTGTTGGCTGCATTTGTTGCTATAGGTACATTTTTCTTCACAAGTAAGAGAGATTCTTTCATGAATATTGCACAGCAAACAAACCATACTTACAGGTTTATGAAACTCTAAATTTTCCAAATCTGTTAAAAACTATGGTAAAAATTGAGATAATTAACTACAAAATTTGATTTTTTTCTAAACATTAAGTTTAAAACGTAACAGCTCATTCATTTTTTCATAAATTAAATAGATTCTAGAGTTTCAGACACCCGTAAGTACGGTTTGTATGCTGTGCAAAATTCATCGAACAGTCTCTCTTACTTACGAAGAAAAGTGTACCTATAGCAACAAATGCAGCCAATAGTAAGTGAAAAAATGATGAAATTTCACATGTAAAAATAATTATTTTGTTATGTTTTTGAGCTTCCGCTGCTACGAGTGTGAATCCTGAATCCTTCCTGGTCATGCTGACAATGTTTTATGAATTTACTTGTAAAAGTATAGACAGTGGAAATTAAAATGTCCTGTGGTGCCTCTCCTGCTCCAAGTCGGCCCGTTTGACGTCCTACCCCCCTTAAAATAATACCTCATTTAAGAATTGTGGAGTGTTTTAAAATCGTTCTATCTGGTGAACTTCGCTTGCTAGTTATAATTTCACACTCTCGGACCTCTGGCGCTGTGTTGTGGAGACTACGTGATGCTCAAAGCTGCATCCTTTCTCCGCGTCTCTGCCCGGCAGCAGGCGTGTGCTCGCGCGGCATTCCGATTCGACAGAGGCGCCGCTACCCCGGCAGTCTGCGAGTGGCGGCCGTAAATTCTGGCCAATCCGCTCCATCCCGCGCAAAGTGGACGGCTCCGTCGCCCTCTAAATCAGGCGCAGCGCCTCTGGAGCGACTCTCACCTGAGCCTCTTTACGCCTCGTCGTCGCGCCCCAACTCCTTCCTGCGTGCACGGCTTGAGCAGTAAAATATTTGAATCGCCTCTTCCATTTAAGATCTGTCTGACATCATTTATTTCATATTCTTGGTTAGTGAATTTTATGGCAAACTGTCCTTTCATACTAATTAAGGACTCTTCGTTTCGCCACTGTCGTTAATACCAAGTGATTAACGGAAAGACGAGCCACTGCTGGTAATGTCGATGCAGGCATTCTTTTCTGTCGTTGGCTGTTCGTTTCAGTTCCACGTAACTGTCACACGCTGTCCTCTTCTCTAAGTCTTCTAAATACTTCATCCTAGACCGCCCTCTTCCTTTCCCCTTCACGAGTGTTGTCTGATGACGTGTCGAATGAACTTTTTTCTCTCTTTTCCGCTTTCTTTAATAATCTTTTGTCATTGTTGAATTCCCTTGAGACTTGCAGGTTGATTTTTGATTTTTATTTTCGTCCAGCTCGTTCTTGTCATTTTCCGCCATATCTGCATTTCAGCAGCCTCGAGTCGATTCCTTTCCGATTTACCCAGACTTCCCCGATTCTCTAGAGCAGCCTTACCAGTTTTGTAACCGATTTTTTGATACATTTGTTCGTCCGTTTCCTGGTGAAAAAGTTTTTCTTAATCAAAAGTGCCTGTTTCGCCAATGCAATCCTCCTCTTTACTTTCATTAAAAATCTATTAAACGTTTAATTTGAGGAATCCTGTTGTCAATAATTTTTACATTGGTTTCAATCTTCCGCATTATTTCGTACCACCATTTCTTTCCTTTTCCGTTTGTTCACTTTTAATGTCCATAGTTTAACAGGGTGTGATGGGACTTTCTGCAGTCTTTCCATTTCTTTCTAAAAGTCTGTAACCACTACGATGTCATCAGCAAACCTGACAACATGTATCCTTTCACCATCGGCTTTTATTCCTCTGTTTTCTTCTTCATGATCTGAACAGCATCGGGCAGAGTGGCCTCACGGCTTAAGGCGCCATGTCACGGACTGCGCGCCCCCTCTCGCCGGAGGTTGGAGTCCTCCCTCGGGCATGGGTGTGTGTGTTGTTCTCAGCATAAGTTAGTTTAAATGGTGTGTGTGTCTAAGGACGAGCTCAGCTGTTTGGTCCCTTAGGAATTCACACACACACACACACACACACACACACACATCTGAACAGCTTCCTCAATAAACACTTTAATTAAATACGAAGTCAGAGGGCGTCCTTGTATTAGTCCTTCTCTAATCCTGAGCTCTTCCTGTACCTCGCTGATCTTTACTTTGGTGTTTTGGTTCCGATGGCTCTGAGCACTATGGGACTTAACACCTGTGCTCATCAGTCCCCTAGAACTTAGAACTACTTAAACCTAACTAACCTAAGGACATCACACACATCCATGCCCGAGGCAGGATTCGAACCTGCGACTGTAGCGGTCACGCGGTTCCAGACTGAAGCGTCTAGAACCGCACGGACAAACCGGCCGGCGCAGTTGGTTAATCATCCTTCTATCCTTCCAGTCCAGTCCTACTTTCTTCGTAGTTCTAAAGAGTAGTTTCCAGTTCACGGTATCAGTACCTTTTTCCAAGTCAGAGAGCATAAATTCTTCTGTTCACAACCCAGGAGGAAGGAAGGAAGGGAGATTGGCCTCTAACGTCTCGTCGACAGCGTGTTCATTAGAGCCGGAGCATAAGCTCGGATTACGAAAGGACGGAGAAAGAAATCCGCCGTGCCTTTTCAAAGGAACCATCCCGGCATTTTCCAGGAAGGATCTAGAAAATCACAGAAGATCCTAGCCTGAATGGACGGATGAGGATATTCACATCTGCTCCTCTCTCCAGTAGCATGTGCAAAAATGAAACTGCTCTTGTTCCTCTCACTTCATTTATTTGCTACTATAAACCACACGTTACGGTGCACTTCTCCCACCTTCCTTCAACTGCCTGTTTCTCTGATTTTACACAGATATTAATCCCCCTTCTCATAGCACCAATGTAACTGAAAATGTACGTCTAAAACAACTATACACGCAAAGATTTACATATTTTACGTACAATATATAATAGAAACTAACGAAAAACTTAGATAAACAAGCAAGTAAAATACTGTCACACTAACATGAGTTTCTAGAGGATTTCTTAACAAAATTATTTTGTATCAGAAATGCAGAATCACTGCGAATACTGGAGTCATGTAAGAGTTTTATGAATCTTATCGGACGCTTTATATTAATTATGTGACCAATCACTTTAATGGTATTTCAAAATATTTATTCTTCCGCCACCTAGATTTCGAGGCACTGAAAGATAGTCTTCAGACGACTCGCTTTTTCATGTACTTGACACTTTTACTTGGTGCAGCTATGTAGTTCCTGAGGTAGTTGGTATAGCACTTTAAAACGATTCATCATACACGAGCATGGAAAACGCTGCACTTAGAAGAACCTGATTTAACAAATCCCTTACAAACAAAGTTTCTTGGCACAGTTACATTTATGTTGCAATACTGGAAACGAATGAATCTATACCAACACTGCTGGCCATCAAACCTGAAACACAATGACGTCAAACTGGTATGAACTGCGCTATGTCCTTGGATAAGCAAATCAGTACAATAGCACAAAGTAGGTTGGAGGAAACTTTATTCATCGCGTTTGTCATTTGGAAACCGCATATGAATGTTGGTTGCCTGTGAAAATATCATGTTATGTATCGTGTAAGAAGGAGAAAAGTCGACCTACGAGTATTGAACATCTACAGTGGCAGGATGGTTTGAAGAGCAGAAACGTTTTCCTATGCTACTACAAGGCGTGCGATAGGGAAGACTGCCACCATGTCCTGACAACGAGAGGGTGTCCCAGTAAAACATAATTTGCATTTCCGATGTTGCATTCAGACTGTACGCAAATTTACGAATCATTTGATATATGTCTTTGGCCACTCCGAATAGTATTCTGAAATTCGATGAAATTCGTCATTAATTAAATGTGACAGACGTATGCAGACTGAAGGGACGAATGAAAATTTGTAACGTGGACAAAATTTCAGTCGTAATCTCGTGCTCACTAGGCACACGCACTACCCTGACCCAGTGTCTTTGAGCAACTGCACTGGCTACCTAGCGCCGCTCTCTCCGCAATCCAAATTCCCATGAGGTCTCAGCCCACTTGGTATTGCCCCTAAACGGCAGCTGTATTGAAACATTACCTTAGCATCAAACGACATGGGAATCCTACCTGAAACACAGGCATAGGTGTTTTGATCACATGAAACTATACGGTCTCAGAGAACTTTTCAAGTCTCAGACATTTGTGAACTACAACTGCAGGCTGAAACGACGAATGAAAATTAGTACCTAGGCTCGGATTTAAACCCTGGTCTCATTCCTGAGTTTCATGTAGGATCCCCCATTTCAATCGATGCTGAAGTGCTACTCCAATACAGCTGGAGAGCCTTTGCAATGCTGTTCGACTTAGGGGAAAATACAAAGTGCGCTGAGGCGTAAATGGGAACTTGGAGTGAGAAGGAAGGTGTGCTGGGTTAGTTAATGTAGTTGAGCACAGCCACTCTAACAGGGTGTTGTAGTGGTTTGCGCATCTACCAAGGGAACAGGAAACCTAGGTTCGAATCCCGGCCTTGATATCAATTTTCAGTCGTCGCTTCTGTCTGCATTGTCCATCACAAATATTTGAGACTGGGAAATATCTCTGGATCCATATAGTTTCAATTCATCTTGTCCAAGATCGGTAATTATCCTCCATGATACTTATGAACTTCTTAATCACTTCATTGTTGTCATCAAACCAATCATTTCTCTTCTATGAATCGAAACCAATGACCGTCTTCGGGCCTTTTTGATCGTGTTTTTAAAGCGGTACATCTTTGTTCAACATCTGTTGTGTTAGCTGGCGTTTCGCTTATGCGGTGTAAAGGTGTGTCGCCCAAAAGAGAGGGATAGTTTTATTTTACAGACTGTTGATGATGAATTTCCTCCTGAAAACATTTAAGAACTGCATGGTTATAGAGACCTTTTCTACTCTCGGACATCTGTGAAGAACATATGCAGAATGAAGCGACATGGTATCAAACTCATTTTCCCTGGCACTGAGATCTCTGTGTGCTTGCCTAGCCAGAGGACTGTTTCCCCGTAGGACGGAGGAACTTTCCGAGCTTTAGTATAATTTTATGTGTCCCAATAGATTTTGCTTGACCACTGTCGATTCCAACGACATTGCTGGTACGTGAGTTGTGGACACATGCCCCGTGGCGGAGGTCTGTCTTAAGCCTCGTTTATGCTGGTGCTACAGCTTGCAACATTTTGTCATGCAACAGTGCCGCAAGCTACAATGAGGCACGTAGTCGCACGATTCATACGACGTGGACAACACTTTATGTCATGCCACAAGCCGCCGCCGCTAGCTACGAGTTGAGTGGATTCGTGTGCGGCGTTTTCTGTGCAATAGCGCCAAATTTGAAAACATGGACTAGTCCAGCGAAAAGTCTTTTAGAGTTCATGGACGACTACAGACATTCCGAGGTGCTGTGGAACCCCTACGTGAAAGCAGTTATAAAAATAGCCTAGTAAAAAGAGTAGTTATACGAAGTCTCGCTGCAAAATATGAAATTGACGAGTGCATTGTGAAGAAAAAGATTAAAAATCTGAGGAGTGCATTTCACCGTGAATACTCCTGTGCGTCGAATATGAAAATGGCTCAGTCCCTAACACGGAAAAGAAGTGGTACACGTATGAATCATTACAATTCATTCTCGATGTGACGGAACCAGCTCGCATGTACGTGTCTCGATATTTTAATAACTACACGTATTTTGTAACTGGCTGCTGTAGTATGGCCATCAAATTATCAGGAAGTTTATTTGTAAATTATGAAATTTTATTTTCTCATAGAAAATCTCAGTTTTTTAAATTGTTATCGTTGTAATCAACAGGCTACATATAGCACCTTCCACCAGATGCATCCGAATAAATATATAATCCACAAATGCGATAGCAGTTTCAAAATTTATTCTACTACAGTAGATCACACAAACAAGTTTGTAGGAACAAAGTAACTAAAAAGTTTGAGTTCATTTACATAATTCTGTTTATTTGCATAAATTAATGTACATTAAAGTACAACACAATTAATATACGCTGTAGTACCTAGTATGATTCTGTCGGTACACGTTCTGCCATTCAGTCTTTTTTTGTGGTGTCATGAAATAACCGTTGAACTCTTCTCCTACAGACTGTGCATCACTGGATGGTCTTCGAGATATCCTTGCTAAATTGCATAAACCTGTATATTAGCGAGTACCTTCTGGCCAACCTCCTAGAACAACTACGTCGTTATCTATGTCTTCTTTGTCAAAACTCGTTGGAGGTGAATTAATTATTCTGCAAGTTGTCCTCTGCTTCAAAAAATTGTGTAGTCATGTACAAGCTTTGCTTACTTATTGAGCTGATGGAATAACATTTTTCCGGAGACATATGAGTCTCAACTTTATCTTCGATAAAGACGGAAGTTAAATTAATTAATTAAAATTTGCGACACATGTGAGACTGGAACACAGATCTTCTGCGTATTAAGCAGCTATTACACCACCATAGAATTTTTTATACAGATCTCCCTTTTTTGCGGAGGGGAGGCATGGAAGGGAGGATGAGGAGGGTAGAACGGGCAAGGGGCGTAACCCGAAGACTGGCCACGGTGTCCCCCTCGCTGGTCAACGTATCAGAGACGATGAGGGGAAATCAGTTGTGGGAATTTTTTTATTTTTTATTTTTATATAGTTATTTATTTTTAAATATATTTGTAATTTGTATTTACTTTATGCCACACCAAAAATAAATCTACCTAGCACCGCATCGTGCGCTGAGTAAACAAAACAAATATCTCGGTACTCTCCTACACCGAGGTAATATATATGACGAAACGAAAAATGTGCTTCGTACACGCTTCATCATCCAGGTACGCCTTCACGCACGTGGTATGTTATTCCACCGATAATCGGACATATTCTTGTCAGCTCAGTCAGTAGGTATCTTCTCTACCTGTTGATGATCCCGCTGCGTGGAGAGTCACGTAGAGCACTCCCTAAGTAATTAGAAAAAAATTGTCCATATTTTGGATTCCATACAATCTTGCAATGACGTTCTTGTAGGTAGTTCCAAAAGTCCAATACATCTTTAGGTCCATCGTGAAATAATTATTGTACCGCATGCCCACATACCCACGTGACTGCGTTGGTTTTGGTGAGCGGGAAATACTGTTCATCCGATAATAGTAGAAGCCGAGGTGTGATGTGTTCCGTAGTCAGCCGTAAAAAATACGACAAAATTTGTCGCACCAAGCACCATACGTCTTCTGCCGCGCCACATGTGAGACGGTGCTTGTCCGCAGTCTGCACATAAAGGCGAGTCCGCCATATTTATCTTGTGGAGGCGTGATTGGGTGATCTGTTTACCATTGACTGTGATGTACCATGTGGATCGGACGTCTGTATCCAGTGTAATCGTGAACCGCGTGTATCGTCCGCCACACCACCTTGCAACTAACCTGAGGGCTTTTGGCCTCCACGATGTTTGGTGGGCGCCTCTGCTGTAGGACATGATATATATCCCGCGCCAACACCTGTTTCGTCGCTGGTACTGCGATACGGACATAACTGAGTTCAATATAGAAGTGCCCGAAGTGGTAGAAGGGTGGGGGTATGTCTTGCGTCGTCAGTGGGGGCATAAGGGAGGACGGAGCTAAGGACTCCAACAGCAAACCTGTCAAACTTTCGGAGTGGTGGCGCCACAGCTTGATGTGCGAGCTGACAAATAGGGCCGCAGCTCTGTCGTGGACATGGACTAGGCCAAGACCTCCCCTTCCTAGGGGAAGGGTCAGCGACTCATAACTGACTTTGAAGAGCATGTCTGTACTGACATAGGCTCCAAATGCCATTAATAGACGTCGAGAAGTCAGTAACGAAATTGGAAGGACTCACTCTATGTGTGGAAGGCGCGATGCGAGGTAAACAATGACGAAGTGTGTCGTTTGAAGAATGTCAAGTGTCCGCAGACGAAGGTTGAAGATCTGGACCCGAGTTTGTTGTAATAGGCGGCGGTAGTTAAGGGCCGCAGAGCGCCGTATGTCGTCGTGAGACTCTACTCCGAGACATTTGATAGTGCCACTAAGCTGTAGGGGGCCGACACACGCTGGAGTCAACCCGTCTCCTATAGCCATGGCGACCGATTTGGTGACGTTGAGACAGCTGCCGCGAGCCACACTGTATGTGGTAATCCATTGTAGTGCGCTGGTTACATCGTCGCGATTGCGGAGCACGAGAACCAGGTCGTCTGCATATGCTGTGCAGCGAAATGTGACGTCACGTAAGGTGAGTCCGCTGAGGTGTTGACGGAGGCCACAGAGGAGCGGTTCCAGTGCCAGGCATAGAGTAAGGTCGACAGGGGCAGCCTTCACGCACCACTAGGAAAATCGGGAGGGGCTGCGTGAGACGCCCGTTAACGAACACCTTGGAAGTCGCCTCTCGGAGGAAGCGCATCACTACGTCTATGGATTGCTGTGGCTACTGCGTGTGTTGGAGAACGGTCGTTAGGTGCACGTGATCCACTCGATCAAAAGCCTGGCTACAATATAGTGATGCCAGCGCTCCCGGGATGCCGCGTGCCCTCGCGAGGGCTAGTATGTCACGGTATCGACACAGTGCTGTGTGGATGTTATTGATACCCCCTAGGGAAGCCTGATTTGGTGAGATGACGTGAGGCAGGGTCGGTCGTATACGGTTTGCTAATAGTCTGGTGAATATCTTCAAGTCGAAGTTGACGAGTGTTGGCGGGCGGTAATCGCGTATTCGAACCCCACCTTTAGGTTTGTGAACCTATAACACTAACGTATATTACTCCTCCTTAACAACCGAACCTTTAGTCCTGTCACGGGAAAGGCACATATAACACTCTAACGTGCCGTGAAACACGCTAATTGCTGATGTTACCCTCTGAGAGCATTTCGAAGTTTGACCGCACATTATTCTGATGGGCATAGGTATCGGACTATAATTTCGAATTTGGTGAAATTAACAGAAAAACCAAACGGATTTTAACCTGGGGAGTTAATGAAAGGGGAAAAATCAGAAATGAATGAAAAAAGTTAACGATCGCCAGCACAATTAGGCATATTAATTTGGTAATATATATTTGAGAAAACTGAATATTGATTACTGATGTTACTTTCATTGGGATTTCCCTTTGAACAGCAATCAGGATACAAACCGACACAGTGCACTCTGCACTGTGTATAGCAGCAGTTAACAATATCACACACACACACCAGTAAATTATGGGGAGTAGATTTGCACCAAGCTCATACTAATGACATCCACACTCAAGAGCATTTCTTAATCAAATAATGAAATGTCACTGCATGAAGTGCAGAAATAAATATGGACATGAGAGGCTTCAATCTTGACTGGCAGGAAAAACACAAATATAGATGAATAACATCATAAATACACTGTTTAAGCCCCTCTACAAATATCAGGTTTTCTTAGCGACAGTAATAGTTCAATTTTTTCCTAATCGGTGGAGAATATGATGGGGACCCATAAACTAGTATGGTTACACTAGTCAAAACTCTTTGATTATTACTATAGTAAAGACTAACTCTAAAAGCTAATCATTCACTTCACTTGGAGTAGTTCATAAATCACTTTGCAAAACAATAAAATACAACACTGGCCTTAACTAACTTCAAAAAAGAAACCATGGTAGAAACCAAAACCACACTATTTTTGAAAATGAGCATAACTTCACCTCTAAAATTACTATCGTAAATTTGTTCATTAAAGATTTTTTATGTATTTGTCTTTTAACCACCTGTGAAGCAGGTATTCTAGACAATAATCCTACAAGCTTGCACTTTAATCCTACAAATAATAAACTAAGGATACTTCAGCAAAAGCCTATCCAACTTCACTTGTGTGGTTTTACCTTTAACTTTTACTACACCTTTTACTTTAGGCAGAAAATCACTTTTAATACATGGATGCGAGAATTGTTCATTTTAATCAGGGTACTCGGTTTTAGTAGCACTGAGGTGGGGACCCTGCGTAGGTTCGCGATCAGGATTGAAAATATGGTTCCGGAAACGAATTTATGTTTTATGTGATTATTACTCAAACAACGCACAAATTAACTGTTCCATCGACATATACATTACTTAACTGAACGTATGGAGTTTGTGATGCAATGGCCAAGATTGGTGGCAGGTGACATGGCGGCTAACTGTACTCACGGTTCTTGATTTACGAATTCTCTGTAAAATCTCTTGGCGTCGGATTTTCAATATATTACAGCCATTCCATTAAGCCAGGAATACCAACTAATATCCAGATCCACATCTGAGGCAAATCCTTTATAATGCGGCTTCCAATTGCCTCTCTTAGCACCGTCGAAGTGTACCGGGCTAAGGCTAGCCACATACTGCGTGCCGTTCACACAAAGGAGCCGCTAAGTTTGACCACCAGACCCACCTTTTACATCACGCTAAGCCACTTCCGTTGCAGAGGGACTTCCTTAGAGCGTTTGCATGTTAGAAATTCAAATGCCCTAAGCATGAACCAGCTTTCAACAAACATTATCCTTGTATAAACATATTCATATTTACCATTTATACATATCTGAAATGCCCGAGCTAGCAGGATAGAGCGGATTAGGTTGTGGAAAGGGGCCAATATAAGTTGCTGTCAGTTCCACTCAACATGCAAACTTTATTCATGAACACACAATATTACAACAAGGATACAAAACACTCAAAACTTTAATCAGATCCTTTGGTTAACTTTACATCGGCTGAAGGCCATACTCAAAATACAAGACACAAGACCTAAGCAAGAAACTGAAATACAAGGTTCTTCTGGAGGTCTCACCCAAGAATGTTTTCTAAATCTTCAATCTAAACAGGCTGAAGGCCTTAGCAATTTAATTTTAATGGAACTTGCTGGAGGCCGCATATTAAGCAATAAGAAGAGTTTCAATCAAAAGGCAGAAGGCCTTATCTTAAAAGATTTCATGCAAAACTCGGCTGAAGGCCCCATACAAAAGCATAACAATCTCATGCCTTAAGGGCAAGACAAGAACATTAATTCAAGAGATATTAATACTCGGCTGTAGGCCACATACCAACAAAATATGTTTAACGGCTTAAGGCCTAGAAAAGGAGTTTCAATTTAATAGGCAGAAGGCCTTATCTTAAAATATCTCATGTTAAATTCGACTGAAGGCCCCATATAAAAGAATAAAAATCTCATGCCTTAAGGCCAATACAAGAACATTAATTTAAGAGATATTGATACTCGGCTGAAGGCCACACATCAACCAAATAACTAAAACCCAAACAGGGAAATTACTATGTAACACACAAGGAACGACACTCAGAAGTTTCCAAGGGTTGGCCTGGGATTTTAACACTAACGCCCATTTAGGTGAGACAGGCAGCCTGTCCAACAACTTCTTAATCTGAAGGCACCCCAACCGACAGTCAGTCGACCGACCAATCAACAAAATCAGTTTCGCTCCACTCAACCAGCAAAACGAGCACAAGATTTCAATACAAGGACACACAAAATAGTGGCACCCACAACGACCAACAACATCTCAACTGCCGGTCTACATGCCGCGCTGGACAGCAGCAACACGACGACGAAAATACAATGCCGAAAATTACGTCAACGACCAGGACAGGTAACCAGAACGTCGACGGTCACAAGGCAGAAGATACCGCTGGTCAACTTCAATGACAGGGAATAAATTAAGTTAAACTCCAGAGGAAGATGGCTGGAATCTTGGCCGACTTGAATACACACACTTTTTTCTCGCGGGAATGTCCCAAAAACGACAACCAGGATCAAACGAAGAAATGTAAACAGTTGATGCTCGATAATATGTTAAGTGAGGACTCAACTTTCATGTCCAAGACCGGTGGGCGACGAACTTCGTAGCATCCGCTAGCACTACCTCACCCTCCAATCGCACGTGCACACCACCAGCGGCCCAGGCCAGAATGCCCGCGATGGAGACTTCCTTGCTGCTCCACACCAACCAACCGACTGCCCAGGTCTGGAAACGGTGAAAGGACCAAATATACGTCTGCCGATGAGACGACCAACCTAACGACCAACCAACGGTCGTCCCGCTCCAATCTCCTTCCGTTGGACAGTTTATGTGTGTCGCCAGTGTTCGGCGAGCCACTGGCTGTCCGCGCCTCACCGGCGCTCCGTCCCCGACTTCGCTGCTGCTGCGTCCCGACTGCACTGCTGGTCCGTCTCCAACAGACTGCCAAACACACGATGACCCGGAAATACTATCTGTCGCTCCAGAGATGGTACGACAGTGCACTTATTGATACGCGCTGCTGCTGCCGCTCACGGGCAAGTAAGGCAGTAAGTTAGCGACGCCAGTAAATGGAATAAGAAAACGAGGAGGCGGTACCGTAATACAAGATGACAAACAATAAATGGCATGAACACGAGCCGTGCACGGCTCAATATCCTTTTGCTTTTTTCGTATATACATCACAAAATTCTGATTTTCTTACCATAGATCAAGGAGTTTAAACAACACAGAACACACACTTCATAATATAAACCTAATCGATATAAGTGCTACAACGCGGTATAATTATTCCTTCTACGAAGACCGCGGAGAGCGGCACTGCGGGGGACATAACCTCCCTACAGATGTCTGTCAACTTGAGAGCCAGTAAATACTGGAAAGTTCTGTAAAATTCCACAGCGAGCACGTCTTCGCAGTTTATGTTCTCGAATGACATAGTGACGTAATACATGGTGGGTCGTTCTGTTGCGAGTCTGTCATGTGTTCACGCTCGGACGATCGTCTCTTCGAGGTGTCGGTGCATGTGGGGTACAATATGTGTCTTTGGTGTGCGTGGTAAGGAGGCATATTCACGAAGGACGGTGAAATAAAAATCGAGGGTCTGCCGCCTCCAAACAGCGGTCTCATGACCATACGTACTCATAATAAAGATTCTCCATAGGGTCTGCTTGGCGCAGTTTAACCCACCAACTGATCGATGTAGGATACGTCAGGAGCCGGCGGATGCATGAACTCCACGCGTCCTCGATGGTGCGTAGACAATCCGGAGAAGCGAGATGAGCAAGGTTTAATTTCCAGGGATGTCAGCTGCGCCCCACTCGCTGGCGACGAAGGGTGACGGCACATATATAGGCCATGTGATCAGAAAAGGCTACTGGCCATACCTCCGCGTCGCTCACTGTTGCTGCGAGAGAACGGGAGATGTAAATCCTATCGATGTGACTAGATGAGTGACTCGTGAAGTCAGTGTATCCCGGTCGATTTCCTCTGACAAGTTTTGATATACCAGCTGGAGATCGCTGATGAGTGTCCCAATTTTGGAGCACGGAGAATGGTGTTGCAGTTGATCTTTAGGTGCTTGGGTGCTATTGAAATCGCCTCCTAATACCAAGTCATTGTGCCTGCCCTGAAAAAGCGGTGTTACTCCTTCTGTGAAGAAGAGTGATAGGTCGTGACGGTCGTTCCGGAAGGGGCCTACACATTGATAAACTGGACACCTAGCACCGTTACAGCTATTCCTCTAGCATCGGAGAGATATCGTACTTTGTCCGCCTCGAGGCCTTCCCTCACGAGAACTGCAACTCCACTGTTAGTTGGCGAGGCGTGGGACACATGAGCCATATAATCATACATATCCAGGAAATCGGTGAGGAAGACTTCTTGGAGAAAGGCAATGTCAACGTCTGCTGCATTGAGCATGCCTTGGAGCAGCGACAATTTCGTACGTGTCTGATGGTCGCTAAGCGATAGGTCTGTAGATCATCTCCTGCTACGGGGGCTGCCGTCAGCGTCGCTGTAAAAGGTGCGGCCCGTAATGTGCAGGCCGCGTCCACGCCGTCATCTGTTACTACTCTGGAGGAGTCGAGTGTGGGGGGAGAGACCCCTCTCCTCGTCCACCACAGTGGGCGTAGAATCCTCTTCAGTGTCGTCTGTCCTAAGTCCATAAGTTAACAGTGGCTGTGGTAGAGCACATGTGAGCTGAGTGACCAAGGGAGAAACCATAGTTGTTTCTGTTGTATACCAGTGGCGGGTGCTGTGCTTGTCATCTGTTTGCTCGAGAGCGTTGAAACGGTTGTGTCGAAATCAGAGAAAGTGACAGGTGAGGGCGATCCTGTGTCATCCATTTTTCTGGTGTCATCGGCAGCCCAGTCGTCAACTGGAAAAGACGTCCGCTGGAGGGTATACGACGTCGCTTTTTGTGTTTCCTCGATGACCTTTGTTTGCGGACGTGGGTTTCTGTGTCCAAAAGAGTGTGTGGTTCCCGCATCACATCCACTTCAGGGAGAAAAGCAGAGATCGGTACAAACCTAGTATCGAGTTCCATTATTTCGCCCAAATCTTCTTGTGGAGTCGATGGGCGGTTGTCTACAATCTCTGTGGACTCCATAATGGTGTTGGTCAGTCCAGGACTGGGTGTAGATTCTAACGCTTCCTGTCTTCCAAATGGTCTTTCGTCTGCCATGACGGTCGAGCATGTCACCTCTCCATAATTAAGGGGGAGGGCTGTGAGTGTAGGAGGTGGTGCCTGGTCATCTAATGGAATTTGTGTAACCTGACGTTGATTACACGCCGAGCATACATGACCCTCCTGGTCGCAACCAGAACAAGTACGAGGCTGTCCATTGTACATTACGATTGCTCGACATCCACCTGTGACTAAGTAGGATAGCACGTGTTTCCTTAATTCAATTTTGACTTGTCGGACGCCTTTAAGCATCTGGTATGTCTCGAAGGTGACCTATTTTTCGGCCACGTGGCTGATTACCGTCCCATACGGGCGGAAAGCTGCGGTAACTACGTCCAGCGGGACTTCGAACGGGAGTTCGAAGACTCTTAGTGTACGTAATCCTACTCCTGCATGGTCAACAGTAACCTCCCCAATGTGACCATCGGAGTGTCTGAACCTGAGAGTGTTCACACATCTGCTCACATCAGCGTGACATAACTCGTCATCAACCATCTTGACGTAATCTACGCTACTTGTGATTGATAGGTGGACACCGATGATGTGCTGTGTTGATATTTGAACTTCGTCACGGTTAAATCGTTCGACTGCAAAGCCTTGTTCTCTTGGGTGGTCGGGATGGAAGCTCATCTTGATGATAACTTTTCTGTGCGAATGAGCCATAGCGACTCATTGTCAATGGACGCGAATACTATCTGCGGAGAGGAAATAAACTACTCACGCTCTCTACTCTGTGATGGGACGTAAACAAGATGTCCTTGCTGCTCACTGGTCGAAAGCAGACTGCTTACTAGGGAGGTGCGGTAACCACTGCCTTCTAGCTAAGAGTGGTGCACAGACTATCTAGGTCCAGTGGCCTCCCTAAACGAGCAAAAAGTTTGAAGTTTGTGTTAGGGAGAGCACTCGACTTAAGTAGTCTGTGCAACTGTGGTTCAATAACTAGCACATCCCCTACACAAGTAGGAGAGCTGTGTCCAAGTCCTGGCTGTGACAACATTTAATTCATTGCTTCACCTTATATCCTTTTGTTACTTTCTTGGCAATCTCTGTTTTAAGCAACATAGACTTCCAAAAATCTCTAAAAACAGAGGACATTATTCAAAATGCATTTTCGACAATATATTTTGCTGGAGAAAGTCGGAAATCTCACCAGTGACTTCGCTAATTGCCCAGAAAATGGCTTCATTATATTTTTCTCAATGGAAATGCGTCATCTGCTACTAAAACACATGGGCTTAAATTTTCTCGGCTTGGAAGAGATTCTGGGGAGTAATGTTTAATTCATTCTCTATTATTGCTTTGTGAAAAGCAGCCTTCTTGAATAGTCCTCCATCAGATATGAGACCCTAATATCCAACATGTACGCATTGAAAACATAAGTATAATGTTAACTATTTTATATTCACTTCCACTCTTCACAGGACATATAATTACTATTTGTCCATGTTTGCCAATTATCACTACTCTACAGTGAGGGAACTTCAACTTCGTCTGTGTGCCTTCTTTAAACATTCGTCCCTTCCACCATTGTTTTCTTTTCCATTTATTTTCGTTTCTGATACTAGCTGCATTTGCAGTGACCAAGTAAACCGCCGTTGCAATCACTTGATCACCTCTTTTCCTGCAAGACCGACTCATTGTGGCAAAAATTCTGTTGCTTTGGTATAAATTAACCTGTCCGATGCAACATACACCGCAAGATGTTGCCTTTTGTTGCATACTACTAGACGACATTTTCCTAGCAGGCCACGGTGTTTTCCCAGCGCGAACAAGGCTTTAAGCAGCACACTAAAAAGAGCGGAGAAGTAGACGAATGACGCGTGAGGTGGTGATGAAGGCCGGTGGTACCGGCAGCGGCTCTGTGCCAGTGCTGAGTTAGTGCGACGTACGGTTGCCAAGCGAGCATTGCGTGAGAGGTGAGATGCCTTGTTTTATGTGAGATGGAGTGTGCGGACGTCCTTGTGAGGTTCGGGGCATTTTGGAACAGATTTGGACGGCATTTAATGTGGTGAGATGGAATTTAGTGCGGACTTCAGTGCGAGATGCTTATAACAGTTTCCACAACGAAACTTTGTCTCGAAACCTGGCAGAAAATCCAAGGGAATTCTGGTCGTATGTGAAGTATGTTAGCAGCAAGGAAACAATCAATGCCCTCTCGGCGAAACAGGAATGGAGATACTATCTACGAAAGTGCTGCCAAAGCAGAGTTACTAAACACAGCCTTCCAAAATGCCTTCACAAAAGAAGACGAAGTAATTATTCCAGAATTCGAATCGAGAACAGCTGCCAACAGGACTAATGTAGAAGTAAATATCCTTGGAGTAGTGAAGCAACTTAAATCACTTAATAAAAGCAAGTCTTCTGGTCGAAACTGTATACCAATTAGGTTCCTTTTGGAGTATGCTGATGCATTAGCTCCATATTTAACAACCATATACACCCGTTTGCTTAACGAAAGATCCATACCCAAAGTCTGGAAAGTTGCACATGTCACACCAATATTCAGGAAAGGTAGTGGGAGTAATCCGCTAAATTACAGGCCCATATCGTTAACGTTAATATGCAGCAGGATTTTGGAACATATATTGTGTTCGAACATTATGAATTACCTCGAAGAAAGCGGTCTATTATCACACAGTCAACACGGGTTTATAAAACATCGTTCTTGTGAAACACAACTAGCTCTTTATTCACATGAAGTGTTGAGTGCTATTGACAAGTGATTTCAGATCGATTCTGTATTTCTGGATTTCTAGAAGGCTTTTGACACTGTACCACGCAAGCTGCTTGTAGTGTAATTGCGTGCTTATGGAATATCGTCTCAGTTATGTGACTGGATTTGTGACTTCCTGTCAGAGAGGCCACAGTTCTTAGTAACTGATGGGAAGTCATCGAGTAAAACAGAAGTGGTTTCTAATGTTCCACCAAGTAGTGTTACAGGCCCTTTGCTGTTGCCCGCATCTCGTGGTCGTGCGGTAGCGTTCTCGCTTCCCAAGCCCGGGTTCCCGGGTTCGATTCCCGGCGGGGTCAGGGATTTTCTCTGCCTCGTGATGGCTGGGCATTGTGTGCTGTCCTTAGGTTAGTTAGGTTTAAGTTGTTCTAAGTTCTAGGGGACTGATGACCGTAGATATTAAGTCCCATAGTGCTCAGAGCCATTTGAACTATTTGAACCCTTTGCTGTTCCTTATCTACATAAACGATTAGGAAATGTCTAATACCTATGTCACATCTTAACACTAGCATGATACATCACAATAACATACTCTACCAAACAAGTTACCAAGTCGTTGAAAAAAATTATGTATGCAATTCCTGTGGGGGGGGGGGGGGGGGGTTGGGGGGGGGGGGTACGTCTATTTGTGATCCCCTTTTCAAGAAAATAGATCATAAAATTATTATTTAATGCATCTGTAGGCAGAAAATAGTTATATTAGTACATCTAATAAATTTTAATTTAACCAATGCTGCACCAAACTGTAATCACACGTTTTCAAGTATGAACGTGTCGCATTTGCGATGCTTTCTTCAAATAAATGTCGATAGAGAGGTTAATGGCCTCTCTTTTTTCTCCCCCTGTGTCTCTGAAAGGCACACACTAATGACTATTTTCCAGATGACTGTCGCGCAGCTGGGCCCCCACAGTGCATTACATCAAGGTCACCTACCTTCCTTACCAAAATATTTACTACAGCAATTTCCGCTACAGTGACAATGTCATATAAAAATTTCACAGGTTGAAAGTTTACGTTAGAAATGTGTAGTAACAAAATCTCATATATAATGGTGTCCAAAATGTGTGTTAGCATAGTGGTATTCACATTCACGCATGCATGTACACACATTTCATAACTCTTAAAGTATGATTCTTGGTTTCGAATGTCCTTTTCACAAAGCAGAGTCCCTAACCACTACTCATTATAAATATACATACAAACACGTAATCACCTTCCTGATACAGCGCCATCTCATTGATCATAAACATATCTCAATATCATAATACACATCGTCGTTGTAATAATATCATCATAGCACATCAATCAAATCTCGAAAACATCGTAGCTTTCTTCAATAATCTGAAACATTTTAAAAAATGCTCTCTGCTCGTTTCAATAAAGTCATCTATCTCAAAAGTATTTCAAAAATCATCAACCTTTACCAAATACATCATTCAAAGCTGTCATAGTGTCACAATGTATAACACTACTGTATGCTACTGCTATACCATAACCTTAAAGTTGGAGGCAGGTCGTGAAATAAAACTACCTTATTAAAGCAATTGTGGTATAACGCATCAGAACAGTGTTACCCTCTGAGAGGAATTTTGCTATGTTGACTGTGTTATACTTAACGGAGGTGGCTTATCGGAAATAAAAGTCAGAATTACGTAAATATTCGAACAGTAACAAACAATATTTTTGCCTATCTACACTGTTTAACGGATAAAGAAAACGGTCGCCAGCGTAATTACCCAAGAGAATGATTAACATTCTTGTTCAAGAAAATAGTTATTAGTAACTTTAACAGATAAACACAACCTTTAATTTACAACACGCGAGTGCAATGAACTCTGACACCTGTATATGTTCACCGTTAAGATTGGAAGCTGACAGAGCAGGACAGGCTATTTGCATAAACATTACAGATAACTGAACACACTATTACTTTCAGGGCTTATTCAAATCGAATAAGTTTTATAACATTACTATTAATATTCACAACAGAATCATAAATTGAACATAGGTCAAGTATTATTTTTCAACCACTTTCCTAGTTGACATAAAATTATAAATGTAGTTCACTGCAAAATTATGAACTAGCCACAGGTTAAGTCTCTCTCAGTTAAATACTTTACTATGTAAAATGAAACTTAAATGGAATTCACTAACAGGTTACTTCACACTGTCTTTTGAATAAATAAATTATTGTTTTCATGAATAGTGGTAAAGGATAACCTGTGGATCTTATTACACTATTAATATGCACTTTCAATACCCAAAAGAAACAAGTGCTTAGCAAGCATGAGTATATAACTTTCCACAACTGCATTTCACGACTTTTACTGCAGTGAGACACAATGTTGACAAATTTGCAAGAAACTGACTCACCTTTTATAATTTACTACAGGTAGCACTATGATCATTAACTAAGCAAAACTTTATAAGCCTCATTCTTAAGAACTTTTAATTTTGAAGTTGGCAACAACATATTAATAAGCAGTTTTGATAGGAAAATTATTTACAGCAAGCATCGTTTACTTTAACTCACTCTCTCGCCATATTAACTTTAACTTTCTTTTTACTATGCTCAGGAGGCATTAATTAGCAAAACACTGAGCTTTAATGTTCTTTCAGTAAGGACACTCAGTAATCACTTTAGTTCAAACGGAGGGGAACCTGAAAGGTGTTATGATAAGGGAAAAAAATCAAGGTAGGTACATACATTCGGTTAGAAAATTATCTTATATTTGAGCACACTAACACACCCAACAAGCTGATCCTTCACTGTACATTGCTATGGTGTTCCATTACAGTGATTGCGCAATGTGGTGGCGATTGCATGTTGATAGGTGAATTAGCACATAGAATTGCTGGACTCTGTCATTTCTTGGTGGCGATGATAAATACCAATTCCAGAATAGTTCCAGCTCTTCATCCATTCATCTGAGGCATTGGAAAGCGTCAGGAAAAGCCTCTCTCGGAACCAGCACAATATACAACTTTTACATGGGCAGTTCACAGTTTGGTAGCTCGTCCCCGACTGACTCTTGTTCCCCTTTTTCTACCTAGGACAACCACAATTTGCGCGCGCTACTAAGTTCAGTTTCCGAGGGGAACCACACTACCTCTTACACACAAAATAACTAAGAATCCTTAGTGAAGGTCAGCAGTTTACGTAACAGCAAACAATCACTTTAAACAAAAAGTATCATTTGCACATATAGGTAGTTCTAAACAAAATTATTTAAACAAATTCCAAATATATACAGTAAGATTTGTCTCCCTCCAATTGGGACAAAGAATTTAAATGACAGATATACTACATTGCATAGAATCAAACCATGACATCAAAGTTCTTACAAAGAAAGGAGTATACAATTTTGTGTTATCGATTCAATCAAACAACATTTACAAAAGCTCAACGATGTAACATTAAATAAAACAAAAGCAAAATAAATCAGTAGAGTATTAGAGATATGGTGTTACAAATGGTTCCGAAAAATTATGAACAGTTCACAAAATACAATTTCATAAGTGTGAAGTTATCCAGCTGTGTAATTGCGTTAACATGTCTCACTGATGTAGTAAAAAAAATGTTTGTTTCTCTGTTAAATAATCAGCTAGCTGTGTAATTCTGTGTTAGAGAAATGTGGTACCGATGTGTAAAGTTGTATAAGCAAATACCATATTAGCTATGGCTCCTAGAGCTTGCCACATGCTTAGTACACAAAGTAAATGTGTACCTCCTGAGGATTAATGTAACTATACCCTCAGTTGTTACAGATTACAGCAACAGAATGAAAAGTCTCACCGAAAACCTTCTTTGTATCTTTGTAATTCAAAAATATTTGAAAGAAAAATGTTTTAAGTACAAAATTTAATCACTCAAATGCGTGTCCTGTAGCGCTACACTGTGTGTCTTGCACTAACACAGTTTCTGTCATTACTTAACGGCAAAAATGTGCCAAGTGTCGTAGTTGTCGTTGTCCATAAGCGTAGTTCTGCAAAAGTCGACGTACTTACCTCATCATAAACAAAAGTGAAAATGCTATGCGTATAGATATCGTAGTTATTGCCGTGACCAAGAAAGTACTATACTGTAACGTATTGTTGTGTTACGGAAAAGTCTGTCTCATTGTAGCTGTACCACAAAAGTTACTAATAAAACATTTTTAATTTCCCAATTAATACAGAAAAACTGTGCAGATACAAAACAGATACAGCCCAAAATCGATAATATAAATGGTGTCACTCATTAATAGCTACATGATATAATTGTGTAGCTGTCAAACAAACCAAATATTAAGTCATATGTAATCTCTGAGAAAGTACTTTAAATAAAGAATGTCTTTTCAAGTATACCAAAATGTTGCATTAAAGTCTCATGTAAGCCTTATAGCCGTTACGTAATCATGTAACCACCAAACAAGAATGTACACACAATAACACTGTGTCATCTATTCACTATAACAATGCGTTCGTAATTACTGTCTAAATACACTCCTGGAAATTGAAATAAGAACACCGTGAATTCATTGTCCCAGGAAGGGGAAACTTTATTGACACATTCCTGGGGTCAGATACATCACATGATCACACTGACAGAACCACAGGCACGTAGACACAGGCAACAGAGCATGCACAATGTCGGCACTAGTACAGTGTATATCCACCTGTCGCAGCAATGCAGGCTGCTATTCTCCCATGGAGACGATCGTAGAGATGCTGGATGTAGTCCTGTGGAACGGCTTGCCATGCCATTTCCACCTGGCGCCTCAGTTGGACCAGCGTTCGTGCTGGACGTGCAGACCGCGTGAGACGACGCTTCATCCAGTCCCAAACATGCTCAATGGGGGACAGATCCGGAGATCTTGCTGGCCAGGGTAGTTGACTTACATCTTCTAGAGCACGTTGGGTGGCACGGGATACAAGCGGACGTGCATTGTCCTGTTGGAACAGCAAGTTCCCTTGCCGGTCTAGGAATGGTAGAACGATGGGTTCGATGACGGTTTGGATGTACCGTGCACTATTCAGTGTCCCCTCGACGATCACCAGCGGTGTACGGCCAGTGTAGGTGATCGCTCCCCACACCATGATGCCGGGTGTTGGCCCTGTGTGCCTCGGTCGTATGCAGTCCTGATTGTGGCGCTCACCTGCACGGCGCCAAACACGCATACGACCATCATTGGCACCAAGGCAGAAGCGACTCTCATCGCTGAAGACGACACGTCTCCATTCGTCCCTCCATTCACGCCTGTCGCGACACCACTGGAGGCAGGCTGCAAGATGTTGGGGCGTGAGCGGAAGACGGCCTAACGGTGTGCGGGACCGTAGCCCAGCTTCATGGAGACGGTTGAGAATGGTCCTCGCCGATACCCCAGGAGCAACAGTGTCCCTAATTTGCTGGGAAGTGGCGGTACGGTCCCCTACGGCACTGCGTAGGATCCTACGGTCTTGGCGTGCATCCGTGCGTCGCTGCGGTCCGGTCCCAGGTCGACGGGCACGTGCACCTTCCGCCGACCACTGGCGACAACATCGATGTACTGTGGAGACCTCACGCCCCACGTGTTGAGCAATTCGGCGGTACGTCCACCCGGCCTCCCGCATGCCCACTATACGCCCTCGCTCAAAGTCCGTCAACTGCACATACGATTCACGTCCACGCTGTCGCGGCATGCTACCAGTGTTAAAGACTGCGATGGAGCTCCGTATGCCACGGCAAACTGGCTGACACTGACGGCGGCGGTGCACAAATGCTGCGCAGCTAGCGCCATTCGACGGCCAACACCGCGGTTCCTGGTGTGTCCGCTGTGCCGTGCGTGTGATCATTGCTTGTACAGCCCTCTCGCAGTGTCCGGATCAAGTATGGTGGGTCTGACACACCGGTGACAATGTGTTCTTTTTTCCATTCCCAGGAGTGTAAGTTCCCTAGGTTCTTGACTGGATAGTTGACTTCAAAACATTGTTGCATGTTAACAGTTTCTAAGTGTGACAAAGCATACTAGTAACATGAAGTAGGAATCTTATAGCAACTACTAATTCAGAAAGCAAATTATCTCTCAATAAAGGGTTTTACATGTGCAATCTGGTATAAATCTTTACTCTTCCTAGTATGCAGAGTTTCAACTTCCACGCAATTATCATGTGGTGTATGTTAATAAAGAATACTGCAATTTTTTTCAAGGTTAGCTTCTATGTTATTTTTCTCAGTGCAAGTGGCTGCCTGCAGTGCGAGTCATTGTCTATTGTCTCTTTGTTGTCACGCGTCGTTACTGGGGTCTGGATATCTAACTTCTATAAATTCACCTTGCCGAGAGGGCCCTGCTCTGTTTGAATCCCACCAGTTCTGATGAAATTCAGTTCTGTCGTTAGGATCATATCGTCTGTTATCATATCGGTAGTTTCTGTAGTTTCTTTCTTATCGGTTAAATGGTGGAGAATTTCTCCCTGAATCGTAACTGCATGGTGGACCATTGTGTGTGAAGCTATTCTGTCTCCCTTGATAATAATTATTTTGGTTCCCATATTGTCTGTTTCTCAGAGAGGTGATCGTTCCCTGTAATTATTATTACTCTGCCAACGGTTGTCATACGGGTGGTGTCTGTTTTGGTCACGATTTGCGTTGCAAGAATAGCCTTGTCGTGGCCAGTTATTATTTCTGTCGTCACGGAATTGTGATGGATATGACCTGTAATTGTTGATCTCCTGGTTTCGCATCCTGTGATTGTCAGTGTCAATTTTCAATTCTTGTAAGAGTCCCTGAAAAGCTTCAGTGTCGTCTTTGCAACGTCCTGCCAAAATAATATCCGTAAATGTTCAAGCAATTTAATTAAGCAGCTGCAAGTAAGTTCTGAAGGGCTGTACGGATTTGTTAAATACTGATTTTTGTGCAACATGTCTTCATATTTTACAGGACTGGAAAATTCAGATTGCTCGAAATGTTTCATCATTATGATGCTATGTTTTAATCAGTCTTGAGCAGCTTGAGACCAATATGCTGAGAGGAAAGCATGATAAAATTCTCCTTCACTGTGACAGTCACGAATGATCGAACGCATTCTTACACCAGGTTCATTTTCCAAATAGCCACACATAAATTCTAATCTGTGCTCTAATGACCAGTTGGGAGGAAAACAATGAGAGAATTGATGGAACCATGCTTGTGAATGAATGTCGTTGCCGGAATTATTAAATGTTTTGAATTTATGTGTAGTAATGAACAGCTTATAGTCAAAATCATCATGATGGCGAGTCGCATATCGGTCATTGTTACGTCGTGTCGGCGGTCCCATCTCACAATTCGGTGCACCTTGCCAATTTCTTTCAATATTTCCAAAATGCCCTGTGTCATTATTTGGTGGCTTTTCCGTATTTCTAACTCCTTCTTCCGGTATTGGAGCGCGAGTGTCCTCTGAAATATGTAATTCTTGTATTACTTGTGCCAACTGATCTTGTACTTCCCGGAGTTCTCTTTTGTGTTGCGTATTAATTTGATTGTGATTTTCTTTCAATTTCCTAATTTGTTCGTACTCTTCTGTGTCAGTAAAGGCAACCGGTCTTGTGTCATTCAGATTATCATCTACTTTCGTAGTTAAATTATTTAGCTGGTTCGAAAGTTCGACTACTTTCTCTGATAATGAACTGATTTCCTCCGTCTGTCTTTCTGAACCAAGTTTCAGGGTGTCCATTTGTGTCGAAAACGTATTTACTGTGTCCTTTAAGTTTTACTGAGTTTTTGCAAGTTGTGTAACCAAATTGGTAGATACAAATGAGTCAGTTTTAGCCCGCAAGGTGTCGTGATTTTCATGAACAATGGTTTGCGGTTCCTTTATAGTTGCTTCGTGATTCTGTAATGCATTTTCATGACGCCACAAATTTGTGTTTTTACGTCATTACAAACTTTTTGACATTTCAATTCGATTTTAAATAACTCAGCAGTTAAACGTTCATGTGTTTGTTCAAAGTGGTGTCTAACTTTTGAAGCTGTTGCTGTGTTTGTCACTGGTTGTGTTCTATGGTGTCTAACATTTGAAGCTGTTGCTGCGTTTGTGTCTAGTTTTGCTCCATTAGTTTTTGATTTTGTTTCATTTGTTGCATTAATTGCAATAATAATGTATTAGTGTCCGGAACCTGTTCCTCTATGGTTTTCGGCAGTGCATTTGACCGGCAACATTCGCATTTTGAAAATCAGAAAGTGTGTCTTGGCTTAATTGAGAAAAAAGGTGAGGACGCAAAACCTGAATCTACGGTATTTGCAAGATTTTTTCCTGTCATTTCGGATTCCTGAGGTGAGCTATTGCCGACCGATCGATCGATAATACTTCCCTGTTCACTAATTGTTTCACTGCCTACACCATTATTTGTTGCCTGGTCCACTTCCATATGCACAATTACCCAATTACTATTCTGAATATTTGATAATTCATAACACGGTGGCGCTAACACACTACTCTCTTCTTCACCGTCATTTCTCAGTTTACTTTGGAGCCTAGTATTATGTTTTTCACACGCCATAATTGTCATAATATTTCACACGATAACACAGAAAAGCACAATTTGAAGAGCAAAATAATAAAACACATTAAAATAGCACTGAAAATAATATCTAATTAATTGCAAGCATGGCTGTGAAATAACTGGTGCAAATCTACATGCATTCCACAACTGTTTTCCAGTACAACAATGATAAACTACAAGTACAAAGAAGATTCTCTCTACAATTACGCGCTAGCAATAAACAATAACTACACTAATTACACAATCTATTAGAAAAAATCCGAAGATTCCAATGAGGTATCATCGACTAAGGGTCGACATATGAAACGTCCCTTAGAAAAATTATGAATGACGTTATTTGACACATAAATGCTGAGTAAAACCGTATGTACTCATACAGTTCTCTCTTTACTTATTCTGATCATCATTAAACTGACAGACAATATTTTTTAGCCCAAAGCAATCTGACTTTCAATAATCCCTACAAAAGAATGACCCTTACTAACAATAACCTATACCTTTCATGAATCACTTACCTCACAAAAATCTTCGTTACTCGAACTACTGCAATACAGCGAGCGCAAATACTGCCAGCTAAATAAAAGATTCTAACTACTGAAGGCACTAACTACTGATAGGCATAGTTAGCAATTGAAGAATTTTGATAGAGAACAAACAATGTATTTACCTTAATAGCGTTCAAAAGTCATTATATATATATATATATATATATATATATATATATATATATATATATAATTTTGTGACATCCAATTAAACAAATTTCCTTTTTCTGACGGACACACGTCCAGATCGTCGCTCAAAACTCGTATCTCTTTCCCCACATCGACCACTGCTGGCGGCTCACCTCTAACTGCACAAGGCTACGCGCTGTTCACATCCAACTGCCCAACACTACACTAACGAATACTCCAACAATGCCAACCAGCCACAGACTGCACACAGCACAGTCAGCGATTTTCATACAGAGCCCTACGTGGCGTTACCAACATAAAAACCTAAAAAGCCTACTTACAAAAGTTGCCAATCACTTTTGGGCATTTTTGGCTCATAAACTGGTAGTTCAAACAAGATGTGGCTTAAGTTCGATTGGAGACACACTGTAGTGCAGTAGCGAAATCGTCGTCCTTCTTCCGGTTCCTGTAACTGCTCGTACTTTTCTACTACTTCATGTAGCAGGAGAAAGTTTCGTTTGACGCTGGCCCTACACATCATACACAGCTGGGGGAAGTACAACAACATGCACCTATTTCCATCGATTGGTTGAAACAAGGTCTTGTATTAATTCAGCTCACCCTGTTTCTCCACGGATTGCAGAAGGTGGTAGGTACAGCGCTCTCTAATTTTTGCTCAGTTCTGACTTAAATTGGAATAATCACATGGACAAAATCTGCTGGAAGGAGTGGGCAGAGACTGAGGAACGGTTACAAGATGCAGAGGGGCTGTCTAAAACCACATTGGAGCTTTACTGTATGACGTTCATAGCAGATAGGTTCGAAAAAGGTGACTCGCTTCGAGATATGAGAGTGGCACAAGTATGATTCACTAGTGACTGTAATCATTAAAAAGACATCTCCATAGGATCCAACTTAAGAATATGCTTGAATGGAAAGACTTGATTCCAAATAGCAGACAGCATTTCTACCAGAATGTACTGGTTACAGGATTTTTGCGTTTCTTATTACCTCAGTCCAGCGTTGCAATTTTTATGTGATTCATCACACACCACAGCATCTACTGTATGTAATCATTCTCAGTCAACCATCATGCTATCTCGCCTATAACCCACCGTCTATATTCAATGTCGCGGTATTTGTGTGGAAGACCACCTCATTCGGGAGCAAAATCATACCTTGATTTGCAAAGCTTGTAAAGTTTTTTAACATGGATATCGTTAGCGATACTTGTGTTTGCCTATAGAACCAAGACCAATTTTTATGCAGGTTGATAGTAACATAGATGTTGTGATCGTGTTTTTAATAGCTTGCCACTCAAAAGGTGATTACGTCTCTCCTCCTAAGACACAATGGTACCATTCAAAAGAAAAGCAAATGAGGCATGTCCATTCATCGCTGATTTTCGTGCAATATTGTTTGGTGTCACCAGTATTCAGTTACTGACGAAGTGTTATACTTAATAGGGGACGTATGATAGGTTCGCTGTGAGCAGCAGGCTTATAAAGTGTGTGTTGGGTCAGTGCTCAGTGTTCCAAAATGTGCGATGAAAATCAGTGTGTCCTGTCGTAAGGAAAATATGGATTTAATATGGAAAATTGAGATTTCAGTGCACTGATATCTGCAAGGGGAACGAAGGATTTTTATTATGTGGAAACTGATGTCCATTTATAAGGCATACATAGAAATTTATCTTTCCAGAGCCACAGCCATGAGGAGGGAATAATTCCAATACTTCGCCCACTGTCGTATGTCATCAGATTGAGGCTGCACTCGTAATACTTAATTGTTGTCAAAAAAAAAAAAAAAAAAAAACGGAATTCGAAGCACTGTCCTGAAGATCAGAAACATGGCTGGAATTTTCGATGTCCTACAGCTGCTGGTCTGGAAACGCTGAAAAGCAACAATGGCTGGTGAGGGACAGCATTCCGCCTGTCTGAACCAGAGGAGGATAGTCTGCTTGGACTTGTCTCTGAACAGTCGAACAAGTAAGGCAGCACGTGACTCTCATAAATCGTAGAACTTTCTGTAAATACCTCGCCACCATCTTGTTTGAACCAGTCTGTAGAGGCTCCTGTGCCCTGCATAAAGAATGTCTTGTGGCTCTCTGATGCCATGGAACTTCCTGGGAATGGAGCATTATGATGGGTTCTTACTGAATTTACCCACCAAACTACTGCTGTTGTTGCTGCTTGTTTGGGAGCACTGTCCGCCATTTTCTGCAGATAGACAAATTACAACACTCTCAGTGGCAAAACTATTTTGTACTGATCGAAAAAAAACATACAGCAGTCATATTGCAATGACAACTAAACCACACAAAAGCGGTCTACAGATCTCATGGCAGCTATCGCTAAAGACACTTCCTCAATTACACTCTCTGCTACTGTCGAGGAAAGCTTGAATTTTTCGATGTGATACCGATCTCCAACTGGGTTATATCACCACAAACGATTTTACAAATAAACACATTTCGTATCCTGCACCGTACAATACCATCATTTCACCACCCTGCATATAGCTGTCGACTACCAACAATCATATATATGCTGCGAAGACAGATATATCCCAAAAAAAGTAAGCACATTACTGTATATAGTCGCACTACTAAATATTTCCAGCGAGGCCAATTGGTCATCCACCACAGCCAACGGTCACGAGTCAACGGCCCATCGCACATGCTGGCGTGATGCGCTACTATAGTTGAATTCTTTTATCTTGGTGGCTCGCGCATGCCCGCCCAGACGCGGGAGATTGCTGCGTTGCCTGTTGCACACGACGCACGCGCCAAGAGAAGCAGCGCCATAGTATAGTATAGGTCGCAAGCTTACGTTTAGGGGGGAGCGCGCAGTTCATGAAGTAAAGCCACCACGGCCGCATTAACCCTTTCGCTGCTACAGAGACGTGCTCCCCGCATTCCGCGCTGTGCGCGATTTTGTCACTGCACTGCTCGCCTGTCCTGACACATGGTGTTTCCGACTGCTTTGACACACTTATCATTCGATTCCACATAAATTATTTGACCCAAAAATTAGATTTTTACACATCTTCTTGACTGATACCCTCCCCCCACTTCCTTTGACTGATTGAAGTGCTTTAAAATAAAGCCAAACGCGCCCGGTGTAAATAAAACTTTTATTACAGTCGCGAAAGACGGAATATTTCTCAATATTACATATGACACATATGTGGTACTTAAATTAAATGAGATATTGTTATACAGTAAATTTTATATGAAATTTAGGTACCTTGTCCACATTTCATTCCCAACATTGTGGCAACTAAAATCGACCATACGGAAAGTATACGCTATGGACTTTTACCTCTGCAAACTCTTCAAAATTTCGTGCAATGGTTTACTATATTTAATGCTGCACAATAACTGGGTTGAACATCGAAACAAAATTAAGTCATTTATGGGGGGATGGTATCAGTCAAGAAGATGTGCAAAAATCTAATTTTTGGGCCAAATAGTTTTTGTGAAATCGAATGATAAGTGTGTCAAAGCGGTGGGAACACCATGTGTCTGCACAGGCGAGCAGTGCAGTGATGACAAAATCGCGCACAGCGCGGAATGCGGGGAGCACGTGACTGCAGCAGCGAAAGGGTTAATGAAGAGACAAAGCACTAGAAATTTCAAAAAATTGCATTGAAACGAATAAAATTCGTGAAGTAAGACACTTCGATATTGTTTTTAAATAAAGAAAATTTTTAGCATCGCTCAAGGTTCGAACGCTTTACCTTTCACTGAATAACCCAACGCCTTAATTGTTACGCTAGCGCAGCTCGTCCTGCAATGTCTCTCCATAAGGTCTCTAACAGGTCACGCAAAATTCTGACAAACTGTTGGTATGCCTATGAATTACTAGCACTTCGTCGAAGTACAATAGGAAATAAACAATTACCGCTGTTCTTTATTACGAAAAAGCGGTTCGTGAAATTGATACAAACACCTTTCCTTGCTATCGCCTGAATTAAGAGTCTTATTGCTTGTTTGGTTTAATTAATTAATAGAAAATGAAGCAATTGGTATAAAGAATGGTTTTTCTAAACTTTCAAAAAACAAAGTCTGCTGTCAAGACATTGCTTTTGTTCTATTACTTTATTTATGACTGAACGTTTCTAAAACTGAAGACACTCGTCCGTGCTCTGCTCTGCTGTCGAGATCTGGCAACGTCGTTCTCTGTTCATTGGCTGACTGTGTTTTGTGACGTCAGATGCGCAGAACGAACCTAAACTCGGCCGCCAACATAAATGACGCGCACTTTAGAGTGCCCTCTGTGGACCCTTGTCACTCTCTGAACTGGTGTATAAAGGCTGGGCTGGTTCCTTGCTTGCTGCTATGTTCAGCCACCTCCAGACTCCGGGATTACATGAACATATGTATTTTAAATGGTTTGCCAGAATGTAGTACCAGTTACGCGATAATGCTCGATATCAAGCACATAGCAGTATGCTACCGATCGATTGCACAGTATAATTCCAAAGATAAAGAGTGGAAATTTATTTCTAGAAACCCGAAACTTTAACGAGGTCATTATGTGCGATGTGCTACAAACCACGGAGTAACTAGAAACTTACCTCGTCTGGGAATATCTTTAAGTGAAAATTCGAAAATAGAGGAAACTGATAGTTCCAATCATATTTTTTAATGAATACCGATTTCAATGAAATAACAGGTTCCAAATCATCCTTGAACTTTCTGAAGTCAACTAAGGTCTTTCTAATGTCTAGAGAATTAGTGAACATCTCTTCCACATGAATTTCACCCTCTAAATGCACAGAACACACACATCACAATCGATGTTCTCTCAATCAAACAAAGACAGGAAACGGGGAAAATGGCAGTACAAGCACTCAACCGGCAAATTTGCATGGGAGGGAATAATTGTCCAGTGCAAACACATGCCCTGATTGAATCTTCTCAAATTTCCAGAGAGAATACTACCGACAGATCCGATCATGAAGGTGTCCCAACGCACACTGAGTATTAGTTCGCTACTCACCCGCCTAGAGGGCGACATGGTTAGGTCAGCTGCTCATTGTACCCCAGCCTGCCCAGTTCGCGCAGCTTTCGCCACATGCCGGAAATGTCAATCGTTCCAGCCAGGGGCTACCTCCGCCATGCGCCAACCACATGCCAGGCAGAATCGTCTTAGAAAACCAGCCACATACAAGGTGCGACAATAAAGTAGTGAGACTGATGTGAAAAAAAATTTGCTTCACGTTTTAGTCAAGTTTAGTGTTGTCTCCTTCGAAGTAGTTCCCTTCTGACTGCACACACTTATTTCAGCGTTTCTGCCATTGATGGTAACATTTCTGGAACTCAACTTCTGTAATATCCTCCAAGACCCTCGTCACAGATTTTTGGACATCTTGTGTTGTTTGAAAGTGGTGTCCCTTGACCACCGTTTTGGCTCTTGGAAATAGAAAAAAGTCACACGGAGCGATATCTGGTGAATAAGGTGGCTGTGGTAGTACTGAAATCTGTTTTGAGGCTAAAAATTGCTGTACTGACAGAGCAGTATGGGATGGCGCATTATCGTGATGCAGAATCAAATTATCAGCAATGTTGGCATGGACACAAAGATCTCTTTTATGAAGTCTTTCTAAAATTTCTTTGTAGTAATATTGGTTAACTGTTTGTCCAGGAGACACCTACTCTTTATGAGCAATTCCCTTTGAATCAAAGAAGCACATAAGCATGCATTTCACTTTTGACTTTGACGTGCGAGCTTTTTTTTAGTCTGGGTGATCCCTTTGAGCATCATTGCGTACTTTGGCGTTTTGTCTCTGGATCGTGCTGAAAAAACCAACTTTCATCACCAGTGATAACATGGCTCAACAATTCTTGATTGATTTTCATTTGCTCTAATAGTTCGGCCGCCCATTTTTCCATTTTTCCCGCTGTTGTGGTGTGAGATTTTTGGGGATTCGAAATATGTCATGAAATTCTCGCTGTTCTGGTTTTCCCGTCTGTGCTTATACACCAGTGAGCTTCGAGAAGTGAGGAAAATAACGTCCATGACAACCAGCAGCAAATATAAACTAACCTCTCTCAGCGTTCCAGAAACGAGATGAAGAGCACAGCAGCTCTTTGACTTAGAAATTTTTCTCTCTCTGACAGTGCCTTCAAACAAGCAGCTAAAATTCGCGAAGTGGTGAGCATCCTATCTAGAATTATGGAGATATTTATCTCCAATTCCCAATATTTTCTTTTTGGCATGTAAAATCGCATATTGCAGCTGATATCGGTTTCTTTTTCCCACAAAAGTATGTGAAGTGTCTCAGGGAGGAAGGCTGTGGGCTTTCACAAGTGCGCTGCGTTATTTTTAGAGTCTGTGTTCGAGTGTGGCGGTATACATTGCAAAACTGAAGCAGCACTACGATGCAGCGATCGTTTTTGAAAGTCTATTTAGAAACCTATTTACATGGATTAAGTAACTACTGAGCCAGCTCATTCTCAAAGTCAAGGGAAGGCTTGGTACTTCCCACAAAAGGGCGGGCAGTGTCTCAGGGATTGTTTCACAAGCGTGACGCGATGTTTTTTAGAGTCTGTGTTCAAGTGCGTGGTGGCATTCCTCGAAATAAAAGGTGTATTTACATCGGAAATTGCTTAAATATTCTTGCATCATCTGGAAAGCTGTCTCTCTCTCTCTCTCTCTCTTACTCTGTTTGTGCAGTGGTACATTTAGTTCCTACAACGTCTTCAAGATATACTTGCGACAATATTCCACACATTGCTTAAGTACCAGATGTAATAACTCCTGATACAGTTCGTGTTCAACAGCAAAGGATACCCGTGCACTAGGGGTGAGATGGGAGTCTTCAGATATTTTCAGCACAACTGGGAGTGCTTAGCATGTGGCCACCCCTGCAACTGCTGCGTCCCAGTGCTCTGAGCCTTGTGCGTGGCCTCTTCCGGCAAGTGTGGAGACTCTGAGACAGGGAGCACATGTGCTGGCGTTGGTGAACATCTTGCCTCTTGCACTTCAGAAGACTAACTGGACTTTTATCAGATGATCTACAGGTACAGCACACGCGTTAATCGACATGCGTTGCGAAGTGTAAGTTAGGCCTATCCTGCTGCATCTTCATTATTTGATGAAGCATATTCATCTTCTTTGTACATTCACCAAATATCATTGCTTTCTAAACATCGTGTAGGTGGTTGTGGACACAGACTTCAGCTGTATCATTACAGCTAATATACCTGTTGAACTACTCCTTCTCCAGCGCAGACATCTCATACATTGAACACACAGTATACAGTAAACAATTAAGTCCATCTTCTGGGGACGCTCAGCACAGACTGAGCGAATTTCCCACCGTTTTTTCCCTGCACCGTCATCTTTGATTACCTCATGAAAGGAGGGGAGGGGAAGGGGGGGGGTGGGAAGGGCAAACAGCACCCTCTTATTGTGTGGTGGTCCTGAGAGCTAGGTCAGTTGGACTCTGGATTTCAAGGTGAGCACACTGGATGGAGCTACTGTCTAAGATAACTCAAATTGTTTAAATAAACAATATACTGTAATGCATACCAAATAAAGAATTACATCCATCCTATCCAGCAGCCCAGCACATCCTGAGTCCCTTTCCTGCCAATTTCCCTATGGTGGAAGGGAGAGGAGGGGAGAGGACAGGGGTTGTGGGAGGGGAAGGTGCAGTTAGGTTAGTGGAGGTAGCTCAATTGACCTATTTTCCCGCCAAGATTCGAACTACCCTCCATGACGTCAGTGGGACATTGCCACATCTATGGTCGCCATTTTGGATCCGCCATTTTGAAAAAAATTGGCAATAATGCAATGTGGGGTAGCACTCTCTTTTTCCTACTACACGTGTTCTCCTCTTCTCACGCTAATTAGTGGACAAAATCACTTTCCAAGATCAAGCAAAATTCGTCGGAGAATATTATGCTCCTCCACTGTTGCTGACCCCACCAACGTTCTCCCACACCAACGACCCCCCTTCTCGGCTATGGCGGGATTGATTCAAAAATGACTCTAAGCACTGTGGGACTTAACATCTGAGGTCATCAGTCCCCTAGACTTAGAACTACTTAAACCTAACTAACCTAAGGACATCACACACATCCATGCCTGCAGCAGGATTCGAACCTGCGATCGTAGCAGCAGCGCGGTTCCGGACTGAAGCGCCCAGAACCGCTCGGCCACAGAGGCCGGCGGCGGGGAGAAATGGGATGCATTTAATAGTCTCCCGAGCGTACAAAGCAGCCTGATTTAATCTCCATGAGATGTTTCTCGAAGAGACACGTGCACTGGTAGCCGATGCAAGATTTGCATCGATATGTCTCTGAGTGAGATGACTGTTTCTTATCGCCACTAGGGCCACTTATCGATCCTGTTGTGGTATGGACGATGACTACCAGCAAGCTTTTTCCACCTTCAACGGCTTTTTTAATCGCTAGAGGACACTTCTAGACACATCCATTACTGAGGGCACAGTAGGCACACTTCCGCTGGCTTCTAGCTCTCCAACTGCTGTAGGCACTCAGATGATGTCCTGCACACAAATTTTTGTACCACACGCAATGTCGTACTAATCGTCTCCGCAACACTCTTCCTCAAACAGCATATTGCATAAACTGTCGAATGCATACAGAGCGCTCGGGCACAGGCTTCGCCGCAGTTAACACGTCCCGCCTTCTACATTTCCTTTTACTATCATTGGTCGGGTGTTCCGTAGCAACTGTGGGTCGCTTCGTAGCATTCGGCAGTTATTCCTTAGCAAGTTCAGTTACTTCTTAACACTTCTCCTTTGAATGTACATACCAGTCACCCGCTATTTGGAACACATCGTATATGAATAAATCACGCAGTGATCCAGACAAATACTTCTTTTTTACTATTAGTTTACCGATCCTGCTCCGAGATACTATACAACGGAGAAATATGACGTATGATGAGTAAATAGAAAACGCAGAGCAGGGAGTGCAGTTCGACTCGCGGCGCAGAGCTAGGCTCTTCGACCGCGTCGTAGTACTCGCGGGTGTCCTGCTTCGGGTCGGGCTGCACCTTGTGGTAGTTGAGCGAGAGGTTGAGGTTCTCGGCCATGGGCAGCTGGTCCCAGTAGCGCAGGCGGACGTCGACGCCAGGCAGGTGCAGCCGCGGGCACGCCCTCAGGCGGTCCCCCCTGCGCTGGTCGCCGCGCAGCTCCACGAACCACGGCTGGTCCTCAGACGCCGCCGGCCACACCGCGCCCGCAGCGTCCGGACTGCCCGCCGGCCAGCACTCCGGCTCTCCGCTCGGCCGTACGCGATTCGCCACTGGGTACCTGCAGCACGCAGCACACACGGCACTCTCATACGACTACATCAGCACACCACAGGCAGACTCAATTTTCTCATGTCGGCAAATGAGGAGTGATTTGTTTTACTTGGTAAAAACTTTCTAAAGCCAAGACAGCGTGAAAATTTCCTTTGTTTCGACAGTCTTTGCTGTCATCTTCAGGTCTTCAAGATTTTTAGTTAACAAATGTATTCATTTTGAGTTGGACCTCACACCACTTTGTCATATAGAAAACATGTAGCACACTATAAAGGGTGAGCATCAATAAAATGGACACACTGCAGGGACGGATTCCTGACTGGAAATTGAAGAAAAAGGTCCGATGAACATGTGTCCGGAAATGCATCTTTGCCATGGTAGATAGCGCTGACGAGTGGAAGTTTCTCACAAGCGTGTTCTAACCAAACTGCGTGCCTACGGAGCATCGCCTCAGTTGTGCGACTGGATTCGTGATTTCCTGTCAGAAAGGTCACAGTTGGTAGTAATAGACGGAAAGTTGTCAAGTAAAACAGAAGTAATATCCGATGTTCCCCAAGGAAGTTTTATAGGCCCTCTACTGTTCCTCATCTGTATTAACGACATACGAGACAATCTGAGCCGCCGCCTTAGATTGTTTGCAGATGATGCTCTCATTGACCGTCTTGTAAAGTCATCAGATGATCAAAACGACTTGCAAAATGATTTAGATAAGATATCTGTATGCCGCGAAAAGTGGCAATTGACCCTGAATAAAGAAAAGTACGACGTTATTCACATAAGTACTAAAGAAATCAGCTAAATTTCGATTACGCGATAAGTCACACAAATCTGAAGGCTGTAAATTCAGCTAAATACTTAGGGATTACAATTACAAATAACCTAAATTGGAACGATCAGGCCGGCTGGTGTGGCCGAGCGGTTCTAAGCGCTTCAATCTGGAACCGCGTGACCGCTACGGTCGCAGGTTCGAATCCTGCCTCGGGCATGGATGTGTGTGATGTCCTTAGGATAGTTAGGTTTAAGTAGTCCTAAGTTCTAGGGGACTGATGACCTCAAATGTTAAGTCCCATAGTGCTCAGAGCCATTTGAACCATTTTGGAACGATCGCCTAGATAATATTGTGGGTACAGCAAACCAAAGACTGCGATTCATTGGCAGAACACTTAGAAGGTGCAACAGGTCTACTAAAGAGACTGCTTACACCACGCTTCTCCGCCCTATGCAGGAGTACTGCTGTGCAGTGTGGGATCCGCATCAGGTGGCACCGACGGATGACATCGAAAAAGTAAAAAGAGGGGCAGCTCGTTTTGTATCATCGTGAAATAGAGAAGATAGTGTCATCGACATGATACTTGAATTCGAGGGGCAATCATTAAAACAAAAGTGTGTTTCGTTGCGACGGGACCTTCTCATGAAATTTCAGTCACCAGTTTTCTCCTCCGATTGCGAAAACATTCTGTTGGCACCCACCTACATAGGGAGAAATGATCATCACGATAAAATAAGAGAAATCGGGGCTCGCACAGAAAAAGTTAAGCCCTCGTTTTCCCCGCTTGCCGTTCGAGAGTGGAATGGTAGAGAGACAGCTTGAAGGTCGTTCATTGAACCCTCTGCCAGGCACTTTATTGTGAACAGCAGAGTAATCACGTAGATGTAGATGCAGATGTAGACCACGTGCCGAGTGTTCCTTGTGTGTTGCAGGCTGTGTGACTGGCTTACTGTATGCAGCAGAATAGTCCGGTATTCATGGCGGGAACAAGCCGAGATGGTATTTATGTCGGCGGAGGTTCGAGTCCTCCCTCGGGCATGGGTGTGTGTGTTTTTCCTTAGGATAATTTAGGTTAAGTAGTGTGTAAGCTTAGGGACTGATGACCTTAGCAGTTAAGTCCCATAAGATGGCGGCACGGCTATACCAAAACAAGTACGCTCACAGGCACCAATCACATCACGCCCTTTTTGGGCGTGTATGTGATCACGGGTCCTTTCAGACACACGAACAAGCAAGGGAGTAACGGACTGCGCGTACATCGGATTTGGAGGACTGGGTTCCACAGGATATTGGGACGAACCTTACTACAAGCTCCAGGCGAGTGGCCCACCAACATGGTGTAAGCCAAAGAACGATTATGTGTATCCTGCGTGGCAACCGCTACCGTCCCTATCACCTGAAATCCCATGGAGGCATCTTTGAACATCTGTTGTGACGTGCATGCAGTGCAGCTCTCTACTGTGTTAAGGGATGATTTATTTTCACTGCACGCAACCTTCCATTTCAGGACACGTATTCACAGGACCTTTTTCCCTCCATTTCCAGTCACCAATTCGAGCCTGTAGTTTGTTGGTTTAGTCACAAATAAAACATTTAAATAATGTACTATCTGTTATCAACATGACAGCTTCTCGTGATGCCCAACTCAAAAAGAACACATTTATAACAAAAATTTGTGAAGATCTGAAGGTGAGGTAAAAGTCTGTCGAAACGTGTTGTTCGTAAATAAAATTTTTTTTTTTTTGCGATATTCGCTTTAGAAAGTTTTTACCAAGTCAGCAAGCCACCTATCGGTGTGTGGCGGGGGATGCCTCTGATGTCGCTAACTGATCCCCCCCCCCCCCTTTCCCTGTTCCTCTCGCTAATGGTGCATGAGAAGAATAATTGTCGGTAAGAATGATTGTCGGTACGTCTCTGTAGTGGCTCTAATTTCTCGAATTTTCAAGTCGTGGTCATTCGGCGAGATGTATGTGAGAAGTAATATGGTGTCCAATTCTTCCCGGAAAGTGCTCTCCCGAAATTTCAATGGTAAGTCTCTCCGTGATGCACAACGTCTCTCTTGTAGCATCTGCCACAGGTCTTTGTTGAGCATCTCTGCAACGCTCTCGCACTGAAATAAAAATTTCCGTGACGATACGCGCCACTCTTCTTTGTAACTTCTCTCTCTATCTCTCTCTCTCTCTCTCTCTCTCTCTCGTCTATCAATCCTACTCGATAAGGGCCGCAGACTGATGAACAGTACTCAAGAGTCAGTCGAACGAGCACCTTCTGAGCCACTTCTTTCGTGGATGAGTTACATTTAACATTCTACCCATTAATCTCAGCCTGGTAGCTGCATTTCCTACCATTTGTTTTATGTAGTCCTTCTCGACATTGAGGAAGAAAGATGAAAGAAGATTGGAGGCACTAGAAATGTGGATTTGGAGAAGAATGGAAAAAGTGAAATGTGAAGACCGAGTAAGGAATGAAGAAGTATTAAGAAGAGTTGGAGAAGAAAGAATCGTGCTGAAAGTCATCATAAAGAGAAAACGGAACTGGATTGGACATTGTTTGAGGAGGGACTGTTTATTGAAGGAGGAATGGAAGGAATGGTGGAGGGAAAAAAGAGAAGAGGAAAAAGAAGATATCAAATGCTGGACGATATCAGAGGAGGCAAATATTCAGAAATGAAAAGACTGGCTGTGGACAGACAAAAGTGGAAGAGGCTTAACCCACGACAAGACCTGCCGTAAGGCAGAATACCATACTACAACTCCTCTATGTAATGTCGCTCTGGATAGTTACTCCTAGGTGTTCTACGATAGAGAGTTTCCAATAATTTGTCATCAAAAGGAGCAGTTGTACAGCAGCGTATTTCTTTGCCACCTCTCCCCCAGCACAGGCCATGAGGGCCCAAAGGTAACGACCGACCGCCGTGTCATCCTCGCCCACAGGCGTCACTGGATGCGGATATGGCGGGGCATGTGGTCAGCACACCGCTCTCCCGGCCGTATGTCAGTTTAAGAGACCGGAGCCTCTACTTCTCAATCTCGCTTTGCCTCACAAGGACTGAGTGCACCCTGCTTGCCAACAGCGCTCGGCGGATCGGATGGTCACCCATCAAAGTGCTAGCCCAGCCCGACAGCTCTTAACTTCGGTGATCTGACGGGAACCGGTGTTACCACTGCTGCAAGGCCGTTGGTGGATTTCTTTACCTACATGTGCGCAATATGTTAGATTTATTCACGTTCAGGCTCAAGAGCCTGCACCATTCATCAGCCCTCTACAGGTCATTCTGCAAACTGGTACAGTCCTCTGGCGTTGTTGCTTTCTTATAGACAATTGCATCACCTGCGAACAGTCTTACAGAGCTTCCGACGCTTCCTACGAGATTATTTATACACATTGTAAACATAACGGTCCGATCACACTTCCTTGCGGTACTCCGGGAAGTGCCTTTACGTCTCTCAGTTGTTTTTTTTTTCGTTACGAGCGACATGTGGAGTTCTATCTGCGAGGAAGTCTTGAATTCAGTCGCACATCTGGTCCGATACTCGGTAAGCCCATACTTTATTTGCTAAACGGCAGCGCACGACAGTGTCAAATGAAGGAACACAGCATCAACCTAAGCGCCGTTGTCTGCAGCACTATGGGTCTTACGAGTTACGGAGGAAACTGAGTTTAACAGGATCTCTGTTTGCGGAATCCATGTGAATTTTATAGAAGAGATATTCGTTCTCGTAAAACGTCATAATTCTTGAGCATAAAACATGTTCCGTAATCTACAAAAGATTACATCAACGATATGGGCCTGTAATGATTTGCACTTGTCCTGCGACACTTCTTGAATGCGGGAATGACCTGCTGTTGGGTCTCTATCCCGAGAAAATGAGTCACATGTATCATCTGAGGACAAAGAGTACAGATGACAGCTCCGCCACTGCACTGCCCTGTTATACCTTGTGTACGTGATACTACCGCCGTTTGTGTATGTGCATATCGCTATCCCGTGACCTCTGTCACCTCAGTGCACTTTGGTAGTTATACGAGTACATGTAGCAACCGAAATCACTCGAACCAGCTAAATTAACTACAAATGTTGTAGAGGTGAAACCTCACGCGTTTCAAGATTCAAATGCGGTTTCCACGAACTAGATTACACAAACCCAAATTGGACTAGGTCTCCGTGGTTCAAAAAATGGTTCAAATGGCTCTGAGCATTATGGGACTTAACATCTGAGGTCATCAGTCCCCTAGAACGTAGAACTACTTGAACCTAACGACATCACACACATCTATGCCCGAGGCAGGATTCAAACCTGCGACCGTAGCGGTCGCGCGGTTCCAGACTGAAGCGCCTAGAACCGTTCGGCCACACCGGCCGGCCTAGGTCTTCGTGAAGAGAAGTAATACTGTAGTAGATGACAAAGTGAATACTAGAATACAACATGTTAATGTACAAAATGTGAGCTGTTGAAATCGAAATAAAATGCAACAATTGTGAAACAAGACTGGGATAGTCTGTACGGTACTTTAACACAGAAGTAAAGAGGTGTTCGCCAGGTGAAACAGTTGTGGCGTGCTGGCCTTGAGATACTTGGTGTCCCTGTTTCCAGCCGGCAACCATCCTTCGACGCTCGTTGCCCAAAGAGCTAGTAGTCTCAAATGAATGGAGATAAAACGGAAATTCTTCACAAAACTAATGTAATAAATTAGATATAGCGTATGCAACTGGAAAAGTCTGAAGAGCGTAGTAAAACTATTTTAAGATAGTAAAGTACCAACATTTATCTGCGCCAGTAGGTATAGAGGATAAATCACTGGTATAGTCAGTTTCTAAAATTTCCAGAACCTCTTAAGATATCGTAATTCTCTTTTGCCTCAGATTAACTGAAGGATAGTTACGATGCACAGTTTCTTTTCGAAACAATGTTGATTACAGAGACCTCGGTAAAACTTTTTTATTATATGGTATCACAATAATTTCTGCAAATACTATCGTAGATCTGAAAGATATTGATGTTACGTCTGTTTATTCTCCGAAATGAGATAGCTATTTTTTAGAAAGTAGGATTTCTCGTTTATGAACATGAAACTGATTACTGTCTTATGAGGAAACTGGTAATATCATCGTGTTCTTTTGATGCAGCCACGAGACACCAACTTCTAAGTACAAATTCGAGAAAGCAAACAGAATGCAAAACTAAATTTACTCTGTGTCCATTTTGCACCGTCGTTGTAACATTCCGCTTCCCTCTTATCTGATGCGATGTATTTCTTTACCAAGATGTGAATTCAAGTACTTCCACTTAAGATAGTTATCATTTTAATGTCCAAAACAGAGGAATGCTCATGTCTAAGTACTGAAATTTTTCCAAAACTAGACCGGCCGCTGTGGCCGAGCGGTTCTAGGCGCTTCAGTCCGGAACCGCGCTGCTGCTACGGCCGCAGGTTCGGATCCAGCCTCGGCCATGGCTGTGTGTGGTGTCCTTAGGTTGGTTAGCTTTAAGTAGTTCTAAGTCTAGGGGACCGATGACCTCCCATAGTGCTTGGAGCCATTTGAATCTCCGAAACTAATTTCGTATTTCCGAGAATGACATGTCGTTGAATTCGTCTGTATTAAATCTTGGATGCTTGGAGTAGAAATTATTACAGTCGTATTTGAAGGGGAAAAATGATACGGCTCTCTCTGTAAGTAATATTGTTTTCACAAGAGACTGTACCTCGTTTAGAGAGGACTTCCTTGTAGTTCGGCTGGGTCAAAAACAGAATCACAGATCTGCTCAGTTCTCCAGAACACACGAGACATAGCCATACACAGACAGACTGTCCCGCAGCAAGGCTAGGCTCCAGAGTGACGCAACATACTCGCAGTGATCCTCGGACGCCATAGAGTGCCACGCAACACGGACTATGTTATGCGTCCACCATAACGTCACGCAGCTGGTTCCCAATTGAACATTCGTCCGCCAAACGCTGATACAAGCGGACGCAAGACTCTACCACGTGTATCGACATTTAGTTCGACAGCATCAACATCACGCCTCAAGACAGTATTAGGACTGTCTACAGTCGCCGCTCAGAAGAGCCCAATTGGATATTCTTCAAGTTATACAGGGTGTCCCAGGAGGACTGGTCATTATTCAATGGTATGAGAAGTACGGTCATTTGAAGCAAAAACTTCATATGGACATTTGCCCTATTCTGAACGGTTTCCAAGATTGAACACATTTAATGACATTTGTTTTCGGGCTAGTGGCGTGCACATACGTGTCTTACCCCTGTCGTCTTTGGCTTTTTATTCTAGGCCAACTTACCTCGTCGCTTTCAACTTCTTTGCTCGAAATGTATTTCTGCCATTAAACTAACCCGTTGAACGCGCAGTTGATCACGGTGTGTTAGGAGTGAACTAGTGCGAGAGACTGACAGTGTATCAAAGAGAAGCATGGGTTACCTGTGTTTATGCACGCGCTGGCTAAAATGCCACACATCTACACTAATGAAGAATATACAGTTATGGAGTATGTTTACGGCTTCTGCGATGGCGGTGCTCTTGCCGCAGACGACGAATAGCGTCGGCGCTTTACGACACGTTGAGTTCCTGCCGTTCAGGCCACGTCTGTCAACACGTCTTCCTCTGCATGAAAGCAGCGACCAAGTCTCCGAGGCAGAGCCGAAGTACCTCAGTCTGCAGCCCTTGCTTGTTCTCTGAACTGGCACCAATAAAACGACCAATAAAACGGCTATTTCGACATGTACGCCCAGCGAGCTTCTCATCGCCCAGCTGCAGCTGTAACTGCCCAACAAAACATTCTACAAGACATAAAATGAGTGCTGTCACATCAAATTAATCCGTACAGCTAGGTACCAGTGAACTCAGTATGGAACCACTGTCAACGGTCTTTCTTTAGCATATAACTGGTAACAGTGCCTTTCTAATTAGATACAAGTGCCCTAACTGCAAAGGTCCTCATGATCTGAGTAATTAAAATGAAAGAAACAGTGTTTCAGGTAGTTACAGAAAGGGAGAACCCCTGAAATTTTGACAGCGAACCACTCCACGCCTCTCTTGTAGTATCTGTCACTGGAGCTGGATGAACAATGTCGTGATGCTTTTGCTCTTACTAAACTAAATTGCGAGAAAACGCGTTGCTTTTCTTTGGACCTTCTGTATTTCTGCTGTCAGTTCTGCCTAGTGGGAGTCCCAAATTGATGAGCAACACTCAAGAAGGGATCAAACGAGTGTTTTGTAAGCTACTTCGTTCGTGAGTGGATTACATTTAATGAGGATTCTTCCAATGAGTCTCGCTCTGCCATCGGATTTTCCTACGATTAGTTTTATGTGGTCGTAAGTCTTTACACCGTTGCACATGCTTAAGCCAAGATTTTCAATGGACGTGGCCGCTTTCAGTTATTTTTTGAGAACTGTTTAATCATAGAATACTTCGGAGTATTTATGCACAATGCGTTTCAGTTGTTTATACTGACTAGTGGACCGCGCCTACGAGGGTCGGGAACGGCGTGAAGCATTTACATTAGCGTAGTTGCCAGGTAGCGGAAACGACAATGCGAGGATCGTGGGGTCAAGTCCCTTTGCATAAACTCTTTTTATTTCAGTTTTTGCATTGCTTACATTGCAGATCAACGAACAATGGTCAGTATATGATATTTCTTAATACTGTCATAAAAGATATCAAAGAGAAAGGTAAGGTACAATTTGGGATTGCAAATAAATTTTTAAGAAAGGATTGTAGTTACAGCGTCCACGACGAAACTGCAGATAATTTTCCAAGAAGAGATTGTGATTACAGCGTGACCGTTATTCCTCCGCAGCTGCATGCAAACGATAGGTTCCCGGAGCAGGTAAAATCGTCCCATCGAGAGAGAAAACGAATTCACATACTGAGAAGACTGGTTCAAAATACATTCCGTAGTAGACTGGGAGGCGTCCATCGATTAGATCTCACCGTGAGGCTGCATGCCGATCGTGTACTGTGCTAACTCGAAATTCTACAAATAATCCCCGTGATATGACTCCAATACGCAATATCTGACTTTTAAACCCTTGAAGAATCCCTCTTGAAGAACCATGCCAGGTGAGGTCGCACACCGTAAATGTAATGAGAATAAATTTAACAAACAGCACAAATATAATCCACCATTGGAATGACTGGGTTGAGGGGACTGGCGTGTAATTTTTAACTGAAAGCCAGAAATACTGTACAGAATGAAACGAATTTCTATTACTACTACGTTCTTACATTAATATCTGAGTACGCACGATGAGGTGGTGCCTCCAGATTAATTACGGCACAGTGTGCATAGATAAAAATGACAACTAACACAAAAGTACTAGTTTTTTCCAGTTTTCAATACGGATTGGCACCTCTCCTATCACTGACAGAGCGCACGAGATTCTAGTTGAATTACCTATCAACATGAAGGTTATTGACATACAGAAGAAAACTACACTTTGAACACGCACTGCGCTGCATATATGGCCGAGAACCAGTCCCTCTGTACCTACCTCGGCAAGAGCGAGTCGAATACGGACAGAGCCGCGGATATTTATCCTGTGATGTTCTCTGCAACGTCGAAACGACAGCAGGTGCCCCCCGCCCCCCCCTCCCCTCCCCCCCCACATTGGTGTCGAGATGTGGATCAGCATCTTGTTGCTGCTGTAACTGCCCCACGTGTGATGGGCAAAACTAATGTCCGGGCTGCCGAACGAAATACAAAACTTCGCCATCGCTCAGTCAAACGGGTCGGAGGAAAAGCGACCCTTGCGCTTCGAATCCAAAATGCAATTCCTCAATTTCTGTAGCTACGAGACAGACATGGTGCTCCGCGCCAGGACGCGTCTAATATTAACAATTTTCTTATGAACTACCGAATCACCGACATCAAGATTTTCTGGGTATGGTACGGCGTCATATTGTATAAAACTACTGTTGGAAAGCCGGCCGCTGCGGCCGTGCGGTTCTAGGCGCTTCAGTACGGAGCCGCGCTGCTGCTGCGATCACAGCTTCGAATCCTGCCCCGGGCACGGATGTGTGTGATGTCCTTAGGTTAGTCAGGTTTAAGTAGTTCTAAGTCTAGGGACTGATGACCTCAGATGCTAAGTCACATAGTGCTCATAGCCATTTGAACCATTGGAACTGTTGGAGGAAACCAACGTTTCTGCCACGGTTGCAGCGACCTTCTTCTGGTCTACTGGTGCGTTCTACCAATGCTGTGTCCCTTATATTTTGGTATTAATGTTCACTGCGCATGCCAATTACATCACAATTTTAAAAGACAGTTCATTTCATTGGTCACTTAAGGAAGCTAGGACGCACCAGTAGACCCAGAAGAAGGCCGCTGCAACCGTGGCGTAAACGTTGGTTTCCTTCACCAGTAGTTTTACACAATATGACATGGTACCATATCCAGGAAACTTTTATGTCGACTGACTCTGGCCGCGGAAGCCTCCGCTGTTACATTACCCAATCACCGTCACTTCCGCCCGCTGCCTGGATGCCCAGCGGCTGTCCACTCAGCATTGCTTTTGGGAGGCACCCATTGTCTGAGGCAAGTGGCCCGAGTACCACACCGGCGCCGTTTTCTGAATTCGTGGAAGGTCCCTCTGCTGCCCGGCGAAGGCGCCACCGTGTCTGGTACGGGCATCCGGTCTAGGGTAAGATCAAAGGGACGCCTCTGCACAGGATGCCGACACGGTCGGCCCTCTCAGGGAGTGTTGTAAAAATCTCACCTCGACAGCTCAGCACCAAGTCCAGTTCCAGTGGTTTCCGGCACAGAACTCTTACAAGGAAAAGTTTTTCAAAATACTTGATTTTTACTGTAGTGTAGCTTGGCTCAATGTGCGTTTTAACATACCTGTTATTTTAATAGACCTGTGATAGTTATAATCATGCGTGCGGAACCCTTAACTTGATCTCCGCACTTTGCTAGTTACCATGGCAACTCTCAATTCAGTAATAAAAATGAAAATTGGCGGATAATGTGAGCCCTGCACGTGCAGCGCATGGCCCAGATAGGACGTCATCTTGCAGCATCACATTATCCATCCAATATTTGGCGAAGTGATACGTTACGCGTGGTTTGATGCCAAACTGTCTGGTGAAGCAGAACCTTTTATTAATGTAAATCAAGTTTTTTATTCTATAGTAACTTTGAAACGACCATGTATTTGTAAAAAATGTTCAGATGCGTGTGAACTCCTAAGGAACCAAACTGCTAAGGTGATCAGTCCCTAGACTGACACACTACTTAAGCTAACTTATGCTAAGAACAACACACGCACCCTTGCCCGAGGGGGGGAGTCGAACCTTCGGCGGGAGGAGCCGCGCAATCCGGAACATGGAGCCTCAAACAACATGGCCACTCCACGCGGCTAATTGTAAAAATGCGGCGTTTATAACGTATGCAAAATGCTAACACAATTACTGCCTCTCAATGTTTTTCGATGCATAAAAGCCCAAAACGTGCAAATCATCAACTGTAAAATAATGAAAGTTTCCATTTTCACAAATACACGAAGTTCTCGTATACGCCGTGCAATCCCTTTCTGGAATTTAGGTTGCAATTTTCCTAGGCCATTTCTTTTCATACCTTTTATTAAAAAAAGTAATAAATACAATATATTGAGCGTTATATCGGTTCATTTACAATCTAAGTAATGTATAAACGGAAAATATAACAAGTTTCTTCATAGGGACACGATCGCAAGACCTTTGGATTAGCGTTCTGTACCCTTACCGCTCGACAACTTCTTCACTAACACATATATCTCCTTCGTCGACTCATCCGCCACAAAAGGGCTTTTTTTTTTTTTCAAACGCTTGGTCATATGAAACTGCAATTTCTGTCATTTCAATCTCTGGCCAAGCCCTGCATATAACATAAATGTGCACGAAATCCGTGTTGACGAACAGGCGCCGTCCCCTTGCGACTGTCAGCAGCCCTGCACCAAGCATCCATCCTCTGCAAGTCCGCCTGCATTTCTGATAAAATTTTCTGTTATTCCGACTTCTCTGTATACAACAGCATCATCCGCAAACAGTCTCATGGATCTTTAAACATTATCTGCGAGATTATTTACGACGGACGTTCAGTAATGTAACATATTTTTTTCTCAGTCAGTTTCGTTTGAAAAAAAAAAGCGGAATTTGCCGCGGTACATCATGGAATATTCCTACTTCAGCTTCTACATTTTATGAACTTCCGACGGGTGGCGGTGCTATACGCTGCCTTGAAAACGACGTCTGTAACGGCGATGCGTTCAAAGAGGAGAGCTCACATTGTGTTTCTTTTGACGAGGAACCAGAGCAGCACAGGTGTTCATAGGTCTTTGCAGAATGTCTACGGAGACTTGGCAATGAACAAAAGCACGGTGAGTCGTTGGGCGAGGCTTCTGTCATCATCGTAACAAGGTCGCACAAACCTGTCGGACGTACGGCTTGCCAGTCGGCCGCACGCAACTGTGACTCCTGTAGCCTGCGGTGTTGGCATCTGTGACCACCCACATTCCAGGTGATCGACGAATAACAATTAAAGACCTCGATGCTCAACTGTACGTCTGTACTGGTAATGCTGGCACACTCGTCCACCAGTTAGGTTACTCAAAGGTGTGCGCCAGTTGTTTTCCTCGCCGCCTAACAGAAGACTGCAAAGAGCAACAAAGGACGATCCGTGCTGAGTTTCTTGCACGAGACTGATTTTTTTTTTTTTTTTTTTTTTTTTTTTTTTTTTTTTTTTTTTTTTTTTGGGGGGGGACATCGACACAGCCGATGAAACAGGGGTTCATCACTTGGAACCGGAAAGTCCAGGCGACGATCTTCTGGGACTCTCAAGGGGTTAGTCTGTTCGATGTCCTCCTTCATGGTGCAACGATCTACTCTTGAAGTGTATTGTGCTGCCTTCAGGAAATTGAAGAAACGACATCAGTGTGTTCGTCACCCCAAAAATGCAATGCACCTTGTAACGATTCATGTTGAATGTTACTTAAGTTTCTTCTGCCTGGTCCATTGATGAATGAATGCGAAATTTTCATGCTTCACAAAATTTACTCACATTAATTGACATCCGAACTGCACACGGACAGACTTCACTGATCTCTTTGACTTCCAAAGGTAACTTCAAAACTGACCCCTCGCAGCATCGCTGCATCGCTTTATACAGAATTTTTACATTAACTTCCAAAATAAAGCATTATTAATTTTGTACAATTTTGATGTTACAATTAAAATTTACAAACTTAAAGAAACTGCCGTTACTGCCGAATAAGGTATAAAATACAATATTCAATGACAATATTTTATAGTAATATCTTTAGTTTTCCACAAGAAAACAATTCTGAATTTTAATTACAATAATGTCCCTCGTATTATTTTTGTTACGTAATTAATTACAGTTTGGATTTGGTTACTAGTATTCAGTGGCAGTACCGACTTCGTGCTTTATCCGACCACATACATAAAATGCACAAATAATGCCTCAAATTTTGGAAATTGCAAAACTGTGAGATGTAAACAATGGGAGAGTTAATTAGAAATGTAATTACAAAGAATATTAAATACAGAGGAAGACAAAAATAAATAACAAATGAAAATACATCGCTTGGTAATAACTTTTAAGCTGTTACTCAAGATAGTGAGGTTTTCTGTTACTGGATTTTTAGATTACCATTTTGTTAATTAGAAGCATTGATTTTTCATGATAACATCTCTGCAGGCTCTAGTTATTTATTTCTAAGGACTTTTTACTTAAATTTCTTAATTAGTTACTTAATTTGGTATATGTACATAATTTTATCAATGACAACAATCCACCGATGATTATGACAGTGCACGTCCTTCTAGACCATTCCATATGCGTTCGCAATTATATCAAGTTTTTTTTATCAAATAGGACAATGATATATATAAAGATACGCATACAAGGCCTTAGGAAGAACTATCCGGGTGCATATAAAAATAAAGGTGGTATCGGACATTTCATGTGAGTCCTGTGGGAGGCCGTACCGTTATAACTTCTCATTCTCCATGACAATGCACGGCCTCACACAAGTCTGTGCACCCGAGAGATCTCACAAAACTCCATTGAACTGTTTTTCCTTATCGACCCTATAACACATATCTCGCACCTTTCGATTTCCATCTGTTAGGCCTAATGAAGGGCGCACCCCGCAGGAAGCACTAGGTGGGTGACGGGGAAGTCGTTGATGCAGCAAGACATTGGCGCTGACGTCAACCAGTAGACTGGTACCTTGCGGACATGTAGGCCTTCCCAGGAAGGTGCCGTAACACGATCGCATTAAACGGGGATTATATTGAAAAACAGGGTCTTGTAGCCAGAAGACTGGGGAATAATACTGTGAATTGGTAACCTGAATAAAACCAACATGCTTTCAACGAAATTTGTTGCATAACATATTGAATTCCCTCCTAAATGCACTGATGAGGCGAAACATTATGACCATTACGCACTGCGATGCTGGATATCGCCCTGTGGCGTTGCAGGTACGTTACGCGGCATGGAAAACACCGAGCAGCGGCGAATGGAGAATCATTCTAGCGATATTGTGGAACGCAAGTGAGGAATTCACTGACATAAGCTAATTTGATAATAAGCTGGTTCTTACAACCCGACACCTGGGAACGAGCACCTCGAAAACAGTGAAGATGGTCTCGTGTTCGCGTGCTACAATCGTGACTGTTGATGGAAACTGGTTGAAGGATGGTGAAGCCAGGAGTAGGTGACAGCCGCGCGGGATTAGCCGAGCGGTCTCAGCCGCTGCACTCAAGGACTGTGCAGCTGGTCCCGGCGGAGGTTCGAGTCCTCCCTCAGGCATGGGTGTGTGTGTTTGTCCTTAGGATAATTTAGGTTAAGTAGTGTGTAAGGTTAGGGACTGATGACCTTAGCAGTTAAGTCACATAAGATTTCACACACACATTTGAGTAGGTGACAAAATGTTGGATGCTCAGGCGTCATCGTAAAACGTGCAGGTCGGTTCCCTGCGCGCTGTCTAAAGGAGGATCTGTGGCAGATCTGAGCACAGAATACAGTGCTGGTGCAGGCACAAGTGTTTCGGAGCACAACACTCAGAGCACATGGTTGATTATGGGATACTGCAACAGACGACCCCTAGATGTTTCCACGCTGATCCAATGACATCATCAGTTACGGTTGCAATTCGAATAGGGTTATCAAGATTGAACTTAGGGTGAATAGAAACGTGTGGTCTGGTGGATGAATCACCTGTCTTGTTACAAGAGGTCCACGTTGTGTCCATCTATTCCGCCATTCATGTGAACTTCTGCTGCCAGCCGGGATGGCCGAGCGGTTCTAGGTGCTACAGTCTGGAACCGCGCGACTGCTGCGGTCGGAGGTTCGAATCCTGCCTCGGGCATCATGGATGTGTGTGATGTCCTTTGGTTAGTTAGGTTTAAGTAGTTCTAAGTTCTATGGGACTGATGACCATAGATGTTAAGTCCTATAGTGCTCAGAGACATTTGAACCATTTTTGAACTTCTGCTCGAAACGTAGCCCATGAAATAGACTGAGGCCGATGGAGACGCTATTATGCTATGTGGAACCATGGTAGTAACCAAAAGCACCAAGATATCTGTAGGCTACAGAAACATTACTGTGGACGTCCATGCTTCTGACTGAAGGTTTGAGGGACTTCAGCCATTTAATGAAATGGAACACCTGCTCTGGCACCGAGCGCCACGGGTTTTGAATCCGCGCCAGACTGCATGGTCCTCGATTACTACTAGAGGTCTCTACAGCTGTCGCGCCGGAAGCTGTGGCTGCGCACGTTCCTGGCTCGTGTATAACGTGAAGGCGCTAGGGTGGAGCACGTGGTCCCAGTAGACAATAGCGACGTACCGTATCCTGTATATAAGCACCTGCCTCTCGCTCAGCTAGGCCCTCTCCCAAGGTGGCTTCCGCCAGCTCCCCCTCCGTGATGATGCCCTCCTCCCCTCCATCTACCCCTCCCACCAACTTTGATCCTCCCTCAATATTTCTGTGTTTGTTCCTTTGGGCACCCTCCCTACCTTCTGTCCCCCTTCCCTCCCTCCTCCATTTCTCCCCACTCCTACCCCGGGCATCCCCTCCCCTGTCCCTCTACTCCTCCTCCCATCTCCTCTGCCATTGGCATCTTTGTTCTCCCCTCACCCTTCTTCCCCTCTTGGCAGGTCCCCAGACTCGCACACACTACGTGGACATTCGCGCGCCGGAGATCGTCGCCATCAGTGTCTCATGTGTGCCGTCATGTTTTGTGTTCAGTGTTCACCGTCACACTCCATCGTTCACCTGTGCCATCGACATCTTCAGTGTTTGTGCGTCGTGTCAACAGTTAGTAGTGTAGATTATCGTCGAGTGTGAACGGCTCCGTGTTTGTATTTATGTGTCTACTATTTTATTACCCGCCATTATGTAACTTATGTGTATTCTTTCCGTTTTTTCTCATTGTCTATTCTATGGCTGAAGAGCAGCGTAGAATGCTGCTGACAGGTGTTGTACAGGTTTTAAAATAACAATAAAGAAAAAAAAAAGCTCAGCTAGGCAGTCTGAAATTCGTGGAGTCTATCGTCATCACGGCAATAGACAGCGTGTTTACAGTACTTTGTTTTCCTTACCAGTGGACGTTGTGGATTCATTTGGTTGTCTCTTGTCACTCCGTTGATTCTTGCGTGTTGTCGTCGTAAGATCTCGCTCGGTCGTCCGTCGTTGTTCGTGTCCGTCCTTTCCCGTTCGTTTGTTTGTTTGCGGGCCGCTCCCGTTTGGTCCCGCCGCGCTTCCTTCTCGGCAACACCTGCAGCCGTCCTTTCGATGTTATTTTTATATAGCTATCAGTTTCGGTGATCGAGTACACCATCTTTAGGACTTAACTGACACTGAGGGGGTGAAATCAAATCGTATATAAAACCCCATCAGTGGCCAACATCTATGAACTGGTTTCCGTAGACTGCTGTAACACCGATGCTACAGTAGTCTACGGAAAACAGCTATATAAAAACATCGAAAGAACGGCTGCAGGTGTTCAAATGGTTCAAATGGCTCTGAGCACTATGGGACTTAACATCTGAGGTCATCAGTCCCCTAGAACGTAGAACTACTTAAACCTAACTAACCTAAGAACATCACACACATCCATGCCCGAGGCAGGATTCGAACCTGCGACCGTAGCAGTCACGCGGCTCGTGACTGAAGCGCCTAGAACCGCTCGGCCACAGCGGCCGGCTCAGATGTTCCATTGTATTACATTACTGTGGAACGTCTCCATTCCTTCATGCTTGGTGAGGTCTGTGACGATGATGGCATCTTGCAGCTAGATGTCAAAAGGCGAGAATCATATTGCAGTGGTTTGAGGAGCGTGATAGTGACCTCACGTTGATGTCTAGGCCACTGGATTCACCTGATCTGAAACCGATGGAACACATCTTGGACGCTGTCAGGCGCCATGTCCATCCCAACAATCCATCGGTCCTTAATTTACGAGAACTGCGTGACCTGTGCGTAGACAGGCGGTTCCTCATACCTCCGGAAACATACCAAGGATTTTTCTGACCAATGCCACGCAGACTCGGTGTTGTATTGCGAAGCAAAGACGGACCAACATGCTGTTAAGGAGTTACCGTAATGTTTTGACTCATCATTGCATAATATGGATTCTAGATATGATGAACACCTGTCTCTCAAAACTGCAAATACCAAAGATCTGGAGAAAAACCAAAGTTGTGGCCCTGCTGAAACCGGGGAAACAGCCAACAGATGCCAAAAATTTCCGACCCATATCACTCTTATGTCATCTATACAAAGTTTTAGAGAGAATGATCCTCAATCGAATCTCGGACCAAGTTGATCAAACACTGGTCAGAGAACAATCTGGGTTCCACCCCGGGAGGTCCTGTTGTGGACAGATCTTGAGCCTGACACAACACCTAGAGGATGGATATAAACGTGGGCAGACCACCGGTGTCGCCTTTGTGGATCTTACTGCTGCATATGACACCATTAATCACAGGAAAATGTTAACAAAGATCGATGCCATCACGAAAGACTTCCACGTAACATAGTTTATAAGATGCCTACTACAAAACAGACGTTTCTTTGTTACTCTACAAAACAAGAGGAGCCGCTGGAGGGCACAGAGAAATGGTATCCCCCAAGGAAGTATGCTAGCCCCACTGCTGTTTAATATTTACACTATTGACCAGCCAGTTAATCTTTTCACAAGATCTTTCATTTATGCAAATGGCGCAGCACTTGCCGTGCGAGATAGAACTTTTGAAGAGGTGGAAAAAAAACTCACTATAAGTCTTGAGGCATTATCTAATTACTACGATAGCAACTACCTGAAGTCAAACCCCTCCAAAACACAAGTGTGTGCATTCCACTTACGGAACAGAGAGGCACGGAGGGAACTGAGAATAACCTGGAGAGGTCAACACCTGACCTACTGTGACACCCGAAAGTACCTCGGACTGAAGCTGGACCAGTCCCTCAACTTAAAGGACCACTGTATAGATACAAAAATGAAAGTCAGTGCGAGGAACAACATTATTAGGAAACTGGCCAGCAACAACTGGGGAGCACACCCACAGGTCCTCGGCACATCTGCCCTCGCTCTGTGCTTCTCCAATGCTGAATATGCAGCACCTGTATGGCAAAACTCCAGCCATGCGAAACAGGTAAATACTGCCCTAAATGAAACAGGACGAACTGTAACCGGCTGGTTGCGGGCAACCCCTGTCGACAAAATCTACCACCTCATGGGCGTAGCTCCTCCAGACATCCGAAGATGAACAGCAGCTGAAGTGGAAAGAAAGAAGCAGGAGACGGATCATAGACACCCCCTTTTTGGATGCGAACATCAAACACCAAGACTCAAGTCGAGAAAAAGTTTTCTCCGGACAACGCAACCAATCCAGACATCACCTGCAGACCATAGGATACAACTCTGGCGTAGCTCATCATCAGAGAAATACTGGGACAACCCCAAGGAAGAACTTGCTATACGTCATCATCTCCCATACACGACATGGAAGGTACTCAATAGACTGAGAACTGGAGTATCCTTGTGTAAGGAGAACATGAAGAAATGGGGATACATCTCAGGAGACGAACTATGTGAGTGTGGTGAACCCCAAGACCATCAGCACCTACTCAACTGCAGGAAACTGTCGAAACCTGTGTCCATGGACGATCTGATTATCGCCAATGATAACGCAGTCTGGGCAGCGGAATTCCGGGCAACACATGGAATATAAATATGCACATATTCTCTGTGATAATTGTAATATATATGTATGATATGCTATGTATGATAAATCATATTTAATATGTAATGTTCTGGAAACGTATAAATAAAAAAAAAATCGTAATGGTGTATGGAAACTTTATAGAAGACCCTCGAAACGCCTCTTCAGTGAGATAAGGTGACTCACCCATCCTTGGCGAAGTTGGTCCAGAGGGTGACCATTGCCTGGATCGCTTCTTTATCGGTAGTGGTGGCCTCTGGGAACAGCTTCGGCATCTCGAACAGGTGTAGCAGGTCGTCCCCGTGGCAGGCTCCCTCTCCAGACAGCCACTGTACGTGCGCTGAGGCAGTTATTACCGAGCGACTCACACACTCAGGCATCATACAAAATGAAACAAGTGTAGCATAGTCACCAATCCGCGCAGCCTTCGGGTGCTCTATAAGTAAGCTGCCAACAAACATTGTGTACAGTAAATAAATGATTTAATCAAGATGTGAAGGTTCAATCATCGAAACTAAGCCCACCGGACAAAAAATTTGTTATCCAATTAGAAGAGCACACTGTTTGCTTTGGAGCGCTATAAACGGCGTAGAACAGGTAACAACGGTAATGAGCACCTCCAACTATGACATAAGTCATCGTAATGAACCGGCCATATATGTGGTATCATCACAGGACGATGAGTCGACATGGAGACGTGCTAAGATAGCAGAAAGGAACTATCGTATCGGACGTGCCTATTGAATAAATCCTCAATGAAGTTGACCGATTTTTCGATGTATCAGTGCAGACATACTAATGTGTACACGAGGAACGTGTACCATTCACAACCGTGTAACGTACCGTTAGAATAGTGATCGTAAACCTATCCTCAGTGACGGGGATCGGTAAAGAGCGGCACGCCTTCTAAATAATAATTTGTTTCAAACCCGATAGGAATTTCAACAGTCACTAAAGGCAAGTTAATCTCAAATTGTTTCTGGGCGAACACTGTGAAGGGAGCTGCTTGCAATAAATTTTTGGTGTTGGGTACCTCGCACAAGGCATATTCTCACAGAGGCAGATACACTTGCACGTATTCAGTCGTCGAAACAACGTAGAAAGTGGACAGTGGTTCCCTGGAGGAGTTTAGAGTGGTGCGATGAGTTGTTATTTTTGCCTCTTTCCAAATGATGAAACGTTCCGACGGCACCAACGTCACATCGGCGCGTTTAACGGTATCTGGAGGCTGTATTCAGCTCGGGGGTGGTTCTGCAATTTTTTGGCTTGCGCCCAGTCTTCCAGGTCACTGTGAGTACTAAACACGCTGTTTACTTCGATTTTCTCGGTGACCAATTGTTGCACTTCTTTCTGTACGTTCGTGATCAGAGTGCTGTGGACACTCCCAGCTTGCAACATGACAACAGCCGTTTTCAGAGGGCTACACGCATACGTTTCTGATTTGACGAACACCACGCGCTCTATCGCACCTCGGCTGGCTAGCTAAGTCGCTGGAGCTTAATGCCTTAAAAATGTCTGGGACTTTTTGGAACACTGAGTCAAATGTAGCTGTCTTCATGTCTGCAGTTTTATACATTTACCCGATCTAATCATCGCTGAGTAGCTCTAGCTGGCTATGGCGCATTGACCCTGGAGAAATTTGCTGACTCTCTTCTTCGCCGAACTGAGATCATTATCAAGTATTATATGAAAATAACTCAGCGAGAGCAAAGATTGGAATAGCTGGACATAAAATTAGAGTGATATTTGAGGATAGCAAGATGTTTAGCCTCTATTTTGCAGATGGTCAGATTGTTCTAGCAGAAGATGATGATGATGATCTGAGCTGCATGGTGAGAAAGTTTTAACAAAAATACAATAATGCAGGCCTGAAGATTAACATGAATTGTGAATACTTGGATGTTGGAACGGAAAAAGTAAATAATTCAGAGGCAGATAAAGAAGTAATTGTAGTTGTGGAAAAGGCGAAATATCTTGGCGTATTATTTGACAAACAGGTCATAAGCCATGGTGAAATCACTAGTAGAATCAACAAAGGGCGAGCTGTAACAAGGGCATTGAACTTTGTTCTATAGAACAAAAAGATAAGAAGAACAAAGTAGAAGAGAATGTTGAAGATTATAAGAGAGAGAGAGATAAGATTAAATTGCTTGTCACAGACGGATAACTTAAGACGAAGCTGTAGTTGTACTAGGACGTGTAGGATAAGAAACGATGTAATGTGACGAAGGATGAAAATTCACAGGGATATCTGTGACGACATCCAACAAAAACAGCTGATGTGATTTGGCTATGTGAATAGGATGAATGAAGACAAGATATCAAATAGGCCATTACAATGGAGACCATCCCAGTCGAAGAAAAGGAATCGCCCACTGCGCAGTTGTTTGGAAAGGAAAGAATGCTGGAGAACCACGCATCCACGGAGTCGAATTTACACAGAAAATAAAAATAGTGAAATAATCTCGTTCAGCCCTAATGCTGTCGATGAAAGAGTTATGACTCTTTTAATTCCTCTCACTGAAGATAGTTTTACAACTCTCCTCTCTGTCTATGTCCGCTCCTGGTCTTGCGGTAGCGATCTCGGTTCCCGCACACGGGGTCCCGGGTTCGATTCCCGACGGAGTCAGGGAATTCTCGTGCCTCGCGATGACTGGGTGTTGTTGTCGTCCTCATAATCATCATTCATCCCCATTCCGGTCGGAAGAAGGCAATGGCAAACCACCTCCACTAGGTTGGGTTGGGTTGTTTGGGGGAAGAGACCAAAGCCGGCCGTGGTGGCCGAGCGGTTCTAGGTGCTTCAGTCCGGAACCGCGCGACTGCTACGGTCGCAGGTTCGAATCCTGCCTCGGGCATGGATGTGAGTAATGTCCTTAGGTTAATTAGGTTTAAGTAGTTCTAAGTTCTAGCGGACTGATGACCTCAGATGTTAAGTCCCGTAGTGCTCAGAGCCATTTGAGCCATTTGAAGAGACCAAACAGCGAGGTCATCGGTCTCATCGGATTAGGGAAGGAAGTCGGCCGTGCCCTTTCAGAGGAACCATCCTGGCATTTGCCTGGAGCGATTTTGAGAAATCACGGAAAACCTAAATCAAGATGGCCGGACGCGGGACTGAACCGTCTTCCTCCCAAATGCGAGTCCAGTGTGCTAACCACTGCGCCACCTCGCTCGGTCCAACTCCACTAGGACCTTGCCTAGTACAGCGTTGCGGGTCTCCTGCATCGTCCCCTACGCTCCTCGGAGTATGGGTCCCCATAATCATCATCATCATCTCTGTCTATGATCCCACTTTGTACAGTTATCAAGATACACAAATTGAGTTCTACCATCAGCTGAACAACGTTCTCGTAAAGGCACCTATTTAACATAAACTCTTGTTACTTAGCGATTTCAACACTAGAGTGGGAAGAGATAATCGCTTCCGGATAATCACGATGTTGGAAACTTCAATGCAAATGAGATGCTACGTCTTGGTGTCTGCGCTGAGCATGAACTTTTTATCAGTTGTTCACAGTTCCGCTTACCTAATCGTTATAAGACTACACAAATGCATCCACGCACCAAACACTGTCAGTTCATTGACTACGACAGCACTCGGCAACGCAACGTTCGTATCACAAAAACAGCTCGAAACATTGATGACTGCTGGACTGATTACAAATTGATAGTCACCATTTGAGAATTCTCCTGTGTCGTAAGCCCAGATTCCACTTCTCAAATCCTTTCACGAGAGCATTCATTATCAACAGCCTGCAGCATCTGTAGAAGAGAAATGACCGGTTTCCTGACAATAATGGAGCGATTAAGAAGGTAACTATCAAACGGGAAGCTTACCAATCTCTTCCTCATGATCCATCCTCCATGGATAACAAAACACGTTTTCTAGAACGCAAGCAGAAGTAACAAACTGAAATAAGAATAATCAAGAACAACTGATAGCAACAAAAAGCCATGGATCTTCAAAGTCCATAAGATGCCAGGGACTTGTGGACTTTTTACGCTGGAGTAAACGAGATACATGGACCCACTCGTACTTCATCAGGAACGCTGGAAGCCACCGACAGACGGCCATCCTCACTGACAGTCTGGACATTTCGAGCAGCTGCAATGAGCACTTCAACTCACTCCTGAACTGTAGTTCGACTGCTGCTGACGCCTTCCTCGAATACAGTAAAGCCACAACATCCAGCACAAACATGGGTGAAAGTTCCACCGACATTTCATAATCTTTGCAAGGGTCTAGATAGTATGAAAACCATCGTTAAGTACTGTTTGACCCACATTAACCTTTGTACATTAAACTGCCACATGCCAGGGACAAACGTATAATGTCACATAAGTGCATTGCGTAGATGCAAAGAGTCGAGACACTATGTCAGCAGACACCTCATATGTGGTCGCAAACTCAAAAATTCTGGCTTATAAGCAAACGCTCTGCTTCATCAGCAAAAATTTTGTCTCCTGAGTAAAATGTATCTATCTCTCTCACACACACGCCTGTTTAGATCCCTCATTCACAGCCCATCAGTGTACACGCCATTACAATGAAACAACCAATCACAGTGAAGCCTTAGAGCTACCATCTTAGCCATGTCAAAAGTATCCAAACCATCGGAATTATTTATGAAAAATATGTAACGATATCGACAATAATACAGTATTGCCGTATCTAAAATTGATATACTTCGTTAACAACATCAACAATAAAACACACACACACACAAACACACACACATCTTGTTCAAAAGTATGTCAACGACTGTATTATTTATCAAAGTACAACAGCGTCACCTAAATTACGTGTACTGGCATCATGTCCAAAAGTTTCTGAATTTTTTCGACATATTCAAATACTTAAAGCCATTGACAATACTGGCGTAACTTATAGTCTTTTCACGCCAAAAAGTACGTACCTATAGGCACGTATTTCGTATCTCTCCCTCTCTCTCTCTCTCTCTCTCTCTCTCTCTCTCTCTCTCTCTCTCTCTCTCAATGCTGTACTATAGACTCAGTAAATTTCATCTCACATCTGCAACTTTTATTAGATTCATCTCTTTCTCTGTCATGTGAAATACTGCTCTGATTTCTCTGTGAATTTCACCTCACATCGTCAGATTTCACTGTATACTAAATAACATTCGCAATGGAACACGGTACTGAGTGTGAAATATGGTTGCCATAAACATTTACAAACGAACGTTCATTTGTGCAATGTAATGAACAAATTAGTAATATGTAATTGCCACAGATAAATTTTGCTTAACTATTATTCCGTAAAACTTCAAAATAAAAAGAGTCAACTGCTGTCTTATGCTCCTGTCGCTTGTTATCATCACCAGATCCATATAGCAGCACTTATGAACATCCATAGTTCTACGTGTCAACTGCACTTGGTGTAAGACACATTGGACCCTCAAACAAAAGACTTCCATATTTCAATTGTTCTATGAATCACATGATGCTTGCTAACTGGCACGTTGTTACTTCTGTGTGTAAAATGCCTGCAAAAATACGTCAACAACACAAAAATGCTTTATTTAAGACAAGCATAACAATGCTAAGGCTTAAATGGGACAATGTACCAAAACAAACCAAACCAAGGCTATAACAGCACATAACACACATTGGCTAAAATATTAAGCTTCTCAGACAAGCAAACAAACATTTAAGCACTCTGAGCTATTGCCATCTACTGAGCAAAAAGAAATAACCCTATGGCATTGATGGTTGGGAGTCCCCGTCAGGGGAGCATGTCTGAACCCTCAAATTAATGCCACGGTGCTAAATCCAGGTCTGAATTATTCTATAACTGTAAAAAAAAACAAAAAAAAAACCATATGTAACGTGCTAAGCAGGCGGCTGACACTTCATTTTAGACCGAAATGAGGCCATGATCAAAAACTATCTTTCGACAACTATTACGAAAATCATCAACTGGGACTATGGTGCCATGGCTCCTAAAAAGTTTACAGATTGCATTTCCTTTCTTTTCCATGATCATCTATTGAATAATGCCAATCATAATGCTCCAACTACGAGATGCTAACAAGTATCAAAAGGCCTGTAAAACCTGTCAAAACACGTAACGATTATAGGCTATTTTATTGGTGGTGCAATCAAAGAACTACGAGCACTTGCCATTTTTAGAAATGTTTCAGTACTGCTTCACCTCAGCAAGCACCCTTTTGGGGAAGGGGGAAAGGGGGGGATATATTCCATCATGTTATACACTAGAAAAATTTAATTGGCACTATTGACTGATTAAATTACCTTTTATCGATCTTGGACCTACCTGCAGTCATGTTCCACTGGCGTTCTATGCAATAACATCACATTTTACGACACTGAAGTACAACGGATAATACTAATACCGATGCATTTTGATGAGGCCGTTAATGTGTTATATCACTTAAACTAAAATTTTTTTTGTAATACTGTAGCAGAACCTTTTAAGCCATGAAATACGAAATATTTACAAACAACATGGTTAAAGATAATGAAACAAGGTTCCACATACAAAGATGAAAGGCCAATATGTGGAAAATAATATCTTTGCTCCACAAAAATACGATATTTGCTCCAAAATAAAATGATTTTATACACAAAAAGAACACGTTACTATTGTCGTAACTTAACTGTTCAGTAAGATTTTTTAAAAAATATACTACCTTTGCACCATGTAAATTTCTCAATATACCTAAGAATTCAAATACAAACACACATAACACTACCACCATAACTTATTTGTTCAATAAATTAAACAAAAATATACATGTTTTTGTGGCGGCGTTCGTAGCGACAAGCAATTCGCTGTAGAAACGGTTTACGAAGTCACCGCCACACTTTTAATAGCGGGCCGACCGGTCCGCTGGAACAGTGAACAGAAAGATGAAAACCCAAACACTCTGATTAAATAAAAGTCGGTACTTATCTTTATTAACGAAGATACAGAACACAGTAGTGAACGCCGTGTCTACAGAGATCTGTCTAGTTCGAGTCGGAGCGGCTATGTCAGCGTCGGCTGACGACAAACAACAACTCTGCTGCGATGAACACACAACTGTCTAGCAAGTACACAATTCGGTGGCGAGTATACAACTGAGCGGCGAATACAGAACTGTCCTAGCGCTCGCGACTCCAGCGCTTAAGAAACCAGAAACCAGCGGTGGCGCGCGCAGACTTGCGGCGATTTCCTGTCTCGCTGGCGCTGCTTATGCGGACGGCGTCCGGACTTTGATGCTGCCAACCTTTTGGCAGCGGGCTCGGGTGGCATTACTGGCTAGGATATAACACATGTCTAGCATATTGTCACTACTGAGAAAATTTGCTGGCTAAGGTAAATGGTTGATAATCAAAGTTTAATATCTGTACCATACTTTTCAAGGCATAATCGACCACCACATTAAATATTTCCACATCTACATCCCCTGTGTTACTTGTGAAAATACACATGTCTCGCTTATTGGCACTACTGAATTAAGTTGTAGGTTAGTCGTTGTTTGTGTCACACAATACATTTATAAAAGTATGTAAAAATTGTCCTGCAGCACCACAAAACACATATGAAACTATCGCTGATCCAACTTACAGCTTAATTTGCACTTGTCTATAATAATAGTCTGACCTTTGTACCGAAGTAAACGATGTTATTTCCACACCTAAATTTATCAGAAGTATGGCCAAAAGCAGTATCAAACTCAGCCAGACATTACAGTGAGTCCATGCTGGGGTATTAACTTTCTCTTCATTCAAAACCTTTGTCATTTTCTGCTAATAATGCTAACTTACGTTGTCACACAGTGGAATTTACATAAGACTTTGATGAAATAGCATACTAAACAGTAGAAATATACCTTTATATATTTAAGAATCGAGGCCAACTATGCTATTAATTACCCATTTTTAAAGTTAGTCAAATATTATATCAACCCCATCTCAGGGTGTTAAGTTTGTCTTGCAGTACAAAACGTTAGTCATCAGCTGCCATCATGCCGTGGAGACTACATGACACTTTTCCCTGCCATACATCACCATGTTATAGCAAAATTATATCAAATTTCCCCATACATAACTATTATTACAGCAAACTGTAACAAATTGCTTACCATAGCACACTGGACTCACATTCAGCAGGACAATGATTCAAATCAGTGTCCAGTCATCCAGATTTAGGTTCTCCATGATTTCCTAAATTATTCCAGCCCAATGTGAGGATGGGTCATTTGAAAGGTCACAGAACATTTCCTTCCCTACCCTTGAATCATTTTGAGCTTGTGTTCCCTCTGTAATGACCTCAGTGTTGACAAGGTGCTAAATTTTTGGCGCGAAGAGACTATAAGCTACACCAGTATTGTCAATACCTTTGTTTTTTAATGCTGTTGTCGTCTTCAGTCCATAGACTGGTTTGATGCAGCTCTCCATGCTGCTCTACCCTGTGCAAGCTTCTTCATCTCCCAGTACCTACTCCAACCTACATCCTTCTGAATCTACTTAGTGTATTCATCTCTTAGTCTCCCTCTACGACTTTTACCCTCCATACTGTCATCAAACACTTAATTGGCAATCCCTTGATGTCTCAGAACATGTCCTAGCAACCGAGTCCTTCTTCTAGTCAGGTTGTGCCACAATTTTCTCTTCTCCCCAATTCTATTCAGTTCCCCCTCATTAGTTACGTGATCTATCCATCTATTCTTCAACATTCTTCTATAGCACTACATTTCGAAAGCTTCTATTCTCTTCTTGTCGAAACTATTTACCGTCCATGTTTCACTTCCATACAGGGCAACACTCCACACAAATACTTTCACAAAAGACTTCCTAACACTTAAATCTACACTTAATGTTAACAAATTTCTGTTCTTCAGAAAAGCTTTCCTTGCCTTTGCCGGTCTACATTTTATATCATCTCTACTTTTGCTTTTGTTAATGTTCATCTTATATCCTCCTATCAAGACACTATCCATTCGGTTCAACTGCTCTTCCAAGTCCTTTTCTGTCTCTGACAGCATTACAGTGTCTTCTCCATGGACTTTAATTCCTACTCTAAATGTTTCTTTGGTTTCCTTTACTGCTTGCTCAATATACAGATTGAATAATATCTGGAATAGGCTACAACCCTGTCTCATTTCCTTCCCAGCCACAGTTTCTCTTTCATGCCCCTCGACCCATATAACTCCCATCTGGTTTCTGTACAAATTGTAAATAGCCTTTCGCTCCCTGTATTTCACCGCTGCCACCTTCAGAATTTGAAAGAGAGTATTCCAGTCAACATTGTCAAAAGCTTTCTCTAAGCCTACAAATGCTAGAAACGTAGGTTTGCCTTTCCTTGATCTATCTTCTAAGAGAAGTCGTAGGGTCAGTATTGTTTCACATGTTCCAACATTTCTACGGAGTCCGAACTGTACTTCCTCGAGGTCGGCGTCTACCAGTTTTTCCATTCGTCTGTAAAGAATTCGTGTTAGCATTTTACAGCCGTGACTTATTATACTGATATTTTAGAATTTTTTCCACCATATTCATGTTTTTGAATACGGTGGAAAGAATTCAAGGTGGTTCGATACTTTTGACATGACGTCACTTTACGCAGTTTAATTATGACAAGCATTTGTCTTAAGGACTTACCACGCATCTGTTCTTCATGTCCATAGTATGACTCGAATGTGCGAGAACCGGAGTAATTGAATACATATGCATAAATATTGTCCGCTTTGGCAAATCTGTTGTGGTAAATGATCGCCTTTTTCCAGCCGTGCAAGAAGAATCGATCAGCATATAACTGGAACAGAAATAAAACTTTTTGTGTATTGTAATAGAGAAATCCTTTTAGGTGGCAACGTTAAGTGAAACACGTTTAGAGATACGATAATATTTTTCGATACCGATAGCAAGTAATAAAAATACAAGTTATATAATCAAAGAAAGAGGTACGCAGGATGTGTCACAATCACGAAAACTGACAGTGGTGTAAATACATGACAGTTAAAATAGTAACATTCTAGTAAACATGGGTTTGCAAACAAGCCATTTGGAAGATAACTGCGAATGTGTGGTATGCATGCTGACACTGGCTTCAGTATGGTTCAAATGGCTCTGAGCAGTATGGGAATTAACATCTGAAGTCATCAATCCCATAGACTTAGAACTACTTAAACCTAAGTAACCTAAGGACATCACACACATCCATACCCGAGGCAGGATTCGAGCCTGCAACCGTAGCAGCAGCACGGTTCCGGACCGAAGCGCCTAGAACCGCTCGGTCACAGCGGCCGGCACTTCAATATGAAGTCACGTCCTAGATAGTATTACTATGATTGAAATGTAAACTTTTCTACCAGCTCCTCATCTAATTGTGCGCAAATTTGATATAAACTCCTATGCTCATGAGTAACAATAGTGATTAGGGATACTAGGTGTTCGTCTGATTGGGCCACATATTCTTTCAAGAAAGTTCAGTGGAAGAGGGTACCTTGGGTTCCTGTATATCTTTCATGATTTCTTGATGATGTACCGCTTGTGTAACTTTGCAGAATGTTGTACAAGTGTAATGGGACGCCAGTACATTTTGTTCCTGATGTGAGATGACTTCTTGGCATTAATTTGATATATCCTGTAGACGGGGTGACTGACCAAAATTTTTCACCTGAAATAAATTTTAACTCATAATCTGTTTTCGTCTAGACATTTAGAGACCACAGGTTGATGAACCAAAGACCAAGGTGTCTTCGAAACTTCGTTAATCAATCGAGATACAAGCACAGCATTTTTTTAAAAATAGTGTCATTGATTTATGGCATTATTTTGTCCAGAAGAGCAGATCTGTACAAGATAAATTCATTGATGTAACCCTTTGAAAGCCATCTGCTATAAACATCTTTAATAACATCTATTTATACACTTATCTATACACGTATGTCTCAAAGAACATACAGGCTGAGTCAGCGTTATCTGATGGCATTTGAATTTACTGCACATAATGACATTTTAAGATGAAGCAACTTTTTTTATTTCAAAAATACACACTGAATAGCAGTTTATATTTCATATGTTAATTTTCACATAAATTAATCATTTGTGAAAGATAATGTTCTTGAACTGCTGGCCCTCCTTTTTTTGCGTGCTCTTCGACCCTCTGGGCGAAGTTTGACATCAGTCTCTCAAACATGTTATGGGGTATATCACGATTCTCTTGCTCAATGACTTCCCTTAATTCAAGAATAGCGCATGGCTTATCGATGTACATTTTGTTCTTGAGGAAACCCCACAAGAAAATGTCACATGGACTAAAACTAGGGGAGTGGGGCTGTCCCCGGAAACAACTTCCTTATTTCGGTCAAAAACACATTCGAAGCGTGAGCTGTCGTACCGTGTCGCTGAAAGCAAACATTTAGATGATTTATGACACGCCAATGAAGTTGCGGGTCGAGAAATTCACGCAAAATGGTCAAAATACGCTAAGAGTTCGCGGTGACTACTCTCTCACTTTCTCTGAAGAAATAAGGCCCTACGACACCAAATTTCCCTAGTCCAGTCCACACCGCAACCCTATGACAACCCACAGGGCCCTGTTGCAGTTAGTGACTGTTGTTTGGGAACCATTAACAACAGTTTCGTTTAGTAACACTTCGATTTAGGAAAAAATTACCCTCATCTGACATTAAAATAACAATCCCAGCTTCTTCCTTCAACACCTCTATCATTATCTCAGCCAAACATCTCCTTCTGACAAAATCTTCAGGCTTCAACTTCTCAACAATCGCAGTTTTTGCCGGGTGGCAGTTTAGACTGTGTAAAACGTATCAGACAGACGAATCTTATAAAGCACTATATTGAGAAGGGAAATGATCTGGCTTCAGGCCTTCAGCGCAACAAATATTTAGTTTCTTTTAACGCAGTTTCAGCTAACAAGGTAAGTGTATATCGCAGTGGAACTTGAATGCACGTATTTGCGGTGATGATATTTAGTTACCACAAGAGCTCATTCCCCTCGTGTTACATGCTGTACGATACAGAATGCATATACATGTGCCTTGCAAGAATTACGATTATAAAGCATAATTCCCATGCACTGGCATCGAGTAGCTAGATAAGATTTGAAGAAGGTTATAGTTTCAAGTTATCTTACTTTAACTTATCCTAATCCTAGAACTTTACAATTCCGTTGGGCTCTGAGAATGTTCTGGTCACTACAGCACATAAGGCGAAAGTATTTAGATTTACAATGACGTTCACTTATCGATCAGATTTCATTTAAAGAGGACTGCTGAAGGGCATTAAAACCTGGGTCATAGTGCCTTATGAAATCACGGGTTCAATTTAAAAATAGTGACAGGTTTTTGAAGGTCTGACAAGAAACTTGGTATTAGAAATACATTGAATCTGGGGATTTTTATGGTGTTGTTTAGACCGTTTCAGTGGCGCGCCACTCGCAAATTCATATCACCCTTCGCATTAATTATCATCTCTGGTGCAAGCAGTAAGTGATATTTGTGCCATCCTCGACATTTAAATAAGGAAGCTCGTACATGCCCGTCGCTGAATAATAAGATCATGCAAACGCTTTGCTCTTTGTTTCATAAGTCCCTGGTCGCTACGTTTGTAGGTGAAAAGAAATTATAAGTAATTATAATTAGTCAAAAATAATTTGAGGTGAAAAATTTAGGATCCTGACTCAGTAAATAAAATTAATTATAAATATACACACGAAGGGACAAATCGAACAAGCAATTTGAACAGGTTGCTCAAAGAATGTCTCATATGCATTTCAAAAATTCTGTGTTTGGTTCCTAAATCCAGCAAACGTTTTTAATATTTTTGGTCTTTGTGAGGGGGTAAGAAATGGAACGTTCACATAGGCTCAGTCATAGGTGAAGCAGATGGGAGACTTCAGTTTGTCGATAAAATACTGGAGAAATATAATCAGTCTACAAAGTTCACTGCATACAAAAAACTCATGCGACCCATCCTTGAATACATACCAAGTATGGCCAACGGGGGTATCGAACGTATACAGAGAAGGGCAGCAGGATTGGTTACAGGATTGTTTCACCTGCGGGAGAGTGTCAGGGAGGTGCTGAAGAAACTGAACTGCCACATACTTGAAGATAAACACAAACTATCCAGAGATAGCTTAGTTATACAGTTGCAAGAATCTTAAATTACGACTGTAGAACTATTCTACGAAAACCTACGTATCACTCCCGTAGAGATCGCGAGAACAACGTTAGGTTAATAGCACGCTCAGAGCTGTTTAACGGTCCCACTTCCCGCTCTCCATACGAGAATACAACAAGAAGAAGTAATAATCACTGGTACTATGATAAGTGCCTTCCACCGTGGACCTCATAACAGTATTCAGAATATAAATGAAGATGTAGATGCAAAGGCATCAGATGACACTTTAAGTAGGGCAATGCACAGCACACCAAAAGATGTGCACATAGTCGCTGAGTTTCCAGGCACGGCATGTAGCTAAGTTTCGTTTAGTTTATGTCTTTGAATGTATGCAATTCCTGACAATGAGAGTCCAATTCTGCAAATATGTGGCAATGAAATAAGTTCAATAGAACAGTATTTGTAACTGTAGGCCGTTATGAAGACATCAGACAAAATATGAGACACCCAGCTGAAACAGCACACTGACCGCTTTCAAGCGGTATACATTTGTGTAGAGCTGGCACCATGTAGACATGTGATTCTCCACCACTAACGGAGTCATGGCAAGGAAGTGGTGTGTACGTGCCATTCCGTTGTACAGAAGCAACACAATAACATTAGACGATGCGGAGGCGTGGCAGAACCACATAAAAAAGCTACCATGTTTGAACGTGCCCATGACCACAAAGCGAATAGAGTTCCTCGATTTGTTGGTGTATCAACACGAAATGTCCAACGTGTGAGCAAGGAATTGTGTACCATTCGCAGCCATGTAACGTGGCTTAAGAAAACAGTTTGTAGAAAGATTGAAACTGACAGGGAGCGGATACGAATGTCACGCCATTTGAATGATAGTAGGCTTCTAACGCGACAGGAATTGTTGTTGTCAGTGAATACAGGTCCATCTCAACCAATTTTCGAACAAAGATTGCGAAGGAATCTGCAAGCAGTGGACGTCTGGAGTTGGGTACCTAGTAGTACGAGGTCGTTGCCCACAATGGCAAATAAAACTCCACGTCTTCGAAGGACCAAACTACACTTACAATGTAGTAGACTGGTGGTGTGGGGTGCAGTCCGACGAATCGTGATTATACCTCTTTTCAAATGATGGAAGACATCGACTGCACGACGGCCACATGAGATGTTTAATTCACAGTGTGTGTGTGTAGTTCAGACCAGAGATGATCCTACGATGTTTTCAGGGTGTTTCGTACTATATCTGAGGTTCAGCATGCAGGTCATCATGAACATGTACCATGATGTATGTTTTAACATTCTCTTCCTTCTATGTTATCATGATAAATATTTTATAGTTTCGCTGTCTTCCAAGATAACAACCTACCAAGACAGCAAGAGCATTGTTCACAGTGCTTCACTAATATATTCCTAGTTTGACGACCACTTAGGTGTCCTATCGCATCTTGATTGGGAGTGTTTGTCACAACAGATGAAACGTAACAGTCAACACGACCGCAGTCTGGTAGCTCTGGGGGATCTAATCATCAGAGACATATTATCTGGATATGACATACCTTTAGAAGCTTGTGGACTCACTTCGTTGTGACACTGGACTCACTAGCAAGATTAGAGGTATCTGCGTGAGATCTCCTGAAGTAGTTTCTGAATGAAAATTAATTTCCATTCAGTGATAGTGTGCTAATAAACCAATATAGATTTGTGAATCATTAATCAGTCCTGTAATTCACATTAGCCACATACTCTTTAACTGCCCATTTATTGTTGTAGCCTCTTCATTTGCGTCTTTGACATGGTAAAACCAAGACAGTTACTTCAATAAAAGACCCAGAATGCCATGTGGTCATATTCTGCCACATGGCGTCAGACGTTCGAGCCACGACTTCTCATACAAGGAACTCCTGAGCCGCCCTCACGAGTATGAGTGCGTCCGTTCCAGTCTTGCCACCACTGACCTACCCGAAAATTTAATCTGCGTGCTTCACAAGTAGTCTGCTTCCGTAGCTGTATGGTCAGCGTAAACGACTGTCATGAGGAGAACATGAGTTCAATTCCCGATACTACCAAGCAACTTTCCGTTGTGGGACGGCTGTATTGTGGTCCATTCAGCCTCGTGATGCCAATTGAGGAGCTGCTTGAATAGGAAGTAGCGGCTCGAAAGTCTGCAAAGCCGACAACGGCCGACAGCACGTTTTGCGGATCCAATAGCCTTCCATACAACGTCCAAATGACGCCATTCGCTCAGGACGACACGGCGTTCGGGCGGTTTCGATAGTCCCTTCTGTGAACAGAGAAGTGGAGCTTCCTTTCCAAGGCTGTCAGACACATTGATCAATCAGCTACTCAGTCTAGCGGATTTTTCGCAGAAACCCTTAAATATGATTGACAGGCCCGTTGAAACGTAAGCAGTGCCTATGGTAGTTTAGAAAGTAAGAGAAGGTTAAAGTAGCGAAGTGGGTCGTGAGTCGTATCTGGGTAGATCAGTCCTTAAGACAACGAAAGGTGAAGGTCCGGACTCATAGGAAGTTTCGTAACTGTCAATTGCTACAGAGTGAGGGAGTCGTTCCGAAACAACCCATTATGCTGTGTAGAAGTCACTCACAGTTATATTCTTTGTCTAATGCGTGCTACTCTACTAATGTATCCCGGTTATCTTCTGATGTGTTACTGGTAGAGCGGAAGCTGTCACGTTTGGATGGACTGCAACTTAGTAAGAGCATTGTGTGGGAAAATGAGTTTGGTTTCGGTACACAGTCGATCGCACAGGCATAATGTGTTTCAACGGCTATAAACACTACAGAGCCCTAAAAAATATCCCAGAGTTCGTCAGCTAAAATTTTACAAATAAAACCAAATCTACATCTACGCTCCGCAAGCCACCTTATAGTGTGTGGCGGGAAGTACTTTTGGTAACGCTGTCGTACCCTCTGTTTTCCCATTCGCGATTGGTGTGTGATAAACACGACTGTCGCTTAGCCACGGTCGATTCGAGAATATTGTTCCACGCAAGTGATATATGATTCTGGCCCCCATCCCTCTGCCACCAAATCGCAGACATTAGTTGCTTTTCTTCGGGCATTTGGTAAGATCGCGTAACATAAAACTCTGGAACATAGAACTATATCTGTCGATCGTGGAAATTAGATGGTTCTTCTTTTAGGGTAACTACTACACAGGGATTTGTCTGCGACAAAAACAAATTTCGCAATATTATTCGAATTTTAAATATTAAGAGAAGAAATAATTAATTTCCGTTTAAAGTTTTCCATGAGGCCTTTAAAAGTTTTTAGTGAAAGCAGAAAGAACTAGAATTATTCTACTTTTTTAGTTAAAAAATGTATCTGACTGCAAAAATATAAGCTTTCTCTTAGTTCGATAACAAAACTTTTCAATGCTAGAACATACAAATTATTTAACTTCCCGTCGTAAAAGATGTTGCAGAAACATAAAAAAATATCGTCTGTTTTTATGTAGGCGTGTTGAACAGTGTTTAGATACATAATCTGCATGTTTAATGTGAAGAAAACTCATTAATTCATTATTAAGTAGCTGAATTTTACAAAAGTTGCCAGTAAAGTAATTGAAAAGTGATAAATACGGTCAAAAGATTTATATATTCGACCGATAACGAAAACACAAAATGATGTGTGATACAAAAAATACGAGTAATGTTCTCTTCATAAAATCACGTACAGAGTATCCATAAAGTTCAGCTATCATAATAACTCGGAAACTGCTAGAGATAAAGAATAGTGGTTTGCTGTAAAACGTTTATCAGCTTTCAGAGTGTTTTTCCATTTCTTCTTTGCTGCAGATCTGACTTGGAGTGTACCAGAATGGTGACAGACCAGAAGAAGGAGCAATGTGTTATGTATGCAGAATCCAAATCTGTGACGAAGGTACTAAGAAACTATCGAAGGCAGTATGGTTGGGCACCACCGGCTACAACAAGCACAGTGAATCCGTTGAAAAACATTAAAGAGACAGGCAGTGTCAAAGACTTCCCTCGAAGTGGGCATACCCTGTGTCTCAGGCATGTATTGACACTGTATGTAACAGCCCTGTCTTTCTCCACTATTCATCGAAATACAAAATCCAACAATCCAAATTTAGAATAATTCCTGCCAGAACGGCAAAAAGTCTAACGCATGACCACAGGACTTCCGTTAACTGCAATAAATTCTGCCACCAAAAACTGAGTCTCATTACGCACATAAGTTAATCAATTAATCACTCGCCTTTACAAAACAGTTTTGCTGAGCGTATGGCATCGTCGGCCGAGAGGCACAGTTCGAGGAAATTCGGCGGCCAAGTGAAAGCCACATTGGGCGATTTTCGCGCCGGTGATGAGGATTAAATGATGATGAGGACGACACAAGAACTATTTTCCGAACGGAGAAAATCTCCAACCCGGTCGGGAATCTAATCCGGGCCCCCTTGCGTGGCAGGCGAGCACGTTACCACCCAGCTAAGAAGGCGGACAGTTTTGCTGAAGCCAGTTTGTTTAGTAAAAGAAAAATAATGCAATCGATTAATTTTGATTATGAAAAGAATTAAATATTCGAGAGCTGTTTCTTGTAGCCAGTGGTTCACCATTTCACCACTGAAATATATGCAGTGTGCCCAAAACGTGACCTAGCTAACATCTTGGCAACCAGTACCCGAAGACACAAAAACACACTGTAAGCCGGCCAATACTCAACAACATCACTTCCTACCTGCTTTTGCTTCACCTTCAGTAGTGCAGTTTGTGGTAGTGCAATACACACGGCTAAGACGGAAGCCAGTACTTAATAATTCACCTGAAACTTTCATGATACGAACGATATCGTGAAAGTCTTTACTTTGCCTAGTTTTATTGTGGCAGAATCTGACTGTAGTAGTTAACTTTAATTTTTAAAAGAAATGTAATTACTGTGTAAGCAAGCTTAGACACTGACAACTTTAGAAAACTGTTATGAGGGTCTTGAAACATGAGAAAATAGACTTCTGTTGTCTGTGTTAAATACAGCACTAAAATTAAAGTGTAGATTTTAAGATTCTCTCTCAACATAAATTTAATAAACTACTTAGAGTGTGTTTTTCCTGACAAAACTAAGAACGTAACTTCATAGACGGACTGAGAATCACTGTAGTTTGTCCTGTGAAGCAAAAGCAAGTGCCATACAACAGCTTTAACATGTGTATGTACACTAACTTCAAAATGTATAGTTGCATTAACTGTGTTACGATACTAAACAATCTTTGATTACTTTCAGTATAATGTTATGATTATTTAACTCCTTCTCTATAGCACACACGTTCAAACAGTGAAACACAATAGCAAATTAAATGTGCATCTGTTGTAATTTTCATTAGCTTCAATAAACAGTCAAACAACTACTTTTATCTTGACTGCAATAATACAGTGCGAAACACTGTGCCTGTCAGACACTTGCATCAAAATGCTAATTACTTTACTTCCTGTCTGAACATGTAGTAAATGCATAACATTAGTTACTTCTCATTTTAATAATTCTGAATAATTGTTATCATTCTGAATAGATGAAAGTCTTTAGTATATAAAACAGTTTGTATGAAACCATCTAACACTTTGAAAAATGCACACACTCTCAATTGTTGTGAACAATTACTAAAGATTGCTTCATTATTTTAACACATAAAGTTCGCTGTGATCACGTACAGAGTTACGTAAAATGAAAATATCAGGAGGGTAGTTTTCAATGAATCATGAACACTAAATATCTTTAAGTTTTATATTTTTCAAATAAGGAAACCATATTTTTCTTCACCCTGTTACAATATTATGTATACTGTTTTCAGATTCTGTCTTTTTTTGGTCGTGGTCGACGAATTGCATACTCAAATTATACCTGCTATTAGCAGTGGCTCCACGTAATAACGATCAAGTGCCAGTAAATATGTACGACAGCAGGAGCACTCTCGTGGTTATCACACGAACTTTGAGTGCAAATTTGTACGTCAGTCTGGTGATTCGACCTGTTGTGCTGGCATTCAGGAAAGGTATTTCAGGGGGTGTTAACCAACAGGTTAAGGCTCGCGTACATATCGCCGTTCTAACCACATGCTCTATAGAGTACATGAAATGTATTCGCAGTTGCAAATATAGACTACCATCAGGTGTATAATAGAATGACGACAATGAAAAATTGTGGTGGACTGGGACTCGAAATCGGATTTTTCGCTGGTCGTGAGCGGTCGCCTTATCTTTTGGCTAGCCGGGGACGCCTCAGAGCCAGAGCCAAACTTCCATATGTCGTCAACAATGCATCTACGACCTGTACTCGTACGCCATTATGTATATTCCCGTACAGGTCAGACCTTGTACATGAATGTTGCTTGCCCGGTGTCGGCGGATAAATACGACATTGCAGTGCCTTTGTTACTCCGAATTACGATGCAAAGTTCCTTCCGGACGTGCAATGAGTGTCCGAAGGAATTCAGAATACCACAGGGTCTGCAATGTCGTATTGTACGCTCCACCGAGTATCGACATGTTGCCTTGGCCTACTCGATCACCAGATCTGTCTGCAGTCGAGCACATATGGGACATCATCGGACAACTCCAGCGTTATCCACAAATAGCATTAACCGTCGCCGTATTGACCGACCAACTGGAACAGGCGTGGAACTCCTTCCCACAAACTGACATCCGGCACCTGTCCAAGACAGTTTACGCACGTTTGCATGCTTGCATTCAATATTCTGGCGGTTACGCCGGTTATTAATGTACTAGCATTTCACGTTTGCAATGGCTTATTTCGCACTTACATTTACCTTTGATCTTGCAGTCTTAATCACTTAAATATGTTACCTAGACAAATGTATTCCCGAAATTTCATTTCCCTACAGTAATTAATTTTTGGTGTTGCTATTTTTGCGTCAGTGTATTAGTTCTAGAGGAAAAATGAATGGGACATTTTCTGTTCAAAAACTGCTGTAGTTCAGTCTTGTAGTGGAACACGTTTCTGCTAAATGCAAAAAAAAAAAGTTCAAATGGCTCTAAGCACTATGGGACATAACATCTGTGGTCATCAGTCCCGTAGACTTAGAACTACTTAAACCCATCGAACCTAAGGACATCACACACATCCATGCCCGGGGCAGGATTCGAACCTGCGACCGGAGCAGCAGCGCTGTTCTGGACTGAAGCGCCTAGAACCGCTCGGCCACTAAGGCCGGCGCAACAATAACGGTGCAAGACCAAGAACGAAGTGCTTGTATGAAAAAGGGTGTAAGACAGAGATGTAGTCTTTCACCCCACAATTATATATCGAAGAAGAAATGACAGAAATTAAAGAAAGGTTCAAGAGTAACATTAAAATTAGGATGAAAGGACATCAGTTATAAGATTCGCTAATGAGAATGCTATCCTGCGTGAACGTGGAGGTGAATTACAGGATGTGTTGTATGGAATGAGTGCAGAATATGGTCTGATAGTATACTTGAGAAACACAAAGGTATTTACATGTAGCAAAAATGAGGATAGCGAGAAACTTAACATCAAAATTGGGTATCACGAAGCAGAAGAAGTTAAGGAATTCTGCAACCTTGGAAGCTAAATTACGTATGGCAGACGAAGCAAGGAGGATGTAACAAGCAGATTATCACAGGCAAAGAGGGCATTCCTGTCCGATATAAGCCTACTGGTATCAAACACAGGCCATAATTTGGTGACAGAAGTACGTTTGGAGAACAGAATCCAAGCTTCTGAGATGTGGCGCTGTAGAAGAATGCTGAAAATCAGGTGGACTGATATGATAAGGATGCAGCAGTTTTCGAGTTGTACAAGTAAAACTTATAAATGTAATTTCCAAAAGCCTTTCCCACCGCCCCACCACCCGCACTCTTGCTCGCCACTCGTCAGGATTTTTAGTATGTTGTCCATGAAGCTCCCTCTGACCACTGTACAAAAATTTGCCAGTAGGCGGATTACTTTCCCTTTTTCTCCTTTCTTGGTCTTTGGTTTCTGATCTAATAGCCTGGAAGAAATGGTCTATGGTTATTAGCCGAGAACGCTACTGAGCTCATTCCACCCATCACCAATGATACAGCAGCGTAAGACCATGTAAAATGGGTAGGAGGGGGGGGGGGGGGGTGGGAGGGTCGCGTGATGCATTCTGTGGAGAAGGGGGTAGAGAATACTTCACAGTGTTGCCAGCTTTCTCTGTGCCATGCAATACACACACCAACTGTTGCTTACCCTGAGAAGTGTTAACGCTGTGGTTTGTGACACATTGGGGTACTGCTTCTGCTACTAATTGTTCCTACTTAAATTTATAGCCTCGGATTACTACAGGTGTCAATTCTTAACGTAATACTCCTAGTGCATGTTTTATGCTACAAAAATAAACACTACTGTTGACTTTTAGCGTATCTGAATTGACATGAAAATTAACGCTGAATATTCCATTCCGACCCCCAAGTGCACGTTTAACTCACAAGTCAAAGAATGGCGCTTTTGTCTGTTTGGCTGGAGCAACAGATAGTACACTCCATCTTGTCATTTCGCATCACCCCACTACCCGCCTTTTTACCTGAAAACCACTACAGTAAACTGTCCTCACACAATGGTCGTCGGTCTGGTCAGATATGGTGAGCTGTCTTCACTATTGAGTACCTCGCACTACTAAACATATATGATCCGTAAGACATCGGCAGTGGAGCTAACAGATAAACCAGCTGTGCCTCCACCACTTCCAAATTCGTTTCACGTTGTCATCACTCTCTCTATAACAACTATTGTACAAGAAACAGAATGCCTACCGCCAGTGCCGCCTCCTTGTCGGTCGTGAGAGCTATCTGATGTTCATAGATCCGTGATTTTCCTTTCACAAAACAATTATTTAAAACCACAAGCTGGTCGAGGCACTATGCCACCCCCCATCAAGGCGACTGACTCCTTTTCCCCACACAGCAGTAGCCATCCATTTCATGATTTTCTGCTTGCTAAATGTCGAATGCAGGTTGGAAGGACGAAGCGCCACAGTTCGATGCACATGACAATTTGAACACACGGCCGGTTTAGACAACGTAAACATACTGTATATTGGAACGTAAAGGCGGTGGCAGCGGCGCAGTGCAGTTGTCTTCTAGTCAGTAACACTGACAGAAGCAGCTTGATGATGTCGGCAAAAAGGAGCATCTAGTATTTGAGTGGTTTCATACCCTTCAAAAACGATACACGATGACAATTTGAAATTCACTGTCACATACTCCTAGAACCATTATTTCATTTTCTGCCACCCATACACACTTGCTTCGTGCCATCCCTCCCTACATGGGCAAAATTTCCAAACCTACTGGGCTTAATCCATACCAATAGCACAGCCAGATGCTGTTCCATTACTCCAGACCTCCAAACAAAATCTGACGTGTTCCGTTCTCCAGTTCTTAACATTTGCTCTTCACCAATGACCTACTTTCACTTACCTTCTCATGATCTAATGATCACATTCCACGTACCTGTCTATCGGGAGCTGGTTAACAAGTCCCTAACAGCCATCCTCCATCTGACTTCCACAAGCACCATTATCTTAATACACTCCTGGAAATGGAAAAAAGAACACATTGACACCGGTGTGTCAGACCCACCATACTTGCTCCGGACACTGCGAGAGGGCTGTACAAGCAATGATCACACGCACGGCACAGCGGACACACCAGGAACCGCGGTGTTGGCCGTCGAATGGCGCTAGCTGCGCAGCATTTGTGTACCGCCGCCGTCAGTGTCAGCCAGTTTGCCGTGGCATACGGAGCTCCATCGCAGTCTTTAACACTGGTAGCATGCCGCGACAGCGTGGACGTGAACCGTATGTGCAGTTGACGGACTTTGAGCGAGGGCGTATAGTGGGCATGCGAGAGGCCGGGTGGACGTACCGCCGAATTGCTCAACACGTGGGGCGTGAGGTCTCCACAGTACATCGATGTTGTCGCCAGTGGTCGGCGGAAGGTGCACGTGCCCGTCGACCTGGAACCGGACCGCAGCGACGCACGGATGCACGCCAAGACCGTAGGATCCTACGCAGTGCCGTAGGGGACCGCACCGCCACTTCCCAGCAAATTAGGGACACTGTTGCTCCTGGGGTATCGGCGAGGACCATTCGCAACCGTCTCCATGAAGCTGGGCTACGGTCCCGCACACCGTTAGGCCGTCTTCCGCTCACGCCCCAACATCGTGCAGCCCGCCTCCAGTGGTGTCGCGACAGGCGTGAATGGAGGGACGAATGGAGACGTGTCGTCTTCAGCGATGAGAGTCGCTTCTGCCTTGGTGCCAATGATGGTCGTATGCGTGTTTGGCGCCGTGCAGGTTAGCGCCACAATCAGGACTGCATACGACCGAGGCACACAGGGCCAACACCCGGCATCATGGTGTGGGGAGCGATCTCCTACACTGGCCATACACCACTGGTGATCGTCGAGGGGACACTGAATAGTGCACGGTACATCCAAACCGTCATCGAACCCATCGTTCTGCCATTCCTAGACCGGCAAGGGAACTTGCTGTTCCAACAGGACAATGCACGTCCGCATGTATCCCGTGCCACCCAACGTGCTCTAGAAGGTGTAAGTCAACTACCCTGGCCAGCAAGATCACCGGATCTGTCCCCCATTGAGCATGTTTGGGACTGGATGAAGCGTCGTCTCACGCGGTCTGCACGTCCAGCACGAACGCTGGTCCAACTGAGGCGCCAGGTGGAAATGGCATGGCAAGCCGTTCCACAGGACTACATCCAGCATCTCTACGATCGTCTCCATGGGAGAATAGCAGCCTGCATTGCTGCGAAAGGTGGATATACACTGTACTAGTGCCGACATTGTGCATGCTCTGTTGCCTGTGTCTATGTGCCTGTGGTTCTGTCAGTGTGATCATGTGATGTATCTGACCCCAGGAATGTGTCAATAAAGTTTCCCCTTCCTGGGACAATGAATTCACGGTGTTCTTATTTCAATTTCCAGGAGTGTAGTAATAATAATAACAATAATAATAATCTAGTACAACTTCAAGGCCATACATGTTTCCTAGGAAATCGTCCTGGCACATCAGAACAGTGGTCTTTTTTTTTTTTAATATCACTTGCATGTTTTTCATCTTTATGTTTTTTCTGCTTATGTAACATTTTGAAAATATCTTCAGATGAACAGCACTTGGTTGCCAGTCGGGCCTCTATGGGGCAATGGTATGACGATAGAGAAAAATAAAAGTAGCCACTTCTGTTTCCGTCCACGGACGAGCCTAGTTTCGCAGAATTCGCTACATTGCGCATCGGAAGAGACAAACTATGCAGAGTGAAAAGTTTTCAGTTGGATTTTGAGGCGTGTTCGGATAATTGAAGGGTTACAGCATTGCCCCTAAAGGCAAAGATCTGGACTGAGTAGCCAAATTTACCACGAAATACCTCTCCAAATTTCTTCAACCTCTTCCTTCAGACAGACTCTGTATGGATCTCAAACATTTAATGGTAGTAGTAGTATTATGGAATAATATCTGTGCACATTTCCTCTGCAGATCCATAACACATTCCCAGAACTTTTACAGAAAATCGCAAGCTCTAATTCACTTTTCCTACAACTGGCTTTGTGATTTCGTTCACATCTGTTATATTTCTCCCAGATACTTATTCAAAGTAAAGCAGTCTACAGGTTTATCATTGTTGAATTCTATGATTTTTCCTTTCTTTGTGAGATCTTTCCACAAACGACGCAAATCGAAGGCGAATTGCCAGTCAACCTGTAAGGTACCCACTCTGTTCAGCTCACGTACTATTCCTTATTTTCCAGATTCACAATTTTGTATCATGTCTGCAGATGTAATCCTAGCATACAGTCAATAAAGCGGTACTGCAGAACGCACATATTTGGGAGTAAGATTTCAGTTCCCACGCTGGCTGAAGGATCTGGTTGACCACATGGCGTTGCCAGTGGGTGGTGGTGTGAGAAGCTGTGATGGCCAGATACGAGAACGCCCGTTACGTCACCAGCAAGCTGCGTATGGAAGGCACAGGTTGTTCTGACCGTAGGAAGTAATCTTGCTTAATAAATATTTGTTAATAAAATTTTTTTCTCCAATACTGATATTAGGAGAAGCATACAGGTCTTTCGTTATACCTATGTTACACCGCCAGGAATCTATCATCTTAACAAATAAATGAATAATGTTAAGCTAACGAAAACGCCCAAAAAGCTACGAAAAATCACGGGTGTAAGGACGAGGTACAGGCTGCGCGCCATGGTCGCCAGTCGCCGATAGGAAACTCTCCGGTTTAGTTCTGTCGTAAGGCCATACTCTCAGGAATTTGTTAGTGTTTAGTTAATCATTATTAATGGTGTCGATATTATCAATTTATGGTGTTTAGTAAATAAATACATCATAACGGCACCCCTTTTGAACGTTATTCCGAATAATATAGCCTCCTCCTTCATCACTTAGAATCACACGGAAGTACACGTGCACTTTACAGAGTACTCAATGGCGCTGATACTTCTACTGCGAAGGAAATAAGCTTTGAGAGCTTCTCAGCAAAGCAGCCAGAAACAATCCTACCCCACGACTTACTAACGTAGACAAAGACACATTCTCTTAATTTCCTCAAAACTCGGAGAGATAAGCACTGCCAGTCATACTATATGCCTCTTATACAATTCTCTACGCACTCACAGGTTAAACTGAGACATTTATTGAGGTTTAGAACAAGTGGGGGATTCCTGTAAGCTACATCAATTGAAACTTTTGTCAAAATCGTCTTGGAATTCCCAGCAGTTACTCACTTCCTGTTAGACCACAGAGGAGTTATCAGTTTGCCCAGTAGTGCCGCATACATTGCCTGACTGTTGACATCTTTTGACACCGGAAGCGTGAGTGAGGCTATTACAATTCAGTTGAGTAAACCTGACGTTTCCTTCATATCACAAGAACGCCCTATAGATTCGTCTGTGTGCTGATTCGGTCTCTGACAAACTATTTCGAACAAGAAGTTACAAGGATGATTTAGTCCAACTGCACCTTCGGTTTCTTTCGAATTTTTCCTACTCGAAACTAATGATAACTAAAACATTTAAAAACCATATTTACGAGACACCATTCAAATGGAACATTCTTATCGAAGGCAGCTTGTGAGCAACGTGTAACGTGAGAGGCTAAGATTCCAGAGAAAAAGAATTAAACGCTTCACTGAAGAAAAGTACCCCGAAGTTTCCAGTCATGTGAAACACACTCAGTCATAGTGCATAAATAGACTTTTATGTGATAGTTCAGTAACATTAACTGAGATGATATTTTAGTATTCGTGTCATCCAAAAGTTGCATGTACTAACACACTAAAGAGCATCCGAACCACCCGAATTGCGGTTCGTCTGATTTGTATGCAACCCACATAACGCAACTGTCTTACATGTCCTCTGCTCTTGCACGGTGGTTCCAAATCCGAATTAAAGATGACGCCCCTTCGCTACTTACTTTGGGAAATTATGTGAATGTCCGAAAGACCAGACACCGCGTGAAATCCGCAGCTGTGATACATATTATATGAAGTGAAGGTGGAGGAAGGAGAAAGGAATGGTCTATTGATGTTACCTGCACCGGGACTTCACGACTTTATCCCGAATCTTCGGTGACAAGCGAAAGTGTATGCCGGACCGGCATTAGACCACGAAATTTCCTGCTTGCTAGACAGTTGCGCTAACCATTACGCCAACCAGACACATTGTTTAGCCCAACTACGTCGTCTATCTCGGTACGGATCTTGGCTGACCCACATTCCCACCTAGCGTCGCCTATCTGCAGTCCTTGTCTATGTGTTCCGTGCTCGCTTCTTTGAGATTCCGAAAGAAGAGACATCCGCATTCACGTAACTGATAACAGTTAACATAACATGAATCCACCACTTTCAGTGTGGATCCACAATAACGTCCGAACTCCTGCGGGAATGTCAAAGTGGCGAGCTTGGAGGACAGGGACAGCCACTGCGGAAAAGTGGCGCTAGGTGGGAGTGTGGGTCGTCCGAGAAGCGTGCCGAGTTATTCCGCGCAGTTGCGATAAACACGGCGTCCGGTTGGCGCTGTGGTTGACCCATCTGTATAGTAGGGAGGAGTTCTCAGTTCGAATCCCTGTTTGGCACACATTTTCTCTCGTCGCCGCCGACTCTGCATGAAGTTTGAAGTCCCGACGCAGGTGACATCAATAATCCCTCCTCTTTCCTTTATTTTCTCCCTCCTCCACCTCCAGTTTACATACAGGAGAGTCGGTACAGTGTAGGTTGGGCCATGACAGAGGTGGTAGTTACGCCGCGTAGAAACTCTGTCGAGAGTTTGCATCCTTACCAGACAAGAATTTTTTCTAAAAAAGAAAAAAACTGGGGGTGGGGGGGGGGGGGGTTGTCATGTAAGGTAACAGGCACTTATTTCCTTTTGTACCTGAACTTGAGGTGTTGGAAATATTGGTGCTTGACTGTAATTCGACTTACAGGTCTCCTTTCGACGGATCTACAGCTACATTTATACTCCGCAAGCCACCCAACGGTGTGTGGCGGAGGACACTTTACGTGCCACTGTCATTACCTCCCTTTCCTGTTCCAGTAGCGTATGGTTCGCGGGAAGAACGACTGTCTGAAAGCCTCCGTGCGCGCTCTAATCTCTCTAATTTTACATTCGTGATCTCCTCGGGAGGTATAAGTAGGGGGAAGCAATATATTCGATACCTCATCCAGAAACGCACCCTCTCGAAACCTGGCGAGCAAGCTACACCGCGATGCAGAGCGCCTCTCTTGCAGAGTCTGCCACTTGAGTTTGTTAAACATCTCCGTAACGCTATCACGGTTACCAAATAACCCTGTGACGAAACGCGCCGCTCTTCTTTGGATCTTCTCTATCTCCTCCGTCAACCCGATCTGGTACGGATGAACAATACTCAAGTATAGGTCGAACGAGTGTTTTGTAAGCCACCTCCTTTGTTGATGGACTACATTTTCTAAGGACTCTCCCAATGAATCTCAACCTGGTACCCGCCTTACCAACAATTAATTTTATATGATCATTCCACTTCAAATCGTTCCGCACGCATACTCCCAGATATTTTACAGAAGTAACTGCTACCAGTGTTTGTTCCGCTATCATATAATCATACAATAAAGGATCCTTCTTTCTATGTATTCGCAATACATTACATTTGTCTATGTTAAGGGTCAGTTGCCACTCCCTGCACCAAGTGCCTATCCGCTGCAGATCTTCCTGCATTTCGCTACAATTTTCTAATGCTGCAACTTCTCTGTATACTACAGCATCATCCGCGAAAAGCCGCATGGGACTTCCGACACTATCTACTAGGTCATTTATATATATTATGAAAAGCAATGGTCCCATAACACTCCCCTGTGGCACGCCAGAGGTTACTTTAACGTCTGTAGACGTCTCTCCATTGCTAACAACATGCTGTGTTCTGTTTCCTAAAAACTCTTCAATCCAGCCACACAGCTGGCCTGATATTCCGTAGGCTCTTACTTTGTTTATCAGGCGACAGTGCGGAACTGTATCGAACGCCTTCCGGAAGTCAAGAAAAATAGCATCTACCTGGGAGCCTGTATCTAATATTTTCTGGGTCTCTTGAACAAATAAAGCGAGTTGGGTCTCACACGATCGCTGTTTCCGGAATCCATGTTGATTCCTTCATAGTAGATTCTGGGTTTCCACAAACGACATGATACTCGAGCAAAAAACATGTTCTAAAATTCTACAACAGATCGACGTCCGAGATATAGGTCTATAGTTTTGCGCATCTGCTCGACGACCCTTCTTGAAGACTGGACTACCTGTGCTCTTTTCCAATCATTTGGAACCTTCCGTTCCTCTAGAGACTTGCGGTACACGGTTGTTAGAAGGGGGGCAAGTTCTTTCGCGTACTCTGTGTAGAATCGAATTGGTATCCCGTCAGGTCCAGTGGACTTTCCTCTGTTGAGTGATTCCAGTTGCTTTTCTATTCCTTGGACACTTATTTCGATGTCAGCCATTTTTTCGTTTGTGCGAGGATTTAGAGAAGGAACTGCAGTGCGATCTTCCTCTGTGAAACAGCTTTGGAAAAAGGTGTTTAGTGTTTCAGCTTTACGCGTGTCATCCTCTGTTTCAATGCCATCATCATCCCGGAGTGTCTGGATATGCTATTTCGAGTCACTTACTGATTTAACCTAAGACCAGAACTTCCTAGGATTTTCTGTCAAGTCGGTACATAGAATTTTACTTTCGAATTCACTGAACGCTTCACGCATAGCCCTCCTTACGCTAACTTTGACATCGTTTAGCTTCTGTTTGTCTGAGAGGTTTTGGCTGCGTTTAAACTTAGAGTGAAGCTCTCTTTGCTTTCGCAGTAGTTTCCTAACTTTGTTGTTGTACCACGGTGGGTTTTTCCGTCCCTCACAGTTTTACTCGGCACGTACCTGTCTAAAACGCATTTTACGATTGCCTTGAACTTTTTCCATAAACACTCAACATTGGCAGTGTCGGAACAGAAATTTTCGTTTTGATCTGTTAGGTAGTCTGAAATCTGCCTTCTGTTACTCTTGCTAAACAGATAAACCTTCCTCCCTTTTTTTATATTCTTACAAACTTCCATATTCAGGGATGCTGCAACGGCCTTATGATCACTGATTCCCTGTTCTGCACATACAGAGTCGAAAAGTTCGGGTCTGTTTGTTATCAGTAGGTCCAAGATGTTATCTCCACGAGTCGGTTCTCTGTTTAATTGCTCGAGGTAATTTTCGGATAGTGCACTCAGTATAATGTCACTCGATGCTCTGTCCCTATCGCCCGTCCTAAACATCTGAGTGTCCCAGTCTATATCTGGTAAATTGAAATCTCCACCTAAGACTATAACATGCTGAGAAAATTTATGTGAAATGTATTCTAAATTTTCTCTCAGTTGTTCTGCCACTAATGCTGCCGAGTCGGGATGTCGGTAAAAGGAGCCAATTATTAACCTAGCTCGGTTGTTGAGTGTAACCTCCACCCATAATAATTCACAGGAACTATCCACATCTATTTCACTACAGGATAAACTACTACAAACAGCGACGAACACTCCACCACCGGTTGCATGCAATCTATCCTTTCTAAACACCGTCTGTACCTTTGTAAAAATTTCGGCAGAATTTATCTCTGGCTTCAACCAGCTTTCTGTACCTATAACGATTTCGGCTTCGGTGCTTTCTATCAGCGCTTGAAGTTCCGGTACTTTACCAACGCAGCTTCGACAGTTTACAATTACAATACCGATTGCTGCTTGGTCCCCGCATGTCCTGACTTTGCCCTGCACCCGTTGAGGCTGTTGCCCTTTCTGTACTTGCCCAAGGCTATCTAACCTAAAAAACCGCCCAGCCCACGTCACACAACCCCTGCTACCCGTGTAGCCGCTTGTTGCGTGTAGTGGACTCCTGACCTATCCAGCGGAACCCGAAACCCCACCAACCTATGGCGCAAGTCGAGGAATCTGCAGCCCACACGGTCGCAGAACCGTCTCAGCCTCTGATTCAGACCCTCCACTCGGCTCTGTACCAAAGGTCCGCAGTCAGTCCTGTCGACGATGCTACAGATGGTGAGCTCTGCTTTCATCCCGCTAGCGAGACTGGCAGTCTTCACCAAATCAGATAGCCGCCGGAAGCCAGAGAGCATTTCCTCGGATCCATAGCGACACACATCATTGGTGCCGACATGAGCGACCACCCGCAGATGGGTGCACCCTGTACCCTTCATGGCATCCGGAAGGACCCTTTCCACATCTGGAATGACTCCCCCCGGTATGCACACGGAGTGCACATTGGTTTTCTTCCCCTCTCTTGCTGCCATATCCCTAAGGGGCCCCGTTACCCGCCTGACGTTGGAGCTCCCAACTACCAGTAAGCCCACCCTCTGCGACCGCCCGGATCTTGCAGACTGAGGGGCAACCTCTGGAACAGGACAAGCAGCCATGTCAGGCCGAAGATCAGTATCAGCCTGAGACAGAGCCTGAAACCGGTTCGTCAGACAAACTGGAGAGGCCTTCCGTTCAGCCCTCCAGAATGTCTTTCGCCCCCTGCCACACCTTGAGACGACCTCCCACTCTACCACAGGTGAGGGATCAGCCTCAATGCGGGCAGTATCCCGGGTAACCACAGTCGTAGTCCGATTGGGGGATGCGTGGGACGAGCTGGCCGTCCCCGACAAACCCCCATCTGGACCCCCACAGTGATGCCCATTGGCAACAGCCTCAAGCTGTGTGACCGAAGCCAACACTGCCTGAAGCTGGGAGCGAAGGGATGCCAACTCAGCCTGCATCCGAACACAGCAGTTGCAGTCCCTATCCATGCTAAAAACTGTTTTGCAAAGAACGTCTGAACTAATCTACAGAAGCGCAAACAAATCGAAACAAAATTTAAACGGTTATTAAAGTTCAAGATTGCCTAGTAAATGCAGTAATGCTCCTACTTGCGCACTGCTGACACACTGCTCGGCGGCGGAAGGAGACTACGCGATTTTACACTATTCAGGTACTGAAACGCGATGCTACAACTCTCAAATACTGTAATACGCCCGAAATTTATGAATTAAACAATGCAAGTACCAAAAACACGCAAAGAAATTAAGAATTAAACTATGTAGCAAATGAGTGAACTAGGAGTATACGACTTGCTGCTGCAGCTGCTTATTGCATTTGTAATTGTTTTTCCAAGATTCTGAACACCTCAAAGAGTCCACGAAGAGCACGTGTCTCGGTTCGAATCGTGGCGTGCACAAAAGTTCCCACCGTGTCATTTCAAGTTGTAGCGTGCGCACACCATACTGCAGGTAACAAGTGGCTGTGACCTTTAACACTTGCCAGGGGTTTTCAACAATAAATGTTGGTACCGGTTTCGACTTCCAGCCAGACACAGAACTTGTCATATCATTTCGGGTTCAAACATGCCACTCTTAGTTACTGATGAAAAAGAATTCGATAACCAGCGCCTCTTCGTGTGTAGTCAACAATGATGATATGTGCAGAGTTTGCTCTCAGTCCACACAGAACTTAACATCATGTTAATTCCAGTTCAGACATGTGCACATCTCGCCACTGGTGAAATCAACCGATTTTTAACGTCTATTCGTGACTAGAAGTCAACGATGGTAGGTGCTGGATTCGAATCCCAGGAAACCAAAGCTTGCTCCTCTCATCATTTCATCTCGCTATTGGTAAAAAAATTACGACTTTTAACATGTGAATGTGCTTAGGTAACAACCCGGTTAGATGCTAGGTCTGATTCCCCATCCGATACAAAACTTCACGCCACGTCATTTCAAGTTTAAACTAGCGCACACTTCGTTACTTGTCCCCGAAACCGCATTTAAGATTTTTCGCGGTTAGTCAACGAGAAGAGTAGCTGCTGGACTGGAGTCTTAGGTCCCAGTCCAATACTAAAAATTTCGTAACATAACTTGAAGTTTAAACTTGCTTTTTGAAATTTTATTTTATAAGCGTAAGGCTTTGTCATTTCTAATAATGTGCTTTCTGATATTTCCATTACCGTGATCTTAATTTGAATTTGGACTGATAATCGTACAGAGCATTTACCTCTTATGGCCTCTTGTAGTAACCATTTTGTGTAGACAAATTACTACACCGGAAATGGAGCAGAGGACCTGCAAGACAGTTACGATATGAGGATTACCTTCAAATCAGGTAAAATGCAATTTAGGTCGTTCGGATACTTTTGAGCATGATAGTACATTTGCGATGTGCACGCAGGGAGAGAGCTTTCCATGAATCGTAATGAGTTTTTCATTTTCCGCGCTTACTCTGGCTTTCATGTTGATCAGAAATGTCACAATAGCTGTGGAACTGTAAGACAAATGACTATGAAACTGAGTACAATCTGTGACCATAAGACAAGTGGTTCATCTTGAGCTCTCAGACAAAGGAGTCATCAGAACGCGTGGACAAAGGACTGCTGGCGCACACATTCGCGGATAGACACTGGAGTCGGAAGTGCTGTCTGTCCTGTTGTCGCCGGTGCTGAAATACGAGTACGTAGGTGATGCGTTCCTTTGCCATGATGCTTCGCTTGCGCGAGACAGCGAGAATTAGCTTTCTCTTATTTTTGCCACTACGGATCTAATCTCAGTTTAATTACTGTATGTGAGTTGTGTTCTGGAAAATGGTTCATGAAATTGATAATTAAATTATTTTCTTGAGAGCGTCTTTTTCAAAGCCCACATGGCCCTGAGGCAACTACTCAGTTTTAATATTATGCTCCCCTGCAGTGCTTTATTATACTGTGTTCCGTAAATATAATTTTTCGTAAATCAGTGTGCCGCGATGTTGATTAGAGTTTCTTGTCATGTTCCTTAGGCCAACCCACACGCTGTTACAGAGGCTGTTTGTCACTATCGTATTTCGTAACTGTTTAGGAATTTGTTACGATGAAATGTGTGGTGCACTAGTAACATCCAGGACACAAAATTCGAGATTTTGCATACCACATTCCGAATATTGAGCACCAAGTCTTAAAAGGTAGTGATTAACGAGGACAGAATAAAATAAGGATACTCTCTGATATCTGACTCAGTTTCGAAGTGTTCTCATTAAGATGATTGTGCAAAATCGTAGCCATAATCGCAACTATGTACGTGGAATACGTCAAACATTCTGGAAACTCGATTTATACGATTACATGCATGTTATATCTCGTATAACTTGTTATTCAGTGTATTTCTGAAAATATATATATATATATATATATATATATATATATATATATATATATATATATATATATATATGTGTGTGTGTGTGTGTGTGTGTGTGTGTGTGTGTGTGTGTCTGTGTGTGTGTGTGTGTGTGTGTGTGTGTGTGTGTGTAAGGGTAGAATTCCAGAGTTTGTTTCTAAGATATGATTTTCCTTTTCCTGAATGCATTGGCCAGGACGCACTGTTTCCAAGTTGTGATGAACATGTGCATTCAGTTCAAGTATAAATTTGATTTATGTCAACAATTCAATGTGTTTTTTCTTTTCTTGTGTCTTATTAATCGGTCTTGAAGATCTGTTTCTCATTTATTCGTCACATGCCGTTTATGTTAACAGCTTCGATCCCTTTTATTAAAACAGACCTTCTCTCTGAAGATGAAGCTCTTCTAATGCTCAGAGGTTAGTGCAAGAAGACCTAAACTAGAAGTTGCGAAAGTTTTTGTAACAATATAGTCAGGAACAAGTCAGTCTATTGAAAGGTGGCTACACTGAGCTACTGCGCCAGAGATTGCGCCAAAGAGTATTATTCAGCCGCCTCCACAGTGCTTGTCGAGAGCTCGTAGTAGTCAGATCTTTTCTACGAGCTGTTCTATTCCTCTGTGTTTCAGTTATTTCACTGAAACTCCAAATCAATCCTTTATCGAGGAAGAGTAGGAAAACATATAACAGCACAGAAATGTCTATTTTGGGGAACAAGGGTCAGTAAGTAACTCATGTGTGAACATACATGTTACTTATAAAAATTTTATCTTTTGGCAAGTAATATCTCATGTATCAATACTGTGAATGTGCTGGTCGTTGTCGGTTAGACCGTGTTGTTCTTCATCGAGTTGGGCAAACCTTGCGTCAACTTTCAGACACCGACAGGGCACAAGAGTTTCACAGATAAATTCGCTTCGTCAGAGGTAGAACAGACACACCTCCACATTTTAGAATCATTCTTATTACATTTCAGAGGTTAGAGCTGGAGTCCTTCCCTTGTGAGACTTAGCTACTTACAATAAATTAAATCTATTGAAGGTGCAGTCAGTGTAAAGGTTGGTTTGAAGATCATTGTCCTCTTGGACGCGGAATACCCTTTCCATCTCCTTAGCCAGTCACTCTCTCCCTTCGCTCCTCTTTAACAGCACAAACCCAACACTGTGCGGTGCAAGCTCTCACCAGTTATGCACACTACACAGAAGCGTGCTTGATATTTCGCGATAGGCTGGTGGAAGGCACTGGTAAACCAGATCCACTAGGACCTTGTCCAGAGCGGCGATGCGGGATACCTGCATCTGCTCCTCTACAATCATTTCCTGGGTATGGGACTCTAAGATACGCCAATCAATTTGAAACCGAAGTGGGAAACCGATGAAGACTGCGACCCGGGTGAAGAAGATTTTCGAAATAGAGGACGCTCAATGTCCTTTTCAAGTCGGTAATATATATATCTCCGAAAGAACAAATACCAGTTTTCCTAGCTCTAGCTTCAAAATTGCCTTAATAACGACGTATTTTCAAAAAAAACCTTTCACACTTTATTTCACCCCGTTAGGGTGTGTGTGTGTGTGTTTGGGAATTTAACCTCTATGAGGGTGAAATAATGACGAAACCTTTTTTTTAAAAAAAAGAAATTAGTACCTTCTAAAGAACAACTAAACCAGTTTCAAAACTGCATCTATGAGAATTGGTATTTGACTTCTCGGTTAGAAATTTAAAAAAAAAATACATGTTTCAGTGGTTTTGGAAATCCATCCCCTAAGGGAGTGAAATAGGGGACGAAAATTTTTATGAAAATAGCTCATTAGGAAAGCATTTTCAAAGCTAAATCTAAGAAAGTTTGTGTTTGGCTTCTCGGTTAGAAATAAAAAAAAAATCTGTTCAAGGATAAAATTTTTTATGTAAATATTACAACGAGAAGAAAAAAGGTAACCAACTTGCCACAGAAGACAAAAATTTACAAAACACCGCTTCTTAATGCAAAACCATTACTCATAACTCTGCTACCGATTGCAAAGTACATGAAGTTCCACAAATTGTACTATACTGTAGGTGGTTAATTCTATTGGCACTATATATTAACAGGATGCGTTACCTATTTTACATGCCAACGAACGAAATGATAAATACATTACTAACAAAAACTTCACAAAACGTCTTTTAGCGAAGACATTGCGCAGTAACAAGTTAGAGGTCAAAAACATACTCACGTCGGACAGAACACGCCCATCGTGCTTGAAAGGATCCGCTTCGGAGTTGCCGTAATACAGAAGCTGGATTTGCTTCCAAGCTAGTTTTACTCTGAATAAGGGGAAGCTTACATTGAGACCTAGAACTACGGGCATGATTTCATCGAAATTCTTCACCAGTTCTTCTCGCGCTTCGGCGGATTTGGTACTGAAGATATCTGGAACAATCAGCGGCGATGTATCTCAGAAAAGCAAACATACGAAATTTATATTTCATGAACTGTGTTGTAAGGAGCGCAAGATTCATCAAAACGAAAAATTACAATTCTGCGTTAGTCAGTGGCTTACGTTTCATCCAACATGCGTTTCGATGGTGAAATCATCGTCATCACGCTGCAGACATATCTTATATAACTTATACAGCTTATATAATTCTTATAACTTATACAACTCTTATAACTTATATAACTTATATAGCCAAGTATTGGTGATTCTTGTGGCAACATACGAGTTGACCATGATGTTGTATGGTATCTCGCACCAGTAGCATTAGTTAACTGAATTAGACTCAGACTTTTATGATGAAACATACCAACTCGATTACAGATATAATTTTACTTTCAGTGCAAGGAGAGAAGAATGTGCACTGCTGTCTAACGCTTTAAGTGACATATGTCGTTCACTGTTTATCAACTGACGGACACAATGCTGGGCTTGTGTTGCAAGGAGTTATATTTTTCGTCAAAGACGTTAGATCAAAGAATTATATCACAGAATTACAGCAACCAGAAAATGTGTGAAGAGATGTATGTTCATTATATGTCTGTGTTATCATGCCATGATTTTACCTGTTTGTTAAGGAGAGACAATAGCGTTTTAATTACTTACTTATCCACGGCAGGAACGCAACAACCAACTTACCATTAACCTGCATGTGAGTGTGATTCTGACTCTGAAGCTAATATAAACCGTAGCTTGTTTTCGTATCCTAAATTTGACTATGAACGATCGGAATTTTTAAAGACTTTGAGGAGTATCGATTACCTCCCCATCTCAATCAGCTTCTTCTCTTTTGGTTACCAAAGACATTCAGCTTTGTAAAGTGATCGTTAAATATCCTCAAGAGTATAGAAAACGTCTGTAGATTTCAAAAGTTTTTATTTTCATTCATCTACATCGCTTATGAAAATTTAAGAAATAGTGTCAATTGCTTACACAAAATGTCTAGTTTACTTACTATGCTATTTCTTAAAAACTGTTGTGGAAACAAATCTGTCGGCTTGAGCTACCATTTCTGTATATTTGCATTTATGCATTTTCTCTATATAATTATGTATTATATGTAAGCGCATGTTATAGATGGTTAAATAGAGTGCAAACTATCTAAGCCAAACAAAACAAACAAAAAAGTCTGATTTATAAATATTTCGGTAATAGAAAGATCAAAATGAAATGCGTCTATGAAAATGGTTAGATTCCTGACAAGTGTATTGCAATTGGCGCTATATTTATTTCCTACATAAAAAAGTTGAATATAAGATACAAGGACATAAGAGATATACAGGAAAACAGTTACACTCCTGATAAGTACAATGAGACTAATTAAATATCTAAAAAATTATCCAGTGATTCGTCTAAACCTTCAAAGAAATTGTTTGTTTTGGTTTCTGAGTTTCTAATATTATTCACGTGGATTAGTATTGTGGTTTTTCTTGAAAGTAATTTTTGAGAACATTCTCTTGTCTTGGAGAACAGTGGTTCTTTTTTATATTACTTAAAAATGCACATGCACAGTCACAACGACAAGAAACTTTTTTTTGTAGGATGTTACCGGTTTCGGTCTGTTTCAAACGATCTTCAGATTTACCACCATGATGGTAAACGGTGGCGGTAAACGGAGCAGGCGCTATGACTCACGAACGCTAAAAGCGGTTTTCTTGAAAGTGTTCAGTGTGTAGAGGTCATATGTAAGTTCTCAAAGTTATGACTGATATTATTGGTTAGTTGTACTACTGCAGATTTTTATGGTGTGTCATTTTGGTATGCTTTCTCAATCAACAACAAATTATGTCGTAGACTATCCGCCAACCTTAAAACTAATGACGACAGTTTCACCAAATCTGAAATTATTTGTAATGAATGTTCTGCTTAATATTTAGGACAAGCTATATCCATCTTTCACAACAGACTCATAAATGCACGTTGTTCAATCACTAATATTTCAACAGAAAACAATTATATAAGAGACACCTTTCATCCATTGATATCCGTTGAAAAGCATTTTAGATTAAATAAAAGTCTTGTGTCTGAAGCATTACTGTAAATTTTTCCACAAGGGACACCTACTGCAATTATACCTTTAAAGAACAAAATCCTCACGAATGTTGCAACACCCAAAGAATAACCCAAAGAATCGAAATACGGCCGCTCTCACGGGATCCGACAGAGCCGCGTACATGGCCCATTAAATCGTTACACCCAGTTACCATTGAGAGTGGGACAGGCAAGGTTCTATGGACTGATATCAAAGCTCCATTGCCTATTAGTTCAACCGTTTTTGTGGATCCGCTCCGTCAAGACGATGTGTTGGACAGGTTACAAGTTCATGTGAAGAGAGGCTTATGTGCTGTAGAGAGAAAAGGGAAGAAGTTTTGTGTACCTGTACGTGTCGATAATTTTGGTTTGAGAAAGATAGAGATTCCACGTGGAACAGTTTTAGCAAGTGGTCAGGAAATAGGAGATGATGATTTTTCAGTGATAAATGAAGGTAAGAGTCAAAATAGGAAGCAGTTCCCTATTAGAAGTGTGCGTACCCTGATTCCCTATTTGCAGAAGCAATTTAATGAAAAGTTAGAGCATTTGAGTAAAGCAGAGAAGAGGCTAATATGGGCCATATTGGAAGAATTTGCGTGGTTGTTTGAGGAAAGGCAATATTTGCCTGCTACTGACCTCATACAGCACGAGATTCCCACCGGGGATGCTAGACCTATACCTCAAAAGGCATATAGGATCCCTCATCATTTACAACCAATAGTGGAAGACACAGTTCAACAGCAGCTAGCAGCAGGGATTATTCAACCCTCTGCCAGTCCCTAGTCATCCCCAATCGTTCTGGTTCGTAAGAAATCAATCAATGGCGAGAAGAGTTAGAGGCTTTGTGTTGATATGAGAGCGGTGAATAAAGTAACAACACCTGATACTTATCCTTTGCCTCGTATTGACGAAACCCTAGATCAATTAGGAAACTGCAAGTATTTCACCACTTTAGATATGTGATCAGGGTATCATCAGATTCCTATAGCTCCGAAGGACAGACCTAAAACCGCCTTTATTGTGCTTTCGGGTTTGTAAGAGTTGTTACGCATGCCATTTGGTCTCAGGAATGCTCCTGCAACCTTTCAAAGATTTATTGTTACGTGGTTTAAAGCCCACCGCATGTTTAGTTATTTAGACGATATTATTGTATTTTTTAGAACTATTGAAGAACATGCAGAAAGGTTGAGGTGTGTTTTGTCACGTTTGCAGAGTGCCAATTTAAGTCTGAAGATAGAAAAATGTTCATTTGCACAGTCACAAGTCCAGTACTTGGGACATGTCATTAGTGCTGACCGTGTCAAACCAGGTCCTCGGTTGACTGAGGCTGTGAGAGATTTTCCCACCCCAACCAATGTAAAAGAGTTACAGTCACTGCTTGGCCTATATAATTACTATTCTCGGTTTGTGAAAGATTACGCCACCATAGCTAAGCCATTAACCAAGTTGTTGAAAAAAGGTGCAGTTTTCGAGTGGTCAGAAGAACGTGAAGTAGCTGTAAAGAAGATTAAAGAGGTACTAACAAGCTCACCTCTGTTAGTCTATCCAGATTTTGAAGAACCTTTTCTTCTTGCAACCGATGCCTCTGATTTTGCTCTGGGTGCAGTCCTTAGCCAAGAATATAACGGAGAGGGAAGACCTGTTGGGTGTGCCTCTCACCAGATGAATCAGGCTGAAATAAATTATAGTACTACTGAAAAGGAATTGCTTGCACTTATGTTCGGGGAAACTATTTTAAATGTTATTTGTATGGTAGAAAGTTCGCCGTAATAACAGATCACGCGGCATTAACTTGGATGTTGAATCTGAAAGATCCTAGCAGTCGTTTAACTAGATGGGCTTTAAAACTTGCCGAATATGACTACGAGGTTAAGCATAAACCTGGTAGACTGCATTCTAATGCTGACTCCCTGAGTCGTAAAGTAAGGGTAGTTCAAACAAATGATGTTTTCATTGAGGAACTGAAAGATTCGCAAAGCCGAGATGTTGAATGTCATAGGTACGTTACCAGTGTAGATTTCTTTACTGAAGATGGTATTTTATACCAAAAGACTCCGGGTGGTAATAGAGTTGTAATTCCTAAGGAATTGCAGTCCAGAATAATAGCTCAATGCCATGATAGTTTGCAAGCATGCCATAATGGGCGAAGAGCAACAAATGCAAGGAAAGCTGCACAGTATTGGTGGAAAAACAGAAAGAAAGATGTTCAAAAGTATATTCTAAATTGTTTACCTTGCGCTCAAAGATCACCCCCTCCTAGGACCAAAATACCTTTAGGTAGCCTTCCAGAGGCGACGAGAACATTTCAGAATATCGCTCTCGATATCGTCGGTCCTTTTCCTCAAAGAAATCAAAACGATAAATATATCCCGTTCATTATGGACCACTTTTCTCGATACCTTGTTTTGGTACCTCTCGCTGATATTACAGCAGAGACAGTTGCTAAAGAATTTGTCAATCACTTAGTTTTGCCTTTCTGCAGCCCTGACGCTGTTCTAACAGACCAAGGGATGAACTTTATGTTGGCTTTATTCGTTCAAGTGTGCAAGCTTCTAGGAATCAAAAAGTGGAGAACCACCCCCTTTCATCCTAAGGCAAATGGCCGCCTGGAACGTGTCCACAGTGCAATTAAGAAAATGTTAAGTTACTATGTAAACAGAACGCATTCAGATTGGGACCGTTATATTAATATAGTCGCTTCAGCCTATAATACCCGTGTCCATGAGTCAACAGGCTATAGTGCTTATGAGATAGTTTTTGGCAAACCTATGAACTCACCTTTTGAATTGGACAAATTGCCGTCAGGTGTGGACATAACTAAAGTCAAAAGGTTAGCTCGCCGTTTCAAGTCAATTTGGAAACAAGTTCAAACCAATAATTCCAAAGCCACCAAAAAAACAATTACAGCGGAGTAATAAGAATGTAGTAATGCCCCTTTACAAGCCTGGAGATTTAATCTTGATGCATAACCCAACAGTAAGACGAGGAAGAACAAAGAAGTTTGCACCTCAATATGAGGGACCGTACCCTATCATTCGGTTAACCTCTCCAGTAAATGCTGAAATCCAGTTGCCAGATCGGTTAGTGATAGTACATTTTGATCGTCTGAAACCCTTTTATGGAAAAGCACCTTCCATTCCGACAGTTTTGCCGAATCCATCACCTAGTAGTGTATCAACTATGCCAGGACCTACAGTGACTAAAGTAAAGAAAAAGAAGGTAAAACCTTTACCCGTCAGACCTAAATATTGCTTAAGGAACAAGCATCCTTATGCATTGAGGTCAAGAGACTAAGTTTGTATCTTGCTTTGTAGTGTATCAAGCGTATCTGTTACCTCATATTCATTTGAAGCTTCATGTAATACTTGTTCAGTTGCATGCGCTGCTGCAGCCTTAAGTGTAGCTTACTGATATGTGAGTGCAAAGTAAAGAGTAAATAGCGAGCAAGTAAAGTGCTGGAAATATGGGTTGGAACGGCAGTATAATTATATTCGATGAGGAGATATCTGCTCAAATAGTACGATAAGTTGTCGCAAGGGCTCCTGACCACTTCCTGAATGGAAAAAGTAATTGACAAATAATACGAGACTATCATGATCCTACACTAACACGAGTTTAAAACTCAATCCTGGGATGTTAGATCAGTTATAGCCACTGTTTGTATCTTCCATGTAATTAAATTCTCCAGAGCTTAAGATAACGGAATGATTACCACTGCCCACATTTTCTGCAGTTCCTGTATATCATACTAGATGATATCAGACCCAATGCTTGTAATCGCTGGGTCACCCTCATACTACCTTCATCTGCCTCGTTGTAAATATCACACCACATCTCTCTCTCTGTTTCCCACCCTGAGGGTACAAATCCATGCTTGAACTATGGAGTTTACCCCAGAGTTTAATCTATGTATCAATAAGGTAACAGTACGAGAATAGTGAGTTTTGGAATCATTTATTATCGAAAGAAATAATTACACAGTACATACAAACCCAACATTCAGCCGGGAAGGACACAGCAATTTTAATGATATTTCTTTTCACACGTTGCACTGTCCATCTACACCTATGCAAAGTACGTATGACTATCAGTAACAAAATACACCTACTAGTGCCACTGTAATGAAAGAGAGCTGGTAGCTGCACCGAAGTTTTAGCGCGTCATATGCCTACACTGAAATGCTGGAGAGTATGACAAAGAACGTTGAAAGGTAAGTGTTCTGTGAAGAGGAGTGATCTGTGTTATGGTACCTGGTTATGGGAACTACACTTGTAGTATTTATGCCATTCGTCCTCCACACGACAGTACTGGTAGCTTCCCTTTCGAATATCGCTGCAATAGCTATTAACCACAAATCATTTTGCCTAATGCACAAATAAAGTACACCTTTTCATAATGTCTGCCGACATACACAACACAAATTGCTATCTTTTAAGAGGAACTTTTATTGATTACCTAGCAGAAGCTAGTGAAAACTTTTCCCAGGTTACAAACCAAGTGGCTATTCAATGTAAATTCTTCAATACTATGCGATGAAAAAGTAACTTATTTAGTCAAAGTTCACATGGAAAGATACTGGCACTACTACGTAATTCGTAGAGGACACAATCATTTCTAATTTAATGGATCTCAGTTCGTATAGCGCCCAATAATATTTTTCCTCTATCTTGGAAAACAGGGACTAAAAGCTAGTGTTCCACTGTTAAAGAGACTATTGGTATTCGCGGTTGCAAGTTAAAGGAAGTAGTGCCGCTCTTGGGCGTCTTCGGGCGTACTCCTTTGGCATACACATTCAGGAATTGGCGGATATACACAGCTTAGTGTAGCCGACCACTACGATGTGCATTTCTGTATCCAACCTGGCTATGTACGGAAGGGAGCTGGGCTCGGAATCTTCCAATAGAGAGCACTATTTTAAGAAGAATAGAATCAGAATCGTAGTTAGAGGTGAAGTATTGAGTATCGCAACTTCACTAGTTTGGCATAGTCAAACACTAGTGTACTAAAGTCATTCACCCACATAGTGACAAATAACAGGCCACGACATTGCAGGCAAAGACAAAACATAACTAAGCGTACGAAGAAGTGCACAGCTGACTGATAGAGCGTCCTTGCTGGAGGCGCCAGAGCAACGCATTCCGTTAGATACGCAGCCGCACGCACACCCACACACCAGTACACCCTACGTCGAATGAATCACTGCACCACATTTTGTCATTTGTTACGTCATCTAATGAACCACACACGTCCTAGATGATAAATTACACTACAACACGAAGTATCTTATACCTACCCAAACCCAAATTACATAAAACACGCTAGTAAACGAAATTATTCCTACCTTATCTACAGCCTTGCAACTAATACACACTCTTATGCTGTCTTAAATGCAACCTATGTCGTTCAACAAGCACGTATGAGAATTACAGGATACACAATGCCGTGATACGCTATGAAACAGGTTCTGCACTACTAGTGTAAATACTTCTCACATATACACATTTGCTGTCTTCTACAATGCAGATGATCATTTTTCGTAGCTAATGAAGAATAGAACACTACTAGCTTTCATACAAGTGATCATTATAGAAGGCTAACTCAGAGAATTATTCACTGTTTACATACGACACACCTATAAAATTATGTCTTACTGATCACAACAGCGGCTCACCGAGCAGACGCCACAGGTGAGCCATGGATCGTCGAGATGTCGCCGTGGTGCTACAGTACGTACTCAGGTAAGTCTCCAGGATTAGGGAGATACATGATAGAAAGAGGATAGGGCATGACACACACCTACTGACAAGATAGAGGCAGAGTTAATGACAGCTGGTCTGCATAATTACTCATCCAAGTCTATACTTAGAGTCAAGCTCAATAGGGTATGCATACTTTACCATAACAGAGTAAGTGGATTTAAAGAAAGAACCATTTATTAGAGAGTGTGGCAGGGGTTATAGGTGGTACAAAACAAGTGAAAGAATCTCATCACATCACTGCCACGATTTTATTACAATTTAACACCTCAGTGAATTAAATTTCACTCACATCACCACAGTCCCACTCGCTCCTATTTGCTATTACCGTCATTTACGCACTTTGTACCGATCACACCACCTTGCATGACAAGTAATATTTTCACACACCCAGTAACGGATGTCCTTTGTATTCATAGCCATGGATCATGACAGTCTCCTTTCAAGTCACGTAGTTCGTCCGGAATTAAAAATGTCTTAATGCCAACTCGTAGCAGATTGCACATCTATTAGTCCTGAGACGATTACACTACCATCCAGTCGCTTTGCAATGCTTTCTCACTGATCTAAGTCATAAGCTAATTTATGCTGTGTGTTTCATTTTACTGTTTTATATTATTTTATTGTGCTGCTAATTGCATTATGCCTCATCTCAGTTTATTATGTTGTATGTGTGCATTTTTTTTGTCATTTTATGTTTTATACCTTCAGTTTGTATATGCAGGGAACACGGGGCCATGTCTCAACCCTCCCCCTCCCCTCACTGTATTAAGGGATAGTTACTTACTATTATCTTTCCTTTTTGAATCAAATAGCACCTAAGCCATGCCGGTCATTCTGCTACCTTGCATAACAAGGAGCGGCTCCGCGATAAAGACCAATACACCTGTTTGTCTGTGGGAATGTTTCGCTGCCACCGCAGCGATGGAAGACTATCTGACACAGTCACTGACGTGTCAGATTGATAGGTTGGACTCAGTAAATTATGGGAACTACTCAGGAATGGGCTCAAGCGCTACGTAGTAACTGGCCAAGGGTAAAGGAACGCCTGCTGAGTTGGCCTGAATCCCAAATGGCTAGTTCAGCGAGAGACAGATTCGCACTCACAATGGCCAACGAGTAATAGGAACAACTATTTCGTTGGCTCGGTTTTTTCACGCTACTGACAACACACATGTTGGTATCCGTGCTGCCGAATCGGTGGATACCTGCAGTCGCCTGTGATTGCAGTTAATTTTTGAAGCCCTCCCCTTTTATTACTTACTCTACTGCCAAGCCCTCGGATCTATCCTGTCTTTCTTCTTTTGTTAATGAGTATGCAGTGGTACTGTAAATTACTCCAACAATACCGGTCCTATCCGTCTTTCCAGCCATTTTTCTCATCGAGGTATCACTCCTCCCTTGTTGCAGTGTTCATGTTTAAGCTATTCTCCGACGATCTATTGTGAAGTGAGAATCGTGTCTCTGCTATCTAGCTAAGCGAAGAATCAGTGTCCTTCAACCGTAGGCGAAAACCTGCGTTGGAAATTTTTAAAGACGTAACCATGGGCATTACTTGGTTGTTCCTAAGGAGAGTTTTGTCCCTCCCTTAAAGTACATAAATACAATCATCGTGCTCGCATTTTCACTTTTCCTTGCTGCTCGTGACTTTTCGTGACACTAAACACAAGTGCGATGCGTAATTTGCGTCGTAGCAACGATACGATACGCACTTGGAAGAGCCACCACACAGTTCTCAGTGCCAACATAAATTATCTCTCAGCGTAACTCGCTAAACTAAGTACGCCAATACCCGGTCTTGTAAGAGGGAAGTTTATTCCCCGCGAGTACTACTGTGAAGCAGTGCAGCGCGCAACACACGTGTGCGTACGGGCACGAGCTGCCTGATCAGCAGCCACGCGCGTACATATTGTAACCGGTAAACTTTAGTGTGAAGCTACGCTTCACCTCTCGGGATCTTTATCCACAGAATGGGCAGTAAGTCACTCTGAGCTTTAAAATGCTGTACATTATTACAATGTTGATCCGCCTTTTCTTATATTACAGTCATTACCTACTGCGTTATTTCGCTACCTTCTTAGAACCCGAGTATTATGCCAGGTGTTGGCACATTTCTTCTCCAACCGTCACGTCAGCGAATGTCGAGTTTTCGTAGAAGTAAAGACTGTCTTGTTAAGTTGCTGTTCCCAATTTGCCTGAAGCAATCGGGGTGTAGTCACCACTTCAGTCATGCTGTTAATTGCTTAATGCCTTGATATCGTAACGAGTGTGGTCCTTGGTTGTTGCCAATGCTTCTCACGTAACCATCTCTCCGCAAACGCTTGCTATTTCATCCTTTTCTGCCATGCTCTGCCTTACTTTTACCTGATGCCAGGAAACATTTTGTTATCCTCGTAAATATGCACTGGTTTGCTTAATCCACTAATCTCGCCCACTCAATAACAGCAGTAGCAAGTCCTTCTTCAAGTTAGTTACTACTCAGCCCATCTGGCAATCGCAACCTTGTACACCAGAATCTTTTTTACGGCCGCTATCATCTGTTTTTCCTCTCACTGCCTCTGGTGCTTATATGATGATGAAGTCCCATCTAGCTTTGGCAACCCATAGCGAAGAATAGCCACACATTGTCAGGCATAGTGTATGAACTACATGTTATCGCTTCATGAACGCCCCGCACAACGTTCCTTACACATCACAGACACCTCATCCACATGATACGTATACACAGTCATACTCACCCCACCCTGAAAGGGAGAGTATAAACTCTACTACCGGTGATGTATTAAAAGGGTTCAGCTGCACTTGTTTTGTTTGCATTTCTGGCGGTTAAACCCTCTATCTGGTTATCGCTTTTGCATCTACTCACTTTATTTGGAGAGAAATATTCGTTAAATACTTCTCACCGGGAAAACCTGTTACAAAAAAAAAATGACTCTGAGCACTATGTGACTTAACTGCTGAGGTCATCAGTCGCCTAGAACTTAGAACTAATTAAACCTAACTAACCTAAGGACATCACACACATCCATGCCCGAGGAAGGATTCGAACCTGCGACCGTAGCGGTCGCTCGGCTCCAGACTGAAAACCTGTTACAGTTTGCGCAGAAAACGGTTTTCAACATAGTGCGCAATGTGTTGTCTAGGGTAGCTGCAGCGATCTGAACAGTCACCCCGCTAATAAAAACTCCGTAGATAAAGGGCCTACGGAATTTTCTGAAAATTGTTATCACTTACAAAATGTAATTATCGTCATTCTCTACCTGTGTGTAACCTTCTCTGTAAAGGATACAAGCAGTCAAGCACTTTATCGCATGGTTAAGTGCTTCCATCAACACGCTTAACCGTTTATCTGCATCTAGCGGCTAGGAAACCTTCTACCTCAACAGATTGACTCTGATATCGCACCAATATTCTGGGTGAAGATCCATAAATATCTATATATAAAACAAAAACACACACAAATAACACGTAGGCGCTGCTGATCTTCTTTCAGTCACACTTCTTACATAGCCGCGGGCTTATTCCGCTGACTAATTCACTCAGTCAGATTGTGAAATTGCCGTGTCAGTCTTCTACACGTGATCGCTGACTATAGGTACTTGTCATCAATCCTGACAACCCTCTTTTGGCTACTTGCTATTGTATAAAGACCCGTGACCGCTCACTTACTGGCCAGTTCAGTATTAACAGTGAAGTTACATCCGCCTCATCGGAACATACTACTCTCCGACTCCGTTGCACGGTAAATATTAACCAAACACTATTACGCACTGCTGTGATATATTTTGTCGTCATTACTACATACAGTCGCATAGAGATATTCTCACGCATTCTCTCTCTTCTGAATGCAGGACACTACTGCACTCTATCCTTTCATCGGCGACTTCGGCGGTGTCACTCATAACCTATTGGAGTTGTCGAATAACTACCAGGAGAATATCGACCAGACATTACACCATGAGATCCTGTGCTTTGTTGATTCTTTTTACTGGAGCTGTCAGTCTCCCACCCTTTAGTAATCATCCGTCATCGTCAGGCATCATGTTTGAACGTTTGGACAACTTGCTATATACCCCCCATCAAGCGGTAATACGTGCCGATATACTACTAACCTCCATTAAAAAAAAAGAGCTAGCTTTACAACAACTTATCAATCGCCTATTGGCCTGTGAACTTTTACTTGAGCAATCAGGGCAGACTTCCACCTTACGCACTCTGCGGGATTTAAAACAAGCACTGCTAAACACTAAAGAGCAACTACGAAGCATCTTTGACACTGTGCCCCTAACTCGGGTTAAGAGAGCCTGGTTCAATGCCGGTGGTGCGATACTCAAAACTATCTTTGGTACCCCCGACCATGCTGACGCTAACCGCTGGGACCAAACCCTTCGCCAAGTAACTTTTACTACTAACCAAAATCGGGACATGCTGGTCCGCCAGCAATTACGCCTCACCCATATTGAAGACAGTTTATTAGCTGCTACTAGGCAAATTCGTGTCGTGGCAACTGACCTTGTACACCGGTACGAAACATTTAGGAATGTTATACAACGGGACCTTGAGTTTTTACGTCATACCATAACTAATGTGACCTACACTTTGGAGATAACGAGAGCACTACAGATCTTACTATACAACACCCATGCCATTCAGTTACATATTAACACCTTCCATACTATTACTCTGCTAGGACTACAGCATAAGCTTAGCCCTACGTTAATGCCTGCAGAAATGTTCCTGCAACCTCTGGCTAATGTTTCGTTTCATCTGGCATCGCCAATGCCGATGCTTTACCCTGTATGGGAATCTTCGCTACCTCATTATTATGCGGCAGCTACAGTACATCTTGTGCGAACTTCTCAAGGACTGTGCGCACAGATTTCTCTACCCGTCACATGCGCCAACTGCGAGTTTGAATGCTACCGATTACACACCTGTTCGGTTACTTGGGTTGCCCTAATAAAGCAATGACTTGGCAAACTAATGATATCTTAGCTATTAGCAAAGATCGCCAAAGACATTTTGTCATGCAGCTGATTGACCTCCATCAGTGCCTTCACACTAATTACTATATGTGTTCAAACTTATCCATTCATACTGGAACTAAGGACTGTGAGGTGGCCTTGTTTTTAGAGGAAACAAACCCCCCCCCCCCCCCCCCCTGTCCTCGTATGTTATCGACCTTGTGTGAGCCTTGGATAGTTTATCATATTTTCTACCTCAGACATCTACAATTGCTTAGGTAACAGTGGTACTACCATCACCCAATAACGTACCCAGGCTACCCAACGAGTCCGATGCTTGATTACTTCAGTCAATTGACGAATTACTATCTCACGAAAAGGGCCAAATCGCCCTGGATCGAGCTGTTGCTCACATAGCTACCTGGCGGACACAGAAACAATTGTATACGGTTACTCTGCCTAATGCCATGACTGTTCCAACCCTGATTGTCGCAGGGGCCGTTCTCTGGTGCCTGTATAAGAAAGGATATTGTAAACACATTAAGTCAACACAACCAACTGTCCCCAAGGCACAATCCGAGGGTGAATTTCGACAAGTGTAATGTCAGGCGTGGTCTACCATAATGAAATACACACTTTAACTGAAATAATGATTGTATTGTCTAATGTTCATTTACTATTATTGTTATCATGTATCATTGTATCTAATCATGTAAACTATTGGGTAAAGATACTGGAGATGACCACTGAATGTAGGAAACCTTACTTCACTTGCTAGTGAAACCCACCCCTGCAAACTTTACTGATACAATCCCTGGGGGAGTGTTTCAGTACCTGCCTACACAATAAGCAGCTGCCACCATGTCCCTCCTTCCCGCCGTCCCCACCTAAGGGAACGACAGTGTTTCCAACGCTGCACGGCGCCCTGTGCTGCCTCGCTCTCCGTTAGTGGCACATGGGCCACCCCATCACAGCGCCACATCTGACCCAAAGATTCTCACTCTGTTTATTTTTCAATGATTGTCTATATTATATGTGGAAGATATACCATCAACAGTTAGAACTTTGTGTTTAACCAACTGCAATCAGTGTCCCTACACAGAAGCAAGTGCCTTTTATGTTACATTATGAACATGTTTTAACTTTCTATTATCTGTATATGATGCAATCTTTTAGGTTGTTAGTGTTTCAATAAGTCTTTAATTATTATTTTGAAACTATTGACCATAGAAACTACCTCTCAGTTTGAGAATTTCAATGTTTTATCTCATTATTTACTATCTTCTTATTCTGTTTTTGTTAGCTACGTTTGTCAGTCGAATACTTTTATTTGGTAGAATTACTACTTTCATATTTTAGTTTATATTCTGAAACTGATTCCACTATGTAGCAACGAGTTTAACGTTTGCCGAACAACACAAACAATTACACATTTGTAGAGGCTCCTGTAACCTTCAAAAGATCAGTGCTGATTCAGTTCGGCCAGCATCTACACTTCTGCTACACCGAGTTTAGCGTTGCAACTATATATTAGTAACAGAATCTGTAATACTTCATTCCAATGTTGTGACACTTTTGACATACTTTTAACTTTCTGTGCTAAGATTTGCATTCTGATACAGTAATGATGATGGGAAATTATCGTATTGATTTATGTGTGAAAAGATCAATGTCTCTAAATGTTTTATGATTTTGATCAACAATCTTCCTGTATAATATCGGTTTTTTTAAAAAAGGGACTTTCTTTTTATGTTGTTGTAAAATCACTCCAGTATACATGGATGTTTTGGTAAAACATAGATTCACCCCACGCTCATTTTTGCAAATATTAACACACCCGACCAAGGGAGCAAATTGTTTTCTTTCATCAACGAGCAACAACTAATTTTCACCATAAAACCTTGCTCCCGCGGAAGGGGAAGGAGACGTACAGGTGCTGACAGATTGAGTACGGGTGTCCTTTATTTTCTATAAAAGAAAAGGGAATTTTTTTTTAAGAAATGCGTGAGCTATGGATGGCAATGGATCTTCAAAAAGCCGTGCACGGGCCCTGGGTTGGCGACACATCAGATTTTTCCAGTATGTGCCGCCATCCCACGGCTTGTTCACGTGTTCGACGAACAAACAACCTTTCTGCTCACGGGGTGACACTTAGGGAAGCGTCGCTTGCCTAGGCAGAGCTCCTACAGCAGCCAATCAGAAGGGTCCAGGAGATCACGTGTGAGCGCCCACGGCGCCGAGCTGCGCGGACGAGGCGTGTGGATCGCCCTCTTTTACTGACAGGGCCCCGACGAGATCAGACGCATGGGCCGGTTGCCTCCGTGCACTTTTAGAGCCCTGGCTCATTGTGTTTGCGCCTTAGGGCCGCTAAACTCACATAAGGTACCCCTTCTAGGTCATCAGTAAATGTTTTTCAATAAACAGGAGGCAGTTTGCCGACCGGAGTTGAAAAATTAACACTTGTTCTTTTTTAGACACCACTTCCACCTCAGCCACATCCTGACATGAACAATTTCTTTTGTAAAACAACAGAGTTGGCGTCTAGAAAATATCAACCAATAAATGCTGTTACACGAAGTGGAAACATGAAAGCAACGATCAAAATGCCTAAAGAAGGAAAATCGTTAATAAGTAGTAATGCATCGTATTTTCGAAAAATCATCTGAGATTAAATACCGACATATTACCAATATATCAAAATTAGTGATCATCTTTTGTGAGGTCTGACGTTAGTGGTTTACAGTCAAAATTTTATGAATAAATTTATATAACTTATACACAGAAATTAATTTGTCATTAGATTTGAAAATTTATAGAGATTATAGACAAATACATTAGTGTAAATATTAGAGAGAAAATGGTTCTTATAAATTATAAGCAATATTTATTGAAATGCAGAACCTTATCTTTTTTTTTTAACTTCCACATAGTATCTCAGTTGCTGACTATTTCCGACAAAACAAAAGATCGTTCTACAACATAGAAAGTGTAATTCCAACGCATCTTCGAGTACTATACCACTTTCAAATTCACTCTTTCGAGAATCCCTTTCATATTTTCCTCTTGCCTCATTGCTGATTACATTTCCTTTAATCTTCTTTATTATGGCTCATACACTTAAGCGTAAAAGAAACTTGTATAGGCGTGCATATTCAAGTGCAGAGGTATGTAAACAGGTAGAATACGGCGCTACGGTCGGCAATACCTATATAAGACAACAAGTATATGGCGCAGTTGTTAGATCGGTTACTGCTGCTACAATAGCAGGTTATCAAGATTTGAGTGAGTTTGAACGTGATGTTATTGTCTGTGCACAAGCGATGGGACGCAGCATCTCCGAGGTAGCGATGATGTGGGGATTTTCCCATACGACCATTTCACGAATATAGCGTGAATATCAGAAATCCGGCAAAACATCAAATCTCCGACATCGCTGCGACTGGAGAAAGATCCTGCAAGACCGGGACCACCGACGACTGAAAAGAATCGTTCAACGTAACAGAAGTGGAACCTTTCAGCAAACTGCTGCAGATTTCAGTGCTGTGCTATCAAAAAGTGTCAGAGTGCAAACCACCCAACGAAACATCATCGATATGGGCTTTCGGAACCGAAGGCCCACTCGTGTACCCTTGATGACTGCACGACACTTAGCTCTACGCCTCGCCTGGGCCCGTGGACCTCGACATTGGACTGTTGATGACTGGAATCATGTTGCCTGGTCGGACGAGTCTCGTTTCAAATTGTATCCAGCAGATGAACATGTACGGATGTGGAGACAACCTCATGAATCCATGGAACCTGCGTGTCAGTATGGGACTGTTCGAGCTAGTGGAGGCTCTGTAATGGTGCGGGGCGTGTACAGTTGGAGTGATGTGGGACCCCTGATACGTCTAGATACGACTCTGACAGATGACACGTACGCAAGCATCCTGTCTGATCACCTGCATCCCTTCGTATCCATTCAGCATTCGGAGGGACTTGGGCACTTCCAGCAGGACAATGCGACGCCCCACACGTCCAGAATGGCTACAGAGTGGCTCAAGGAACAGTCTTTGAGTTTAAACACTTATGCTGGCCACCAGCCTCCCCAGTTGCTCCCTCAGACAACTTCATGTGGCATATTCCAGGATAACAGCATGAAAGACCAGATTTGTTTGTGTACAGCTGCTCGCAGACTGCTGCGTAAATTTTCTGTTCTGTTGCTCGTCGCCCGGAAATGCAACTACAAAATAGTGCTTGAACATACGTTGGCAACCATACATAGTACTAAGGGAGAGTAAAGACTGAAAATACAAAATCAAAATAATGATCATAATGCTAACAAACATTCCTTTCTCTTTGTTTCAACAAGGCTGTGTAATTATTCACTGGCTCCTTTTCTTTTACTGTATGACTATGTTCGTATTACTTAATGATCTTCATAATGTTCTGAGACCAGACGCTGAGATTTCCTTCGGCCCCAGGCCGGATTGTCTTATACGTCATACACCAGTAACGTAAGATAAATACTTATTTCCATACTTTCTCGTGTGCGGTTTTAGCCGGTGAAACGAAAAGCATCAAAAAAAATCTTTCATTTTCAGTGAATAATGTGCTCCTTTTAAATTGATCCTTCAGTACCTAAAATTTTTCTGTTATCTGTGTGCAAGTAAGAAAAGATGTCACTTCCAAAGAAAAAGACTGTATATGTAGGCCGTGCACCGACATGATGCGATACTGTTTTTATTCGATTGTAGATTTATTTATTTTACTGACCGGTACCCAATGGATGTTATTACTGAATCTCGAAATTATGCTTGTAAGATAACTATAAAAAAAATCACAGAATTGTATTCTCCTTTGCATGTACCACAATACGGCATTTATGTTCCGTATTAAGCGACATGTATCGCTCGCAGAGAACATTTAGTGCTCTAATTCACTTTGTCGAAGGAAAACATTTAAACAGTCTGTCTCATTTGCCAAATACAAATAATTATACTGAAAGTGTGAGAATCTTATCCCTGTACCTTCATTATCATAAGAACAAACGGTATACGGGAGAGACTTAAATAGTCCCCTTCTTAATTCTTCATTCAAAATGGCCAAAGCTATATTTTTTTTACGATTGTTCACTTTCTTGATCTCGATTGGCCTACGCTGAGAAAATGAACTTTGCATATTAGCCTAGTTTTCTTGTATAATCTTTATTACCATGATTTGCATTGACATAACACACTGACCTCTATTGGTCAACGATTGTGTTCTGTCCTCCGAGATTGCTCTGTAAATGCACATTTTGGCAGACACAAGGTATTACAAATGTCTTTCTTTCAAAATCCCTCTGTTAGGTACGAAACATGAAGTGTTCATGAAAATAAACTAGCCGCATTTCAGAACCTAGTTTCTTCAGATCCTTACACACAGCAGAAGTAAATGAAATATGAACTTATTGTGTACAGCTGTGTAATTCTAATCACGTGCGGTAGAAATCTCATTTTAGTCATCGTACATATACGGTTCAGATGGTTCAAATGGCTCTAAGCACTATGGGACTTAACATCTGAGGTCATCAGCCCCCTAGACTTAGAATGACTTAAGCCTAACTAACCTAAGGACATCACAAACATCCATGCCCGAGGCAGGATTCGAACCTGCGACCGTAGCAGCAGCGCGGTTCCGTACTGAAGCACCTAGAAGCGCTCGGCCACATCGTCCGGCGGACATATACGGGATACCAATGGTTGGCAACTTATTTCTCGAGGTCCTCTGACAAATATTTACGCCTTATGGATTCGTATACGAACCTTCTGAAAGGAAGTTTCTCAGAATCATATGCATGACCTCTTTCATTCTGTCCCATATCACTTAGAGACCCTTATTGCAGCACAAGCGGGCTGCACGTCATACTATATTTTCGGTAGCCACAGATCACGATCATGCGCAGTTATAAAGTATTACTGATTTTTGCTTAAGTGTGTACACGATCACTAGCATAATTATTTTTTTCAGTCGGGCACGTGTCCCTTTTGAACTTGCAATTTCCAAAATCCTTGCTGCAAATAGTTCATTTGTGAACTAGCCGATATTATTTCTTTTTTTTTTTATTTCTAATGCATAGACGCTTGTGACCAAAGTGGAATGATTACACATACACAGCCGATTGTACTATATAATGTAGCCCTTTCCTTTTTCTTTTATGAAGCAATCACTCTTGTGGTTAGCAATCTGAAATATGTACTCACCGCCGGCCGAAGTGGCCGTGCGGTTAAAGGCGCTACAGTCTGGAACCGCAAGACCGCTACGGTCGCAGGTTCGAATCCTGCCTCGGGCATGGATGTTAGTGATGTCCTTAGGTTAGTTAGGTTTAATTAGTTCTAAGTTCTAGGGGACTAATGACCTCAGCGGTTGAGTCCCATAGTGCTCAGAGCCATTTTTTTTATGTACTCACCTGCCATTGGACACTGTCAATTCAGTACCTGTTTAATTCGTAAGAAAGATCGACATTATATAAAGTTCATAAAAGATAACCTGATTAAAATTTTGTACTCGTCTATATCTGAGTTTCAAATTCAAGGCTTGTTGTATTCTTTGTCTCGGTATGAAATAGTGTTCCTAGGTTTTATATTTCTTAGTAAAAAAATGTTTCTTTTTACAATGACGCTTTATAATTGTTTGTGTCACATTTCTAGTTTTTGTTAGAACACCATAATTTCACAGTAATAATTCTTTTCATAATATAGATTCGATTCTTCGCGTACCCGAGATCAACCGTTTCCGATATTGTGGGCAAGTATAATGCTTCGGAGAAGTCTGGGGAATGTTCCGCTAATCCGGTAAGGAAACCTCATTCGAGGAAACACGTGTCACGAACTGCGACAGCCATCGTAAAGTCTCAGGCGCTGACTTCCGAGGACTGGGGGTATCGCTAAGGAAATTAGCGCAAGCATTGAATGTCAGCAAAGCGAACAATGCGTCCGACAGCTGAGAAGAACCTCTTACTGAAACGTCCCCTTAGAAAAATTATGACTGACAATGCTGGTAAACCTCTTACGTTATGTGATTTTCAAACAGCTGAGCAAAACTGAACGTACTCAGACATTTATCTCTTTACTTATTCTGATCAACAGTAAACTGATTCACAATTTTTTTTAACGCAGCGCTATCTGACTTTCAATAATCCCTACAAAAGAATGGCCCCGACTAACAATAACCTATACCTTTCATGAATCACTTACCTCACAAAAATCTTCGTTACTCAAACTACTGCAATACATCGAGCGCCACTACTGCCGGCTAAATAAAAGATTCTAACTACTGAAGGCACTAACTACTGATAGGCATAGTTAGCAAATTAAAGATTTTGATAGAGAACAAACAATATATTTATCTTAATAGTGTTCAAAACTCATAATATATATATATATCAGTTCATGACATTCAGTCTTACAAATTTACTTTTTCTGACGGACACACGTCCATATCGTCCCTTCTCAAAACTCTGGCATCTCTCTCCCCACATCCACCACTGCTGGCGGCTCAACTGCAACTGCACAACGCTACGCACTGTTTACATCCAACTGCCCAACACTACACTAGCGAATAGTCCAGCAATGCCAACCAGCCACAGATTACACACAGCACGGTCAGTGATTTTCATACAGAGCGCTACGTGGCGTTACCAACATAAAAACCTGAACAGCCTACTTACAATACGAGCCATTTAGTCCAAAACTGACTCTCAGGTAACTTTGTCCTGTCCTAGTTAAAGGCGTTTTGGCCCCCGAATAGCCCAGATTTGAGCCCCTCGACTACTATGTTTAGAGCGTAGTCGAAAGATTTACCTTTAAGATGAGGATTATTTTCGGTTTGTGGGGCGCTCAACTGTGTGGTCATCAGCGCCCGCACAAAGTCCTCATTTTTTTCACAGTCCATTTTTTTACACAATCCAATCCAGCCACTGTCTCGAATGACGATTATGATGAAATGATGAGGACAGCACAAACACACAGTCCCCAGGAAAGGGAAATCCCCAACCCGGCCGTGAATCGAACTCAGGACCCCATGACCCAGAGGCAACAACGCTAGCCACTAGACCACGAGCTGCGAACTACCAATAAGACGAGGCACCCAAATGTCGCATCTCTACGCACCACTATCGAAATAGCTTTCGCGAATATGGACAGTGCTGTTTTAAAGAGGGCGTGCGACCGCTTCAGGACAATATTCGTGGCGGTCATTGTGGCTGAATGGGGTTACATCGAGTAGTGTTATTCTTGAAAGATATGTAAAAGAATTTTCATTTTCATTTGTATTTTGTTTTAATAAATTTGCTTTAAAAGAAACAGTTTCATTTGTTCGGATTTAAGCGCCGCACCTGTAATTAGGATTGGTTCGACCTACAACTGTCACTCTGCGACGTAGAGATGCAGATGTCGTGATGGGCAGTGTTCCCGCACACGAACATTTGGATGAAGGTCTCCGGCTGAAGGCAGAACAACAGTATGGTGCCCTGCCATTGTAAAACAGTCTAGTGTGTTTTACAAACGTATTAAAGCAGTTTTTAGGACGATAGCAGGAAACGTTATGAAAATTTTATTTTAAAGGTGGTTTATTTCTCGGAAACTAAAAGTAAAAAGTGTGCGTAGTGCCCGGCCTGGAACAAACTTTATTGTCTTCCAACAAAGAGGAGGAGGTAAATAATTCAAAGGCTAGAAGAAATATCATCTAACAATCTAATATTATATGTTACAGATTTTTTGAGTATACGAAAAATTAAAAGCCTGACTTTCTGGAGTGTGCGTCGCTGTGCGTAAATTAGCTGAGACACACGCTCCCGAGCGAACTCGCTGTTTTTGCGCCTCTTTTGCGCCGCCAGCAATTATCCATCGCAATTATTGTTCATGCAATTATTAATTAATCAGTAAAAATATTATAATTGTTATCGACCGAATAGGTGTTCCGTTAGTTTCGGATAGTATCACAGAGGCCATTTGTATTGTATCAACAAAAGTACTATTCTCAGCAAGATTTCTCTTCGCAGCATGATTCGTTTATGGTAAATAATCTGAAAGTACGAGTTTGTCTCGAGTCTGCTTAACTTCTCATTTCGTTTGTCTTTTTATGCGATGTAAAACGTGAGTGCTTGATAATGATTAACAAATTTATTTATATGGATAGAAAAGGTTCAAAAAGTAACCCCAGTCGTTCTAAAACCTTCAGTTGGTAAGCGGAAGCCAGTTAACCGATATAATTTCGTCATATTCGCACATCAAACGGAAAAAGACCTACTTTGCGGTGCTGGCATTCCCGATAAAAAGTTTGTTCAGTTTCAATATTAAAAAACACAAGATGAAACTTTGAACGCTTGTTTTTTTCAAACATCTTTCAGTTTGGTGGGATCTATAACTCATGAAACATACATGCAATTATATATTTTTGTAATTTGTTAGTCGGCCTTTTTTCTACCGTAGATTGTAGGGCTTTTGCGATATATTTTAATTTCGATTTTTGGTGCACGTTTTTATAACATTTTTTTGTCGAAAAATTACTTTTATTTCAGAGTGCCGCCGTTATGCTAAAAACCATATTTTTAAATATTCCTACGTACTGCGCTAGACAGTATCGTTAATTTCAAAACAGTGTTTGAAATTTTATTCCAGGCTAAAAATTGTGACTTTCAGAGCTCTCACCAATCGCCCTCTCACTCCGCAATGGCGTTCCGTCGATGTCGTGTATTGTCCTTTGGGTATAAGTTTTTTTACTTTATAAAATACATAATACAATCCTAAGTCTATACAATAAAGGTCTAAAGTTAGCTTTGCAGCATGTTCTAAATTGAGTGTCACCTGGTCTACCCTCTTCAGGGAGTGCATTGTAACTCTGAGAGCGCATGAGGTCTGTGATCGAATTCTTTCGTGGACTGAAATCGCTTAGCCAAAGCAGAATGGAAAAGAAATTGAAAGCAAAAAGAGGGAAGTTTACAGAGCTACGTCTGAAGGAGCTATGAGGTCACAAACGTTGATAACATTGTCTTTCATTTCCTATGTGTGGGTAATGAAATGAGCGTGAAAAGCAGATTAGAAAGAACAGCGCTTTAAATTTGTTTACACTGATTCACATTCTTAGAATTCTGGTAAAAATTAGTGGCTCCATTGACAGCATTGCAGCTTATGAACTTGTTCCAAAACTCCTTCGGCAACTGTGCATCCGCTTGCCTTCAACATTTCTCATAAAGTGCAGTCTACTGACACACGTAACATACAGTTTTTTCTCCCGAGGACTTATTTGGAAGTAATTAAATCCTCACAAGAATAACGCATTTTGTTCAAATCCTCGTTAAAAGATGCAGCTATTATGCAGTCTTTCTCCTAAGATAAAATGGTTCAAATGGCTCTGAGCACTATGGGACTTAACAGCTGTGGTCATCAGTCCCCTAGAACTTAGAACTACTTAAACCTAACTAACCTAAGGACATCACACACATCCATGCCCGAGGCAGGATTCGAACCTGCGACCGTAGCAGTCGCACGGTTCCGGACTGCGCGCCTAGAACCGCGAGACCACCGCGGCCGGCTCTCCTAAGATAGTCTCTGGCCGTGTAAGGGAGAAAGACGGAGAGAGGAACGGAAGAAAGTTTTGTTCCTTACTCTTTCGACATCGACATCATTAGAGACAAACCGTTTCAGCACAAACCTGACAACGTCAGAGACTTTCATTACTCTTTCCTGGCAGCGTCCCAATCTGCACTTATCCGCTCGCCGAAAGCAATTGCTCGTAGCAATCAAGATATGTCTTGTTTGGCATCGGAGAAGGATCCCTTTCAGAGATAGATGAACAACAGTGCCAGTCTCTAATGAAAACATTTTACAACTTGTTTTATATTCTGCCACGGCCGTCGTTCTTGAGCAACAGTTCTTATGGTAATCATAGCATGCAAGAATAATCTAAACTTCCGTTTTATGCACTTGGTACAGACAGGTAGGCTGATATGTGTTCCAACACAGACGAAAGTTTGGAGCTGCTAACTTAACCGTAAAAGAAGAAACTAAGTCTGGCCCATGTAGGTTGAAGAGTGAATGTAATCTTCAGTAATTACAAGAATTCTTCGGCACACATTCCTTTAGCTGCTGAATATCTAATTTTATTTTGATTCCATATCGTTTGTCAACATGTTAGTATTCACCGATAGCATCAAATCGAAAAATAAATGAGAAAACGGCTACGTAACTCAACAGACTTACAATAAGAATGGCGTGTCTTTGGTATCATACAGAACTTGAAAACTGTAACGCTTCACCAAGACATTAAATGAACCGTTCTGGGAGTTAGACGGAAGAAAACTTCTCTGCCGAGCAATCGTAGTTTGTTTATTATTTTTTGCCCTCAAAAGATTCATTTCAAAAACTAAATAGAAACCATAAAAAAAACATAATTCGCTGTAGGTTGTATATTTACTTTCATTTGTAATGTTATTGGCCAATCGCGACTAAGGCGACTTTTGTCAAGTTTCTATAAAAATGTATCAACTAGAGAAGAATGAAATACAAAACTTCTGCAACGATCTAAAGAGCTTAACAACGCAATAAATGAAAAGTCGTAAATTCGGCATAAGTTACCGCTCATTACTTACATATGCAGCTACATTACGCACTATATTGTATGAGATGTGGCGTGCAAATCAATTTGTCACTGTACACATGGAACCATACATCAATATTAGCAATCTCTGTACCGAATAGGATCGAAAAGACGTTACAGTATGTGGAAGATCGGCGTATAGTGTAATCTCTGTACCGAATAGGATCGAAAAGACGTTACAGTATGTGGAAGATCGGCGTATAGTGTAAACTGAGAGCAGAGTTAACATACATTCGCTTCAGTAACGCATTATATGATGTTCGAACTTCAAATAATACACTGGTTACATAAACATGCAGATTGAAGTCGTAATTACGAGCTGTGAAGATATACTTGAGATTCTCTAAGAAGTTTCTACTTTTTATATCCAATGTTCATTAAGAACACACTCTAGCTTTTTATGAAAAGCAGAATAAAATTCAATATCTTCAGAAGTATTATTATCATGCCTGTAATGAGTCTGTATACAACTTCCAACGTATCACTATTTGTAGCAGTATGTTTGCTATTGCGTAAATGTCCAATACATGATGCTCATTATTTTCATTATTATTTAGGGGTAGTCATAATCTCGCGTCGAAAATCCTACCCATCTGCCCTATATAGAATATGTTACAGTCACTGCAATAATGTTGATGACTGAAACGAAGATAACACTGGTGAGAAGTTTAGTTCCTACTCTCTTCTCTTCCTGCTCTTCCTGACTCTAATTTATGAATATGAGTGATGATCTAGACATTAATATCAATAAGCTGTGACTCTATATCATTTATATGCATTACTTACATAGCAGATAAAATGTAGTAGAGCTAGTGGCACATATTGACATTCGGTATGGAATATTTACACACTGAGGTGATAAAAGCCATGGGACACCTTGTAGTATCGAGTCGGACCTCCTCTTGCCCGGCGTAGAGCAGCAACCCGACATGGCGTGGACTCAACAAGTCGTTGGAAATCCCCAGCAGATATACTGAGCCATCCTGCCTTTACAACCGTCCATAAGTGCGAAAGTGTTGCCAGTGCAGAATTTTGCGCAATGACTGACCTCTCGATTATGTTCCATGAATGTTCTATGGGATTCATGTAGGGTATTCTGGGTGACCAAATCATTCACTAGAACTGTCCACAATGTTCTTCAAACAAACTGGGAACAATTGTGGCCCAGTGAGATGCCGCGTTATAATCCATTAAAATTCCACCCTCGTTTGGTGACATAAAGTCCATGAAGTCTTCCAAATGGTGTTCAAGCAGCCAGACACAATCATTTCCGGTCAATCATAGGTTCAGTTGAGCCTGAAGACGCAGTCCATTCCATATAAACACAACCCACACCATTATGAATCCAGCACCAGCTTGCGCAGTGCCTTGTTGACAACTGGGATCCATGGTTTCCTGGAGTCTGCGCCAAACTCTAACCCTAACATCAGTTCTGACAACCGAAATGTGGACTAATCTGACCAGTCCATGGTTTTAGAGTTGTGTAGGATCCAAGGATCCAACCGGTATGGTCACGAGCCCAGGAGAGGAGCTGCATGCGACATCGTGTTGTTAGCAAAAGACACCAGCATGAGTCGTCTGCTGCCATAGCCTATTAAAGCCAAATTTCTCAGCACTGATATCTGCTGTTATTTCACTCTGTGTTGCTTGTCTGTTACCATTGACACCTCCATGAAAAACGCCGTTGCTCTTGATCGTTAAGTGAAGGCCGTCGGCCACTGTGTTGTCTATGGTGAGAGGTTATGCCTGAAATATGGCATTATCGGCACACTCTTGACACTGTGGATCTCCGAATATTGAATCCGCAACCATTTCCGAAACAGAATGTCCCGTGCGTCTAGCTCCAACTACCATTCCGCGTACAAGGTTTGTTAATTCCCGTCGTGCCGTCATAATCACGTCGGAAACCTTTTCACTTGAATCACCCGAGTACAAATGACAGCTCCATCAATGCACTGACCTTTTATACCTTGTGCACGCGATACTACCGCCATCTGTAAAAGCGCATACCGCTATGCAATGGCTTGCGTCACCTCGGTGTACGTTATCTTCGAGCATACATCTGATGTAAGTTAAACCAACTAATTACTTCAGTCTGTATGTTTCTATAACCAACGTATTATTTGAACTCCGGATGGGATACGGATGGGATATAATGTGGCTTTGCAGCGTATTAGTGTGAACTTCGCTCTAAAGTTATACTATGTGTGGAGCATCCTTTACTGTCTTTCCCGCCGTATTGGATACAGATTTATTTTAATAATAACAAATGGCTCTACATGTGGACTGACAAACTGATTTCCTTGTCAAATCTCATGCAACATGGTGCATGATATTATTGCACATGTAAGTAATGAACGGTACAGATCTCGAATTCATGACTTTGTTAATTAATATGCTTTTAAGATCTTTAGACTGTTATGCGAGTGATGTATTCCACTCTTCTGTAGTTGATATGTTTTCATAGGTGGTTGATAAAGACGAAAGACGCATAAATCAAAGCTAGCCAATAGCAAAACAGATAGAAGATAAATTTACATCCCACGACGAGCAATGTTTATATATATATATATATATGTAAAGGCTGTGAACCCACATACAAGGAAGATTGACAGATCAGTTGGAGCACAATCCAAAATAATTTTGTTGAGCTTTAATCAAACTAATCTCGCATAATTCAGAAGCCAAGTACGTACAGACTCGCTAAACATTGATATCACCATTATGGTTCTGTTAGGGGAAAACGTGATGCACGTCACGTGTTGTATGTTAGTCTGTGAGGAGCAATAGCATACGTACAAGGTAACCCATTTAATTGTCATTAATGTTCCGTGGTCTGATAAGAAACGTCGATTGCCAGTGGCATGCAACAACATGTAAAACGTGGTTTAAAGCCACCTTGGATAAATCTACAGTGTATTTTTAAGGAAACATTTTAAAAATGGATGCACATGCGTGTACCATAGGTTCTGGGTAAAACCACCTGCAGTTGCATCTGTGGACACCTGCGCACAACGCAGTTAGTTTGAAATGGCGTACATTCCGTAAAAATTGGGTAGTGGAGATGTGAGAACGTTTCCGAGTGTCTGATGAGAATTGTTCTGACTGTAGGAATTACATAAAACGAAGAATCACTCTCATAGAGCGTAAAGGCGACAGTCGTGACACCCTTAAAGAAGATTTCCAGATGGGGTAGACATCCTTCAAGTAAATTACGGCACATTATTGGATACCGCCAACAATCATCCAGGATTTTTTTCGTACAATGGACCAACGACTGAGCAACGCTGGAACGATTTTTAAAACTCACTCGCATTATTGTTGTAAGGCAATAATTGTAGCGAGCCTAGAGCCAAGACTGTCAGTGACTGGCTTGTACGATCTTCTGAGAGACCCACGTCAGGGGTCAGCTTAAGTCTCTGAAATTAGTCCTATACTGAATCTATTGGATCACCCTAAACACTATGTCAACTGAAGCAGCCAAGCCATCTCTAAGAGGCACAAAAGTAACTGATCCTTAATTGACTTCACATTGGCCTGGAAATCACACACACACAAACAAACACACACATACCACACACACACACACACACACACACACACACACACACACACACACACACACACACAGACATACTCTCTCTCTCTCTCTCTCTCTCTCTCACACACACACACACACGCACACACACACACACACGCTTGTAGAAACCACGACGCGCCGCGTTCCTACTGTAATTCAGTATAAACTCAGAGCAACCACAGACAACTATATGATTTCCTACGAGATCTGATTATTCGTCTAGGACGCTTTGCACCAACCACTTGCTGAAATACACTAAGGTCTGTGTGTGTTTGTGACTGGGATTAACTTCTTACTATATAAGATTATACAACTGTATGTGTGTCTGACTATGAGAAAACAGTATGGTGTGAAGCCCACGAGTGATTAGAGGCTCAAAATAACATGAGACAGAATCAAAGTGACGTTGGATATGTCTGTCTATGCGAATCCGTAAAGCGTTCATACTCCCTGAGAGATAACCTGGAATAAATTGCCAACCAACCACGTCTCACAGACGGTACCCAAAGAAAACCGGAACTATTTTTAAAAGCTCTATATCTTCAAATTGCTTAGAAAACAACGTTATCCCCTTCAAAATACTCTTTACTACAACTAATATATTTGTCTCACCGCTGCTTCCACTGTTCAAAACTTCAGAAATGGTCGACCGCTCCTGCTTTTTTTTCTTTTTTTTTTTTTGGCTTTTTCAAATGTTCTCAAATCGGTGTCCTTTCATGCTCCTTTTCATGTGCGGAAATAAGAAAAAGTCGCACGGAGCCAGGTCAGACGAGTAAGGTGCATGGGGCAGCGGAACCATGCCATTTTTAGCCAAAAACTGTCTAACAGACGTGGCTGTGTGAGCAGATGCGTTGCCGTGCTGGAAGAGTCAGTCTCCTGTCTGCCAAAAATTCGCTGAACCGAGCTCCAAGATAACCCACTAATCCCTGACAGTTGGGTAGTTGTCGGTCGACGGTCTGTGAGCACAAACACTCGAATTTTTTCAACAACTTCGTCGATTCTTGCAGTCGATGGACTTACAGAACGAGATTTGTCATCAATCGACATGTCGCCATTTTTAAATGGAGCAAACCACTGTTATACTTGAGTTTTTCCCAAAGCGTCATCTTGGTGAGTTGTTTTCAACATTAAAACAGTTTCAGCACCACTTTTATCGGGTAGGAAACAAAATTTCACAGCTGCACGTTGTTCACTTAAAAATGCCGTCATAATAAACGAAACGAGAACAAAACAGCGCTAGTAAAACCAATTACTGCAGGAGAACAGAACACGTCAGGTCGACAACACAGGCGGCATTGAACTGGCAATGATTTGCGTTATATAAGCCTAGCGGCAGAAATGGCGTACTTCAGAAGCTCCACCGACGGCAATGTTACTGCGGTGTTTTTCGGATAGCCCCTCATATGATGGATACGAGATCGTATGTTGTACTCAAAGGCGCCTCGGAACATCAGACCATCCTTTTTCCGTATCCCCCTTACTAATGCACATACAGATCACAGATTCGAGCAGATCTCGTCCTAGAATGTCTTTCCATTCAGGACGCAAGCGACAGCGTGGTCTAACACAAATCAGGTAAGACCATGGCGCCAATTTGTGTACTTGCCAAACACGTGTTACTGGCAGCAACGAAATAGTACAATGCACACTCCCGATACAGCAGGCGGCCATCGTTGTCGATCCGTTGTCACAGACAAGTTCACGTACAGTACAGTGTTGACGAACCTAGCTGATCTGTGGTCTCCTTACGTGGATCACTGCCGGCTCATTGTTGCTTACTACTACGGGGTGTTCAAGAAGTCTCTCCGCAGTGCCGTATGATTGTTAGCCGCGCGTGCCGTATGCCGCAGTGAATACACCGAAATGAAATTCAGTGAAATACAAGTTATTAATTTATTGAATATTCATTTTTACTTACAAATTTTCACATTAAATTTTAAAAGTGTGTTTCCTCCCCCACTGTTGTTGAATATACAATTCAATTCGTCTAATCATGTTTCCAAACAAAAGTTGTAATATTTCTTCTGTAACAGAAGCAGTGGAAGATGATATTGCATTTTTCAGTCCATCGATGGATTTTGAGTGGTTTTTATAGACAGTTGCTTTCGCTGCACCCCAGAAGGAAAAGACGCCCTGTGAAATTATGCGATCACCAAAAACATCAGCAAGCCGTGACATTGAAACGCGAGCTGTATGCGCGGTTGCACCATCTTGTTGAAAATAACCGTTCAGTATTTCACTTGACACAAGGTCTCATATGAATGGGTACAGAATATGACTGCAGTATCGTTGTGCGTTTATCGTTTCTTTGAGAAATATGGGATCCACAATCCAACGTCTAGAAATTGCAATCACAGAATGAAGTGGTTCCTCATGGATTTGCAGCACTCCACATACGAGAATTTTGTGTGTTCATGTACCCGGATAAATGGAAACCACGCCTGTTCAGTGAAAAACGTATCATTAAGAATATCCCTTCCATTTTGTTGAACGAAATTTTTGAACCATTGACAATAACGTAGTCTCTTGCCATTATCAGTATTTTTCAGTTCTTGCACGACTTTCACTTTGTATGGCAAAAGTTCTATTTTTTTCCTTACAGCTGTGTGGGCCGTTCCGACACTAACATCGATTTCCTGCGCGAGTTTTCTTACTGACTTGTTCGGACACATGGACATTTTATCGGAAATATCGAGTAGTTTGTCCTCAAACAAAACGCTAGGACGACCACTTCTCGGTGCATCTGTCACTGAACCCGTACTTCGAAATTTGTTAATGAAATCTCGCACAGTATCGTGATGTGGGAGTGTTGTCTCCGGGAAAACTGAATTAAATGTTTGACGAACTGAAACTGTATATTTACCGCCAGCTTGGAACACTTGTTCGTCTAAAAACACACGTTCTTCAATGGTTATCATTTTAACAGTGACAAAAACGAAACAAACGAGCAAAGGAATTAAACTTAAACGTTCACATCAACACGTAACGACACACACCAACGATACTACTGACGCTGGCTAAGATAAAGGAACAGAGGAATGTTGGGAGAGTCCACTTGAAGGGAAGTAACCCAGGCAGGCGAACAATCACACGGCACGCGCGGCTAACAATCATACAGCACTGCGGAGAGACTTTTTGAACACCCCGTATGTTATGTCACTGGTGACACACATTAGCATTATCGGACCACACGTCCTGTATAGACCGCTGTGTAACTGATGGGGCGATCTCACTACCTGGATGCCTATCATCCTGCTGTGTTGGAATTAATTCACAAGCCGATACTGCGTTCTTCGTAGTGCGTAGACGAAACATCATCTTACTTGCTTTGCTTCCGAGTGATAGAGTTTTACGTAACGCTGACTTATTCACACATTGAGTATATGATCAAATGTACATGGAGACCTATTACTGGATATCAATGCAGAGGGTGTGCGCCCTTCACCTTTACGACGGCTTCGGCTCTGTGGGGGACACTTCCAATGAGGTGTTTGAATTGCAGCCCATTCTTCCACAGTAGCCGAAATCGGAGAAATTAGAGGTATTGAATACTGGAGCCTGAAGCGAAGTCGTCGTTCTAATTCATACCAAACGTGTTCCATTGGGTTCAAGTAGCGACACGGAGCAGGCCAGTCCGTTAAGATAATCTTATTGTCCACAAACCATAGTGTCACAGATGTTGCATTATGACGGCTGGTGTGTCATGCCGATACTGATGTGTTGGCAGAAGAGCCAACACCGTGTTGCTAGAGGAGGCCGAAATGCACGCGTTTAATCTCACGCAGACTGGCGTGAGGTCTGGAACAGTTAAAGGAGTTATACCATGAAGAAAAGAACGTAGCGGCTGGAATACTTAACTTTAATCCATAATTGGAGAACATCGCTCTTGATGATACATTAATTATAATCTCAATATAAACTGGTAATGGCGCCTTGCTAGGTCGTAGCAAATGACGTAGCTGAAGGCTATGCTAACTATCGTCTCGGCAAATGAGAGCGTATTTGTCAGTGTAGCATCGCTAGCAAAGTCGTCTGTACAACTGGGGCGAGTGCTAGGACGTCTCTCTAGACCTGCCGTGTGGCGGCGCTCGGTCTGCAATCACTGACAGTGGCGACACGCGGGTCCGACGTATACTAGCGGACCGCGGCCGATTTAAAGGCTACCACCTAGCAAGTGTGGTGTCTGGCGGTGACACCACAGATACAATCATCTCCGATCTGTCCCTCTAGTGTACGCAGTACGCAATGCCATAAAACGTGTTCATGTTCTTCTGCATTTAGATTTTTCTAAGTGCAGTAAGTAGACCACACCGTAACCACGAAAAGCACCCCATGCCGTTCCATCACCTCCTGCGTACGTCAGTGTTGCAACTATACATGAAGTCCAGAAGTTCGCCAGACCCAGACTTTTCTATTAGATTGCCACAGGGTATATCGTGGTTCGTCTATGCTAGTCACTCGCTTTCAGTCATCCACTGTTCAGTGCGTCGCTCTTTACAGCATCTCAAGCGGCGCTTAGCACTGATCACAGAAATGTGTGGCTTCCGAGGAGATCCTCGACCATTGCACCCCCTTCGTTTTTAACTCCCTACGCACAGCCACTGTGCAAACTGAACTGTTACTAACACTTCGGAACTCACATTTGATTCCTTCTGCTAATTTCAAGGGATTCTTACAACGTTCCCCCGCACGCTCGACAGTCCCTGTGCATCAGTACATGCCATCTACTGGTTTCCACTTTACAATCACTTCGACGTGGGCAGCTTTAGAAGTGTTGAATTGTCTGTGATAGGTTTCTTACGTAGGAGGCATCCAATGACCAGTCCAGTTTCGAAGTCACTGAGTTCTGTTGGGCGATCTGTCTGTTGTTGCAGCTTCTCTATCGACTACACAGTACTCCATCCTTTATACCGGATACGTCCGCTTCTCGTGTTATCTAGTAGTCAATTCTATATGAAATGAGAGTGTCCAGATACTCCTGATCAGATGGTGTATCAAAACAACATTGACACAGGCGGAGAAAGCTTTCTTAAGTAAAGGAACTCTACTGGTATCGCATACTGATCCGGGAATGATGAAGAAGTTCTTGGAAAAATTCGTCTGTGACACAGCACTGTATGAAAGTGATAGGTGGGCTATCGTCAGTCCACAGAGAAAGTGACTAGTAGCCATTAAAATGTGTTGCTCTCTCTCTCTCTCTCTCTCTCTCTTTGCAAGCATTAATCCCGACTTGCGGGGTCTGATGTTGTGGTTAAACGGACGTAGCATGTTAATTGTAAGGGGTGGCCAGATGACCTTCCTGTCGCCACCCTGTACCCCCTGGGACGGAATCAGTGTACCCCAGCTGTCTGCATCTAGTTTAAGCCATGGAATAGTGCGACCGTTTTTCAAATGTCTGCAAGTCGTGCAACTGAGGCGGAACGTGGGGACCACCCCGGTATTCACCTAGCGGGATGTGGAAAACCGCCTAAAATCCACATTCAGGCTGGCCGGCACACCGGCCCTCGTCGTTAGTCCGCCGGCGCGCCTACCCGAATCCAGGAAGCAGTGCGTTACCGCTCTCGGCTACCCTGGCGGGTAAAAAGGTGGTGCTATTGAAGAATGGAGAGATAATGGACGAAAGGAAGATTTACTGAAAAGAATAGGCGAAGAAAGTCGCCTTTGGAAGACTCTTACCAGAAGAGGGGCAATGTTGGTGGCGCAACTAGTACAGCATCCAGGAATAGTTAATGTGCAGCTGGAAGAGGTGACGAAGGAAAGAAGAGTAGTGTCTTACGTCCCATCGCCGCAACCTGACATTTGTTTAAGAAATTCACGGAATATCTGTATCAAGAAGGCTGAATGGAGATTCGAACAAGCGTCCTTCGGAACACAAATCGAGCGTGTTACCACTACGTCATCTAGCTAAGATGGAAGAAGTAATAGAAAGGAGAAATAGAAGCGGCTCGAAAAACAAGAATACTCAAAATACGTGTAGAGAGTGTCGATAGCTAGCAGTAAAATTTAAATGTAGCGTGACTAGTGCCTTCCCTCGGGTAGACCGTTCGCCGGGTCCAAGTCTTTTGATTGGACGCCACTTCCGCGACTTGCGCGTCGATGGGAATAAAATGATGATGATTAGGACAACACAACACCCAGTCCCTGAGTGGAGAAAATCTCCAACCCAGCCAGTGATTGAACCCGGGCCCTTAGGGTTAACATTCTGTCGTTTTGATCACTCAGCAACTTGGGGCGGACAGCTATCAGTAATTACGTAGAAATAAAAGTATTACACGACTTGCTGAAGAAAAGCAAACAAACTAATAACACCGTAGATTCACAAAATCTTGGATGAATTATACCGTTTTTAACTCCTGAAGACAAGGATAAAATACAGAAACTAGAGAGCAGTTTTAAGAGCTGAAACATGAAAGGAAGGCTTTCGTCGAGAAGGGAGTGAGATACGGTTGTAGTGTATCCCGGATGTTATTCAGTTTGCATATTGAGCAAGCAGTAAAGAAAACCAAAGGCAAATTTGGCAGAAGAAATAAAAACTCCCACAGATTTGTCAGTGGCACTGTAATTTCACTACAAGCAGGAAAGCAATTGGCACACAACGGAATGAGTAGTATCTTGAAAATAAGTTAAGTCCAAGAACATACAAATAAAATAGTCTCTGTGTCAGTTACTTGTTTATTTTGGTTCAAATGGCTCTGAGCACTATGGGACTTAACTTCTGAAGTCATCAGTCCCCTAGAACTTAGAACTACTTAAACCTAACTAACTTAAGGACATCACACACATCCATGCCCGAGGCAGGACTCGAACCTGCGACCGTAGCGGTCGCGCAGTTCCAGAATGTAGCGCCTAGAACCGCTCGGCCACTCCGGCCGGCGTTTATTTTGGCACTAAGCGTTTATCTTCAGGTGGAGAATTGTTTATTTACATGGCAGGTTTGGTGAAGAGTACAGACGTCATTTCACAGTCGCAGACCAAGGGCAGTATAGGTTATTTTGCGTCTTTTGTAAATGATAAAAATTGTTAAATTAGAAAAGGAACTTTAAAGGTTAAAAATATGAATTTCTGACAGTGAATTGTACATACAGGGATGGTACAATTGTAAAAGGTGTGCATAGTGTTGCCTGATGTATGTCCACTCCACTGCACATTACGTTTACACTGTAGTAATTACAGTTCACCATCAGAAATTCATGTTTTTAACCTCTAAAGTGCGTTTTTTGAATCAACAATTTTTGTCATTGGCAAAAGATGCAAAGTCCTCTACACTGCACTTGGTCTGCGACATTGAAAAGACGTCTTTAATCTTCATCAACACCAACCATGTAAATAAACCCTTCTCGACCGGAAGTACTGATACTGACGCAGAAACTGTTTTATTTGTATTGATCAACAGTCGCAGCCCTCATAATACCGTCCCTTAAGGACAAAATTTTCATCCATCGCCGGCCGTTGTGGCCGTGCGGTTCTAGGCGCTTCAGTCTGAAACCGCGTGACCGCTACGGTCGCAAGTTCGAATCCTGCCTCTGGCATGGTTGTGTGTGATGTCCTTAGGTTAGTTAGGTTTAAGTAGTTCTAAGTTCTAGGGGACTGATGACCACAGATGTTAAGTCCCATAGTGCTCACAGCCATTTGAACCTTATTCATCCATCAACGTATGCAGTTGAAAAGAAACCACCATCTAGACCCTGCGGTATATGCTGATGACGTAACTGTATAAAAATACAGAGGCGGACTGAAAACACTCTGCGTATGAAGTGCACGAGTGGGGAATAATACATTACAGTCTGCTCCTAAAACAAAAGCTATGGCCCACTACGGAAAATTCCCAGTTTGATCTAAGACTTTTATCGAATACCGGATACTTGAGCAATTTTCCATTTTCAGTTATTTAGGTAGTGACATAAAAAATGTTCAAATATGTGAGAGATCTTATGGGATTTAACTGCTAAGGTCATCAGTCCCTAATCTTACACACTACTTAACCTAAATTATCCTAAGGACAAACACACACACACCCATACCCGAGGGAGGGTTCGAACCTCCGCCGGGACCAACCGCACAGTCCATGACAGCAGCGCCTGAGACCGCTCGGCTAATCCCGCGTGGCGTAGTGGCATATGCGCTACTATAAACAAAAATATAAAAAATAAAGTAAGAAGAGGCAAAGAATTGAAGCTGTATAAAGCAATGACAGTGCCAGGGCGACTTTATGGTAGCGAACCCTGGATTGAGAAAAAAAAAGAGACAAAAATAGCACTCAGTCAGCAGAACTGGAAATTTATAATTTTAATAAGAAGACTGAAGAATACAGGGAACAATGGAGACACCGCCTCAAGTGCTTGGGTGAAGACAGAATTTCAGTCACTCTAAATAAGTACAGTCCATCAGGTGGAAGAGAAATAACACGGCCGAGAAAGAGACAGAGTTAATTGTGTGAAGTCCGAACAGGTATATTGTCTAAGATCCAAAAAGCAGAAGAATAATAAGACGATGATGATGATGAAGGTAAACAGCAAAAAAAGTAGAAAACTGGTAAAGGGATGTAGTAGGGTGAAGTCGGATGGAGGTGAGGTAATTATATTAGGAAATGAGACACAGAAGTATCAGACGAGTTTTTCAACTTAAGCAGAAGAATAACTGAAAAAACAGAAGTCAACACAGTATAAAATTCAAACTGTAAACAGTTCGAAAAGATTTTTTTGGTAATTAGATACGTGTTGACATCAAATACAGGTTTAAACGCTAGGAAATCTTTTCTGAAATTATTTGTCTTGAGCGAAGCGTTATTACAAAATGAAACCTGGCTCAGAAAGGTAGATTGGAAGACTGGTGATTAGGTACCGAATCGCTTTGGTGGGAAACGAAATATATAATACAATCTGAGGAATAGAGTGGATCTGTTAATAGAACGCATCCTCATGAATTAAGGAATAGTTATAATCCTCTTGATGTTGAAGCTCTTTTGTCTGTGTTTGCTTTAAGAATAACTTACGTTTTGAGTGGGGTCCGCTTTTAGCAAAACACAATTTTGTTTTTTGTCCCACACATGTTTCACTGCAGTTGCAACATCATCAGTGGGTTTTTATTATTATGGCTGTTAAACATAACGAATGTTCTTTACTGTTTAAATGCATATAAATATTAGTTTCTAAATCGTAATTACAGGTTTTTGAAGAGCACGTAAAATTTATTCATACCTTCTTACCACATGGTGTGGTTTTCCTGCTGTGTTACGTTTTTACAGTGACTGTTTTTTTACAGTTTGTCACCTGCAACTATATACAACTTAACATAGGCAAAACATTTACGAGAAAATTACGATTTCTATACTGTTATGGCTATGCATGAGATTAATAATTCATGTGAAAGGTTGTGAGTGTTTGTGTGTATCTATTTATATTATGTTTCACTTACGGTTACTTTTTTCGTCATTTTTTTTCATTGTCAAGTTCTGTGTATTGAGTTGTCGCTGTCACTGTTTACCAGCTGTAATAACAAGATGGCGGACAGTGGAACAGTAAAAGGTGTGAAAACAAGATGGCAGACAGAGGAACAGTTGAAGATGTCAATGGCGGTTGTTTTGAGTTTCTCAGAGAGGTGTGTGTGTGTGTGTGTGTGTGTGTGTAAAGAAAGAGGGAGAGAGAGAGGGAGAGAGAGATGGATAGAGAGAGAAGGTTTAAGGATTTATCATTATTACTATAATTATATTTATTTATTTTTAGTTTTAGGTATGTGTGTGTATGTATGTATGTATATGTGTGTACATGTGGGGGGAGGGGGGGAGTTCTATGGGGTGGTTTTACCTAATAGCTCTTTGAAGGCAGAGAACAGAGTTCCATTGCAGAGAGCTGCATATTCATCAGTTACTTGCTTTCCTTCAACTATGTTTTTTTGTATTTGATAATTTTCTTCAATTATTAGTTTTTGTGGGGGTTGTTGCTGCATTTGAGAATTTTCAAATCAGTGTTGATGTCTGTTGGGCTATATTTATTGCCCATAAGGTGTTCAGCAAGTGTGTAATGACAGCTGTGACTTCTTACTGCTCTTGGTGTTCTGTGTATCTGGTATTAAAGTTTCTGCTTGTCTGTCCTGTATAAACTGATTTGCAGTCCTGGCACGTTAGTTGGTAAACACCAGATGTGTTGTATTTGTCTGTTATTGTGTTAGTTGTCCCTAGTTTTCTCTGTGTTGAGTTGTCTGTCCTGTAGCCTATTTTTAGCCCTTGCTTTTGAGTATGTTGCGTTTTGGTTCAAATGGCTCTGAGCACTATGGGACTTAACATCTGGGGTCATCAGTCCCCTAGAACTTAGAACTACTTAAACCTAACTAACGTAAGGACATCACACACATCCATACCCGAGGCGGGATTCGAACCTGCGACCGTAGCAGTCGCGCGGTTCCGGACTGAAGCGCCTAGAACCGCTCGGCCACCGCGGCTGGCTAAAGAACATTCCTTATGTTTAACAGCCATAATAATAAAAAACCAAGTGATGATGCTGCAACTGCAGTGGAACATGTCTGGGACAAAAAACAAAATTGTGTCTTGCTAAAGGCGGACCCCATTCAAAATATATGTTATTGGAGAAATGTGTGTGTCGTAAGAACAGTAGAGGAAGGCCAAGGCTTGAGTACACTGTCCGATGAAAAGTATCTGAACACCTCTTTTTTATGTCGAATCGACTGCCAGATGTGACAAGACTCAGAGGCGCCATTAAAACAGAAGCAGAGAAGCAGTAACAGCGGAACTGGTCCGTCAGGAGAGCTTTTTTGACTTGGAACATCACTAATCATTGGATGTGACCTGAGTAACAAACCCATCAGGGACATTTCAACTCTTCTGAAACTGAGCAAGTCGAGTGTTAGTGATGTGACTGTGAAATGGAAATGCGAAAGAGCAGCCACAGCTAAATCAAGGCCAGTCAGACCTCATACACTGACAGACAGGGAGTGTTTGTAAAGGAATCGCATTAAATCAGAGGAAGGAACCACTCGAGTTCCAAAGTGGTACCAGCAGCCCAGATTGCACAGTGTCTGTGCTTAGGGAGTTACAGACAACGGGGTACATTGGGCGAGCAGAACAAGCCACACATTTCTGTAATCAGTGCTAAGTGAGACATGAGGTGGTGTAAAGAACGCCGCCAGTGGACAGTGAATATCTGGAAACGAGTGGACTAGACCGTTGAATCATGCTATGCCCTGTGGCAATTCCATGGAAGTCTTTGGGTTTGGAGAGAACCTGGAGAACTTTACCTGCCATCATGTGCAATGCCAGAAGTGAAGTGCGGAGGACGTTGTGTTACGATACGGGGGAGTTTTTTGTGGTTAGGGTGTGGTCTCTCATTGCGCTCCAGAAAACGCTAAATACGAGAGAATATGGAAACGTTTTACATTACTGTGTACTGTGTACAATAGACGAACAGTTTGGGGAAGTTGATTGTTTCTATCAGCATGACAATGCAACATGTAACACCGAAAATGCATATAAAATACCTTCTGCACCATCCCAAATTTTTAGCCGTTTAACATCCGTTGATAGCTTGTATTGTACTTCTAAGAGGCGTGTTTTTTAAGTAAGGTCCGTTTGAACATAAATTCACAACGAAACGTTATTCCAAAAAAGTAAATTTATTTTCAGAAAGTACATACTTCACTCTATTTTTCGACATAGTTGTCAAGTTTGTTCAAACACGTTTCATACCTCTCAACCAATTTTATAATACCCTCTTCATAAAAATTTGCCACCTGCTCCAATAACCAGGAGTTCACGTCGTCATCATTGTAATGTTTGTCACTGAGGTGTTGTTCGAGGTGGAGGAACAGATGGTAATCGCTCGGCGCAAGATCAGGACTGTAGGGTGGGTGGTCTAAGATTTCTCAGCCAAAACTGTTCAATAAATTGCGGATGTGACGTGCAGTGTGAAGTCCTGCATTGTCATGGAGAAGGAAAATTCCCTTTGTCAGCATGCTACGTCTTTTGTTTTGAATTGCTCTGCATAGCTATCTCGAGGTTTGGCAGTATGCTTCTGCATTGATCGTGGTTCCTCGTTACATTTTACGCTGGGACAGAGTCTGTTTGGCCTCCACCTTTACAGGCGCGCGTGTGTCTCCATTTCATACTCTGTTGCTTCGATTCGGGCGTTATATACGAAACCCATGTTTCATCTCCAGTTACGATTTGACTCAAAAAGCCGTCACCTTCTTTGTGATTACGAGTCAAGGACTGCAACGCACACCCAGATCTTTGGTTTTTGTGGTCCTCTGTTAGGAGTTTTGGGACTCAACAGCCGGCCGAAGTGGCCGTGCGGTTAAAGGCGCTGCAGTCTGGAACCGCAAGACCGCTACGGTCGCAGGTTCGAATCCTGCCTCGGGCATGGATGTTTGTGATGTCCTTAGGTTAGTTAGGTTTAACTAGTTCTAAGTTCTAGGGGACTAATGACCTCAGCAGTTGAGTCCCATAGTGCTCAGAGCCATTTGGGACTCAACTGGAGCACAGTTTCCTAAACTTTAGTTGTTCAGAAACAATGTTGTAAAGCACTGATCTCGACAAGTCAGGAAATTCGTTTGAGAAACCTGTTACTGTGAAGCGCCTGTTCTCACGAATCCTCGCTGCAACTGAAACTACCAAATCGTCTGTAATCAAAGAAGGGCTACGGGAGCGGTCCTCGTCATGGACGTTGTCACGGCCATCTTTGAATTCTCGTACCCACTTACGCAATTTGCTTACACTCATAACAGTATCACAGTACACTTCGCAAATCTGTCGATGAATTTCTTCAGCAGACAGGTTCCTTGCTGACAAAAACCGTATCACTGAACGGACCTCACACGCGGCGGGCGAGTTGATAGTCTTAAACATTTTGAAAGCACATAACAGAACCGTACAGATTAGATACAGTGCTGAAACTGAGCACAGTTGTTCCCAAGGCATGCCAGTACACGACGCACGCGCTCCTTGCGGTATGCGCACGAACTACTAGTGTCTACAAGCAAACGGACCTTACTTAAAAAATACGCCTCGTAGTTCTGAATCTGTAAGTTTTATTACAGATACTACATTTAATATGTAATGAATGTAATAGTGTATCTGATTGTAAATGTAAGTACAGGGCGATTACAAATGATTGAAGCGATTTCATAAATTCACTGTAGCTCCATTCATTGACATATGGTCACGACACACTACAGATACGTAGAAAAACTCATAAAGTTTTGTTCGGCTGAAGCCGCACTTCAGGTTTCTGCCGCCAGAGCGCTCGAGAGCGCAGTGAGACAAAATGGCGACAGGAGCCGAGAAAGCGTATGTCATGCTTGAAATGCACTCACATCAGTCAGTCATAACAGTGCAACGACACTTCAGGACGAAGTTCAACAAAGATCCACCAACTGCTAACTCCATTCGGCCATGGTATGCGCAGTTTAAAGCTTCTGGATGCCTCTGTAAGGGGAAATCAACGGCTCGGCCTGCAATGAGCGAAGAAACGGTTGAACGCGTGCGGGCAAGTTTCACGCGTAGCCCGCGGAAAATTGGCTCATGCCACAACTGGAGACCGACAGCGCCGACTTCATCTTTCAACAGGATGGTGCTCTACCGCACTTCCATCATGATGTTCGGCATTTCTTAAACAGGAAAACCGATGGATCGGTCGTGGTGGAGATCATGATCAGCAATTCATGTCATGGCCTCCACGCTCTCCCAACGTAACCCCTTGCGATTTCTTTCTGTGGGGTTATGTGAAAGATTCAGTGTTTAAACCTCCTCTACCAAGAAACGTGCCAGAACTGCGAGCTCGCATCAACGATGCTTTCCAACTCATTGATGGGGACATGCTGCGCCGAGTGTGGGAGGAACTTGATTATCGGCTTGATGTCTGCCGAATCACTAAAGGGGCACATATCGAACATTTGTGAATGCCTAAAAAAATTTTTGCGTTTTTGTATGTGTATACAAAGCATTTTGAAAATATCTCAAATAATAAAGTTATTGTAGAGCTGTGAAATCGCTTCAATCATTTGTAATAACCCTGTTATTGATTGTAATTATAATATAAATGTTGTGAATTTCTGGGTAATAGCCAAGGGAACTTTATTTAAACGTATTGAAGGCAATGACGAAATGACAGTAGCTGTGCCGTTGTTTATCTTTGCGTATGGAGAGCCTCTGGCGCGCTGCGAGCGGAGAGGAGGCAGAGCAACTTGAGGCATCGAAGAGTACGGAATTGTTTGTTTGCTGCTTCCGGAGACGCGGTGTGCAGCTTTGATCGCTCCACTGTCGGCCCACCTGCTTTGTTAAACCGCAAGTATAGACAGCATGGAGGAGTGATCCGTGACTCTGGAGACGACTCGTTGTTCCCAACCAGCTGTAGCAACAACGGCAGCTCAGCATTGTCGTCGGCTACATTCTTCGTCGTCCGCACAGCTCCAGCATCGTAAGACTGTTAACTGACAAAGAATAACTAGTATTGTACAGCGTTGCCCAGTGGTACTTCTTTAACAAACTTTAATGAATAACTTTCTTGAATAATAACCCGCAAATTGTAGGGCACCTGATTGTCATTGTCCTCAAACATTATTACCAATCGAAATCCCTTTCTTCTCTATGCAATCACCGAGTGTCGTAAAAACATGAAAATTGATTAATTTGTTTGCTAATGACCAGTTATGTCTAAATTTTTCTACCTCAGTAGCTGTTCATTCTTGTATTGCATAACAGTTGTTTAACGAATTTGCAGTTTTGACTAATAACTTCACTCACTTGAAATAACGTTAAGATTTCACTGTCAAAACTAATAACTAAAGATACAGCAGAAATTAAGAGTGCGCAATTTCATTTATTCTACATTTAACTAAGCAATTGACTTCTGCTGGCTTGATACGTATGTTGCTGCTCTTACGTTTAAAGTAAATCAGTTGCTAATTCGCTTAAGTAAATTCAGTTCAATCATTCAATAATTAAAACTAAATTGCCTGCCATTTTCCAAATTTTGCATTACGTTACACTGAGGTTACTTAAAATCTCATTTTACGGTAACAAAGGTTCAGTTACTGTCAGTCATTTATTTAACCAGCAACTTCATTTAACTCTGTTTTCAAAATTTAGTATTTCAGATTAAGGACGTGCATACTCAGTGCTTCCTGACTAATTTATTTTCTCGTGAATTGTTGTGTTGTGGAAAAGCGAGGCCGACTACTGTTTCCACGCCAGTGATTGTTTTCTAGATTTTCCTTGCCATTGCCTTTCTTAGGATTCTGGATGTGCCTTAGTGGGCTGGCGATCGTTTAATTATCCCTCCTTTGTTAATCAGTATTTTTTGTATTACCAGTATTTGATATATTAACCTTTTCTGCCCTGTGAGGTACGTGAGCGACTGACCATATTCCACTCATTTCAAAACGATTATCAGTATTTAGATTAGGTTTAGAATAGATTATTCCTTCAGAAAAGTCTGTCATACACTTTCCTGCTACTAATCGCTATTATTTTCCTTCGGTAGCGATAACATTACGCATTGTAAAATTTCATTAGACATAAGCGAGCAGCGCGGGGTAGCCGCGTGGTGTGAGGCGTCTTGCCACGGTCCGCGCGGTTCCCTCCGTCGGATGTTCGAGTCCTCCTCGGGCGTGGATGTGTGTGTTGCCCATAGCGGAAGTTAGTATAAATTAGATTAAGAAGGGACGTTCATGAAAAACACACACTATTTTAAAAATGCACCAATTTCACAGAGTTGCAGGTACGTCAATGAGATTTTGTACCACTCTTTACATGAAAGTAACATCTTTACATATAATATCCTTTGATTATACATATATTCAACTTCTTTAATGAAATTTGAAGTTTTATTTTCAAAAATTAATGTATGTTCCTTTATCTCACAAGAGATTTCTACAAAAATTTCTCTGTTTCATCTCTTTATATTATATATTCTATATAGTCTATCTATTCTATATATTCTCTCATGAGGTTTTTGGAATAGGTCAAACAGGAGAATTTTCATAATTTGTTAATTATAATTCCACAAGTACAATTTTAAATTCATGCAAAATTCCGAGCACTTTGCCCCATATCTCAGCTTGCAATCCGAATTTCAAAATTTGCTCGTGAGACAACGTTTATTAGGTTTACAGAAACATGTGTACAAAATTTCATAATTCTATCATTCATAGAATATGAGGGAAAGGTACATAAACTTTGACAAACTTACTTTTCAGGAAACACAATTTAAAGTTATATCTAACTTTTTCCTTGTGTCACTTCTTCAGAAGGCACCACATTTGCACTATGGGGCGTCTTTCCCTTCAAGGCTTCTCTTCTGGTTTCTTATTGTCCGCCTTCTTGCCTTTACCAGGTCTTCAACTGACTTTTCAGCTGCAGAGACGCTCTGTAACTCTATTTTTCTTAGGACGTCTTGAGTAAAATTACCTGTCTTGAAGCCCATTCTTTCTAATACCTTCATCCTGCCGACGTTCCCATCATTAAATACAATAACTGCGTCATAAGTTGCAATTCTAATAACTGTAGCAAATGAAAATATGTTCTTAGGGCATCGTTTCCATATGAGTGAATTTAGGACTCATTTGGATTTTGGGTTTTGCAATAAACCCACTTTTTGAGAAGTGCAGGATCGGCCAAAGATGATCTATAAAACCACAGAGTATGTATCACGGCCTTCTAGATGTATCCCACACACATTTGAAAGTAATACTCAGAATCGTTGTTCACTGAGCTGGTCTTGAAGTGCTGCTTCAAAACATGGGCGTGGCAGGGAGGCCGCGTCACACTGTTAATTAATTTTCAGGCACTTCGGATGCGATTTCAACATTTAAACTTTGGGAACTTATTGTCCATAAGTTGTACTAACAAATAAAAAATAAATCGAAAGTTGACATTTTTGGTCAATTTCATCACCGTCCCCCTTAAGTAGTGTGTAAGCTTGGGGAACGATGACCTTAGCAGTTTGGTCCCATAAGATCTTACCACAAAATGTTTTAGACGTAAGCGATAACGGCATTATATCGCAGTCCAATAGACCGATTAGGAAGGGAGAGGTTACACTGTCATACAGCAGAATGAGTGAGACAATGGTTGGTGGTCAATAACATTTGTGAAATGGGCTGGCCTACCAGAGTCTAAACCTATACTCCATCGAACACCTTTGGAATGAATTCGATCGTCGACTGTGTTCCAGACTCCAGTGTCCAACATCACTACTTTCTCTTGTTTTGGCTCTTGAGAAAGAATGGTCTGTCATTCCACCACAGTAGTTCCGTCACCTCACTGAAAGTTTCCCCAGCAAATTCAAGCCATAAAAAAGGCGAAGGGTGGACGCATACCATATTATTGTCTAGTAACATGTGTTCGGGCACTTTCGATCAGGAATTGCAAGTGGATGTAGATTGTAGGAATGAAGAGATTTGCACGTGATAGAATTGCGTGCAGCTCTGGCTGCGGACTTGAACTACACTACTGGCCATTAAAATTGCTACACCACGAAGATGACTTGCTACAGACGCGAAATTTAACCGCCAGGAAGAAGATGCTGTGATATGCAAATGATTAGCTTTTCAGAGCATTCACACAAGGTTGGCGTCGGTGGCGACACCTACGACGTGCTGACATGAGGAAAGTTTCCAACCGATTTCTCATACGCAAACAGCAGTTGACCGGCGTTGTCTGGTGAAACGTTGTTGTGATGCCTCGTGTAAGGAGGAGAAATGCCTACCATCACGTTTCCGACTTTGATAAAGGTCGGATTGTAACCTATCGCGATTGCGGTTTATTGTATCGCGACATTGCTGCTCGCGTTGGTCGAGATCCAATGACTGTGTGACAGCAGAATATGGAATCGGTGAGTCCAGGAGGGTAATACGGAACGCCGTGCTGGATCCCAACGGCCTCGTATCACTAGCAGTCGAGATGACAGGCATCTTATCCGCATGGCTGTAACGGATCGTGCAGCCACGTCTCGATCCCTGAGTCAAGAGATGGGGACGTTTGCAAGACAACAACCATCTGCAGGAACAGTTCGACGACGTTTCCAGCAGCATGGACTATCAGCTCGGAGACCACGGCTGCGGTTACCCTTAACGCTGTATGAGAGACAGGGGCGCCTGTGCTGGTGTACTCAACGACGAAACTGGGTGCACGAATGGCAAAACGTCATTTATTCGGATGAATCCAGGTTCTGTTTACAGCATCATGATGGTCGCATCCGTGTTTGGCGACATCGCGGTGAACGCACATTGGAAGCGTGCATTCGTCATCGCCATACTGGCGTATCACCCGGCCGGCGTGATGGTATGGGGTGCCATTGGTTACACGTCTCGGTCACCTCCTGTTCGCATTGACGGCACTTTGAACAGTGGACGTTAAATTTCAGATGTGTTACGACCCGTGGCTCTACCCTTCATTCGATCCCTGCGAAACCCTACATTTCAGCAGGATAATGCACGACCGCATGTTGCAGGTCCTGTACGGGCCTTTCTGGATACAGAAAATGTTTGACTGCTGCCCTGGCCAGCACATTCTCCAGATCTCTCACCAATTGAAAACGTCTGGTCAATGGTGGCCGAGCAACTGGCTCGTCACAATACGCCAGTCACTGCTCTTGATGAATTGTGGTATCATGTTGAAGCTGCATGGGCAGCTGTACCTGTACACGCCACCCAAGCTCTGTCTGACTCAATGCCCAGGCGTATCAAGGCCGTTATTACGGCCAGAGGTGGTTGTTCTGGGTACTGATTTCTCAGGATCTATGCACCCAAATTGCGTGAAAATGTAATCACATGTCAGTTCTAGTATAATATATTTGTCCAATGAATACCCATTTATCATATCATTTCTTCTTGGTGTAGCAATTTTGATGGCCAGTAGTGTAGGTGTCCGGGCGCTTTCGTTCAGATCATTATTAAACAGGTACAAGTGGATGTAGGTTGTAGGGGTGAAGAGATTTTCACGTGATAGACTTGCGTGCAGCTCTGGCTTCGGACTTGAACTACAAAAAAAAGGAAAACTGAAGGACGCCGCCAAACGAATGGAGAGACTGATAACATAAAAATGCGTCTCATCGAAGACGCTTTGCAACTTACAGTGATTTAAGCGGTGTGCAGACTTACCGGCGAGACGGAAGAGCCCCTGGTCGGAGGTGACGCCGAGCAGCCACGGCACGCTGGCCACCTGGCCGTCCTCCAGCAGCTGCAGGGGGTCGACCGGCAGGAACGGAGAGGCAGTCGCCGTGTCCACGCACGGCCGGAACAGCGACAGCGGCTCGATCGACCAGAACTACACAACGCCGACATCGTGAGTGTCTACACGATCAACGCCTGCATAGTTTCTCTGCAATTCAGAGTCATGAAAAGGATACCAAAATCTTTGCGTGAGAGTTCTGATTTCTCTTATTCTGTTGCGAAAGTAATGTATCCTACATATAACGCTACCCATTAAAATTGTGACATCTAGAGTTGCGCCGTAGCAAAACTACAGTTTGGTTAGTTTTGGTACGCTATATAAGTGACATAGTGAAGGATAGGATTACCGGTAGTATTGGCAGCATTGGTAGGAAATGAACCATAAATGAATGTGTGAGAGAGAAACTGGGAGCCGAAGACTTTGCATGGGGGCTTAATTAAATAGAATGCAAATATTTTTAATTTTAGTCGCTGTATGTACGATTACGAAGTCTCGTAAACGGTTGGCCCTGACTAGTATTTGTACGCAATCTGACTGCATAGAACAACAACAAAGAATGAAACGAAATTTCCGTTAGCACAATTATTTAATTAAGTCCCCAGCAACTATGAAAGCTACGAAACAACAAGGCACAAGTGTCGCTGTTCTGTGTGTGGAAGTGTGATTCAACGTACACATCTGGCACGGTTCTTCCTCAATACGACAAGATATTTTAAACATCATTTATACTGAAGTAATTTAAAAAAAACAGAAATGCTATAATTGCACATAGAAACCAGAAATACAGTCTAATACAAGAACACGAGCCAGATGCTTTGTTGACTGAACCTGTAACCAATAGGCATTATTGTTCAAGACATTGAAATAATACAAAAAAGAGGAATTTTTTTACCTTCATATATATTGACGAAAAGCACATTACAGCATCCCTAATCCAACAACATCTGGTGTCTAGCCCATCAAAACAATATGATAACATCTGAACAAGCACTCTCCATGGGAACCTCTCAACAACGACTCACCACTGCTACATCTCAACAAGCACTCTCCACCACGGCTTCTAGATAAGAACTGCCAGTGGAGGCGGCTGAATAATACTCTTTGGCGCAATCTCTGGCGCTGTGGCTCAGTGTAGCCACCTTTCATATGCCCCTCCTCCACGGGCCAGAATTTGATGGTATTTTTGCCAGCATTGGTGGTGAAAATACCACCAAATTCGTCCCAAAAAAAATACAGACAAAAACAAAAATAAAAGATAATATTAATAAGTAAATATCACTTCACTAAATAAATTTTGGGTTTGCACTGACCGTTCCATAACCGAATATATAAAATACAGTAAGGAATACAAATGCTTTCATACATGTGATTTTACATAATAGTTTACACAAGTACCATTCAATCAATGGCACCAGCAATGTCAAATAGGTGTAGGTAAGAGTCTCATAACATTTCACAAACAGTAAATACACAAAAAAATCAGTTTATACAAATATTCACATAAAATGCTTTCCATAGTTCAATAAACAAGTAGTTGACAGTTCCAGCAGTAGCACCCCGCAATGGTCAACAGGTGCAGACACCAACGAGTGACATTATTTCAGTAGACACAGTTCCATCAGTGGCACCCAGCAATGTTAAACAGGTGCAGACAGCAAGAAGTAACAGCATTTCAGTAGAAGCAGTTCCATCAGTGGCACCCAGCAATGTTGAGCAGGTGCAGACACCAACAAGTGACATTATTTCAATAGAAGCAGTTCCATCAGTGGCACCCAGCAATGTTGAACAGGTGCAGACACCAACAAGTGACATTATGTCAGTAGAAGCAGTTCCATCAGTGGCACCCAGTAATGTTGAACAGGTGCAGACACCAACAAGTGACATTATTTCAGTAGAAGCAATCCATCAGTGGCACCCAGCAATGTTGAATAGGTGCAAGCACGAACAACAGTTTGAAGGCACACACAATTGCTTTTACAAAATTATTGTCAATGCTCTTACACTAAACATACAAATAATAGTAAACACACAAATGATATCAGATAATTGTCATATTAACTATTACAATACACAAATAACAGTAAACCTATAATATTTATGGGTGTCAGTGCAAGCCACAACAAACAAGTAAGATAATGTTTAGGGGATAGGTCGGTACCAATTATCTGGGATTAGGAAAGGAAAACACACAAAACACACTCACTCATCTTTCATCCACATTAAGTACTACTGTGTAATCGAATAGTGTTAACTGTGTAAATGCAATTCTGTCCAAAATTTTATGTTCAACTTGTGTATCAAGTAGTAGTGGCAACAATGTATAACAGTCAATAATAGTTAGTCAACGTCGTAGTCATCATGTCAAGACCAATGTTTGCCAAGCCAAATCAAAATGTACGGTTGCTGAACAACTGTCAGTGTGCCAAGATATGCAAATACTTCCTCTCTCCAAAAAAAAGTATCTACTGCTTAGTGATTTAACAAAGTGTGTGTGTAGACAATCTTCCTTCTACTTGAGTGTTCTAGTCTGCCATCTTCATCCTCCTTGTTCCATATAAATCAACAAAAAAATATGCTCCTCACTTACTTTACCTCTTATCCACCAAAACTCCAATAATCATTATCATCACATAATCTTAATGCTTCAATAATACCTCTTACGTCGATACATATAAACCTTATCATCAATATCATTTACCTTACTTCTTGTCCACCAAAACTCCAATAATTATCAATTTCACACAATCTCAATACCTCAATAACATCTCTTCAATACGTCGAAACATATAAACCTTATCGCCAATATCATTTCACTTCCATAACAACTCTTTCCTCTAGTCAGTCTCCTCGAACAAGTACAGATAAAATCCTAGTGCAAACTTCAATACATAATCCAAACAATCCGAAGACACAATGTCCACACACAACCTCTGTGTAATCCAACTGATCCAAATCTTCTACTCATTATGAATCATGAAATACATTTTGGTTACCTTGTCCATCATTAAATAAAAGAAATGCATACATGACCTCTAACAGCCTTTAGTTTGAATAACTTTCAGTAAGTAAGTACGAGTACTGAGTGTTAATGATCGTAACATTTCACACTGTGTACACCACTTCAAGAATCATGGCAAAACAGAAGTAAACATCTGGAGTATTTCTTGTGTCAAGTGTCACTTGCTATTTCAATTGCTCACGAAGAATGCAGTGTAATAACTGTCAATGGTCTAAACCTAGTGTTGGTATGTCATGTCGTTAGCTTCCTTCCTATTAGCATAAATTTATACAGTTTCCATAAAACCTCCAGCTCATGTGACTTCTATGAAGTTTCTTGTACCAATGTCGTTCGTAGTATTATAGCAGTTCATTTTCTTATCTTAAAATATAAGGCACTGAGCGTAAGCAAAACATGCAACAGCGAGACAATATACCAGTGGAGAGCAGAATGTCAACAAGTGGATGCAGTACAATTCCTACAACGAGGCTCTGCCAAGCGAACAATCTATAATTAATACCATAGTGTGACCTAAACTCCATGTTTGAACACAGTATATCAGCATTTCTATATACCAAATTAAAGAGTAGTTATGACAACAAAACAGAAATGTGTAAATATGCAATCCATATGCAAAGCAGCAAATATATATCTTACACAATAAACAGGTCATTAGCATCATATCAACATAAGCAAATAAATGTTCATACGTAATCTTAATAAGTAAACATGAAAGCGCAAACAGATAAATCACAAAGTATAACTTACAAACAAAACCACAGCCAGCACAATTAATCAGGTGACAATTATAATTTAAATAAATAAGCACAGCAGGCACATAATAAAAAAAAATATGACGTCAGTGAAAAAGCATAGCAGCCAAGCGATGCATAATATACATAAGTAATAAACCTGTTCATTAATCAATCATTATCAAAATCAATTAATGTACGCAAGCACGTCGCTTCACAAGTAAATTCATAGAACATAAAATTTAGCACAAAGTATAAATCACGTAATCGCGAGCAGCAAATTACGTCTAAAGTACGTACCTAAGTGGAAATATGTTACCTGAAAAATAAACTCAATTAATAGTTACCTTTTTAGTTTATTACTTTCTTCTTCGAAATTACATTCTTCCTGAAATTTTCTCGATAGCAAGTCCTCTTACGTCGGACACACACAGAATTTACCTGAAGGTCTTAAATATTTAGACAACCGTATCCTGAAAAATACTGAACGTTAGTAACATAATTTATCAAGTCACTATAGCTTTATACTGAATTTATTCGGAGAAATTAGACTGTGTATTTGTTTACGGCTGTCAGTGCATTCGCACTGAGCGCTCGATCAGCTGTAGGTACGCTTGACGTTGGAAGTAATTGTTTGCGGTCAACGACTACCTTGTGCGGCGCGCAGACTTGACTGTTGCTTTGAGTCTGTGCCGCCGCCGGAACACGGCGCGGTATCCTTGTACTCTCCGCATGTTTACGTATAACTGTTAGTTTCTCAAAAGTATGTCATTCCACAAAAATTTTAACGTCAGATATATGATGTACTCCCTTAGAGCGTCGAGATTTAAGAGTTTCTACTTCGACAATGTTATCATGAATAATTTTGCGAACTCTATATGGACCGTTATAAAGCAGAAAAAATTTGCGACACAAGCCTTTTTCTTTGTGAGACAAACGATGAGACTTAATTAACACCTTTTGACAAACTGACAAGGTTTTTTAAACGACCAGGACGTTTAGCTGATTTCTCTCTTCTAGCAGCCGCAGATGCAATATTTTGCAGAGCCAGGTTGACAACTTCAGAATGCCGCAGTTTCCGTGTAGGCGGAAAAGGAACGATTTCAGAAATGCGATTTGTCGGTGCTTTATTTTTTAATATCAATATAGGCGGTAAAGAAGTTGAATCATTAGGGAGTTCATTCAGAATGTTTTGAAAAATATGAAGATACTGATCCCACGTTCTGTGATTCTGATGACAATAAAGTCGACACAATTTATTGATTTCCTTCATCCATCTCTCCGAAGCGTTAGATTGAGGGTGAAAAAGTGAAATGAAAGTTGGTTTAATCTTACGACGCCGTAGAGTACGAAGCCAAATTTTAGAACGAAACTGTGATCCATTATCTGATATAATCTTATCAACATGACCCACTTCTTTAAGAAAATGTTTGATGAAAGCGTTAGATACTGAACAAGCTGTTGCTTTGCGTAAAGGTGTAAAACACACATATTTTGATGTCAATTCCACTGCTACGAAAATGTACGCAAAACCATTAGTAGAACGAACCACTGGACCGAACAAATCGACTGCAGCCATCTCCTTTAATTTCGTTGTAATGATAGGAAACAACGGTGCTCTGTGAGAAATAGTTGGCGGCTTAGCCTTTTGACATAATTTGCATGTGGCAAGAACAGATCGAATACGTTTTTCCATATTACTGAAGTAGCAATTTTCTCGCAATTTATGAAAGCATTTTCTGGGACCAAAGTGTGCATAACTGAAATGTGTATACCAAATCAATTTATTAACCCACTCATCAGGAATACAAACTAACCAAACAGAGTTGTCGACCGATTTTCGTTTAAAAAGAATATCATTGCGAACTAAATAATACTGTCTAATCACTACGCTTTCCTTTCTCCTACACTTCTCCTTAATGTCCTTCCAGAGTGGATCCTTATTTTGCTCCATAGGGATGTCATGGAGCGAAGATGAAATAAAATTTTCAAACGCAACACCTTGAATATACATCAAACAATAATTGTTTTCTTTGCAGTCCTCTTCAGCACTTTGTTTCAAACCCATAGGTGCACGTGATAAAGCATCAGCAATAATATTTGAAGAACCCTGTATGAAAACAATACTAAAAACAAATTCCTGTAGGTACAGCGCCCATCGTGACAATCTTCTGTTGTGGCGTAACAAGACAGCTACGCCACACTGAAGTAGCCGAAAGGCACGTGTAATCTCACGTTGGTTAAAGAGAGGTCTGAAACAGGATACGTAATGAATGGTAGCAAGAAAAGTACGTAGCTGCTTTAATACTTAACTTTTAATTTTTCCTTGTTGTATACATCGTTCTTGATGAGACATTTCATACGATAACTATCAAACTATGTAAGGCTAATGGCGCCTTGCTAGGTCGTAGCCCTTGACTTAGCTGAAGGCTATTCTAACGGTCTCTCGGCAAATGAGAGAAAGGCTTCGTCAGTGTAGTCGCTAGCAAAGTCGTCCGTACAACTGGGGCGAGTGTTATTCCATATCTCGAGACCTGCCTTGTGGTGGCGCTCGGTCTGCAATCACACAGTGGCGACACGTGGGTCCGACATGTACTAAAATGGACCGCGGCCGATTTAAGCTACCACCTAGCAAGTGTGGTGTCTGGCGGTGACGCCACATTCCTCCCCCGCAAATCGGCGAACCAACGGATCCTCGATCTGAGACTTTGACAAAGGCCATTGCGTAGCAACAAAACGCAAAACGCTAGCAAGGACAGGGTCAGCAGCTGTGGCTGTAGCTACACGACGAAAATCAATCGGAAACGATTCGACCACTTCATCGGTTTCCGCATCAATGAACATGCAAGCAAGTTCGGAAGAATCGAATGCTTTATCCTCAGCAACAGGCAAACGGGACAACGCATCGGCGTTTCCGTGCTTAGCAGTGGACCGATACAAGATATCGTAGTGGTACTGCGAGAGGAAAATAGACCAGCGAATGAATTTCTGCGCTGTACGCGGAGGTACAGGCTTGTTCGGATGAAAAAGCGACGTCAAAGGTTTGTGGTCTGTGATGATGGTAAAGTGACAACCATACAAGAAATCATGGAAGTTAGTAACACCAAACACGAGAGCCAAAGCTTCTTTCTCTATCTGGGAATAATTTCTTTGCGCAGATGAGAGCAATTTGGACGTAAAGGCAATAGGGCGATCATGCGAGCCAACTAAGTGCGCAAGCACAGCACCGATCCCGAAATCCGATGCATCTACCATCAACAAAAGGGGTTTCTGGGGATCGAATGGCGTAAGGCAAGTATTAGAAAGCAACGCCGATTTCAACTGGCGAAAGGCACGTTCGCATTCCGTCGTCCAGAGAAACGGAACACCTGTACGGCGTAAGGGATGAAGCGGAGCTGAAAGGGAAGAGGCATTGCGCACATTCACTCACACCTTGTGATTCTAAATCGTGTAATGTTCTTGCGACCTCATCACGCAATGCGTGGGGAACATTGCGCCCTCGGAAAAAATTCGGTTGCGCGTTGACTTTCAGTTCCAAATGTGCTTCATAGTTCGTAGCGCAACCAAGGCCCGGTGCAAAAATGTCTGAAAATTACTCACATAGCCGAGAAACACTGTCCGAAGGCACAGTCTGATTCACTGATAGGACCTGATTTACGATAGACATGTTAAACAATTGAAACAAATCTAAACCAAACAAGTTCACTGCAGTAGAAGAACGAAGAACGTAAAATGACACAAATTTTGTTTGTCCCTTGTATGTTGCAAGAAGAGTGCACTGTCCTAACACAGGGATCTGCTGTCCTGAATATGTAGTGAGCTTAACAGTTGCGGCACGCAACGGAGGTTTGCCCAGCTGTTTGTACGTGTCGTGATTGAGCAATGAAACAGCAGCTCCAGTATCGAGCTGGAATGGTATGACCTTGCCATTAAAGTCCAAATCTACAAAAAGTTTATTGTCTTGCTGGCTACAAGAGCGACTGTCTCGTGCAATTTGAACTGATACAGGTACAGCATCACTTGCTAATTGACGTGATTTCCGGCGACGTCGACGCACACTTTTTGCGGGACGAACACAGTCACTGTTAGAGACAGTGGCACTGGACGAAGTGGAATTAACTACATGAATGTCCATGGGCAAAGGTCCACGAGCCTGAGTGTCCTTGGTTCGATTCCGGCGCGAAGCAAAGGGCCTGGAATGATTGTAATTGTCTGATCTGAGCTTTTTCTGGCAAACACTTTGAACATGTCCTTTCTTGTTACAGAAAAAGCAAATAGCTTGGCGTGACGGGCAATTTTCACGCGAATGTCTAGTAGCACACCGCGGGCATGATTTCACTGCAGTGGTATGCTGTCGCGGCACACCTGGTTTAGAGCGTGGCGGCAGCTGCGCGGCCGTGCGCGAGAGCAGTTTACTGGGCCTCGCAGCGCGCCCGGCGGGCCGGTTAATGTTACACACGGCTGGCGAAGTTGCAAATGATTCCTGAGCACAGTCAAGTGTGTCTTGCCTATCCAATATGTCTATTACTTGTTGAAGGGAGGGATTGACGAGTTTCAAAATCTGCTCCCGTATGCGAACATCAGAAACGTTCTGTGCAATTGCATCATGTACCATTGTATCTGAATCAGGGAGTCCACATTCACACTCAAAAGCACAATCCCACCCTCGTCGCCAACTGTTGTGGCGTAACAAGACAGCTACGCCACACTGAAGTAGCCGAAAGGCACGCGTAATCTCACGTTGGTTAAAGAGAGGTCTGAAACGGGATACATAATGAATGGTAGCAAGAAAAGTACGTAGCTGCTTTAATACTTAGCTTTTAATTTTTCCTTGTTGTATACATCGTTCTTGATGAGACATTTCATACGATAACTATCAAACTATGTAAGGCTAATGGCGCCTTGCTAGGTCGTAGCTATTGACTTAGCTGAAGGCTATTCTAACGGTCTCTCGGCAAATGAGAGAAAGGCTTCGTCAGTGCAGTCGCTAGCAAAGTCGTCCGTACAACTGGGGCGAGTGTTATTCCGTATCTCGAGACCTGCCTTGTGGTGGCGCTCGGTTTGCGATCACACAGTGGCGACACACGGGTCCGACATGTACTAAAATGGACCGCGGCCGATTTAAGCTACCACCTAGCAAGTGTGGTGTCTGGCGGTGACACCACATCTTCCATGAGTTAATTTTGTTGACATAAGAAATTCCAGAGCCCGATGATCGGTGTAAACCTTAGTATGTCTGCCAAACAAAAATGTGCGAAATTTTGTGAAAGCCCATACAACAGCCAAGGCTTCAAGTTCCGTAATCGAATAATTCTTTTCTTATTTAGAGAGAACACGACTTCCAAATGCAATAGTTTTCTGTATTACAACGCCGTTTTCTTCTATCTCTTGAAATAAATGTGCACCTAGGCCTTTGTATGATGAGTCCGTCGCCAAACAAAAATCTTTAGATAAATCCGGATGTGAAAGAAGTGGAGCAGCAACTAAAGCATCACGAAGTTGTTCAAATTCTAATTGAGCTTCCTCATCCCAACACCAATTAGAATTGTTTCCAGATAGTTCACATAAACGAGGTGTGGCCAAATCGTCCAATTTAACAAAGCGTCTAAGAAAATTACAGACACCAAGGAAACTTCGAACATCACGTTTTGTGGTAGGAACAGCATAATTACGAATAGCGTCTAGTTTCTCTGGATCAGGAAGAATACCTTCTGTAGAAATAATATGACCAAGAAATTTCACCTGAGAACGACCAAATTCAGATTTTTCCAAGTTCACTGTAATGCCAACTCTTGCAAAAATACGTAATTATGAATCCAAAATTTTGTTGTGTTCACTCCAAGAACGTTTAGCAATAAGAATATCGTCAACATATGAAGTAATATTGTCACGAAGATAAACAAGTAAAATTTCGTTTAAACTACGAATGAATGCTGCTGAAGATACAGTAAGTCCAAACGGTAATTTCCGAAATCACTTTTGGGTAAAATAGTCATATCTGGTTATTCTTTACCGACTCTCTAGATAGATTGATAGCCGAAGAGTAGTTTTGATAGATGCAAAGAATAGTAAAAGAGTAGGCAGCGGTGCAGAAAACGAAAACGAAAATAGCACTACTACAGCTCGGGATCCCGTGCACGCTACGGCACATATTCACTTAGCGTAGCAAATCCCCTGAGGACTTTAATAGCCGCACATAAATTCCAGTTTGTGACTTATTGGCCAATTTGGTGGAACTGCGTACATAAATTGATCTAACCATGAACATGGATGTCTGTCATTCTTAGAATTGCGAAAGATCTTAAATTTCCGAACAGTTAAGAAGTGTTTATAGTCAAAGTTTTCTCCTCTTGGCGACAAAGACCTACCGCGTCTGTCCCTGTCCCAATGTCGATTATTGTCAAGTTCTCTTGTTGGCGCTCTCTTGTTGCTTCTCGTAAATGAAATAAATTACTTTCTTCAAACACCTCTGCTATCTGTGATTCTAAATTTCTTCTGCTGTCTTTTCCTACGATTTCGCCTTCAATTTGTTTGACTTGCTTTTGTAATGCCTCAAATTCCCTTTTAACGCGTTCATTAAATTTTTCTTGATTTTCAACATGTTTATTAATGTTCTGGTACTCTTCTGTTTCTGCAAATGGCAATGGAGCTGTATCATCTGAATCTCTGTCCCCATTTAAACTAAGACTTGTCAGTTTATCTGAAATCTCCTCAACTCTTTCCGATAAGTCACCTAATTGTTCTTTCTGTTTATTAACGTCTTCCGTAAGTGTCGCGACTCGGGTTTCAGTATTGACACATTTAGTAGTTAACTGTTCATACTGTTGTGTTAGGTTATTTCTTCTGTCATTTGGTACGGATTCCTCGATTCTTTCAAGTATTTCTTCCTTATCGTGTGCACGTTGTAAATTTAACTCTGAAAATTTTTGTACTATCACGCGATCTCTTTCTTCCTGTTCTCTATCCTGTTCCTTTTGTCTAATCTTTACTGCAATTAATCTATTATTATGAGAATTCAAAATCGGTTGTAGTTCTTTTCTAATTTCTTTCTTTAATTCATCTTTCATGTTCTTAAAACATGTCCCTATTCGTGAGTCTAACCGTGTTTCCATTGTTACCATATCAGTTTCTAACCGTGTTGCCAAAGTTCCCATCTCTCTTTTTAATTCAGATCCTAACTGTGTTTCCATTGTTCCCATATCAATTTTAATTGTTCCTATCTCTGTTTTAATTGTTCCTATTTGTGATCCCAGTGAGTCTAACCGTGTTTCCATTGTTCCCATATCAGTTTCTAACCGTGATCCCAAATTTAATATTGCACTCATCTACTGCTCCATGTTAACTTGTTCGAAATTCTTTTCGCCCTTAACATTTCCCGTAAAACTAACTTCTTTCGACATAGCTGTGAGGCTATCTGTGTTCGATACTATTCCAGAATCTTCTGTCGTTAATCTCGAATTCTGAAAATTTTTTGATTGTGAAAAATTTTGAATTGGTTCCGGACTATTTTCCCGACTTACTAAATTTTTTTCAACTTCATTATTCATCATGCTGTTCTCCTGTGTTGGCGAATTCGCCATGTCAACAATTTCGTCATTCTGACTATCCATCATTTTTGCCTTTTTCATCGATCGCGTAATCATTTACAAAACATACAAAACTCGTCACTGTACGAAAAATAAACCCAATGACACTTTATCACCAACAATATCATTCACACGAAATGCTTCCCTCACACACGATTAACGAACAATTGAAATCTTCATAATTGCACAAAATTGTCAAACCCGTATACAAGACAACAAAAATTAAATTCTGCAAAAAAAAAAAAAAATACCATTAGAAGAATGACAATTACCAAATCTACACATGCAATATAGACTACAATTACTAAACTACAAATTACTACAACAATCCTACTATCTGCTATTTTTACAGGCCGGCCGAAGTGGCCGTGCGGTTAAGGGCGCTGCAGTCTGGAACCGCAAGACCGCTACGGTCGCAGGTTCGAATCCTGCCTCGGGCATGGATGTTTGTGATGTCCTTAGGTTAGTTAGGTTTAACTAGTTCTAAGTTCTAGGGGACTAATGACCTCAGCAGTTGAGTCCCATAGTGCTCAGAGCCATTTGAACCATTTTGCTATTTTTACAATCAGAAGAATTCCAAGGGGCGATCCGAAGCAGCGGTCGCCACGTGCATGGGGGCTTAATTATTTAAAGAATTCAAATACTTTTTTAATTTTAGTCGCTGTATGTACGATTACGAAGTCTCGTAAACGGTTGGCCCTGACTAGTATTTGTACGCAATCTGACTGCATAGAACAACAACAAAGAATGAAACGAAATTTCCGTTAACACAATTAATTAATTAAGTCCCCAGCAACTATGAAAGCTACGAAACAACAAGGCACAAGTGTCGCTGTTCTGTGTGTGGAAGTGTGATTCAACGTACACATCTGGCACGGTTCTTCCTCAATACGACAAGATATTTTAAACATCATTTATACTGAAGTAATTAAAAAGAACCAGAAATACTATAATTGCACATAGAAACCAGAAATACAGTCTAATACAAGAACACGAGCCAGATGCTTTGTTGACTGAACCTGTAACCAATAGGCATTATTGTTCAAGACATTGAAATAATACAAAAAAGAGGAATTTTTTTACCTTCATATATATTGACAAAAAGCACATTACAGCATCCCAAATCCAACAACAGCTGGTGTCTAGCCCATCAAAATAATATGATAACATCTGAACAAACACTCTCCATGAGAACCTCTCAACAACGACTCACCACTGCTACATCTCAACAAGCACTCTCCACCACGACTTCTAGATAAGAACTGCCAGTGGAGGCGGCTGAATAATACTCTTTGGCGCAATCTCTGGCGCTGTGGCTCAGTGTAGCCACCTTTGAACTTCTCTTTGTTCTTTGGTTGTTCGCTGTTTGTTTGTTTCGTACATAATTAGAACCTCACATTGTTCAGCGTTAGTTCATGGTGTGTTTTACATCCTTTCAAAATACAAATTGCAATTTCTAAGTAACAAAAGTTAGTTGACCGTGGGACTTCTGCGCTTTTGTGTAACTAAAGACATTACTTTTGACGCAAGCACCGTTTACATGCACAAACATAAAAATTCTATATGATTATTGTTGTCATTTGTACTCAATAAAACAGTCTTCAACGACCCGCGAGGTTAGCCGAGAGCGCTAATGCGCTGCTTCGTGAACTCGGGTAGGTGCGCCGGCCCCGGATCGAATCCGCCCGGCGGATTAACGGCGAGGGCCGGTGTGCCGGCCAGCCTGGATGTGGTTTTAGGCGGTTTTCCACATCTCCCTAGGTGAATACCGGGCTGGTCCCCACATCCCGCCTCAGTTACACGGCTCGCAGACATTTGACACTTTCGTACTATTCCATGGATTACACTAGTCGCAGACAGTTGGGGTGCACTAATTCCGTTCTGGGGGGTACGGGATGGCGGCAGGAAGGGCATCCGGCCATTCCTTCCACTAACATTACCAAATCCGATTAACCATGCCGACCCTGACTAACTGCAGGACAAGGCACAAGCGAAAGAAAGAAAACTTTCTTCAACATGACCAAAGACAAGAGTGTAGCTCGCCCGGGTATTGAAGTGATGTCTAAGACACGAGGATAAGTCAACTGTTATCCGCAATTTAGCTATATATTTTTGTTTATTTTCGTAGTACTGTCGTTTTACGTTGAAGACGCATGCTTTGTTTATTTGTTCTTATATCTTTGCAATTTTCAAACTGCTGGGTTAGTTTCGTTATCACCGCCGTCCTGTTAATCATGGCTGCTCCACTGTCTATTTGCACCAAAGAAGAGCTACGTTCAGTGCTCCGTTTTTGTGGTCGAAAGGCATATCAGGGGCCGAAATTCATCGAAGACTTTCGGTGCAGTTTGGGAACAGTGTTTTGCCACGACGGAGTGTCTACGAATGGATTTAAAAATTCCGAAATGGACGCACAAATGTTACGCACGATGAAGGAGCCGGACGACCGTTTACCGCCACAAATGGATTAACTATTGACGGAGTGGCACATCGTCTGCAAATTACTCACGGTTCTGCCTACGAAATCATCTGCAACACACTATGGTTTCATTAAGTTTGTCCAAGATGGGTCCCTAAACAACTCACACAGTTGCATTAACAACCGCGCTTGGACATCTGCGCCGCGCGGTCTAAGGGCGCCATGTCACGGATTGCGCGGCCCCTCCCGCCGGAGGTTCGAGTCCTCCCTCGGGCATGGGTGTGTGTGTTGTTCTTAGCGTAAGTTAGTTTAAGTAGTGTGTAAGTCTAGGGACCGATGACTACAGCAGTTTGGTCCCTTAGGAATTCACATGCTTTTGAACATTTGGACACCTGCAAAAAACATTTGGATCGCTATGATAACGAAGGGGACAACTTCTTAGACAGAATCATTACAGGTGACGAAACATGGATCCACCATTACGAGCAGGAGAGTAAACGGCAGAGTATGTAATGGAAACATCCAAATTCACCGTGCAAGAAAAAGTTCAAGACCGGAACGTCCGCAGGAAGACTGATGCTTACGGTTTTTTGGGACGCACAAGGTCCAGTACTGGAACCTTATAGTGAAGGGGCACAACAATGAACAGTGTACGTTGCAGTGAGATGCTTACTGCCAGGCTAAAGCCTGTAATTCGAAGCAAACGCCGAGGATTGCTGTCAAAAGGTGTTGTGTTGTTGCACGACAATGCTCGTCCGCATACTGCTGCCCACACTGCTGAAACGCTCTAGAAACTCAAAAAAATGGTTCAAATGGCTCTGAGCACTATGGGACTTAACATCTGTGGTCATCAGTCCCCTAGAACGTAGAACTACTTAAACCTAACTAACCTAAGGACATCACACACATCCATGCCCGAGGCAGGATTCGAACCTGCGACCGTAGCAGTCCGGACTGAGCGCCTAGAACCGCTAGACCACCGCGGCAGGCTAGAAACTCAAATTTGAAGTACTGGATCATCCTCCATGTAGTCCCGATCTTGCCCTTTCTGACTATCACTTGTTTGGTCCACTCAAACAGGCATTAAGGGGCCGTCGATTTGCCTCGGACGCAGCAATGAAAGAAGCGGTGCATTCCTGGCTCGCAACTCAACCGAGAACCTCCTTTTATGAGGACATCAGGAAGCTTGTACAACGATGGACCAAGTGCGTTGAAACGCAAGGACACTATGTCGAAAAATGATGTTCTTGTAAGTTTCCTGTTAGATTACAATAAACTTTTATAACTACTTTGCGGATAATAATTGACTTACCCTCGTATGTCCTGTGGTACTTTTTGAGTTTATTTTTTTAGTAAATATAAATCTTTTTCTTTTAATTCTACAACATCCCTCCGTTCCACGACCGAGCGAGGTGGCGCAATGGTTAGCATACTCGACTCGCATTCGCTAGGACGGCTGTTCAAACTCGCCTCCGGCCATCCTCATTTACGTTTTTCGTGATTACCCTAAATCGCTTCAGGCAAATGCCGGGATCGTTCTTTTGAAAGGGCGCGGCCAACTTCCATCCCAATCCTTCCCTAATCCGATGGGACCGATGACCTCGCTGTTTGGTCCCCTCCCTCAAATCAACCAACCGAGCAGTTACAAGTTACTAATCAACAATTTTCGAATAAAACCTAAATTAAAAATTGACAATTTCAATTTTGCTATGTACTCTGTTTATTCTTAAGTAACAGACAATAAGATAACTATCTAGAACAAAAATTTTCCGTAGGTTACACAGCCCTTTATACATCCTCAGTTTCTAGACTCTTCACCGTTTCCGGTTTCAAGGTCAATCTAGTAAGGCACTGATTGCGTATGCAAACAAAGGGATCAGAATAAGGTAGCACCTGGTAGGTAGGCAAGACACTTAATGTGAAGGTAACACAGTTACTATCTCAACTGACCGAGGCTACCGGGAAGACTACAGTTGTCTACGCTAACTTATGACAGTCTACGGCAGCCTACCCTAGTTTTACAACTTTAGTGGAACCGCAGACGTTAAACTGGAGTCATATGTAATACGTACTTGAATGTGCAAACGATTAGAATATCATCATAACAGCAGAATACACACTGGAGTAACTGGAGATCGGCAGAATCATTCTTTTCAGCGATCGGATTGGAACTGCTCACGCATTGGAATAAAATGTTTCTTTTTGGTGACTCACCGCTTAACATTCACTGACTCAAACAAATGAGAGGTAAGTGCGTCTCTTAATAACGTTATTTTGAGCTGTTTTCACTGAAAATATAAAACATAAAGGATTATAATTTTTCGTTACATCCCTTCTACTTAAAAATTTCCGAAAATTCCTACATTTCATGTTCAGTAAAATTTATAAATATCGCAACAAAAGTCTAAATAATTTTATCTCGTAAATTACATGCATAAAACTCATCGTTGCTACTTTTTTTTACGAGGGCTATTCGTTTATTCAGGTCCGATCGGTCACCAAATGGAAACCACAGTTCAAATAAAAAAAATTTATTTGCAACAGTTACACCTCCCAGCTACTTTAAATAGTCGCCACTCCGATTTAGAGACCTGTCGTAGCATTGTACCAACTTCCTAATACTCTCGTCATAGAAGGCAGCCGCCTGTGCTTTCCGCCAACACTCTACGCTGGTCTACAGCTATCTGTCTGTGTCAAAATGTCTTCATAGCCAGATGTTCATGTGAGCAGAGATGAAACTCAGACGGAGCTAGTTGCGGTCTGCATGGTATTTGTATTCATTGCCCCTGCAGTGTGCAGATGAGAACTGTTATCAACATGAAAATGCATAAAACGTCGTGTGGCTAGGGCCTCCCGTCGGTTAGACCGCTCGCCGGGTGCAGGTCTTTCGAGCTGGCGAAACGTCGGCGACCTGCGCGTCGAAGGGGAATGAAATGATGATAATTGGGACAACACAACACCCACCCGGGCTCTTAGAATTGACATTCTGTCGTGCTGACCACTCAGCTTCCGGGGGCGGACGTGAAAAAAATCTCCGACCCAGCCAGGAATCGATCCCGGGCTCTTAGAATTGACATTCTGTCGTGCTGACCACTCAGCTTCCGGGGGCGGACGTGAAAATGCGTGACAGTTACCTTATGTGGGTTGCATGAAATTCAGCGAAATCTTACAGCAGACACTCATAGTTGGCGGGACAGACTACTTTCTAAGCGCCTTTAGGTGCTCACTGTGCGCTCAGAACTAGAAAGAGCGACGTGACGCGATTAATGGGCATGCTAGAGATATTGACCAACACATCCGTACAAAGTTCAATCGGGTTTTCACTGTGTTTTCCATTTCGCCACCGAACGGGTCTCAATAAACCAATAATCCTGGAATAATTTTGTTGAAAACAAAATATAATATAAAAAGTACAACAAAATTTAAATTACATTTCTACCTGTTGTAAGTATCTAATGTTGCCGTTTACAACTAATAGGGCAATATAAGTGTTCAAGTGGAAGGAACTAATCAGTGTTCTGGTGTGTAACCAAAATTTTACCAATTTTACTCAAACTGAGTCGGTTTCTTTTCTTGGTGCATATCTCTCCTTTTGAGAAGCTGCGCTAACAGGACCCAGTCATAGCAGAAGTAAATAATCTTTCCAGAGCCCACTACCGAGACGATTGATACAGCAATTATCTGGATTTTCACAAGTTTAAGGAACCACTACTTCTAGTCAAAAGTGTCTCAGACGAAAATTTGCCTACTTCGAGAGTCGCCGCAGCTCCTGAGTCGCGGCTTCCTTGGTGCGACTAATGGTGTTACAGAGCTTCTCCCAAATTGAAGAACCCGCAACCGTTACGGCGGTAAATGATTACTGATCGTCCTTTTTTTATTTTATTGTATTTCAAAAAGGTTTCTCCAGACAAATGAACTCTTTTTTAAAATGTATAAAGTATAACTCGTGCTTTCACCTTGTCATCAGTCATCTATATTGTCTTTCGGATAGCGTATTGCACAATAAGATTTAAAGAATCTGTGGAGAGCATGAGATATGTGGAATGTTCGAAAGCACATCAGTTGATTTCATATTTGAGGGGTTGTCCGTTTTGTAGTTGTGATTCTAAACTCGATATTATATTGGATGATAACTGACTTTACCCAGTTTGAAGTATTTCCTGAAGTATGTCTCTTTTCAAATTGCAAGCACCCAATAAGGTTCGACGTTAAGATTTTCTGAGTGCATAGAAACCAATATTATTTATTGTTTTCCATCAGTTGTTACCTTTGCCGCAAAAGCATCATTTTTAATTTCATTAGATAACTGGGCATTGGAGAGTTTGATAACGTTTTCGAATCAGTAAATTATAATTTGGACAAACCATATTTATGAATTTAGGTGTTGGATCTATACTACCGTAATTTTATTGAATGTGATCAGTTTTGTAAAATTGGAAAGTTGCGAATTGGTTGTTGAAAATGAAAATGGGTTGAAGGTGAAAGTAACACAAAAGAAAATAAATCAGCATCTAATCAGGGCCCAAATCACCGTGGCATGCTGGATACACACACTGAGAATCATTTTGATTTGCCGGAAGGAGAATTTCATGTGAAGTGGAAGCAGGCATCAATGAGGACGATTCGTGAGAAAAAATTTCTCAAATGCGTACAGAAGGATCAACGTTTGATTGCAGTCTTGACTGGCCTCATGGTTCCAGCGTTCTAAAGGTACTGTTGGGTGCTTGCACATTAGATCTCTCTTCAGGTCTGATATGGAACCAAAAGCACAGACAGTTATCTGTTGGAAATAGCGGCATTTCTATATTTTTATTATTCAGTTTGGTAAGATGATACCATATATCGCTTGCAGGTCTTCTAGGCAAAGCAATGGGTTGACTTACATCCTGAAGCATTGAAAAATTCGTTACATGGAAAAAATAAAATACTATTAAGACGCAGATATTTAACATCAAAAACTTAAAATGAGAACAAATGAACATACAGTGTATTCTGTAATCTATAAATGTTATATGTTCAAATGTGTGTGAATTCGTAAGGGACTAAATTGCTGAGATCATCGGTCCCTAGACTTGCACACTATTTAAAGTAACCAATGCTAAGAACAACACACACACACATGCCCGAGGGAGGAGGGGCCGCGCAATCCGTGACATGGCGCCGCAAACCGTGCGGCCACTCCGCGCGGCAGAAATGAATTCGGACTGAGAAAGCTGTGTCAAGAAGGAATCAGGTCGAAGACTCCTAAGTCGCTCTGTGATTCACTCAGTTTGGAGTCGGGAGCGGTAGGTAAGCGAAGGGCATATTGGTGAACAGTGAATGGTGAAATGGTCGGCGAGCGGTGGGTGGCTGACATGAGGTAGATTATCTGTGTTAAGTCAGAGCTGTAGGAGGGCAGAGAATCAGCCTTGTGAGTCAGTTCCTTGCACCTCACTCGCTCCCAAGTGTGCTACAGAATGTTTCTTGCAAGCTGTCTTCTGAAATCAAGAGAGGAAATAAACGACGAGAAAGTGTTTTCTGTGTTAATGCAGCTTTCGAAAGAACTGACCTTTCTCTGCTTTCTATTCTTTTCATGGCTGACAAAAGCTGCTCACAGTAGTAAGCTACATACATACATACATACATATGCATCGTCTATGGTGTATTTATCTGCATCTTGGGAGATGTTTGTTACCATAATGGTCTCTGCCATCATCACTAATTCAGAATTTTGCATGAGATGCTGTTGCACCATCCTGTCGAAGACTCTTGATTGCGCTCACTTACATTACTGTGGAGGCATTTCAGGTCAGAAGAGTTTCCGCTCCTTTTTCCTGAATCACCGATTGTTCATTCCATAGAAGGATCTAGCTGTTTGAACCAGTTTGTACCGTGCAACAGGCATATCTGTGATTTCTGGGTATATATATATCTTTGGTTAGAAGCTACGAAGGTCTTTGGTGCCTGGGTGAGACCAGAGCAGTTTTGAGGGGAGCGAGACTACGGAGTGGGCAGGGACCGTGCAGAGCCAGTGTGGCTGTTTGAGTAAACTGGGTTGATAAATGCTGGCGGTGGGAGCCGGTGTTTGGACGGCAAGGAGTGGATGAGCACCTAACTGTGTTTGTACTGACAGAACCTGGGGCAAGTCCGAGCTACTGACCACTGCCCGTCTCGGCAGGACTTATGAAAAGCTCACTTTTGGAAATACACAAGTGTCAAGCCCTTGGCTTTCGCTCGCCTTCTTGTTCACTGTCATTGTCACAATAGTGAGGATTGTCTAAGGTGAGGCTATTTGTCAGTTTAAGGCTATTTGTCAGTTTATTGCTTGAGTGTATATGGTCAGATATTCTGAGACACGATTATGTGCAAGAAGTGCTGTTTAAACTAAACGAGTGAAATCTTAGCTCGTGTATAGCACCAGTCATTTCCAGTATCTAAATAAGTTATACTGAATTTTGCCATTGGAGGCGTTTCTTTCTCACTGTTTAGTGTTCAGATGTTTAGATGTGTGTCAGCTCCTAAGGGACCAAACCGCTGAGGTCATCGGTCCCTAGACTTACATCATACTTAAACTAACTTAAATTTAAACACACACACATCCATGACCGAGGGAGGACTCGAACCTCCGGCAGGAGGGGCCGCGCAGTCAGTGACATGGCACCTCTAACCCGCGGCCACTCCACGCGACTGTTTAGTGATAAAATGTTTTTTTTTTCTTTCTTGTAAGTTTCAGGTGAGGTTTGTTTAATTTGGTCCGAATGCATACGAGTCAATGATCTGTACTAGATTTATGGACCAGTTGTTCACACGAGGTTTGTTAACATTCAGACGCACTTGCAGTGACTGTATTAGCACAGGAGTGCGTCCACTGATGGCAGCTCTTCTTGCTAAGTTGATAGTATTCTGTTCTTTGTATTTTACTTAATTACTGTAATTTGCAATTTATACTCGCGTTTACGTGCGAAAGCGCTGTTGTAAGTTAACAGGTGTCAGTGAGCCCAGGCGACGGTTGGCCGTTGGCTCAATTCAAATTTGTGTATCTTCCTCTCTATTCTGCCTTCCAGTGTGACGTGCTCTCTCGTCACTGGTATTGACAACTGCAATTAAGGCGCCTGTGTATAGGCTTGTTGATGTTTGGGTGCAGGTGACTCGGGGAGTAATTTAGTTAATTGAATAATCTTGAGGATTTAATATTTTTTTAAGGCTAACTAACATCATTTCAGAAAAAATGACATCTCACATTTGGCTGTGTGGCATCTTTGAATCAGTTTAGGTAAACTCTTCTCGTTCTACAAGGTGACATAAATCACGTTTTGATAAACTGTCTCTTATGTTGTTAAAATAAACACACATTTTGTTTAGCTTGTTAGAATAAACGCCCATTTTCTTTAAGGTACACACGTGTCCGTCGGTGCTGTAGAATATTAATCGATTTAGGCCAATGATCTGGCCTAATATGATTAATTAAGAAGATCCTTTAACGATTTCATAAAAATTGTTTGTACCAAAGAAAAAAATCATAGAAACCGAAGATTGTTAAATATTTTTGGAAATTGTTTGAATAAAAAGGTTGGTATTGTGGTGTAAATTGTTTGTTTATAACAGCACCTTATCACTTCCCTCGCCGGCTACCCTGCAGTTTCACAGTTCAGGATCGGATTGCCCACCTATACCCGTAATGACTACATTAAGTATATAAGAAACTATTACACAGCTGGTTTTGATTAAGAAATCGCATTTGCATACTGGTTCTTTGTTAGATGATTACGGTATGCTTCATGTAAGAATGAGATACGTCTACCGTCACATTTCGGAATTCGACTGCAGCACAAACTTAGCTTATCGAGACTGTGGTTTACCATACAGCAATACTACTGCCTGCATCGATAGGGGTCCCATGACTATCATGCAAATACGGAATCAAAGGATTCGAGCGGGCCGCTGAAGGCAGTGCAGGACGTCAGTGGCTCTGAGTGACTAGCATCTGACAGGACCTGCACACTGTTCGCTCAGTCGTGCATTATCGTACAATCATATTATGTTTCAGATTATGGGCTCAGTTGCAGAAAGACGAGTATCCCCTCAGACAATGGGACGACGTCTGAAGCATCACAGAGTCTGAGCATGGTGACCATTATTTGTGGCTTCCACAGGCGTGGAAGTGGAGAGGTGTGCCCAGTGTCAACAGTGGACACAAGACTACTATAATGTTGACTCAGATGCATCGCAATTGGACAAGGGGCGTCCAATAAATAACGCAAAATATTTTTTCTCGGCAAATTTTTGAAAAGAATGTGGAATTTATTGTGGGACATCGTGGTATATTCCCGCTTCAGCCCCTATAGTTTCATGAAGTTCCGATAGCTGGCGGCGCTATATGAAGCCTTCGAAATGGCGTCTGTGACTGAGGTACGTTCCAAGCAGAGAGCTGTCATTGAGTTTCTAGTGGTGTAAAACCAGAGCGTGTCAGATATTCGTAGGCGGTTGCAGAATTCACACGAAGACATGGCAGTGAAACAAAAGCACTGAGTCGTTGGGCGAGACGTCTGTGATCATCTACCCTGCAGCCCGGATCTCGCACCTTCCGACTTCCATCTGTTTGAACCAATGAAGGATGCATTCCGCAAGAACCAGTAGTTTGATGACGGGAACATTATTGATGAAGCAAGACGCTGGCTCCAATGTCTACCAGTTGACTGGTACCATGCGGACAAACAAGCTCTCTTAATAATGTGGCGTAAGGCCGTCGCTTTGAACAGAGATCATGTTCAGAAACAGTATTTTGCAGCAAAAAGGTACAAAATGGTTCAAATGGCTCTAAGCACTGTGGAACGTAACATCTGAGGTCATCAGTTCCCTAGACGTAGAACTACTTAAACCTAACTAACCTAAGGACATCACACACATCCATGCCCGAGGCAGGATTTGAACCTGCGACCGTAGCAACAGCGCGGTTCTGGACTGAAGCGCCTAGAACCCCTCGGTCACAACGGCCGGCCAGCCAAAAGGGTTGTGTACAATATAGCGTATTGGAATCCTGAATAAAACCAACCTGCACCCAGAAAAAATGTGATCCATCGCTAACTGAAGGCCCCCCCGTACATGCAGCTTCACTGTGGATTCATCCATGTGCAAGGCTCAAAAAGAATGAACAATGGTGGACTACATTTATCACTGTCGTACAGGCTCAGTGCCTGTCGTGATGGTGTGGCTTGGCATTTGGTACACAACAAGATCTTCTCTGCTCCACACAGCCGGTAATTTGGCGAGCAGGTGTTACGTTGATGACGTGTTAAGGAGGGTTGTTCTGGCCTTCATTCAAGGTCTCAGTGACGCTATCTTTCAGCAAGATAATTCAAGACCACACGTTGGCCATATTATTCGGACCTTCCTCGATACACAAGGTGTTCCATCGTTGTCCTGGCGAGCGCATTCTCCAGAGAGATTCGAGCTCACCTACAATTTTTTTGCTGCTAAGCGGCTGTAAGAGGGAAGTGGGGAAATGAAAGTGGAAAACAAAGCACTCTCCGTCGGATCTACAAGTTGGTTTCCGGAATGTAGACGTCGACATAGATTTACCGTTGTTTCTGATGAGCAACCACACCCTCCCACACGAAGCCCGGATAGCAGTAACAACTATGTTTTTGTATGCACAAAGGACATATAAATTTAAGGTTCTTACGACAGTATGTATAGCTTGCTTTTGGGAGGAGGTATGTGCTGACATGCAGTTTTCTGTGGAAAAAATTGCCCTTATTGGTGGACCACTTGCATTTCTTTTTTGTTTCTGCAACGCTGCTTTCTTTCTTTTGCTTGTGCCGTTTTTCCCGCGGATACGCAGGGTCGGCGTGGTTAATCGGATGTGGCAATGTTAGTTGAATGGGTGGCTGGATGCCCTTCCTGCCGCCATCCCGTACCCCCTGGGAAGGAATTAGTGTACCTCCACTGTCTGCGACTACAGTAATCCATAGAATAGTGCGAAAGTGTTCAGATGTCTGCGAGCCGTGTGACTGAGGCGGGACGTGGCGGGACGTGGGGTATTCACCTAGGGGGAGATGATGTTTTAACTACTGACGACGCCTTTGGCACAATTGTTTTATGAATCTCCATTGCAGGATGTAATTTTAGTGAATTTTACTTCTCACGAAAGTATATTTAGATATACCGAAAGCGTGGTCAAGAATTTTAATAAATCTTTATCCTGCAACTGTTTTGGCTGTCATCATTTACCGTGAAGAATTTCAACAGTTGCTGTTTCAGCCATGTTTAAAATCTTAAAAAAAAATCTTGTCGTAAAAATAAAATGTTTATGAACCCGAAATCTTCTTGAAAGATTACAACAGTGTTTCGAACCGTGAGTCGAGCCCGGAACTTTCTTTCCCGGGCCGAATGCACTGCCGATTGAGCCAAGCAAACACCAGTCATGAACAGCTTCAACACTTTCAGTTCTGTCTGTACCAGTCTATCTATCGCTTGCGCCTTTGTCCCTCATTGTGTGCTGAGTTGGCGTGGTTAATTCGGATTTCGCATGTTAATGTGAAGGGGTGGCCAGATGCCCTTCCTACCGCCACCCCGTACCCCCCTGCGACGGAATCAGAGTACCCCATCTGTCTGTGTCTAGTGGACTAGTGGAAATCATGGAAAAGTGGGGATGTGCTGCAAATGTCTGCGAGACGTGGAACTGAGGCGGGACGTGGGGACCAGCCCGATATTCATCTAGAGGGATGTGGAAAACCGCCTAAAAACCACATCCATGCTGGCCAGCACACCGGCCCTCGTCGTTAATCCGGCGAGTGGATCGATCCGGGGCCGGCGCGCCTACCCGAGTCCAGGAAGCAGCGCATTAGCGCGCTCGGCTAACCTGGCGGGTCTCTGCAGCGCTGCTGTGATGCGTTAATTTTGTAACAGAGCAGGATAGCGAGCCGAAAATGTCCTGCACGTGCCTCTAAACCACAGCAGGCCAGCTATAGAAAGTGAGCGAGATGGTGGAGGGAAGGAGACAGTAGTACACAAAGTGTCCCTCGGCGCTCACTATAAGTTAGCTTGCCGAGTATAGACTATGTGTAGATACCACCTGTGGAAGTGAGACGTGAAGTGAGGTGTGGCGAGGAGAGGCGAGCTGACCTGGAATTGCGCAGTCGCGTTGAACAGCTGTCGGATCGGCCTGCTGCGCAGGCAGGGCATCAGCGAGGGCGGCTCCCAGTAGCAGCCCAGCAGCGCCGCCAGCGTCCTCACGGTGGCCGCCGCCTGGCGAGGCTGCTGCGCGCCCAGCCACCAGTCCAGCCACACGCCACTCTGGGAAATGGCGCGCGAGAACAGACCTGCCAGGCATCGAGCGTCGTCACAGTCACTGCAGGACCGACGAGTCCCTACCTATCAGCAAGCTCAACGATCAACTTCATATCTGGACGGTAACTTACACCAGATCGTCCTCCAGTGAAAACTAAGAGATTTGAATCTGACTGTTCTGAGTACATAACTTCCCTTGCTTCATTTCATATCTGGAAATTAGAAAGAGGAAAACGTCTTATACTCTCAACAAACAGAGAAGAGATTAGAATGTGGCTGATGTTTTGTAATGTGGTGGAGGGGGGGGGGGGGGGGCGGGGGGCAACGCGTTTTGGTGTGGGCCCATTCCTTTTCTTGATATACAGGCTGAAGAAAAAATGTCGCACTTACTAGTCGGTATGAGATTTCTCAAGCCGGTTCACAAAAAAAAGTATATCTAGCAAAACCCATTCCCGCCAATAGGTTCAACAGAATTGCGATTTAAAAAAGGAGGATCTGCCTGTTGCGGGCTTTCAAATAGAAAATGCGATGAGTGGCTCTCAACTACGTACCCTCTCACTCAGAGATGAAATGTTGAAAGTTTTGTCTGGTTTAGTTGCCTAGGGGCTGGGATACGTAGTTGCCGCATTACAAGCCAAATACTGCTGAGTCTACAGTATACAATATGAATATACACATAAATCGAATGGTCGAAGGTTCCTATCACTAGGCAACTGCGAATTTTGAATGTGACATAGAAATTTATAAATGAAAGATTGTAATTAAATAAAACCTGCATGTACTATTTTTAACGACTTTAATGACGAGTACGATAGCAGAAGCACCTTTAAGAATGCGGTTTATTACTGCAAAACACTTATTGGTGTCGATGGTCAGCAATTAAATAAAGTATAAGTTCAATAACAGGGAAACAATAAATTCCTACTTCACGTAATTAATTATGAACGACAACACAGTTCGCGAGACATTCACGAGTAAAGGCATACTACATCTACACTGCAGAATCCACGGAAATCTCACAAATGCACAAGTCGTCACTAAGAAATATTTCTATTTCCCGTGACCACACGCAAACGGCTCCACTCTCCATGTTTTCCTCCGACTGCCCGTCGCGCCTCCTCGTCCACCACTTTTACCCTCGTGTCCTGTGCGACCCGATGCTCCTCCCCCACTTCCATACAGTCTCCTCATTAACGAGCGCTATGATTGCCTAGAACGCTCCCGCCCTTTCTCCAAGCCAATGCACATTCACCAACATATTGAAACACATACGAAACACTGGATTTACATTTAAATAACTTGAAATTAAATAATTATTCCTACACCTGGACCATAAACACGCTCTAACACACATTATTAAATACATAAACAAATCAAATGAACACATATCAAAGGAATAGAAGCAAAAGATAGGCCAGTAGCATAATGTCTCTGTGCTTTCTAAAACACAGTAAATATTTAACCAGTTTCTTCATGAACACTATATATCGGATATAAACAAATACATAGACGAATAAATATATTTATAAGCATGCTCCTACCGTTTTTTTGTGTAACTGTGGAGTACTTACAGCCTGGCGCGATCAACAGTAATCGCCACTTTGCCCTCCAATAACGCATATACTATTCAAGTTGCATGCCTGTAGTTCATACCAATTTAGGTTTACATTAATAGCTTTCTAAAGACACCTCGATCGACAAAATCGGATGAACCGTTTAGATTTTGGAAATTCGTTGCTGGGTGTTTCTTCCATAATTTACAGTCAGATACTACACTTTAAACTAATAAAGATACTGAATATCTGATTACACCTTCAGAATCGTCGTGCAAATAATGGTAATGTACATGTTCCTTTTTAAGGTATCATGATTCCTCTGGCTATTATTAATTTCTACGTGAACTGTGAAATGCCTGCCATTATGGTTTCACGAAGTCCGGCATCTTTGGCACTCCCGGCATACAAATCTCCTTCATCGACAAAAAGCACATTCCTCGTCGCAGCATCAACATGGAGTTCCCAGCCACGCGATCAGCCTGGACAAGGCACTAACGTACTATGCTGTAACTACATGCAGCGTGGCAATCAACAGATAGCATGAACTCGGTGGTGTGCCACAGCTGTCAGTCCCGTTAACTCCGCAAGAGGAGGCAATGCCGTTGGAAACGATATGCAGACTCACCGGTATTCTACTTGCATTCGCTCCAAAATTTTTTTCCGTTAAAGTATCAAACTGTAGCCTCACACAACTCCACATGGAGGGTTATAAGCCGTCTGGCTCGCCTCCTTCCATTTATACTAAATTTATCTGCCTCTTATCAGGACACTTTAGATGCGTCTACTTAAAGTCTCATCATGTTGATTTATTACAGGGAAATGTTGTTTTTGTTGTTGTTGTTGTTGTCTTCAGTCCTGAGACTGGTTTGATGCAGCTCTCCATGCTACTCTATCCTGTGCAAGCTTCTTCATCTCCCAGTACTTACTGCAACCTATATCCTTCTGAATCTGCTTAGTGTATTCATCTCTTGGTCTCCCTCTACGATTTTTGCCCTCCATGCTGCCCTCCAATGCTAAATTTGTGATCCCTTGATGCCTCAGAACATGTCCTACCAACCGGTCCCTTCTTCTTGTCAAGTTGTGCCACAAACTCCTCTTCTCCCCAATTCTATTCAATACCTCCTCATTAGTTATGTGAACTACCCACATAATCTACAGCATTCTTCTGTAGCACCACATTTCGAAAGCTTCTATTTTCTTCTTGTCCAAACTATTTATCGTCCACGTTTCACTTCCATAAATGGCTACACTCCATACAAATACTTTCAGAAACGACTTCCTGACACTTAACTCTATACTCGATGTTAACAAATTTCTCTTCTGCAGAAACGCTCTCCTTGCCACTGCCAGTCTACATTTTATATCCTCTCTACTTCGACCATCGTCAGTTATTTTGCTCCCCAAATAGCAAAACTCCTTTACTACTTTAAGTGTCTCATTTCCTAATCCAATTCCCTCAGCATCACCCGACTTAATTAGACTACATTCCATTATCCTCGTTTTGCTTTTGTTGATGTTCATATTATATCCTCGTTCAAGACACTCTCCATTCCGTTCAACTGCTCTTCCAAGTCCTCTGCTGTCTCTGACAGAATTACAATGTCATCGGCGAACCTCAACGTTTTTATTTCTTCTCCATGGACTTTAATACCTACTCCGAATTTTTCTTTTGTTTCCTTTACTGCTTGCTCAACATACAGATTGAATAACATCTGGGACAGGCTACAACCCTGCCTCACTCCCTTCCCAACCGCTGCTTCCCTTTCATGCCCCTCGACTCTTATAACTGCCATCTGGTTTCTGTACAAATTGTAAATAGCCTTTCGCTCCCTGTATTTTACCCCTGCCACCTTTAGGATTTGAAAGAGAGTATTCCAGTCAACATTGTCAAAAGCTTTCTCTAAGTCCACAAATGCTAGAAATGTAGGTTTGCCTTTCCTTAATCTATTTTCTAAGATAAGTCGTAGGGTCAGTATTCCCTCACGTGTTCCAACATTTCTGTGGAATTCAAACTGATCTTCGCCGAGGTCGGCTTCAACCAGTTTTTCCATTCGTCTGTAAAGAATTCGCGTTAGTATTTTGCAGCTGTGACTTATTAAACTGATAGTTCGATAATTTTTACATCTGTCAACACCTGCTTTCTTTGGGATTGGAATTATTATATTCTTCTTGAAGTCTGAGGGTATTTCGCCTGTCTCATACATCTTGCTCACCAGATGGTAGAGTTTTGTCAGGACTGGTTCTCCCAAGGCCGTCAGTAGTTCCAATGGAATGTTGTCTACTCCTGGGGCCTTGTTTCGACTCAGGTCTTTCAGTGCTCTGTCAAACTCTTCACGCAGTATCGTATCTCCCATTTCATCTTCATCTATATCCTCTTCCAATTCCAAGTACATCGCCACTGTGTAGCCCCCCTATATGCTCGTTCCACCTTTCTGCTTTCCCTTCTTTGCTTAGAACTGGGTTTCCATCTGAGCTCTTGATGTTCATGCAAGTGGTTCTCTTATCTCCAAAGGTCTCTTTAATTTTCCTGTAGGCAGTATCTATCTTACCCCTAGTGAGATAAGCCTCTACATCCTTACATTTGTCCTCTAGCCATCCCTTCTTAGCCATTTTGCGCTTCCTGTCGATCTCATTTTTGAGACGTTTGTATTCCCTTTTGCCTGCTTCATTTACTGTGTTTTTATATTTTCTCCTTTCATCAATTAAATTCAATATTTCTTCTGTTACCCAAGGATTTCTACTAGCCCTCGTCTTTTTACCTACTTGATCCTCTGCTCCCTTCACTACTTCATCCCTCAGAGCTACCCATTCTTCTTCTACTGTATTTCTTTCCCCCATTCTTGTCAATTGTTCCCTTATGCTCTCCCTGAAACTCTGTACAACCTCTGGTTTAGTCAGTTTATCCAGGTCCCATCTCCTTAAATTCCCACCTTTTTGCAGTTTCTTCAGTTTTAATCTACAGTTCATAACCAATAGATTGTGATCAGAGTCCACATCTGCCCCTGGAAATGTCTTACAGGGAAATGTATTTTATAAAATTTCAGTGGTCGTCGGTAAAGGGGCTAATAGTTCCAGTCTGTGAATACATGAGAAATGCACAGCTCGCACACTACTCTGAAAGCGGTAGGTATGTCGTGGGGAACAAGAAATTTGCGTCGGCTTGCACGTGTCAAGTGGCCATCCGGCGGAAGTTTACGGAACTTACTAGGTCGTGGTTAGTGGCCTGTGACAGGACTCGCCTCTTGAGATGGCCTAGGGCAACAGTTTCACGTGCTTCCTTGGACATCGTAATTTATGGCGGAAACGTACAAGCCTTGGAATTGTGTTTTAAACTACGCTCTGATTCGCTCATCGCCAGCTGCCGTCAGGAAGGAATTTCTAAGACAAACTAGCGAGGAAGATGTGCTCTGATTTGTACATGACTGACGACATTCTGGGATGGGGATTTGTTAAATGTGGCATTGACAGGCTATTGGAAGAAGAGAGTAACATTTTTCCTGACTGGCGTCTGTGGACAAATTGGCGCAAACTGCCGTGGCGGTAACTGGTGGAAGAAAAAGAAACACTCTTGCTTTGATGGTCGATGGAGACAGATCGCTGGTTCTAGACGCCGTGCCTCTTGGAGATGTTCGAGTCCTCACGAGCGAGATTCTGATTCTCCAATACGCCCACGGTCGTCCTGCTTACCACCTGAGCAGATTGGTGAGAGCATACTTCAGCACGACTCACTGGGTGGGATTCAATGTCACGTGCCACAGCTCCGCTAAACCCGATTCAAGCCATAGTTTCGTTTGTTGTGATACTCAATCAACCACCGGAGTTTTTAAATTAATCGTCGGGTTGTATTAGATTCATGATTTAATATGCAGCTAGTATACGGTAGCCATCACTCCGCTTGTCTACCTTGTTAGATGCCGTCAGCAACTAACTTTGGTTTTTTTTTTTTTTTGTACAATGCTGATACGAATACTTTGTAATTCTTCAATATAATAAATAATCGGTTTATTATTCATTTCCTTTTCTTTAAGCAACACGTAGTTCGCTTCAAGTCACTGGTTTATTCTATTCATTGAATGGATAGTTATATAGTAGCATCATTGCAGTTTCCCATCTTCCGATTCTATGTTAGGGCATTTCACGACAGCGGTTCCGTTGGGTAATTTGCAATTAACATGGAGCGTTAAGGGAGTGTAACGGAATCTGGGTAGGTCCATTACTCTAATAGATTTCACAGTATCACACAGTCCGGGATATTGCTCACAATGTGGTATCTTGTGTATTTTTTCTGTTACCCTTACCTTATTTAAACATTAAGACATAACATGAACTAGCTACAGACGTAAAGGACCACGTTTTTTCGCCGACGACACAAATAAAGCCAACAGAAAATAACAATGGATACAGTAGCATCATCTGAATTCAATGAGGCACAAAAAACCCAATAGGAAGGCTACTCTACGCTGCACATTATGCTGCACATTCTGTACGTTTGACGTCTAGGCTTATCTTCACAGTGGCGGTACGAACCCGTACAACCAACGTTCACTTTAGAGAAGATGTTCAAAGCGACCATCTTGCATTTTCAAACGCTTCGCCACTCGCTGAATCATACTTCGCTGGACCCTACGCAACACTGCATCCACCATTGCCGAAGCGGCATGCACACGAGCTATTAGGTCGTGTACATCCATGGAAGGAGTATTATAAACTTGTATTTCTAAGTGTCCCCAAAAATAAAAATCTGGTGGCTAAAGATCCAGGGAATATGGACGCCGGAAATTTGGACTTACACCACCGATCCATCTTCACGGAAAGGCATCATTCAAATAGTCATGTAAATTCATTCCAAAGTGTGGCGGTGCACCATCATGCTGTAAGCATAGCTGTTGCCGAGCGCCAGGCGGAACCTTTTCTAATGCGTCAGGCGAAGTAGTGTAAAGAAACGCACGATATACGAGCGCGTTCAACTTCTTCGGCGGTAGGTAAGGGAACAAAACGTGCCTGAAAACCACGTCCATAGGTGACGTGTGGTTGTGTTACAACCAACAATACCTTCACGAGCGAAGCTAAATTCCTCAGTCTATGTCACGTTATTTATAAAATGGTCGTTATCTTCCTCTTGGTGTAAAAGCCATTCACAAAACTTGGCGAATTTGTCTTCTGGCCGTCGGTGTTGAGTTAACGTTTAATGATACGGATGCACTTCTTTATGGGGCAACAATTCAACAAACAGTCTTCGAGATATCTGGAACTGCCTTTCAATATCACGGGTACTTCACCGAGGTGATTAGTGAACGGTTTAAAGTGCTTCCTCTGTATTTCTTGGACGATCTCTGTGCATTACTTGTGGACGATTACCAGCTTCCCGAAGGCGTTGCTCCAGACTACGACGAACATTCTTATTGGGATGGCGCCCTTGAGGCTACCGCGCAGCATACGCACGAGCAGCAGCAGCAGCAGCTTGGTTATCAGATGCACCCATCACCGAAATCAGCAAAAGCATATCCAAGTACACTACTGGCCATTAAAATTGCTACACCAAGAAGAAATGCAGATGATAAACAGGTATTCATTGGACAAATATATTATACTTGAACTGACATGTGATTACATTTTCAGGCAATTTGGTTGCATAGATCCTGAGAAATCAGTACCCAGAACAACCACCTCTGGCTGTAATAACAGCATTGATATGCCTGGGCATTGAGTCAAACAGAGCTAGGATGGCATGTACAGATACAGCTGCCCATGCAGCTTCAACACGATACCACAGTGCATCAAGAGTAGTGACTGGCGTATTGTGACGAGCCAGTTGCTCGGCCACCATTGACCAGACGTTTTCAATTGGTGAGAGATCTGGAGAATGTGCTGGCCAGTGCAGCAGTCGAATATTTTCTGTATCCAGAAAGGTCCATACAGGACCTGCAAGATGCGGTCGTGCATTATCCTGCTGAAATGTAGGGTTTCGCTGGGATAGAATGAAGGGTAGAGCCACAGGTCGTAACACATCTGAAATGTAACGTCCACTGTTCAAAGTGCCGTCAATGCGAACAAGAGGTGAGCGAGGCGTGTAACCAATGGCCCTCCATTCCATCACGCCAGATGATACGCCAGTATGGCGATGACGAATTCACACTTCCAATGTGCGTTCACCGCGATGTCGCCAAACCAGGATATGACCATCATGATGCTGTAAACAGAACCTGGATTCATCCAAAAGAATGACGTTTTCCCATTCGTGCACCCAGGTTCGTCGTTGAGTACACCATCGCAGGCGCTCCTGTTAGTGCTGCAGCGTCAAGGGTAACTTCAGCCATGGTCTCTGAGCTCATAGTCCATGCTGCTGGAAACGTCATCGAACTGTTCGGGCAGATGTTTGTTGTCTTGCAAACGTCCACATCTGTTGACTCAGGGATCGAGACGTGGCTGGACGATCCACTACAGCCATACGGATAAGATGCCTGTCATCTCGGCTCCTAGTGATACGAGGCCGCTGGGATCCAGCACAGCGTTCCGTATTACCCTCCTGAACCCACCGATTCCATATCCTGCTAACAGTCATTGGATCTCTACGAACGCGAGCAGCAATGTCGCAATACGATAAATCGCAATGGCGGTAGGCTACAATCTGACCCTTACCAGGTTGGAAACGTGATGGTACGCATTTCTCCTCCTTACACGAGGCATCACAACAACGTTTCACCAGGCAACGCCGGTCAACTGCTGTTTGTGTTTGAGAAATCGGTTGGAAACTTTCCTCATGTCAGCACGTTGTAGGTGTTGCCACTGGCGCCAACCTTGTGTGAATGCTCTGAAAAGCTAATCATTTGCATATCACTGCATCGTCTTCCTGTCGGTTAAATTTCGCGTCTGTAGCACGTCATCTTTGTGGTGTAGCAGTTTTAATGGCCAGTAGTGTATTCATCCTTCACGAGACCAGTTACGGTTGCACAGTGCGCACTTAGTTTAATCGATACCACTGTCATATGATAGGCTGTTGTCATGTGACAAAATGATGTCCTGCTTGTAAACGACGAGAACTAGGGAAAACTTAACTCTGTGTTCTGCCTTACGACACGTCTTGTCATGGGGGAAGCCTCGTCACAGAGGTCCACCGCATGAGCGTCTAGGAAAGTGATTCAAGTGGTGGTTTCCCGTTGCCTTCCACTGGTGATGATGAAATGATAATGAGGACAACAACACCCAGTCCCTGCGTGGAGAACATCTCCGACCCAGACGGGAGTCGAACCCAGGCCCCTTGGCGTGACAGACCACCGCGCTGACCACTCAGCTGTCTGGGCGGACTGAACTAGGGAACAGACGTCAAAGAATAAAAAAAATAGGCTTCATGAAGATTCGAGCCATAGCTCCATGTGTATGGTGGGGAGGGGGGGGGGGTGGTTTGATGTCCCCATAGTCTACTCGTTGATCTAGAACGATTGGTGCGGTAGTTTTGGGTGATACACGTTCCTGTGTACATTCCAATGCACTGCACGGTGTGACAGTGTTGCCATCTCCTAGTTTTCATACATGTGTTTTCAAAATCTAGCAGATATGATTTTACTAGATGAACTCTTGTCTTGAATCTGGATGAGGAATAGCACGCCGACCTCCAAGTCATTTTTAGTCATCATTTATATTAATGATCTGGCACTATGTTTTATACATAATGAGAATAACTCTCAAATGACACGTGTTTTTGTGAAAGGGGACAGTGAATAAGTTTGTCTGTAACAGCAGCACATACCTTTCAAAAAACAGATTAACACTTAAGTGGAACAACGTGTAATGACATAGGACGCTTTTAAAAATTAACTTTTACAGCCTATGTGATCGAACAGCCAGTCATTTCATAGGACTGAGGTTAATTAATAAGCTGTCTTGGAACAGACACGTTCAAGATGAGATTTCAGGCCAAAGTCGTATCTGGAGACACCCCAGACAGTGGTGGGATATCAACCTAACTGTCGCCCGCTAAAACGGCCCAACAGCTAGGACTGATGGTCTGGGATGCCACTTCTCTTCATAGCAGGACTCCTTTGGTTGTCATCAACGGCACCCTTACAGCACAGCGGTATGTCGACTATACTCTACGCCCCATTTGGTTGCCCTTCATGGTAAACCATCCTGAGGTTACATTTAAGCAAGATAATGCCTGCCCACACACCACGAGAATTTTTACTACTTGTCCTTGTGCTTCTCAAACCCTACCTTGGCTACAACATCGCCTGATCTCTGCACAATTGAGAACGTTTGGAGCATTATGGGTAGGGCCCACCGAACTTCTTGGGATTTCGGCAATCTAACGCCCCAGTTGGACAGAATATGGGACGATATCCCTGAGAGGATATCCAACAACTCTATCAATCAGTGCCAAGTCGAATAGCTAGAGACCATCATAAGTCTATGCCAGGCCCTCCGTTCTGTAATTCTAATTTATTTTGCAATCCTCTTCAAATGGTTCAAATGGCTCTAAGCACTACGGGTCTTAACAGCTGAGGTCATCAGTCCTCTAGACTTGGAACTACTTAAACCTAACTAACCTAAGGACATCACACACACGCATGCCCGAGGCAGGATTCGAACCTGCGACCGTAGCAGCCGCGTGGCTCTGGACTGAAGCGCCTAGAATCGCTCGGCCATCGCGGCTGCCTGCAATCCTCTCTCTGACACGGCTTCTTGCAGCAGAAAAGCTATTTCTCTTGGTTTTTTGTAATTTTAAGCTTCGTAAATAGAATGTCAGCGAACTGAAACAGCGTTCAGTAAAAATATTTATATGTGAGTCAGGAGTGAAATGCAATTGAGGCATGTGGAGGCAACCAAAAATTTATCAATGCTTCAAGGTTTATGCGTCCATACTTAAATCAATAGCGATGGTACTATTGTAGTCAAATACTAAAATATTTATTAAATCACACATTTATAATTTTGAGCTGGTAAAGTTGGTAAAAACATGTGCTTTGCATGGGTTATCCATAAAAGAAATGATTTGTTAACATTATGGCTATGGTAATGTATTATATGTTTCCAGGGAATAGCCTTTTAGACTGAATTAGCTTATTCGACCTCTATTCTGCCTACCACAAAGCCAGAGCAACTATTAAATCAAGCTACCAGGAGAATGGTTTCAGACCGGCAGTGCGTGTCAGGACAGACCAGCTAGCACCACACTTTACTCTCACATTCAAAACGTCTGCCAGGATAAGCCAACACTTGACAACACGTTACACTGTTGGAGAACAGTATATATGGGATGGAATGTCCTACGTTGTGCTTTGATTATTAGCGCCACAAAGCTCGCTTGGGTTGCTCTCATACAGCATAGGCCGGTCGTTTACTTCACTTTCCCTAATTAAATGCGTTCTCAGTTCACAGAACATGTTGATTTGGTGACAGGACGGGTCAGTAGCCTCCAGATCGTTAGGAAAAGAGCAGATCGGGCCGAGCCATTCCACTTCACGACCCAACGCGTTCCACCCTGGTCATCTTTCAGTTTCTACGGAAGGTAGCAACGCAGAGAGCCAGTGTCTTCGTCTTCATTTAGTTTACAGCACATAATATATTTATCCTGGTATTACTCACATACCATATTCTTAAGACAAATGTTAATATTTGTCTCTCACAGTCTGTGAATAAGTAAACTGATTGTTCATCAAAGTACCGGAGGAAAGCTATAAATTTTTGGGGGAAAATACAGATTCAACACAAGAGTTGAGAAACGTCATACCAAATTTTGAATCTTCTCATCAACAATGAAGCAGCTTCAAAAATATGCTAGAACATCGCAGGTCGTTCATCAACAAAAAGAAAACATTTTTTTTTTCAAAAAGTGGATCACATAGCACATGCAAATGCTTTGAAGATAATAATTATTGAAGAAAGTAGACAGTTTTTGGTCGGTCGGTTAGAACGAGGGCCATAGGTGGCGCATGGAAACGATCAGCAGCTTTTTGAAGATGAGAGCTTCTGAGCGAATATAGGCAGCTATGAAGAACTGAGAGTGAAGTGAGTGTGAAATTGACCAATTAATAAGCTATATATTTATGCTCTTGCATTTAAATTGCACACACAAGTCCATCTGGAAAGAAGGTTGAACAATTCATTCAGAGCTGAAGATTTTACACATATTTCGTTCGCTTAACTCATTATGGAATATACAAGGCAAAAGTTATCTCTGAAACCCTCGCTTAGTGATATTTTCAGTCCTAATTTAAAGCCTTAATTTTCGACGCAATAGCAACAAATATTTTAGACGTGCATGTTTTGATTCGAAACTTTTTAGAAAAGACTTCTGGTATTTTCCTTGAACGTATGGTATGCATGAAAATATTTTCGTAATTGTCTTTGAGGAAAAGGGGAGATGTAGAAAAAGAGATCGGACAATATAAATCTTCAAAAAAATTTCAAAGCTCTAGGTTTGAAATAGATATTAATGATTTCCAAACTGGACTTCAGCACGTCGATATGTCTCAAATCCTCAATTTTGTTCGAGATACAATGAGAGAAGTGCACCGCAGAGAGAATTATGTTGAAGTTCTTGGATGAACTGCAATCTGTCTAAGTGATATCTCAAGTCAATGAGAAAAACCATTTGTTGCTTGGAAGTATTTATGTTCTGCAGTGTATACTTATAATTAGCTCAAGAAGAGAACGGTATTTGTGGTAAATGTATTTTGTCAAAGCAGGATTCGGTGCCTCTTCTGAAGCCAAAGCACATATTTTGTTTCACTATTTTTTTCAGACAGCGTAAATACCAGGTTTTGAATATTTTCTAAAAAACGAAACAAATCGTGTATGATATATGTCTACTGTTATGTCGCAGTGGCCATCTTTGATCACGATTAGACCTCTCAATCAAAAATGAAAATCGTCAGTGAAATGAGCCGGGAGGCACAATCATCAAAGGAAAATATTAAAAGAACCTAAGTAAGAAGCCGTCAAATCCCAAAATATACCAGTACTGCCACTGAACAGTTTCCTTCTAGTAAAATATGTAAACTTTTACCGAATTTCTTATGTGTGACACATTCTTTAAGGTATAACCTTCACAATGACACGAAGATGAAGTTTTCTACGATGTAAAAGGAATTTTACAAAGAATAAGAACTTTTAAAAGAAAACGTTATATTCTTCTCATATGTGATTCAGAAACATTGTCGATAGTAGCATAATGGATTATATTATTAAAGCTAATACAACAATATTAATGTACAACTGAGAGTAATGAAGTTATTGATTATTAGTTGCTTCTGGACAATTCCTTTTTAAGGTAAAAATTAAATAAGATTCAAAGTGATTTATCTGTTTTCTCTTAATGTAGGGGCAATAGCTTTTAACGTAAAAATTAAATAAGATTTTAATTGATTTATCTGTTTCCTCTTAATGTAGAGTGTATGGGTACCATTTCCCCTTTTCATGTGGAGCTCAAATTAGACGCACTTTTTTGTGCAGTGACATCAAACTATTTCATTTATTTATTCAACATGATCATGTTAAGGTCTTCAGGGCCTCTCTTACGTCAGACCAGCGTTACACACATACAGATTTTAAAATTACAATTAGTTAAGAAATGGCAACAATTTAAATATGGTAAACAGCAAGAAAATAGTTTTAATAGACTAAAAAAGATTTAAATACATTTAAAGAAAATGTGAATAACAGTGTTGACTAAGAACTAGTAAAGTTAATACTATCAGTACTACTAACAACGCTGGTTGAGCCGTGGCTAGCTCGTGTTATGCGTTGGATTAAACCTTGGTTGCTATTCTGTGTTTAGTCTCCCGCGGTAATCGCGATTATGCTGTTATCCTCTCTTTCTGCGGGTGGCAGCAGCGGTGTGTATCGATATTCGCACCTTGGACTATCTTTGGCCTGACGCTTACAGTTTCCGGCTGGGCTGTGTGCGGGCAGCTTGTCGGTTGGCGTGGGGCACCGAGGAAACCTTCGTGGCACGGCACGTAGTTTGGCCGGGCCGCTGGCGGCCTCTATGCGGTGTCGGAGTGTGAGTTGCTGTTCCCATTGCTACGAGGTCCGTGGCTCACCGATTCTGGACATAAAAGTTGAGTTTTGACTGAATCTACCAGCAAGTCGCGACTGTTCACATTCTGTCGTTTGGAGTTCGTTGTCAGCTGTTGGGACATTCCCGCGAGCAACAACGTGTGTTGTCAAGTTGGCAAATTGTAGTCACACTCCGGCGGAGTTTAACTATACTTGGTTATTTGAAATAAAGTGCACCAGCGGAATCTTCTGCCTTGTGGCCGTTAACGTTCCGGTTACCTGCCCTGGCCGTTGACGTAAATTCAGGCAGTGTATTTTCCTCATCGTGTTGCCACTGTCCAGCACGGTGTGTCGAGTGACAGCTCAATGTATAATTGGTTGTGGGCGCCAATACCTTCTACGTTGTTCCATTGAACTCCCTGTTGTGTGCTGGTCGGGTGAAGCGGAGATTAGATTGTCGTGGGTCCGTTGACTGTCTGTCGGTTGGGTTCTCGTCGGATCGACAATGGTTGGGCCGACTGCCTGTCTCACCTAAGTGCGCGTTCGTGTTTGAATTCCAGGCTGACCCCCGGAACTTCTGAGCGCCCTTGTGTGTACTGCCTTTTCTTGTTTGTTCTTATTGTTTGTACTTGTATGGCTTCTTGCCGATTTTTAGATTAAGGCTGTTTTCCCCTTAAGGCGTCAGATGATTTGGGCCTTCAGCCTAATTTAAGAACTGTTTTACGTATAGCCTTTGACATTTTTAAAATTAATGTTATTGAGTCCTACGTGTTGGGCCTTCAGCCGATTTTGAATTTAAGTTGTTTGCTCTTAAACTGTCAGATTCCTTGGGATTTCAGCCTAATTAAGGAACTGTTTCAAGATAAGGCTTTGCCTTTTAAATTTCTGATTTTGGTTGACCTTTAAGTTATTGGGTTTTAGCCGTTTTTAAATTAAAGTGGTTTTGCCGTTAAGGCATGAGATTGTACGGCTCATTCTGCCGATAGTTAAATTCCAAAACTAAAGATGTGTGTGTGTGTTTTTTTTTAAACATTTTTCTTGGTTCTTGTAATTTCTGATCAAATAAAAGGTTATATGTTCGAGTGTAACTGACAGCCGCTTATTTTGACCCCTTTCCACAACTTAAACTACCTGTCCTTTCCTGCGGGTTTAGCAGGGCGTCTCACCGCTGTTTCTGTTACTGCTGCTGTTGCTGATTCTTTTGATGTGCCACAGGATGGCATTCTGCGCAGATGTGAAAAAAATTTTAAAGTTTTCCTAGCTGGTGACAGCGTCAGAACTGTAGCCAAGGCAGGCTACTATGCAATATGTACAATGGAATGCGAACAAGGAAGAACTTCCAGTATCGTATGTAGCATGGGCACACCAAAGAGTTAGTAGCCACAATCACCCGAGCTAAATGAGCAAAGCGTTGATGCAACGAGGTGATTTCTCGAGAAGGGGAGCACAACGTCGTTCTTTTGATCATGCACAGTGAAGCGCAATACCTAAGTCGTTTGCACGAGTGGGTTTACAGCACACAGATGCTGCAGAAATTACCAGACTGAAAGCTTGAAGAGATCTAAAAGACAGCAGTGCAGTGTCGAGTGCTGTCGGGTCCTGAAAACTAGGCTACATTTGGTAGTTTTTGCCAGACAAAAATGTGACTGGATAGAGAGACATGCTCAAATGCTCTGACTTCCAAAGCCCAGTTCTCTTGCACATAAGCAGTCCCAAGATGGGACTTATGACACACTATCAACAGCCCACCAAGATGAATTCGATCTACGATACAACAACCAGCCCAGGTAGCTGTGGGCTGTTGCTGCTTCATCTTCGCCTCCTACCATCAGGGCCCCTGGAGGCCTAGCTGATGGTGCCTGGTGAGCTGCCGAATTACCATCAGCTTGGGGGAGCACAGTAACTGCCGCTCATCATCTGCTTCTACGAGCAGACACCACCGTCACTGGCCTTTCTCTCATTGAGAGGCTGTGACGTAGCTCTTCACGATCGTGGTCACCTCATATAGAGCTGATTGGGTCTTCCTGTGGGTCTGCCTACAACGTCAACGCCGAGAGCCCTCGTAAGCTACTACCCAAGCTGCTGGCCATTGGGACCATGCAGGCAACATCCACAGTGTGTCCACTCAGCAACCTTCTGTGACCTAACTGCCTGCTGTGTGTGCAGTGTCGTCACTGTGGAGGCTAAGACCACAAGGTGCACAGACATCAGTCTTGAAGTGAGCTTCGCCTGCTTACCTGGCTTCTGGCCACCTCAAACAAGACAACTGTGTATCCTTGAGCCAAGGTTGGGCATCCAGTTAACAGTATCTTGCTAGAACCTTCGGGCGGCCGAAGGATCCTCATTCCTGCACTCGGCACCATGCTCCTGCCAGCCATAGAGACCATGGCTCTGGCCCTTTATAATAATAATAGTGATAGTGACAAATAGGTCGATACATAATGTTTCCAGAATGAAATTTGACTCTGCAGTGGAGTATGTGCTGATATGAAACTTTCTGGCAGATTAAAACTGCAGACTCCCACCATCTGCGATTCCCTGGATCTTGCAGGCTGAGTGGTTTCCTCTGAAACAGGACACGCGACAGCATCTGGCTCAGCGACAGTGTCAGCCACAGACAGCACCTGGAACATGTTTGTGAGACAAACTGGGGAGGCCTTAGGTGCAGCCGCCCGGGAAGTCTTTCGCCGCCTGCTTCGTCCCGGGGCGACCTCCCACTCGGCCACAGGTGAGGGGTCGGCCTCAGTGCGAGCAATAACTGAGCTGCAGTGGAAGGGCACCACTGTTGTCGGCCGGCCCTGGGGATCCAACGGACGTCCAGCACGTCAGATTCCTCCAATCGGTCCTCACTCTCTTCATCCCGCTGCTTCCTCTGCTGCCCCTTGCTCTCCCCTCCTTTTCCATCCTCTCTGACCTTTCCCTCGGCAGGTCCCACCTGGCAGTTTTATTCTTCGTCGTGTGTGCTCCAAGTGGGTTTTAAGTGTGTTGTTCTGGAGTGTTTTTAATGCTGTGGCCGACTTTTAACCTGTGCATGTCCAATTCAGTGTCTTCTCTGTGTTTTAAGAATCGCCAACTGTTTTTTTTAACTTTCTTGTGACTTTTTTAACTGCCCCCCATGAACGTCTCCATGTCAGTCTATTTTTACCTCCATTTTCTCCCATTACTGTGTTTTATGTTCCCCTTTTTTATCGCCTTATTTATGCAACATTTTATTCTTATTTTAGTTGTCATGTCACTCGGCTGAAGAGTGGCGGATTGTGCCGCTGACAGCCCTCCCCTGCCCATATGGGGCAGGGGAATGAAATCGCAATAAAGAAAAAAAAAACCCTCACATCGGCAGTTCATCGACCGCCAGCAGACGTGGAAAGCTGCCACCCCGGCAGCCCGGCTTGGATCTTCTCGCTGATCTCTGGATTAAGCTTGGTATATCGGAGAAGTCTCTGGCGGAGACTAGTAGGGAATTATTTCAGTTGTTTTCTATATTATTCTTGTATGTAGTTGTGGTTCGAAGACGGATAACTGTTTTGTGTTGGTGTTATACTTGGAGAATTTGTTTTGGTTAATTGAACAGTCCAATAAATTGTTTTCGGACTTTGATCGTTAGTTTCTTCTGCGTACGCAGACATATCAATGGTGGTCACAAGAATGGCTCTTATTTTTACAGTTTTTCGCGCTCCACTATTTTTTCTGTACACTGGTTTACTTTGGTTAATTGTATGTTGCGAACAAATGACATTAATTATTGTTATACTGGAGCTGACTTCTTATTGAATGAACAGTTTTTTTACTGTAGCTCGATAGAATGCACAACATATCCATCTCTGCTACAACTATCGAAAAAATGTCCTGAAATTACTTCTGTTACCAAAAATAATGAAATTACTTTACGCAATGCATAAAGAACCTCAAACCTTGCAGTGGATTTTTCGTCAACATTAATTATTAATCAGTGCCACGGCTAACACTAGAGAGCAAGACTATCATTATTAACCAGGAAATAATTTTTCTATAACTTTTACCGGTCCATAATTTTTTCATAGCATGATTTCCTTTTGAAACACGAAAGTATTTTTACTTTGACACTGTTAAAGTTTACAATATTAGCAGCCCGCGTCCGCCTGTGAAACACAACGTAAAATCTGCTGCTTTGTACTCTGATCTCGATGTATTGTAAGAAATAATTTTAACTTCCCTTTTTACCTGACCGCTTATTGCGGTATGATTGCCGATAATATCAGTTTTGAATCTGCCGCGGCGGCAGCTCGTTCCGCCGTGTCGCAGCTCTGCACCATGAACACTACTTAAAAAACTGAAAATGTCTCAAATAAATGGGTTAAATACCAGGCAAGCTTTCTAATAATACCATACGAATTCTCATTAAATAAATATATTTAAAACTCGAATAATAACAAGTTCACACACCTTTCTTTACAATCAGCGCTTAATGGCGTCCAGCTTTCAATCTTGACAAAAGAAAGCTGCCTATGCGTTAAACATAGCGTCACAGGTTCCTCCTCTCTGCGTGACTCCAAGAAGACTATTTATACAATGGCTGATTGTCATGAAATCTTTGAGTTTTTCTATATTAATTCTTTTCTGTGGCGGTTTCAGAACTCGCCAACACAGACATTAATTGCATACTTATCAAGCATGTTTTACGGGGAAACGTCATAAGTTGGACTTCTTATTTATGTTACTCCATTCTCATTTCCTAAAGCTCTTAGTTGGTGCAGTCTACCTAAATTTCTCTCCCTCAGAAAGCACTGTCTCAGAAAATATCACTTTTGTAAACCTATAAAGACATTATTTACCTGAAAATTCCTGGTAGATAAAAACTGTTTGCCGGACCAAGACTACACCTCTTGGTCCAGGGGTACACGAAGAGGCAGGAGACACGTGGGGCGGGAGATGAAGAGGGAAGACAGGGCAGGAGGGAGTGCAGAGACACTGAAAGGGGGCACAAGAGAGGGAGGGGAAGTAGGAGGGGGAAGCCGCTCAGGAGGAGGGAGGGGGAGGAGAGGGAGCCCTGAGGAGGAGGCAGGAAGATGGGGTTAGAGTTGGTAGGGAGGGTAGATGTCAGACGAAGCTCATCATCTGGGAGGGGTCCGATTTGGGACCGAGCGCCGGCCTTTATAGCACTTCGACACATGAGTACCTCGGAATTATTTTCTGTCACGTGGTTTGACGTGTGAAAATAGTTCTGGGATCTGCAGCGACCTCTTCCTTATGTTTATGTGGGCAGGTAGTGGCCCCTGGTGGCCGCTGGTGTCTTTGCTGTGTTGTTGTTGTGGCCTTCATCAATATTGCCTGTCGGTTGTGTAGTGCTTCGGTGTGCCTGTGATGCGGGCAACCCGCGGCTCCAGGCTGTCAGTTTGGTTGCTGATACTCTAGGCGTTGTGATGTCTGGTGGAGAAGGCCGCAGCAACCGTCACATGTTGTCACATCATCCTAGCCGCAAGCAAACTGTTAATATTACTATTACAGTAATTCTCTTGCATTCAAAGGCTCGGATGTGTCCCCATTGATACGATTCGGTGAGCGACTCGACTGGCTCGCTAGCGAGCATGTTGTGAAGGTGGGAGGGCAGCAGTGGTTCAAATGGCTCTGAGCACTATAGGACTTAAGTGCTGTGGTCATCAGTCCCCTAGAACTTAGAACTAATTAAACCTAACTAACCTAAGGACATCACACACATCCATGCCCGAGGCAGGATTCGAACCTGCGACCGTAGCGGTCACGCGGTTCCAGACTGTAGCGCCTAGAATCGCACGGCCCCTCCGGCCGGCGGATGACATCAGTGAGCGACTCACCCTTGGAGGCTGGTGCCAGCATGTGGAGGTGGACACTGGCGGCGCCCGCGTCGTGGCCCATGAGCGTGACGCGGTCGGCGGCGCCGCCGAAGGCCGGGCCGTGCGCGCGCACCCAGCGGAGCGCGAGCGCCTGGTCGCGCAGCCCCAGGTTGGCCAGCGCCTGGTCGTCGCCCGTGCACAGGAACCCTGCCGGCAGCGCGTACCCTCCTATCGAAACAAAGTGCCTGCTACCGGCAAATGAAAACTCTAACGACCAGAAACAGCGCTCAGTCCATAAATATCAGTAACGAGTCAGCTGAGATATTGTGAAATGTTCTCATTAGAAACTTCTTTTACCCCTTGCCTGCTTCCTCGCCTCGTGCCATACCATTCTCTCTACTAGGATAGTGAACTGAGACTGATAGTATAGCCAACCATGTTCATCACCAGAAGCTACTCGACAGTGAGTGACGCAGAGATACACTAATAGCCATTAAAATTGTTACGCCACGAAGATGACGTGCTACAGACGCGAAATTTGACCGACAGGAAGAAGATGCTGTGATATGCAAATGATTAGCTTTTCAGAGCGTTCACGCAACGTGCTGACATGAGGAAAGTTTCCAACCGATTTCTCATACACAAACAGCAGTTGACCGGCGTTGCCTGGTCAAACGTTGTTGTGATGCCTCGTGTAAGGAGAAGAAATGCGTACCATCATGTTTTAGTCTTAGATAAAGGTCGGATTGTAGCCTATCGTGATTGCGGTTTATCGTATCGTGACATTACTGCTCGCGTTGGTCGAGATCCAATGACTGTTAGCAGAATACGGAATCGGTGGGTTCAGGATGTAAATACGGAACGCCGTGCTGCATCCCAACGGTCTCGTAGCACTAGCAGTCGAGATGACAGGCATCTTACTGCATGGCTGTAACGGATCGTGCAGCCACGTCTCGTTCCCTGAGTCAACAGTTCGACGACGTTTGCAGCAGCATGGACTATCACTCGGAGACCATGGCTGCGGTTACCCTTGACGCTGCATCACAGACAGGAGCGCCTGCGATGGTGTACTCGACGACGAATCTGGGTGCACGATCGGCAAAACGTAATTTTTTCGCATGAATCCAGGTTCTGTTTTAGCATCATGATGGTCGCGTCCTTGTTTGGCGACATCGCGGTGAACGGGCATTGGAAGCGTGTATTCGTCATCGCCATACTAGCGTATCACCCGGCGTGACGGTATTGGATGCCATTGGTTACACGTCTCGGTCACCTCTTGTTCGCATTGACGTTACATTTCAGATGTGTTATGACCCGTGGCTCTACCCTTCATTCGATCCCTACGAAACCCCACATTTCAGCAGGATAATCACGATCGCATGTTGCAGATCCTGTACGGGTCTTTCTGGATACAGAAAATGTTCGACTGCTGCCCTGGCCAGCACATTCTCCAGATCTCTCACCAATTGAAAACGTCTGGTCAATGGTGGCCGAGCAACTGGCTCGTCACAATACACGACTCACTACACTTGATGAACTGTGGTATCGTGTTGAAGCTGCATGGGCAGCTGTACTTGTACGCGCCATCCAAGCTCTGTTTGACTCAATGCCCAGGCGTATCATGGCCGTTATTATGGCCTGAGGTGGTTGTTCTGGATACTGATTTCTCAGGATCCATGCAACCAAATTGCGTGAAAATGTAATCACATGTCAATTGTAGTATAAAATATTTGTCCAAGGAATACCTGTTTATCATCTGCATTTCTTCTTGGTGTAGCAATTTTAATGGCCAGTAGTGTACTTCACGAAGGATTATCATTTCCTTTCCATCTTTTCTGCTCTACCAGTAAATAGCGTGCGAGATACGAACGCGAGTTTCTGTCATCTTACATTGCATTCACTTCATGAGCTATACAGAGAAAAAAGTAATGTACCGAGCGAGGTGACATGATGGTTAGCACACTGGACGGGCGTTCAGGAGGACGACGGTTCAAACTTTCAAATTTAGGGATGGTTCCTCTGAAAGGGCACGGCCGATTTCCTTTCCCATCCTTCCCCAATCCGATGGGAGCGATGACCCCGCTGTTTGGTCCCCTCCCACAGATCAACCAACCACCCAAAGGAAATGTACTCCCATTGTCTCACTCTTCATGCAAATCACCCTCTCTGAATTTAATCACTAAGTGTATCTGTGCTGCTGAACGCCTCTCTTGAACCATCTGCTACTGGAGATGTGTTCAGCATTCGCACAACTTTAGCGAAGGAAAATTGGATAGGTGGTTCTTAGATGATTGTTTCAGTATTTCTGCGACATTCTCTAGTTTACTTAAAAAGTGTCAAAAATTGCTCTGCTCTTCTCTGGATCTTTTTAGCTCGCCCATCAGTCTCAGACTGGCGATTAGCACTCGAGACATGAATGAGTGAATGTGTTGCAAACCATTTTGGGTAGCTTCAGTGTAGTACATGTCATTCCCAGAAATAGTTTTAATCCTCACTAGTCAGATACCTAGACACTTTATGGTTATAATTGTTTCAAGTAATCTAACCGCGGAGCCTTTCACGATGGCATTAAGAATCTTAGTCGCAACTGCCGCAGATCTTTGTAGACAATTTACGGGTCAACTGCGGGTAGAATGTTTCTAGTGATTAGTCTGCAATCACGTAAACAGACTATAAGGAATCGTTCGGCCTATTTTAGCACAATACTCTACATTTGTTTACACTGAATATAAGCTGCTGGTCATTCGACCCAACTAAGTCATTCATCGTTCGGAAAAATGTGTTGTTGGAGGGTGAATGCCTGCAATCTGAATGTCACTCTTGTGACATTCGGTGATTCCACACACCCAAAATAAGATTCCCAAGCAGTGATGAAGTAAAACACTTTAGCGCCTTAAGGGTCCCGAATAGGATATATCAGCTCGTACTCTCTGTTCCGAATAGAAATCGGTATACCTCGTAACGTTCTCTGGCAGCACGCCTCCAACGTGAAAGTTAAAAGAACGTTTCGATCTATAATGCTCACTGTAACAAATAATTTATATGTATTTCTGTTCATTGAATTTCTAAAGGACACTTAATTTTGTGAGGGAAAAGATAATTATGAATTTTGCTATTATAAATGATTATTCAAAGACTGTGAAATACAATCTGTGGCGGATGATGTGACAACCGCCACAGTAGAAACCGTATGTAATTAAAAATGACAAAGACTGTACAATAATTAGTTAAGATATAAATAGGCAATATATTGTAATAGAATCGCTTGTCTTCTGCACGGACTGAATGGGAGAGGAACCCCTGACGTTGCATTAGGCTCTTAGGTAGTCTTCATTTGTCTTAAGTCGATGATCGACGCCATTTGTAGCTGGGAATGTAAAAGGTGTGTAAAGATTTTAACTGTTTCTATTAGAATATTTTTATCTAGTAAAATCTGTTTGTCACAATTACTGCAAAGTTCCCACCGGATATTACCCATTTGACTTAAGAAATTTCAGCATTTTATTGGATATCGCTGGCGGTGCGGAGCTGCGCCGCGAGCGAGCAGTCTGCAGCAGCGGCAGATTTAAATATACGATCGCAAAACGACCACATCCTAAAAAGGGTACAGGTAGAGGTGAAGGAAAATAATAAAGTGTTTCTTTTCACAGCATTCCAGACACAGAATAAAAATAGATAGTGAATTTCATCTTGTGCATTCACAGGTGGATACAAGCTGCAGATTTTGTAAATGTTCATTCAAAAAGTGATAAATTTTGAACATATCGTAAAGTGTATTTAAAAGTGGATAATTTTCATGAGAGCTTAGCAGCGTATAAAAAAAGAAAACATTTTCATATAGTAAAGATAGTCTTATGCTTCAAAGCTAGTCGGGGTATATCCAGTTAAACAAAAATCCACTGCAACGTGAAAATGATTGCTAAGTTCGATGGACAATAATATTTTCATTCTTGCACAAACAGCTTTAGTACTTGAATAAAAGTAAAACTGGGATCATTATTTTGGAATATTCAAAGAATTCATTTTTATTAATCTGCAACAGAATATTTCATACTTTAAGTAATAACCACACATGAAAAATTTATCGCAACCTTTCATTTCACATGTCCATCCATGTATATGTTAAGTTTAGTCTCAACGGTTTCCAAATCAAATTAAACGCAAAAAGCAAAGAAAGTTTAAAACCAGACGGTCAACTACCGAATAATTAAAACAGACAGAATCGCATTAAAACCTCTTAAAGCTCTCAACGCATTTCAATCAATGTCTCTGAGGGAGACGACTTATATGATGACGTCTTAGAAGAAGAACTTGGAGTCGATATGGATAACGTTGAATTTAAAAGAGCTCTGGAAGACTTAAGATCAAATAAGGCAGAAGGACTAGATAACATTCCATCGGAATTTCGAAAATCGTTAGGGGTAAGTGACAACAAAACGACTATTCATGTTGATGTGTAGAATGTATGAGTCCGTCAATAAACTGACTTTCCTAAGAATCCACTGAATTTCGAAGATTGCAGGAGCCGACAAGCACGAGAATTATCGCACAATCAGCTTGACAGCTCAAGCAGCCAAGGTGCTGACAAGAATATTTGTACTACACAGATGAAACGAAAAGAAAATTGAGAATGTGTTAGATTACCATCGTTTTTGTAGTGTTGGCAGAAGAGCCAACACTGTTTTTCTAGAGGAGGCCGAAATGCACGCGTTTAATTACACGTTGACTGGCGTTAGGTCTGGAACAGGTCAGAGAAATAAGACTAGCAAAACAGGAGGTAACTGGTAGAATACTTAACTTTAATCCACAATTCTAGAACATCTCTCGTTACGGTACATGCTTCATAATATTAATTATCAATTGAATACGGCGCCTTGCTAGGTCGTAGCAAATGTAGCTGAAGGCTATGCTAACTATCGTCTCGGCAAATGAGAGCGTATTTGTCAGTGAACCATTGCTATGAACGTCGGCTGTACAACTGGGGCGAGTGCCAGTAAGTCTCTCTAGACCTGCCGTATGGTGGCGCTCGGTCTGCTATCAATGACAGTGGCGACACGCGGGTCCGGCGTATACTAATGGACCGCGGCCGATTTAAAGGCTACCACCTAGCAAGTGTGGTGTCTGGCGGTGACACCACAGTTTTGGCATTAGGAAAGGTAAAAGCACCAGAGAGCCACTTCTTACGTTGCGCTTGATAATGGAAGCAAGGTTGAAGAAGAATCGAGACAAGTTCATTGAATTCGTCGACTTAGAAAAAGCGTTCACCAATGTAAAATGGAGTAAAATTTTCAAAATTCTGATAAAAGTAGAAGTAAGCTGTAGCGAAAGACGGGTAATATACAATCTGTACAAGAACCAAGAGGCAACAACAACGGTGGAAGACCAAGAACGAAGTGCTCGGATGATTTGGTTCAAATGGCTCTGAGCACTGTGGGACTCAACATCTGAGGTCATCAGTCCCCTAGACTTAGAACTACTTAAACCTAAGGACATCACACACATCCATGCCCGAGGCAGGATTCGAACCTGCGACCGTAGCAGCATCGCGGTTCCGGACTGGAGCGCCTAGAACCGCTCGGCCACTGCGGCCGGCTGCTCGGATGAAAAAGGGTGTAAGACAGAGATGTAGTCTTTCACCCCACAATTATATATCGAAGAAGAACTGAGGGAAATTAAAGATAGGTTCAAAAGTGGGATTAAAATTAAGGGTGAAAGGACATCAGTTATAAGATTCTCTAATGACAATACTATCCTCCGTGAATGTGGAGAAGAATTACAGGATATGTTGTACGGAATGAGCAGTGTAATGAGTGCAGAATATATTCTGAGAGTAAACTGGAAAAATACAACGCTAATGACATGTAGCAGAAATGAGGATAGCGAGAAGCTTAACATCAAAATTGGGGATCATGAAGCAGACGAAGTTAAGGAATTCTGCTACCTTGGAAGCTAAATTAAGTATGACAGACGAAGCAAGGAGGATATAAAAAGCAGGCTAGCTCAGACAAAGAGGGCATTTCTGTCTGATATAAGCCTACTGGCATCAAACATTGGCCATAATTTGATGAAAGAAGTACGTTTGAAGCACAGCAGTGTGTGGTAGTGAACCATGAACAGTGGAAAAACAGGAGCAGAAGAGAAGCCAAGTGTTTGAGATGTGCCGCTGTAGAAGAATGCTGAAAATCAGGTGGACTGATAAGATAAGGAATGAGGAGGTTCTCTGCAGACTCGGAGAATGGAGGAACATATTGTTGTGTACATAGTTCCGCGTAGTCAGCGCGTACACAACTTTCCCACTAGAGCACGCCTCGCTAATCACAACAGCGCAGGCGCAGCGCTCGTCCGTCTCTGCACTACGAGATGGCGCTGTCTTACAGATGGACCAAATTCTGCTTCCGCCGAGCCGAGTATTAATACACTCCTGGAAATGGAAAAAAGAACACATTGACACCGGTGTGTCAGACCCACCATACTTGCTTCGGACACTGCGAGAGGGCTGTACAAGCAATGATCACACGCACGGCACAGCGGACACACCAGGAACCGCGGTGTTGGCCGTCGAATGGCGCTAGCTGCGCAGCATTTGTGCACCACCGCCGTCAGTGTCAGCCAGTTTGCCGTGGCATACGGTGCTCCATCGCAGTCTTTAACACTGGTAGCACGCCGCGACAGCGTGGACGTGAACCGTATGTGCAGTTGACGGACTTTGAGCGAGGGCGTATAGTGGGCATGCGGGAGGCCGGGTGGACGTACCGCCGAATTGCTCAACACGTGGGGCGTGAGGTCTCCACAGTACATCGATGTTGTCGCCAGTGGTCGGCGGAAGGTGCACGCGCCCGTCGACCTGGGAGCGGACCGCAGCGACGCACGGATGCACGCCAAGACCGTAGGATCCTACGCAGTGCCGTAGGGGACCGCACCGCCACTTCCCAGCAAATTAGGGACACTGTTGCTCCTGGGGTATCGGCGAGGACCATTCGCAACCATCTCCATGAAGCTGGGCTACGGTCCCACACACCGTTAGGCCGTCTTCCGCTCACGCCCCAACATCGTGCAGCCTGCCTCCAGTGGTGTCGCGACAGGCGTGAATGGAGGGACGAATGGAGACGTGTCGTCTTCAGCGATGAGAGTCGCTTCTGCCTTGGTGCCAATGATGGTCGTATGCGTGTTTGGCGCCGTGCAGGTGAGCGCAACAATCAGGACTGCATACGACCGAGGCACACAGGGCCAACACCCGGCATCATGGTGTGGGGAGCGATCTCCTACACTGGCCGTACACCACTGGTGATCGTCGAGGGGACACTGAATAGTGCACGGTACATCCAAACCGTCATCGAACCCATCGTTCTACCATTCCTAGACCGGCAAGGGAACTTGCTGTTCCAACAGGACAATGCACGTCCGCATGTATCCCGTGCCACCCAACGTGCTCTAGAAGGTGTAAGTCAACTACCCTGGCCAGCAAGATCTCCGGATCTGTCCCCCATTGAGCATGTTTGGGACTGGATGAAGCGTCGTCTCACGCGGTCTGCACGTCCAGCACGAACGCTGGTCCAACTGAGGCGCCAGGTGGAAATGGCATGGCAAGCCGTTCCACAGGACTACATCCAGCATCTCTACGATCGTCTCCATGGGAGAATAGCAGCCTGCATTGCCGCGAAAGGTGGATATACACTGTACTAGTGCCGACAGTGTGCATGCTCTGTTGCCTGTGTCTATGTGCCTGTGGTTCTGTCAGTGTGATCATGTGATGTATCTGACCCCAGGAATGTGTCAATAAAGTTTCCCCTTCCTGGGACAATGAATTCACGGTGTTCTTATTTCAATTTCCAGGAGTGTATGTAACGCAGCCAATGAGATTGCTGCTAACGTAGAACCTTTTCTCCTCGCGGATCACACTCGCGCAGTGATACCTGAACGCTCGAGGTATTATAACGAGTGTACAGACCTCTGATTGGTTAGTCTGCATTTGTCTGCACCAGTCTGTACCAGTTTGCATTAGTCTGTACCAGTCTATAGTCAAGTTTCAGTCTGCGCCTAATAAGATTACCATATTCCTGAACATAGCCATGAAGAGAAATGTATAGACACTTTGTCAAGTATCAGAGATGTGAGAATAAGATTAACGTACCAAGACCAAAGGAACTTCAGATTGTCAATTGTAAATAGCATCCAGAATCAAGTTAAGTAAGGTTTATGATTGTTAGTACTTTAATAAATGTGTGTGAAAATTAATCAAGTTCTGTTTAAAGTTGGTCACTGTCAATCTGCTACTCTAAGCGTGCATGTGGCATTTCTATCGTCTGACCTAACGGCAGAAGATAAACACGCCATGATAAGACCACGAGACATATTGCTGACGCTCGCCTACTTCGCTAGAGCGACAAGTCAAATAATCTGATGGTGTGTGTACCGAAGGTCATACAGTACGCACACCACACATATGGAAAACACCAAGAAGAATAAGGGATAGAATGACATGACATGTGTTAATGTAGAAGATTAGCGACAAAAAAGTAAAAGATAAAAAAATTCCAATAACACACAAAAGGAAACGACTCACAAACAGTGTCTGCAGGAACGCAAAGTAATTAAATCGGGTAACACGCAAAATAAAAATCTTCTTGATTCGAATTTACATGAGGGATAATAATCTCCGATGTGATGAGTTCGCTGGCAGAGAACAGTACTTGAACGGACGTTAATTATTGCTGGCAGGTAATTGGTGCAACTCTCATTGACTATAGTTAATCGGCAACAAGACAGTATCCAAGTGAACTGGCGTGCACCAGTCCAGGAGCACGGAGCCTGCCGAGGCCTTGCTCAGACGAGGCTAGGTCTCCACCTGCGACTCCTGGCTGCTTGTGGCTCGTGACTGGTGCTGCGGTTGGATCTGCCAGCTCCGCAGCTGGATGGCCGCTTATGTACAGCTTTGGCGGAGTGATACTTGCTCAATGTACTTGCGAGCACGTGATCAGCGGAAGCAAACAGTACTGTGCCTGTAGTGGGACAAGCAACGTCTGTGGCGAAGTGGTCGCCGCCCATTTCAGTGGTATCTGCTGCATTTTCACTCGGAGACAAAGCCGTTTGTAGTCGGCCATAATACAGTGCCCAGTTGCATTAATGTGACCACCGACTATGTTCGACGTCAACATGTAATAACCACTCAGCGACGGCTGGTAGCTGTACTAGCAGTGGAGGGTACGTAAAGCATGTTAGCGAGATGAGAGAAACAGTGTAGTAGTTGCTGTTATGCGAGTAGTCTGGCGTCCACGAGGGCATGATCACTGGCTTAAGGGCCAAGGGTAGATGCATTTCTGAAGCGGTTAAATTTGTATTTGTTCGCTTGCCGCCGTGGTTAAAGTATACCGTCCGTGCTAAAATGGCGCTATCCGAAACGGGCGCCGAGACAACTGTGGTACACCACGGGCAATAGATGACAGGGGTGGAGATGTGCACGGGTGAGTAGACAAGCAACTGTTGAGCAATGGGTCCACTGCAGCCGGATGTCCAGTGAGACAGGTGGCCTTTCCAGACGATTCGCGTTTTAAGTTCCAACGGACAGACGCCCGTGTCCACGGCGTGAAAGACTGAAAGCAAACACCCTGCAGCAATAGTCAGAAGGGTCCAGGATGGTGGAGGGAGCCTTATGGTCTGGGAAATTCCCTCTGTTATCTCGTCATTCTGGAAGGGTCAGTGGATCAGCACAAGAAGGCATCTGCCCTCGGGCACCATGTCAATCCCTGCATGCAACTTGTCTTTTCCTCTGTACGATGGCATCTATAAGCAGGTCAATGCAACCGGCCACACAACTCGAAGAGCACCGGGACGAGTTTACCGTACTGGCCACTAGTCTCCCTGGATTTAGAATCCATGGGACCACCTCGATCAGGCAGTTCGCTCAGTGGATCTTCAACCGAGAACCGTAGAGCAGCTGCCCGTGGCAGTGAAGTCGGCATAGTCCCACATCCATCTAGGTTCCTTCCTTATGGTGACTTGTCCAAAGCATTTAATTGTGTGAACCATGACATTATGTTACAGAAATTACAATTCTATGGTATATATGGAATAGCATATGAGTGGTTTAAGTCATACCTACAGAACAGGAAGTAAAAAGTTTCGTTGTATGGGTCAAGTGATTTAAATAAGTTTGCCACTTCATCTAAATGGGGTGAAATTACATTACATGTTCCACAGGGTTCAATCATGGGTCCCCTTCTGTTCTTGATATATGTGAACGACCTCCCTTTCTATCTGAAAAAGGAAGCTGAACTGACAGTGTTTGCTGATGATACAAGCATCATTTTTAACCCAGTAAAAGAAACTCCAATTGAAAATGATACAAATAAGGTCTTTGGAAAAGTCATTAATTGGTTTTCTGCAAATGGGCTTGCTCTAAACTTTGAAAAAACACAGTACATCCAATTTTCTGCTGCAAAAAGTACAGTCGCTTCCATAAATCTACATCAACAGAAGTCAGTAGACAGGGTAGAGCATACTAAGTTTTTGGATGTACATATAAATGAGAATCTCAGTTGTAAAATTCATATTTTGGATCTTCTATAGCTACTACGTTCTGCAACTTTTGCAATCGGAATAACTGCCAATTTTCAGGATATGGAAATTAGTAAGCTAACAGACTTTGCATACTTTCACTCTCTGATGTCATACGGAATAATACTTTGGGGTAACTCAACATTTAGACAAAAAGTATTCACTGGGCAAAAGAAAGTATTTAGAATAATGTCTCAACATTTAGACAAAAAGTATTCACTGGGCAAAAGAAAGTATTTAGAATAATGTGTGGGATTCATAGTCGCACATCTTGTAGGCATCTTTTTAAAAGATTGGGAATTATTACAACAGCCTTATACTACATTTACTCACTAATGAAATTTGTTCTCAACAACATGGACCAGTTTAAAAACAACAGTGACATTCATGATTATAATACCAAAAAAAAAGGAAGACTTACACTATCCTTTACTCAACCTATCTTTGGCACAGAAAGGGGTAAAATATGCTGCTATAAAAATTTTCGACAAATTACCAGATGAAATAAAATATCTGACAGACAGCAGTAATAGCGTCAAAAATAAATTGAAATTATATCTCCTTGACAACTCCTCCTATATCATAGATGAATTCTTGAATAGGAATAAATAAATCTATAAAAATAATATATGCATTTTGAGCTATTTAAGGGAATGGGGTAAATAACAGAAATATTAATCTATAACTATATATATAGATTTTTTAATATATATATATATATATATATATATATATATATATATATTAAAAATCTATATATATACATATATATATATATATATATATATATATATATTAAAAAATCTATATATATACACTCCTGGAAATTGAAATAAGAACACCGTGAATTCATTGTCGCAGGAAGGGGAAACTTTATTGACACATTCCTGGGGTCAGATACATCACATGATCACACTGACAGACCCACAGGCACATAGACACAGGCAACAGAGCATGCACAGTGTCGGCACTAGTACAGTGTATATCCACCTTTCGCAGCAATGCAGGCTGCTATTCTCCCATGGAGACGATCGTAGAGATGCTGGATGTAGTCCTGTGGAACGGCTTGCCATGCCATTTCCACCTGGCGCCTCAGTTGGACCAGCGTTCGTGCTGGACGTGCAGACCGCGTGAGACGACGCTTCATCCAGTCCCAAACATGCTCAATGGGGGACAGATCCGGAGATCTTGCTGGCCAGGGTAGTTGACTTACACCTTCTAGAGCACGTTGGGTGGCACGGGATACATGCGGACGTGCATTGTCCTGTTGGAACAGCAAGTTCCCTTGCCGGTCTAGGAATGGTAGAACGATGGGTTCGATGACGGTTTGGATGTACCGTGCACTATTCAGTGTCCCCTCGACGATCACCAGTGGTGTACGGCCAGTGTAGGAGATCGCTCCCCACACCATGATGCCGGGTGTTGGCCCTGTGTGCCTCGGTCGTATGCAGTCCTGATTGTGGCGCTCACCTGCACGGCGCCAAACACGCATACGACCATCATTGGCACCAAGGCAGAAGCGACTCTCATCGCTGAAGATGACACGTCTCCATTCGTCCCTCCATTCACGCCTGTCGCGACACCACTGGAGGCGGGCTGCACGATGTTGGGGCGTGAGCGGAAGACGGCCTAACGGTGTGCGGGCCCGTAGCCCAGCTTCATGGAGACGGTTGCGAATGGTCCTCGCCGATACCCCAGGAGCAACAGTGTCCCTAATTTGCTGGGAAGTGGCGGTGCGGTCCCCTACGGCACTGCGTAGGATCCTACGGTCTTGGCGTGCATCCGTGCGTCGCTGCGGTCCGGTCCCAGGACGACGGGCACGTGCACCTTCCGCCGACCACTGGCGACAACATCGATGTACTGTGGAGACCTCACGCCCCACGTGTTGAGCAATTCGGCGGTACGTCCACCCGGCCTCCCGCATGCCCACTATACGCCCTCGCTCAAAGTCCGTCAACTGCACATACGGTTCACGTCCACGCTGTCGCGGCATGCTACCAGTGTTAAAGACTGCGATGGAGCTCCGTATGCCACGGCAAACTGGCTGACACTGACGGCGGCGGTGCACAAATGCTGCGCAGCTAGCGCCATTCGACGGCCAACACCGCGGTTCCTGGTGTGTCCGCTGTGCCGTGCGTGTGATCATTGCTTGTACAGCCCTCTCGCAGTGTCCGGAGCAAGTATGGTGGGTCTGACACACCGGTGTCAATGTGTTCTTTTTTCCATTTCCAGGAGTGTAGTTAAAGATTAATATTTCTGTTATTTACCCCATTATTAAAAAATCTTGTTTCAGATGTGCATTTCTTGTGCTCTTAACACGTTCCTCACAATAACGGCTACCGTACCGTGCGATTGATCAGTGGAACACGCAACCAAGTAACTAAATTCCTCTTGTTGATTCTCTTCTTACACGTCCGCGCTTCAGAAGGTGGCTGCTCAAGCTTTTGACAGGTTGGCACATTAATGAGTTTGGACAGTGTATTTACGGGCAATCTTGCCGCAGTAGAGTCGCTGGCGGGGCCGAAGTTTCGGTAACCTGCTGGTTAGGCTGTATTGCTGGTAATTAGAGTTGCCCAACACAGCAACTACAATATTTTGAAGATCGCAGCTTGATTTTTTGGAGGTAACAATTAAAACCTTCCGATTACTCCTCATAGCAGTCCTGAGAACAAGTGTAATGGCACATAACTATCATGGGATTAGGAATATCATTTTACTTGTGTTCCGAGCACTTACCAAAGACGCCCAGTCTGTAGGCGACGGTCACGACGACCACATCCTTGAGCATGAAGTACTGGGGGTCGACCCACTCCGAACCGGCATGACCGCTCGAATAGCCCCCTCCATGTATGTACACTATTATAGGGAAGCCTCGCTCGCCTTTCACCTGTCGAAAGCAGTCGTTTAAATGGTAAGAGCCAAACAGCACAAAATGCATCTAAAACTTTCGATGTGTATTAAAAATATGTTCTTGTCGAGACACGTCGAGAGGTGTCACTTCACGTCAATCACAACAATACATTCTACACACCAAAGTGACCAATATTAATTATGAGAACTTGTGCTACTAGTTCAACCATCAGAGTCACAGGAATGCTGCCGTCAAAATAACTTGGCGGAGAGCTTCCGAAGAAATGTGACATCCATACTACGATCGATTACAGCCACACTCTTCACTTCGTTTATAAACGTTGACCACGGTGTATCGTGGCGAACGAAGATTACACCGATAGTGAATAAATCTGTTTTCTTTGTATGCTTTTTTGCGTTATGACAACATTCACCGAAGTTTTTAATTGCACTGTGTTTAACGCAATAGGTTTCATCGTTCATTTGTCTTTAGCCACGATTCGGAAACAACTGACAACGCTGCGACGTATGAAGCCAAAATAAATAATGGGAATAAAGGGATATTTCTTGTTGCAAACGGAGGTAAACTGTGCCAGAATGAGATTTTCACTCTGCAGCGGAGTGTGCGCTGATATGAAACTTCCTGGCAGATTAAAACTGTGTGTCGGACCGAGACTCGAACTCGGGACCTTTGCCTTTAACGGGCAGGTGCTCTACCAACTGAGCTACCCAAGCACGACTCACGCCCCGTCCTCACAGCTTTACTTCCGCCAGTACCTCGTCTCCTACCTTGGTAGAGTACTTGCCCGCGAAAGGCAAAGATCCCGAGTTCGAGTCTCGGTCCGGCTCAGAGTTTTAATCTGCCAGGAAGTTTCATATCAGCGCACACTCCGCTGTGTCTAAGCCATGTCTCCGCAATATCCTTTCTTTCAGGAGCTCTAGATCTGCAAGGTTCGCAGGAGAGCTTCTGTAAAGTTTGGAAGGTAGGAGACGAGGTACTGGCGGAAGTACAGCTGTGAGAACGGGGCGTGAGTTGTGCTCGGGTAGCTCAGTTGGTTCTAAGTTTTTTTTTTCTCCTTACACATGTTTATCCTTTTCACACATAGCTCTCTATCTGCAGCCTCTTTGTTTTTCTTTCTCCTGTGCTCCAAAACAAACAAAAAAAAAAGGGTTGCTGCTGATGGTGAGACTGTATACTCATTTATGTTAAAAAATAAAAATAATAAAAATAAAAAAAGAATAAAAAAAGAAGGCCGTTGCGGAAATATAGCTACCTTTTATGTTTTCCGTAAAAAAAAAAAAAAGTTGGCAGAACACTTGCCCGCGAAATGGAAAGGTCTCGAGTTTGAGTCTCGGCCCGGCAAACAGTTTTAATCTGCCGGGAAGTTTCGGAAGTAAACTGTGATTCAAAATTCCTTGGCATCTACTGCCCTCGGCTGAATTCCACATAATCCATGCAGTGTTTCATACGTGGGTGGCATGTAATGGAGATTCGGAGTACACCTCTCAATTGGGAAGCTTTTCGCTGTGGTACTTGTTCGATACTAGTAAGACCATGTGCCTCCATGGGATTTCTTCATATTCGTTTGCTTTCATTATCATCGACAACATGACCATCACACTACATTGTACACGCTTTCATAACTTCGGATACGTAAGCCACTAAAAAGGCGTCCCATTAAAAAGTCTCGCATCAGATAGTGAACCACACGGAAATTAAATCATGCTCATATCGCAAAAATTTAATTTGTGTTGCCTGCTGTACAAATATTTCACTACAACACCACGAAATTGGATTTTCAACCGTTTTTCTTTCATTACATTCCTCCAAAGCAAAAAGGTTGCTGTATCTGACTGCTCTTCAGCCGTAAAGTATTTATTTCATTTAATGTTGTCAAAAAAAAAGGAAAGAATGTCAGAAGATACTGTTAAAACAGGTGATCATGATGTGACGATAGTATGATAAACATGGAGGCTTTGATATTGTACTGTACGCCGTCCGGAGGATATTGTTCAACGGCTTCGTGACTAACTGCTGGCAAACAGGTGAAGTGAATGAGGGAATGAGGATAGTGGTGAATGTGGATTATAGGTTGAAAGGAGTCTTCTGGGGCACACCTGTATGTGGCACCCGAATATGACACTACGCATTAATGCAAATTAAAATGAAACAAGTAGATTATAAACGATGTATGTCTGTGATAGACTTTATAATGCGGATCGCTGACTGTGTACGACCGCAGAGCCAAACATACTGCTTCTGGTCTGAGATTGTAGTTTTGGAGTAAGAGAGCACTTGTCGCACAGTGGTAGGTAGCTGTCTGTGAGCGAAAGACGATGGAGTAGGCAGTTTTGGCGGTGTGCTGTGTGAAGCCACCAAGTGTTAGATTATTGTAGGTATGTCAATGTTGTTAAACATGGAAGCAGAAGTCTTCATGCAAGCAAGGTAAAGATGTTAAATAATTACGATTTTTGTTTTGCCAGCACGTTAGTATAGATGAGTTGGCTGATAATTTGCGGTTGTTGAGTAACCCCAGAATGCACGTAAACTGATTTGATAAAAAGGCTAGTTAGATATTTCGCGTTTGTAATGCTTCTAAGATTTGTTAACAGAGCTATATATAATTTGATGACTTGCATTTATGCTGGATTAGTGAGAATAGATACTACTTGCTGTATAAATCTCATTGTTTGTGGACCAGTTAGTAAATACACTCCTGGAAATGGAAAAAAGAACACATTGACACCGGTGTGTCAGACCCACCACACTTGCTCCGGACACTGCGAGAGGGCTGTACAAGCAATGATTACACGCACGGCACAGCGGACACACCAGGAACCGCGGTGTTGGCCGTCGAATGGCGCTAGCTGCGCAGCATTTGTGCACCGCCGCCGCCAGTGTCAGCCAGTTTGCCGTGGCATACGGAGCTCCATCGCAGTCTTTAACACTGGTAGCATGCCGCGACAGCGTGAACGTGAACCGTATGTGCAGTTGACGGACTTTGAGCGAGGGCGTATAGTGGGCATGCGGGAGGCCGGGTGGACGTACCGCCGAATTGCTCAACACGTGGGGCGTGAGGTCTCCACAGTACATCGATGTTGTCGCCAGTGGTCGGCGGAGGGTGCACGTGCCCGTCGACCTGGGACCGGACCGCAGCGACGCACGGATGCACGCCAAGACCGTAGGATCCTACGCAGTGCCGTAGGGGACCGCACCGCCACTTCCCAGCAAATTAGGGACACTGTTGCTCCTGGGGTATCGGCGAGGACCATTCGCAACCGTCTTCATGAAGCTGGGCTACGGTCCCGCACACCGTTAGGCCGTCTTCCGCTCACGCCCCAACATCGTGCAGCCCGCCTCCAGTGGTGTCGCGACAGGCGTGAATGGAGGGGCGAATGGAGACGTGTCGTCTTCAGCGATGAGAGTCGCTTCTGCCTTGGTGCCAATGATGGTCGTATGCGTGTTTGGCGCCGTGCAGGTGAGCGCAACAATCAGGACTGCATACGACCGAGGCACACAGGGCCAACACCCGGCATCATGGTGTGGGGAGCGATCTCCTACACTGGCCGTACACCACTGGTGATCGTCGAGGGGACACTGAATAGTGCACGGTACATCCAAACCGTCATCGAACCCATCGTTCTACCATTCCTAGACCGGCAAGGGAACTTGCTGTTCCAACAGGACAATGCACGTCCGCATGTATCCCGTGCCACCCAACGTGCTCTAGAAGGTGTAAGTCAACTACCCTGGCCAGCAAGATCCCCGGATCTGTCCTCCATTGAGCATGTTTGGGACTGGATGAAGCGTCGTCTCACGCGGTCTGCACGTCCAGCACGAACGCTGGTCCAACTGATGCGCCAGGTGGAAATGGCATGGCAAGCCGTTCCACAGGACTACATCCAGCATCTCTACGATCGTCTCCATGGGAGAATAGCAGCCTGCATTGCTGCGAAAGGTGGATATACACTGTACTAGTGCCGACATTGTGCATGCTCTGTTGCCTGTGTCTATGTGCCTGTGGTTCTGTCAGTGTGATCATGTGATGTATCTGACCCCAGGAATGTGTCAATAAAGTTTCCCCTTCCTGGGACAATGAATTCACGGTGTTCTTATTTCAATTTCCAGGAGTGTGTATTATTCTAAGCAATATAACTTCAGTTGTAGATGTTTTTGAAAAGACAAACTTAACTTGCAATATAATTTTGCTGAAAAAACTCAAGTGTTAGTAATTTACCACAGTCAGTAGCGCTTCCCTGTCCAGGTCATATGTTTTTCAAAGAAGTTGGATTTTTCATAAAGGTTCTCGTTTATCAGCCAAAAGAATTTCACGTGCATTTCAAAGTATTACCGTTACCACTGCACATCGCTGAGCCTGTAGTTAGTATATTTATATTTTTTTATGAGAGACAAGAATATATCGCATTCCACCGTTGCTGCTTTAGAGGAAATTTAATTTTTTTATGTACACAGGGACCAAAGTTAGCAGCTTTGAACAGGGCCAGAGGATTCAGTGCCTAAGCGGCTGAATGTCTTTTGTGGTAACTTTGTTTCTGGGAGTAGCACTGCCCAATCAATTCGTGTAAAGTTTTGCTAACAATAACACAGGGTAAGCATACCACTTGCAGTTACATCACGCTTTACGATAGTTCGAGTTTTGTATCCATTCCACACTTCAGACAATCATTCAACGTAATCGTAAAGTTTTTCTTATTTAATTAAAGAAAGTTACAAGGTAAAGGTCTCATTATGAATGCTGGAAAACAGAATTTGTCAGGTTTTCCTCCTAAGGTTGGAAAAAACCTAGCTGTGCTTTGTTTGTGGTGGTTGTAGTAGGATCGTAGATCCTATGCATTGAATAGGAGAGTGGAATTAGACGAGGGAATTCGAGAGTGCTTCTGGAAGTGTGTGTTGCTGGAACTGTGGTGTAATATGGAACGAGCTCCCTGTCTAAGCTCTTGAAGGGTAAGTCATACATCAGAGAACACTTCACATTCTTGAGACTTTTTTTTCCGCTATGAGCAGAGTGGTTTCTAAAAACTTAACAGCCTGCCTGAACATTCAAAAAGAACTCAAGACACTATCTCTCCTCTTTGTTTGTGGAGTCTTTCAGCTGCTGACATTCATGAGTAAAATCACAAAAATGACTAAGATTGCATTCTGTCTACACCTACATGACTAGTCTGCAATTCACATTTAAGTGCTTGGCAGAGGGTTCATCGAATCACAATCATACTATCTCTCTACCATTCCACTCCCGAACAGCGCGCGGGAAAAACGAACACCTAAACCTTTCTGTTCGAGCTCTAATTTCTCTTATTTTATTTTGATGGTCATTCCTACCTATGTAGGTTGGACTCAACAAAATATTTTCGCATTCGGAAGAGAAAATTGGTTGCTGAAATTTCGTAAATAGATCTCGCCGCGACGAAAAACGTCTTTGCTGTAATGACTTCCATCCCAACTCGCGTATCATATCTGCCACACTCTCTCCCCTATTACGTGATAATACAAAACGAGCTACCCTTTTTTGCACCCTTTCGATGTCCTCCGTCAATCCCACCTGGTAAGGTTCCCACACCGCGCAGCAATATTCTAACAGAGGACGAACGAGTGTAGTGTAAGCTGTCTCTTTAGTGGACGTGTTGCATCTTCTAAGTGTCCTGCCAATGAAACGCAACCTTTGGCTCGCCTTTCCCACAATGTTATCTATGTGGTCTTTCCAACTGAACTTGTTCGTAATTTTAACACCCAGGTACTGAGTTGAATTGACAGCCTTGAGAATTGTACTATTTATCGAGTAATAGAATTCCAAAGTATTTCTTTTGGAACTCATGTGGATCACCCCACACTTTTCGTTATTTAGCGTCAACTGCCACCTGCCACACCATACAGCAATCTTTTCTAAATCGCTTTGCACCTGATACTGGTCTTCGGAGGACCTTACTAGACGGTAAATTACGGCATCATCTGCGAACAACCTAAGAGAACTGCTCAGATTGTCACCCAGGTCATTTGCTGGCCGAAGTGGCCGCGCGGTTAAAGGCGCTGCACTCTGGAACCGCAAGACCGCTACGGTCGCAGGTTCGAATCCTGCCTCGGGCATGGATGTTTGTGATGTCCTTAGGTTAGTTAGGTTTAACTAGTTCTAAGTTCTAGGGGACTCATGACCTCAGCAGTTGAGTCCCATAGTGCTCAGAGCCATTTGAACCCAGGTCATTTATATAGATCAGGAACAGCAGAGGTCCCAGGACGCTTCCCTGGGGAACACCTGATATCACTTCAGTTTTACTCGATGATTTGCCGTCTATTACTGCGAACTGCGACCTTCCTGACGGGAAATCACGAATCCAGTCGCACAACTGAAACGATGCCCCATAGGCCCGCAGCTTGATTAGAAGTCCCTTGTGAGGAACGGTCTCAAAAGCTTTCCGTAAATCTAGAAACACGGAATCAACTTGAGATCCCCTGTCGATAGCGGCCATTACTTCGTGCGAATAAAGAGCTAGCTGCGTTGCACAAGAACGATGTTTTCTGAAACCATGCTGATTACGTATCAGTAGATCGTCCCCTTCGTGGTGATTCATAATGTTTGAATACAGTATACGCTCCAGAACCCTACTGCAAACCGACGTCAATGATATAGGTCTGTAGTTAGATGGATTACTCCTACTACCCTTCTTAAACACTGGTGCGACCTGCGCAATTTTCCATTCTGTAGGTACAGATCTATCGGCGAGCGAGCGGTTGTATATGAGTGCTAAGCAGGGAGCTATTGTATCAGCGTAACCTGAAAGGAACCTAATCGGTATACAATCTGGACCTGAAGGCTTGCCCGTATCAAGCGATTTGAGTTGCTTCGCAACCCCTAAGGCATCTACTTCTAAGAAACTCATGCTAGCAGCTGTTCGTGTTTCAAATTCTGGAATATTCCATTCGTCTTCCCTGGTGAAGGAAGGGTAGAACGCATTGAGACAGCAGACGCTTTCAGAACTATCAGCGTTGGATTCTGAAGACAATAGAAGCAAATAAGTAGGAATAACAAAAGATTTAATACTAGCTTCACCTCCACGCAGAAATCAGTTTTTGGTGACCCACCTCCACTCTCTTACGTGCTGGATATTTACGCAAAAGTATTCGATATGAGGCAGAATGTGGTAGTGTTTATATTTTTTAATGGTGAACGGCGAGTTGGTAGGGCTTACCGCAGAGGTGTACACGTTTAGGAAGAGGCAGTCCGTGTCGCCCTTGTACTCCGCTCCGTCCCCCTCGTCCGCGTAGGCATCGTGCTGCAGGCAGCTCGGCCCGTCCTCGGTCGCGTCAAACATTCCGCTCCAGGGACGCTTCCGCGTTGCCTCCTGCACACACAGTGACCCGCGATCAGATGGCCGAAGTCTCGACACTTGTTTCAGTTTCCGTCGTCAATCTACGAGGAAGGCAGGCTTGCAGATATACCGTTGGATTTTAATTTCAGTTAGATTCAACATTATCTACGTTTAAGGGGCTCCGGAATGCCCTATACTTGCAATGTTAAAATAACGCTCATAAATTACATCTTTCCTCACAAAGTATTTGAGGTAGGAAGTTGAACTTTTTACAGATTATTTATTGGAATATGGGCTATAACTTAACACAGGGATTTTACAAAATTTTCGTTCAGTTATTAAAGATGATTTTTTTTCAATTGTAATGAAAATTCACATTTTTTGCAATTTTTTATTTATATATTCAAAAATATACAGTTTTTTTGGAAAAGGCTGTGTTAAATTATGCAGAAGGTACTGTGTAACATTTACTGAAAGTTTGAAACAAATATGTTTGGAAGATCCTTAGAAAACATGTAATTAGTATGAGAAAATAAAAGTTTTGGGAATCGAGCGACAAAGATTGGATTAACTTTTTAGTGCATTCCAGGTCCATAGGATGGATTATCTTCATCCTCTGTAAACTCCTCCTCCAGCTTCCTCTTGTTCCTCCTCCTGTTTACTCTTGCTTGTATTTCTAGACTCTTTACAGCCCTGTCTGCAGCCCGAAGGCGTTCCTTGTCTAAAGCAAGCATCGCTCGTTGTTGTGTTCGTTGATTTTGCTACCATTTTCTTCAGTTGCAGTTACTGCAACACTGTTCCAAAAGGTGGTCATGTATGAACACTTATCACATTTCAGTTGTATTTCACTAGCAAGTCCTACGTGCTTTATTATGGAGAGTTCCAGACCAACTTCACTACAATGAATACATCTTACACAGTTTGAAAAAATTCCTTTGAGAACCGACATATCAAATATTTCATTCACATCCGATTCGCCCATAAAACATTCATAGTTTTCACTCATTGAACCAAGCTTCTTCTGTGAAGTATTTTCTTTCCCACTTTGACTGCTATACTGCTATGGGCAGGTGTACTTGAGAGGTTAGGTTCACTCACTTGGTTATCGTCTTTATTGTTTACAGTAATAACACATACCTTTGGCTTTCCAACATTTCTCCTTCTCTTAAAAGCCTTCAGAGGATTTCTAATAACTTTACTTTTACTCATTATTATACTTCAACAAAACAGAGACTCAGGAAACAGAATTAATTACGAATATTTTCGAGATAACGACAGAGTAAATAAACATGAAACAATCGACAATCACACCAGCGATATATATTGAACCATCACAGGTTAGCCACAACACATACTTTATCTCACATCACTAAAATGTACCTGATGAACACGGACGTTAATAATAACACCATTTGACAGCAGTTTAACAGCGCCACAGTGGGTCACGCCCATGTAGAACACATTTCAAAAATAATTTAAAAATAGTTGCAGTCTTCGGAATTGAATAAATTATATATCTATTAAAAGGTAATAGTCTGCAGATTCATAAAACGCAAAAAAGTAAAAATTTAACTTTTCATGATTTTGAGCCTTTCCGGAGCCCCTTAACGAAAAGGCATACCAGTTATTCACAAAATTAATAAAAAGTTTATTAAATCTACAATCGATTTCAGCCTCTACATTAGGCCATTTTCAAGTAGATCTGAAAGTTCCGTTATTAATGCATGATATGATGTATGTACAAATATTGGTGGTAGTGGAAAGTTCCTATGGGACCATACTGCTGAAGTCATCGGTCCCTAGGCTTACACACTACTTAATATAACTTAAACTAACTTACGCCAGGGACAACACACACACACACCCATGCCCGAGGGAGGACTCGAACCTCCGACGGGGGTAGCCGCACGGATCGTGGCAATGCAACTTAGGTCGCGTGACTATCCCGCGCCTGTACAAATTTTCCACACAACAGTAGATGAAAAACGAAATTTGTATGTGTACAGTATAAGAATAGAAAGAACGAATAACTTAATTTTGTGCTGTAGAGAAGCATCGTCAAATGATAAATAAAAGTAAATGTCAAGCTGATTTACAAGTTATGCACCTAATTACATCGTGACAAAATTGGGTGTGTCATAAAACGGTGAAACTACAACAACCGTACAGTTCGATACATTACAAGTATCAGCATACTTTAACTTTGTGGAGAGTTATATTCTGCGGTGTTTAAAAGTTCACACGATATCGAAAACAATCTCGTAATCCTTCATACAATGAAGAAGGGATAATTTAGGGACACACATGATGGAATAACTGCAACTAGATATATGTAAACACGATTTTGTGAGCAGTCTGCAGGACGTCCAAAGTACGCTAGTGCCCTCTGCTCTTCCCTGTGGTTTAATATTTGCTCACCAGAGGACGTAACTTTACGCTGCAACTATTTTGCACTTTTATTAAATCTAAACACAATACTTTGAGCCTTTGTCTCGTAAAGTATGCACTTTGAAATTTTGTAAACATCAGAATATAGCTCTTCTTAAAGTTAAAACATTTTAATACGTCAAATGTATAGAAACGTACAGTTTTTATAATCATGACACGCCAATTTTTCACACTAAGTCACTGGGAACATACACTACTGGCCACTAAAATTGCTACACCAAGAAGAAATGCAAATGATAAACGGGTATTCATTGGACAAACATATTATACTACAACTGACATGTGATTACATTTTCATGCAGTTTTGGTGCATAGATCCTGAGAAATCAGTACCCAGAACAACAACCTCTGGCAGTAATAACGGCCTTCATACGCCTGGGCATTGAGTCAAACAGAGCTTGGATGGCGTGTACAGGTACATCTGCCCGTGCAGCTTCAAAACGATACCACAGTTCATCAAGAGAGGTGACTGGCGTATTGTGACGAGCCAGTTACTCTGCCACCATTGACCAGACGTTTTCAATTGGTGAGAGACCTGGAGAATGTGCTGGCCAGGGCAGCAGTCGAACATTTTCTGTATCCAGAAAGGCCCGTACAGGATCTGAAACATGCGGTCGCGCATTATCCTGCTGAAACGTAGGGTTCGAATGATGGGTAGAGCCACGAGTCGCAACACAAATGAAATATAACGTCCACTGTTCGAAGTGCCGTCAATGTGAACAACAGGTGACCGAGACGTGTAACTAATGGCACCCCATAGCATCACGCCGGGTGATACGCCAGTATGGCGATGACGAATACACGCTTCCAACGTGCGTTCACCGCGATGTCGCCAAACATGGGTGCGACCATCATGATGCTGTAAACAGAACCTGGATTCATCCGAAAAAATGACGTTTTGCCATTAGTGCACCCAGGTTCGTCGTTGAGTACACCATCGCAGGCGCTCCTGTCTGTGATGCAGCAACAAGGGTAACCGCAGCCATGGTCTGCGAGCTGGTAGTCCATGCTGCTGCAAACGTTGTCGAACTGTTCGTGCAGATGGTTGTTGTAGTGTTGGCAGAAGAGCCAACACCGTGCTACTAGAGCAGACCGAAATGCACGCGTCTTAGCTCACGCAGGCTGGCGTGGGGTCTGGAACATGACAAGGAATTAGAATTCAGAAAGCGGAAGAAATTAGTTTGATACTTAACTTTAATCCATTAATGATGAACGTCGTTCTTCAAGGTAAATGATTCACAATATCAATATCAATAGAAGCTGAATATGGCGGCTTGCTAGGTCGTAGCAAATGACGTAACTGAAGGCTATGCTTAACTGTCGTCTCGGCAAATGAGAGCGTATGTAGACAGTGAACCATCGCTAGCAAAGTCGGCTGTATAACTGGGGCGAGAGCTAGGGAGTCTCTCTAGACCTGCCGTGTGGCGGCGCTCGGTCTGCAATCACTGATAGTGGCGACACGCAGGTCCGACGTATACTAACGGACCGCGGCCGATTTAAAGGCTACCACCTAGCAAGTGTGATGTCTGGCGGTGACACCACATTCCTCCCCCGCAAATCGGCGGAAGGTTGTGGTATATGGCCGCCGTCCGCCGTGGGGAGGATCCCATGTTGACGTAAGCAACGAGGTGGGGAGCCTAACAACAGGCGAGGCTGTGCCACCCGCACCCTGCCATTCGGACCGCGGGGAGTTAGGAAACGCCTGAAAACCTGCTCCAGGGTGCACGCCAACATGCGGTGTGTGCGGCCGTAGAGAGACAGGATGGGCCGAAGGGTCGACCTCCATCGGGCCGGAGCACCCGACGGGCGAAGACGACATATGGTCCAGAGCGGGCAAGAGGTTCATGTCGGAGGACAACTGGTCCCGGGGAGCGATTGGCGGCGCCTGATCCAGGGAGGCGCCCGATGGCTGCGGCGACGCGTCCACTGCGGGCGTCGCCGGCGGGAGAACAGGCAGCGGCGCCGGCGGCGGCTGCGGCGGCGGCGCGTCGCCATGGGGCAAAATGGAAGGCAGCGTCAGTAACACCTGGGGCTGAGGCGAGCCTGTAGATGGGTCCCCAGAGCGCTGACCGGACGGCACCGTCGCTGAAAGCAGACGGCGAGCGGCAGATCACGTGCGACGACAGAGGCGCAGCTGATTGAGATGCTGGCGCACCTCACCAGAGGCCCCCAAAACCAGAAATATGGCGCGTCCGAGGCATCGAAGAATGCGCCCTTCGAGCCAACGCCGTGAAACTCGGTAGTGACGATAGTAGACATCGTCACCTGGGGCAAAAGCAGGTGTCTGCCGCTGCACAGGAACCTGATGCGGTGGATGTAGCAAAGACATCAAGGTTCGATGATGGCGACCGTGGAGCAACTCAGCCGGCGAGCGACCGTCTCGGGGCTGAGAACGATACGAGGACAAAAAGAGCAATAACGCGTCCTCCCGAGATTGCGACTCTTTCAACTCCAGCATCTGGGACGTGAAGGTCCTGACCAATCGTTCAGCGGCACCATTTGACTGTGGCGAAAACGGTGCGGACGCCAGATGTTGAATACCATTGGCCTTGCAGAATGACTGAAATTCTGCGGACATGAATTGGGGTCCATTATAGGAAGCAATTGTCTGTGGAAGACCTTCAATGCAAAAGATAGCAGATAATGCTTGGATGGTGGCAGATGATGTTGTGGAAGACATCTGGACAACAAAAGGAAAATTACTGAATGAATTTATCACAACCAACCATCGAGCATTCCAGAATGGACCAGCAATATCGATGTGTAAGCGTTGCCAAGGGAAAGTGGCTTTTGGCCATGCAAAGAATTTCCGCGGTGGTGCTGATTGGTGTTCGGCACACACCATGCAAGAAGAGCACATATTCCTAATCGCGGCATCGATTCCGAACCAGGTACAGTGCTGACGAGCAAGTTGTTTCGTTCTCACTATACCCCAATGTCCTTGGTGGAGAAGCTTTAAAACAGAGGACTGTAACGAACATGGGACCACGACCCTGGACTGATCATTATTAGAACGCAAAAGCAAAACACCACGTCGAACAAAAAGTCTCTCTTTCTGAGCAAAAAATCGGCGAACCAACGGGTCCCCGATCCATGACTTTGACAAGGGCCACTGCATAGCAACAAAACGCAGAATGGTAGCAAGGACAGGGTTGGCAGTTGTGGCTGTAGCGACACGACGAAAATCAATCGGAAACGATTCGACCACATCATCGGTTTCCGAATCAATGAACATGCAAGCAAGTTCGGAGGAATCAAATGCCCTATCCTCAGCAAAAGGCAAACGGGACAACGCATTGGCGTTTCTGTGCTTAGCAGTGGACCGATACAAGATATCGTAGCGGTACTGCGAGAAGAAAATAGACCAGCGAATGAATTTCTGTGCTGTACGTGGAGGTACAGGCTTGTTCGGATGAAAAAGCTATGTCAAAGGTTTTTGGTCTGTGATTATGGTAAAGTGACGACTATACAAGAAGTCATGAAACTTTGTAACACCAAAGACGAGAGCCAATGCTTCTTTCTCGATCTGTGAATAATTTCTTTGCGCAGACGAGAGCAATTTGGATGTAAAGGCAATAGGGCGATCGTGTGAGCCATCTTTGTGCGCAAGCACAGCACCGATGCCGAAATCCGATGCATCCACCATCAACAAAAGGGGCTTCCAGGGGTCGAATGGCGTAAGGCAAGTATTGGAAAGCAACGCCGACTTCAACGGACGGAATGGCGCGTTCCCATTCTGTCGTCCAGACGAACGGAACACCTTTACGGCGTAAGCAATGAAGCGGAGCTGAAATGGACGAGGCATGCGGCACATATCTGTGGTAATAATTAATTCTGCCCAGCACACTCTGTAGCTGCTTCAAATTCTGCAGCGAAGGCAAGTCTTGTATGGCACGGAGGTGCATGCGACTGGGATGTAGGCCTTGGGCACTGAGTACATGTCCCAGGTATGGCAAGTCACTAGCAAAAAACACACATTTGTCCTTCCATAAACGAAGACCATTGTGTCGCAAGACCTGAAATAATGTTCTCAGATTGGCTAAATGTTCTTCTTCCGCCTTTCCGGAGATCAGATGCACACCCAAATGGCAGTTGTTTGAATTTATACAAACCAAGATGCGTGTTAACCATCAAAACGTGCTGGGATTCTTCATCCACCGGTATTTGCAAGTACGCATCTGCTAGGTCCAACTTCGAAAAATATTGGCCTGGGCACAGTTTGTCAAAAAGATCTTCCAGGCTGGGTAAAGGAAAAATTGCAATCACTAGTTGTGGATTCACTGTTGCCTTGAAATCCACACAAAGTCTCAATTTTCCCGAAGGTTTTGGCAAAATTACTAAGGGTGATGCCCAGAGAGAAGCCTGCACACGTTCAATTACATCTTGTGATTCCAAATTGTGTAATGTTTTTGCGACCTCACCACGCAGTGCGTGGGGAACATTGCGCGCTCTGAAAAATTTCGGTTGCGCGTTTACTTTCAGTTTCAAATGTGCTTTATAGTTCTTCGCGCAACAGAGGCCCGCTGCAAAATTCTTCACATAGATGAGAAACACTGTCTGAACGCACATTGTGGTTCACTGATAGGACCTGACTTACTATAGACAAGTTAAACAACTTAAATAAATCGAAACCAAACAAGTTCACTGCAGAAGAAGAACGAAGGACGTAAAATGACACAAGTTTTGTTTGTCCTTTGTATGTTGCAAGTAGGCTGCACTGTCCTAACACAGGGATGTCTTGACCTGAATAGCTAGTTAACTTAACATTTGCGGCATGCAATTGAGGTGTGCCCAGCAGTTTGTAGGTGTCTTGATTGATCAGTGAAACTGCAGCTCCGGTATCGAGCTGGAATGGTATCACTTTGCCGTTAATGTCCAAGTCTACAAAAAGTTTATTGTCCTGCTGACAAGAGCGAGTGTCTCGTACAACGTGAACTGACACTGGTACAAAATCACTTGCAACTTGACGGGATTTCCTGCAATGTCGACACACACTATTTGTGGCACGAACACAGTCACTGTTAGAGAGAGTGGCACTGGGCGAAGTTTCGCGAGCCTGAGTGTCCTTGGTTCGATTCCGATTCCGGCGCGAAGCAAAGGGCCTGGAATGGTTTTGAGTTTCGATCTGATCTTTTTCTGGCAAACTCTCTGAACATGTCCTTTTTTATTACAGTAAACGCAAATAACTTGGCGTGACGGGCAATTCTCATGCGAATGTTTAGTAGCGCACCGCGGGCATGATTTGAGCACTGCATTTGCTTGCCAGCGCGGCACATGTGGCTGAGAGCCTGGCAGCAGCGGCGCGGCCGGGTGCGAGGGCTGTTTACTGCTCCGTGCAGCTCGCCCGGTAGGCTGGTTAACCTGACACACGGATGGCGAAGTTTCAGTTGATTCCTGAGCAAAGTCAAGTGTGTCCTGCCGATCCAATATGTCCATCACTTGTTGAAGGGAAGGATTGAATAGTTTCAAAATCTGTTCCCTTATACGAACATCAGAAACATTCTCTAAGGCCTTGCAAAGTTGCAACCCACTCACAATTAGTCTGACCTGCCATATGTTTTGTTTGAAAGAAGGTATACCGTTTCGCAACTACATTGACTGATTCTTTGAAATATGCATCTAATGCAGACAAAATTTCGTCGTAGGAAATAGTTGCTACGTGACGTCGGGGGAGTAATTTGACTATCACACAGTAGGTTTGCACTCCAACGGACGACAAAAGAAAAGGCTGCTGCTTGTTACCTTGAATTCTGTAGGCGATAAAATTCGCACAGTACATCTGGAGATTGTGGCTAAGCCATTACACAATGAAATCAGGGCAGTATAGATAAGAACACCGTTTTTACTCTCGTCGCCAATGTAGTGTTGGCAGAAGAGCCAACACCGTGTTACTAGAGGAGACCGAAATGCACGCGTTCTAGCTCACGCAGGCTGGCGTGAGGTCTGGAACATGACAAGGAATTAGAATTCAGAAAGTGGACGAAATTAGTTTGATACTTAACTTTAATCCATTAATGATGAACGTCGTTCTTCAAGGCAAATGATTCACAATATCAATATCAATAGTAGCTGAATATGGCGGCTTGCTAGGTCGTAGCAAATGACGTAGCTGAAGGCTATGCTTAACTGTCGTCTCGGCAAATGAGAGCGTATGTAGACAGTGAACCATCGCTAGTAAAGTCGGCTGTACAACTGGGGCGAGTGCTAGGGAGTCTCTCTAGACCTGCCGTGTGGCGGCGCTCGGTCTGCAATCACTGATAGTGGCGACACGCGGGTCCGACGTATACTAACGGACCGCGGCTGATTTAAAGGCTACCACCTAGCAAGTGTGGTGTCTGACGGTGACACCACAGTTGTCTTGCTAACGTCCCCATCTGTTGACTTAGGGATCGAGACGTGGCTGCACGATCAGTTACAGCCATGCGGATAAGATGCCTGTCATCTCGACTGCTAGCGATACGAGGCCGTTTGGATCCAGCACGGCGTTCCGTATTACCATCCTGAACCAACCGATTCCATATTCTGCTAACAGTCATTGGATCTCGAGCAACGCGAGCAGCAATGTCGCGATACGATAAACCGCAATCGCGGTAGGCTACAATCCGACCTTTATCATAGTCGGAAACGTGATGGTACGCATTTCTCCTCCTTAGACGTGGCATCACAACAACGTTTGACCAGGCAACGCCGGTCAATTGCTGTTTGTGTATGAGAAAACGGTTGGAAACTTTCCTCATGTCAGCACGTTGTAGGTGTCGCCACCGGCGCCAACCTTGTGTGAATGCTCTGAAAAGCTAATCGTTTGCATATCACAGCATCTTCTTCCTGTCGGTTATATTTCGCGTCTGCAGCACGTCATCTTCGTGGTGTAGCAATTTTAATGGCCAATAGTGCATCTTTTTTAAAGCCACCTGAGATTTATGTAAGAGTTCAATTGTATCCCGTCTGCAAGCCGCTTTGAACGAACATCCAGCGGCTCCGAGATGGCTCCGGCGCCGAAGAAATATTAGCGGCCACAATCAGTGAAGGGCGGAGCGCGGCCCACTTCGCCAGAGCTGCTTTCCTGTGTGGTCTCAATTCTCGTCGAGCGGTCAACAAGACAACATCTGACTGACAGCCTGAGCCGCGTGGGCACAGTTCGCTACGTGTACCGACCCGCCGACAACCGGCCATCCATCAACGGACTTTCCAGCCGGCTTATGGTTTTGAGGCGTGGTCTGATCTGTTGGCCTTCCAACTGTACGCAACTTGCTGCGTGCCAAAATGTACTTGGCTATGGGCTTTTTATGAACTTCGCTGTGGCCAACTTGAAACATGATTATGTTTGGTAGAAACACTTCTTGTTCATTACTAATTTTTGGTGAGATATTCTGTCTTAGCTTGCGCGGCCGTTGCTGTCGGCTCTTTCAAGAAAGATTGTAATTACTGGTTACTGTTGTTATGGCAATTTTTTTCTTATTGTTTATTTTGTGGGCCGGCCGGGGTGGCCGAGCGGTTCTAGGCGCTGCAGTCTGGAACCGCGCGACCACTCCGTCGCAGGTTCGAATCCTGCCTCGGGCATGGATGTGTGTGACGTCCTTAGGTTAGTTAGGTTTAAGTAGTTCTAAGTTCTAGGGGACTGATGACCTCAGAAGTTAAGTCCCATTGAGCTCTGAGCCATTTGAACCATTTTTTTGTATTTTGTGGACCCCCATTCAAACCAAAAAGATCCTTTACACCTCTGGTGTATATATTTTGGAGTTAGTGTTGTATAACTACCAGCCTGAATGTGAATTCTCAGTGGACAATGTTATGTGTTTTAATACTGATGGTGTTTTAAAAAGAATGTATGTAGCTGATTTTATAAGCCTACGATCTCAAGGCTATTTCCTTTAATTCTAGTCTTGCAAACTGATTATTGCGAGAGTTTAAATTTTTCTAAGTTTTTAACCACCTGTATAAGTGGTGCTATCTTGTGCTTTTTAAAAATAGTACTTTGATGTTATCATACAGGGTGGCGCAGGGAAGCGGGAAATTTCGAAATAACGCCATTTCCATGAATAAATTCATAAAACTAGTAATTTACTAACGAAAGTGAATGTATTCAGTATGCCATTATTCAATACGTCTTTACAGTCAAAATGTCCAAAAGTGTCTCTTTACTTTTTAAAGATGACATCGGAAAGATGTGCTCCCGTTCGGCGTTCACACTCTAACAGCCTGTTACGAAAACTGGAATGCGCGGTGTAGCAAATCTTGGGGTATGGCAGTGATTTCGTTTTCGATGTTCTCTTTCAATTCATGGATTGTTGCAGGACGTGTACGGTACACCTTGCCTTTAAGATATCCCCACAGGAAGAAGTCGCATACACTAAGACCAGGGGATCTCGGAGGCCATGCAATGTCACCGTTACGTGAAATAATGCATCTTCCAAACAATTGACGAACTGCTGCCATCGATTGTCGAGCAGTGTGTGACGTGGCTCCGTCCTGCTGAAACCACATGTTTTCGACGTTAAGATTAAGCTCGTACAGTCTCGGTGTAAAGAATGTTTGAAGCATTTCAACATATCGAGCGGATGTTACTGTCACTGCACTACCATCCTCACGTTCAAAAAAATAAGCGCCGATAACATCATGACATGATACAGCACACCATATTGTGACCTTGGCGCTATGTAGTGGTCGCTGGTGAAACTCACAAGGATTGTCCTGTGCCCAATAACGAAAATTCTGTTTGTTCACGAATCCGTTCAGGTGGAAATGGGCTTCATCTGATATCCATAAGTTACCAAGGAAATTCGCGTCCTCGTTGATGTTAGCCAATATCTGGCTACTAAACTCCATACGTGACGCTGGGCCTCGTTCATGTAAGTGTTGCACAATCTGCAACTTATAGCGATGTAAGTCCAATTCGTGCAGTATTCTTTGTAAGCTTCGTCGCTTAATCCCTAGCGAAGATGCATGCTGTCGAACGGAGCGGCAAGGACTTGTCTCGATTGCAGCTCTAGCAGCTGCAATGTTCTCTGGGGTACGTACCGTTGGAATGCCACCTGGAGGTTTCTTTTTCAAGGTAGATCCTGTTTCTTCAAAATTACGCACCCACGTTGCAATCGCATGCGCAGATGGGATACGTCCATGACGTCCAAGCTGGTAATGCTGTCGAAATGTTCTCTGCGCGGCAGTCGCACTATCACCACTTTTGTAAAACGCTCTCACAGCTACTGCACGCTCCGCACCAGTCCAATTCTCCATGATTACTAAATGGCAATGCGTTCACATCAATTGTGCAAAGTTTCGAACATCTGCCGGCGCTACAGTGCTGCCAACTGTAACGTTCAAAATTTCCCGTTCCCTGCGTCACCCTGTACATCGCGGTAATAGAATTGTTAGGCTAAACAATGGTTCCTCGCTTGATTGTTTTTTCTTCTAAATGCATATTGAGCTCATAATAATTTTCATTACCGTCAATTTTACTTTTTTCATCATTTGACATTGCTTTTCTTCAGCACAACAAAAGCTACATATTCTCTGTGTACTTATATTGTACACATCTAACATTTCTTTTTCATCTCCTGTTAAGTAAAATATTTATACTGTGTTGTCAGAAACAGTCTGAAAAACTTGTAAGGGCGTTGCGAGGTAAGTTCTGCTGAGAAAAAAATTGTTAACGAAAAAATTCGACAAGTTGCGATGTTTCCGATTTAATTAGCCTTGAAATTAGCCAATAAGGTTGATGCGCGCGCATATTCAAGCACTTGTTCGAGATAAAATGTGGTAATACGCAGGAATCTGTGGGTTCTTGACTCAGCACTTGTTCAAACGCTCATTACCAGTTAAAATGTGCCTTTTTGAGAAGGGATGAATTTAAGTTATGTGACCAAAAGCTTTGTTAGTTCCGTTTGAGGAGACCAAACTTAAAACGCATTTGGCGACACTGTATCTGGCAGACTAGTTAAACCTACGATCGCAACGACCTGATTGGTTAACTTTAATTATATCGGAAACGGCGTACGTATCGAATTTTTTTGTTAGCAATTGTTTGTGAGCACAACCTATCCTGGGACACCGTTACAAGCTTTTCAGACTGTTTCTGACCACCCTGTATATCCATTATATTATGTATTAGAACTGACAGTTCCAGCTCCACTTGAAAACTGACAATACTAATATACCGGGCGGATTCGTGCCGGGCTAGCTTGTTCAACATGTAATTGAACTTGTTTGATAGTAATTATACAAACACACAGTTCACTGTTTTTTCTGTGAAAGTGTGAAAAATGGAAATTATTTGTGGTTCATAAAGTGGACTACAATTGTGCAGTTTATCGTATTCTGCTAATAAAAAGCGAGTTTAAACAAACCAGTTCAAAATTTAATTATTTATACAACAGTTGTTCCTCGCTAATAGTTTATTACAGCCTCAAGATAACATATTCACGACCTATGTGCTGCTTTCTGCGCAGGAGACAACAACTATAGAAAACCGCAGATTGGTGAAGATTATTCCGAACTATGCTTTCCACTCACGCCGTTAGAAGCAACTAGGCACCTCAAGTGTACTGCAGTCTTAGTACAAATGAGATCAGTGATCTGTGGTAACCCAGAGGAGGTATGAAGGAAGGAAATTTTCGATGGAAGTGATTTATCATACACATGTAAATCCCTCTCGCCCCAAATCTCTCTCTCTCTCACTTGCCGTAAGGTCAGCGAGAAAGAAGAAGGCAAGATTCTTCAGGTATTCTATATCTAGCTGAATCACTCACTGGTGATCAGATCCCACAGAGGCATCAAACTGCGTAAATGTTGACTGTTACGCTACATCCGTTGTTCCAAATAATCGCATACATTTTCTGTACGATTGACATGGAGTGATTTAGCGGACCAGTCTATGTGTGAGAGGTTGCCTGAGTGTCCGTCAGTCCAGGAACATATGAGAGCAGTCCTCAGAAAATGGCTGTTGTCGTCTCGGAAGAAAGGCCACAGCATACTCATCGTGGACATTTAGAAAAAAGGTTAACAGTTAGTCATCCAAAGCACTGAACTAAAATTCCTGATTCACGTTTAACACCTATGTGTGTGTCCAAGTTATAGTACCAGAAACACCCGAAAACATCTCAGAACCGCGTCTGACCTTAATTACACCGTCTCCACCCTGTGGGTAAGACACCTCATTGGGCCGTTGGCGAACGAGACAACTTGCAATATTTTCGAAGACGCAAAACACAATGTTCAAATGGCTCTGAGCACTATGGGACTTAACTACTGTGGTCATCAGTCCCCTAGAACTTAGAACTACTTAAACCTAACTAACCTAAGGACATCACACACATCCATGCCCGAGGCAGGATTCGAACCTGCGACCGTAGCAGTCGCGCGGTTCCGGACTGCGCGCCTAGAACCGCTAGACCATCACGGCCGGCCAAAACACAATGTCATACCACACTATACACCCCCTGTCAACTTACTGAGCAGTTGCTTTGCTTGGCCCGTTTAAGACGTCCAGATTTGAATACCACAGTGAGCATCGATCTTTGGTGAGGTACTAGACTTCAAATGTCCATCGTATGAAGTTCCCTTCGCAATGTTTGCTCGGAATCTGGGTAAGATGGACCTTCATTGACTGACAGTAGCAGTCCCTGCCAGATTTGAAACGTGTCACAAGGTGTAACACTTATCTCCAGTACCTGTCTATTAATTTCTTTTTGCAGCTACTGTTCTTACACCTTATGTCACATGGTATTCCATTCCTTGTACACATGTTGGACAGTACGATTTCATATACAAACGAATTGGGCTACTTCATTTATCAAATTAAACTGTATGGTTCCTGGGACCTTTCCAAGTCTCAAACATCTATGATGTACAGGGTTATTACAAATGATTGAAACGATTTCACAGCTCTACAATAACTTTATTATTTGAGATATTTTCACAATGCTTTGCACACACATACAAAAACTCAAAAAGTTTTTTTTAGGCATTCACAAATGTTCGATATGTGCCCCTTTAGTGATTCGGCAGACATCAAGCCGATAATCAAGTTCCTCCCATACTCGGCGCAGCATGTCCCCATCAATGAGTTCGAAAGCATCGTTGATGCGAGCTCGCAGTTCTGGCACGTTTCTTGGTAGAGGAGGTTTAAACACTGAATCTTTCATATAACCCCACAGAAAGAAATCGCATGGGGTTAAGTCGGGAGAGCGTGGAGGCCATGACATGAATTGCTGATCATGATCTCCACCACGACCGATCCATCGGTTTTCCAATCTCCTGTTTAAGAAATGCCGAACATCATGATGGAAGTGCGGTGGAGCACCATCCTATGGTACGTTTAGCTCCCTGCTTGCTTTATTCGTCGACTTCCGCGGGCTACGCGTGAAACTTGCCCGCACGCGTTCAACCGTTTCTTCGCTCATTGCAGGCCGACCCGCTGATTTCCCCTTACAGAGGCATCCAGAAGCCTTAAACTGCGCATACCATCGCCGAATGGGGTTAGCAGTTGGTGGATCTTTGTTGAACTTCGTCCCAAAGTGTCGTTGCGCTGTTATGACTGACTGATGTGAGTGGATTTCAAGCACGACATACGCTTTCTCGGCTCCTGTCGCCATTTTGTCTCACTGCGCTCTCGAGCGCTCTGGCGGCAGAAACATGAAGTGCGGCTTCAGCCGAACAAAACTTTATGAGTTTTTCTACGTATCTGTAGTGTGTCGTGACCATATGTCAATGAATGGAGCTACAGTGAATTTATGAAATCGCTTCAATCATTTATAACAGCCCTGTATATATTCAGACCGAAGCGATGAAGTAAAATTTGTGCCAAGGCCAGGATACGAACACGAGTCTCCTTCTCACTAGGCATATGCGCTAACCAGTGCGCCACCCTGGCACAGTGGCTTTGCACAATTGCACAGACTACCCTAGCACGCCTCCGTCCTCAATCCAAATTCCCATTCACCCATCAGCTCACTTAATCTTTCCCCTAAACTCGAAATACCACAAAGGCTCTCCAACTGTACAGGGATAGCACCTCAGCATCGAACGAATTGGGGCATCCTGCCTGAAGCCCAGGCATAGGTGAATTAATCAAATGAAACTATATGGTTGCTGAGAACTTCTCAAGCCTCAAACATCGATACTGTTTATCTACAGACTGAAGCGATGAATGAGCATTTTTACCAAAGCTTGGGTTCGAAACCGGGTCTCCTGTTCCCTAGGCAGATGCGCTAACCACTACGGCATCCTGGCACAGTGGTCTTGCACAATTGCACAGACTACCCTAGCACGCCTCGCTGCTCAAATAAACTTCCCATTCATTCATTGTGTAGTCATGGTTACATATAAACACAATGTCTCCTTTATGTCACTCTGCCAAGTCTCCACGTCGACGTACGTTACGGCTCTGAACGTACACCCCAGTTCACTGTCGTGCCTTACATCAGCAGTGGAAAGTCATATGATCGGTTGGTATTTGTTCTACACTATCTATAGCGCTCCTAAATTACAAATACTTTTTAAGGTTGACGACTAATGCTTTGTCCAGTAAACTTTGAGCTGTGTCGACCCTCATCGAGGTTGCGCGCAGTTGCACTCATTGGCTGTTACCCATCAACGGTGTCTCGCATGGGCCCAAGAAGGCACGCACGGCATTTCCGATCCTTTTACAGCCGATCCGGACTCTTGTGGAGGATTCTCTGTATGACGGTCAAGAAGGAACGTTCCAGTTGGCAACAAGAGTGCTAACTCATCTACATCTACACCTACATCTATACTTCGCAAGCGTCCTTAAGATGTGTTGCGGAGGGTATTTTGTGTACCAGTGTCACTTCCCCATTTTGCCATACCAGTCACATATGGCTCGCGAGAACAACGATTACTGGTATTTTATGTAGTCTTTCCACTTCACATCGCTCCATACGCAAACTCTTAGGTATTTTATGGAAGCAAGTACTTCCAGTGATTGTTCTGAAATTTTGAAATCATACAATAAAGGGTCTGTCTGACGGGTGTTGCTGAGGGTATTAGATTAGGAAATGAGACACTTAAAGTAGTAAAGGAGTTTTGCTATTTGGGGAGCAAAATAACTGATGATAGTCGAAGTAGAGAGGATATAAAATGTGGACTGGCAATGGGAAGAAAAGCGTTTCTGAAGAAGAGAAATTTGTTAACATCGAGCATAGATTTAAGTGTCAGGAAGTCGTTTCTGAAAGTATTTGTATGGAGTGTAGCCATGTATGGAAGTGAAACATGGACGATAAGTAGTTTAGACAAGAAGAGAATAGAAGCTTTCGAAATGTGGTGCTACAGAAGAATGCTGAAGATTAGATGAGTAGATCACATAACTAATGAGGAGGTGTTAAATAGGATTGGGGAGAAGAGAAGTTTGTGGCATAACTTGACTAGAAGAAGGAGGAGGAGGAGGGGTTGGGGGGGGGGAGGGTTGGTTTTGGGGAAGGAGACCAGACAGCGTGGTCATCGGTCTCATCGGATTAGGGAAGGATTGGGAAGGAAGTCGGCCGTGCCCTTTCAGAGGAACCATCCCGGCATTTGCCTGGAGTGATTTAGGGAAATCACGGAAAACCTAAATCAGGATGGCCGGACGCGGGATTGAACCGTCGTCCTCCCGAATGCGAGTCCAGTGTCTAACCACTGCGCCACCCCGCTCGGTGACTAGAAGAAGGATCAAATGGCTCTGAGCACTATGGGACTTAACATCTGAGGTCATCAGTCCCCTAGAACTTAGAACTACTTAAACGTAACTAACCTAAGGACATCATACACATCCATGCCCGAAGCAGGATTCGAACCTGCGACCGTAGCGGTCACGCGGTTCCAGACTGAAGCGCCTATAACCGCACGGCCACACCGGCCGGCGACTAGAAGAAGGGATCGGTTGGTAGGACTTGTTCTGAGGCATCAAGGGATCACCAATTTAGTATTGGAGAGCAGTGCGGAAGGTAAAAAGCGTAGAGGGAGACCAAGAGATGAAGGATGTAGGTTGCAGTAGGTACTGGGAGATGAAGAAGCTTGCACAGGATAGAGTAGCATGAAGAGCTGCATCAAACCAGTCTCAGGACTGAAGACCACAACAACAACAACTGTATATATTTTTGCAGTATATTATATTTGTTTATGTTGAGGGTTTATTGCCACTCCCTACACCAAGTGTCGATCCTCTGCATTTTGCTACAGTTTCCTAGCATCACGACCTCTCTGTATACAACGGTATCATTCTAGAAAAACCTCATGAACCTTCCGACATTACATTTACTATGAAAACTAAAGGTGCTATAATACTCCCCTGAGGAACAACCGATGTTATTTTTATGTCGGAAGACTTCTCTCCGTTCAGCATGACGTGTTATTTTACATTTGCTAAAAACTCTTCAATCCAGTCACGCAGTTGACCTGATATTCCATAAACTCGTATTTTGTTCCATTTAGAGCGGAAAAGTTGGGTGGGTACCTCGAGAGCAGCACGTGCCCGACTGTATGACGTCGGCCTTGGGGCCTATGCGACGTGCGGACAGGAGCTGAAGAGGCCAGCCGTATATCGGGTGGAGGGATCGTCAGGTCCTAAAGCACGGCCACAGGAAGATTGGTGAACCAGGTGCCACTTGGGACAGCCCCCATTCAATCAAAAAGAACTAAAGTTTGTGAGCACATTTCAGAACATTGTCTGTTGCCGTACATTTGGGCCACGGAGCCGACTTTAGCGTATAGTCCAGTCTGTTGTAACCGTAGTTCAATGCAAGCATACAGATGTGCATGCATTGTGTTGTACAGATGCCGGATGCCAGTTTATGGGATGGAGTTCCATGCCTGTTGCACGTGGTCTGGGAATATCGGAACAATTAATGCTAGATATGGATGGCGCTGGAGTTGTCGTCCAATGATGTCCCGTATGAGCTGGATGGGATACAGATCTGGTGATCGAGCAGGTCAAAGCAACATGTTAAAACTCTGTAGAGCATGTAGGGTAACTACAGCGACATGTGGGCGAGCGTTATGTAGTTGGAAAACACCACCAGGAATGCTGTTCAACATTGGCAGCACAACAGGTCGAATCACCAGACTGACGTACAAATTTGCAGCCAGGGTGCGTGGGAAACCCCTAGACTGCTCCTGCCATCATACGAAATCGCAACCCGATACCATAATTCCAGGTGTAGGTTCAGTGCGTCTAGCACGCAGACAGGTTGGTTGTAGGCCCGCAACTGACCTCCTTCTAACCAACACAGAACCATCACTGGCACCGAGGCAGAACCAGCTTTCATCAGAAAACACAACAGACCTCCTTCCTGCTCTCAAATCAGCTCTCCCTTTACACCACTAAAGTCGCAAACGGCGGTGGTTTGGGGTCAGTGGAATGCAGGCTACGGGGCCTCAGGCTCGGAACTGTCCTTGAAGTAACCAATTTGTAACAGTCCGTTATGTCACTGTGGTGCCAACTGCTGCCCAAACTGCTGGTGCAGGTGCAGTACGATGCGTCACAGCTACACGCCGAACACGATGGTCTTACCTCTCGTGGCCACCTGGTCTTCCTTCGATTGTACATTCTCGTGACATCTACTACCAGTGATCATGTACAGTGGCTACATTCCTGCCAAGTATACTTGAAATATGGCAGAAGGAACATCCAACTTCACGTATTCCTATTACACGACGTCTATCAAACTCAGTGAGGTATTGATAATGGCACCTTTGTCAACTCAAAGGCATTCTTGACTAAGATCAACCTAACACATCCAGTCTCACAGGCAACTAACGCTCACGACCGTTAAAGAGTTTATTTAAAGCAAACGTGAATTGCATTCTCATAGTGGTGCTACTAGCGCCATTCTTATGGGACTGGCGCGAAATCTGTATAAACTGAAACCTCCCCTTAGAAAAATTTATGAATTATTGTCCTGATAAACCCCTTACGTTATTTGATTTTCAAACAGCTGAGCAGAACTGAGCGTACTCAGACATTTCTCTCTTTACTTATTCTGATCATCACTAAACTGACACAATAATTTTAGCGCAGCGCAATTTCACTTTCAATAATCCCTACAAAAGAATGGCCCTGACTAAAAATAGCCTATACCTTTCATGAATCACTTACCTCACAAAAATCTTCGTTACTCGAACTACTGCAATACAGCGAGCGCCAATACTGACAGCTAAATAAAAGATTCAAACTACTGAAGTCACTAACTACTGATAGGCATAGTTAGCAAATGAGAGATTTTTACAGAGAACAAACAATGTATTTACCTTAATAGTGTTCAAAAGTCATAATATATATATATCAGTTCATGACATCCAGTCTTACAAATTTACTGTCTCTGATGGACACACGTCCAGATCATCCGCTCTCAAAACTCTGCCATCTCTCTCCCCACATTCACCACTGCTGGCAAATGGAAATGAGCGTTTGGCGTCATTGGCCGGGAGGCCCCTCGCGGGGCAGGTCCGGCCGCCATATCGCAGGTCTTATTACAGTCGGCGCCACATTGGGCGACCTGCACGCCGGATGGGGATGAAATGATGATGAACACAACACAACACCCAGTCCCTGAGCGGAGAAAATCTCCGACCCAGCCGGGAATCGAACCCGGGCCCAGAGGACGGCAATCCGTCACGCTGACCACTCAGCTACTGGGGCGGACACCACTGCTGGCGGCTCACCTCCAACTGCGCAACGCTACGCGCTGTTCACATCCAACAGCCCAACACTACAATAGTAAATATTCTAACAATGCAAACCAGCCACAGACTGTACACAGCACAGTCAGTGATTTTCATACAGAGCGCTACGTGGCGTTACCAACATAAAAACCTAAACAGCCTACTTACAAAAAAATGTCATCTTTCAGATGTAGAAACACGCCTACCGACTTTCATTTATGTTGAACAACTCCTTATAATGGTCAGTCGGCCGCTGTTTATAGCCGCTCTTTTAAATGAGAACAATATTATCAGGCTTGTTCTCATATAGGGGAGAGCTGATCGATAATATCTGAACTAATTAACGGCACTGAAGAAGTTTTAATTAAAATTATGGATATATAATCTCTAATCAGAATAACGCCAGCACAAAAGTAGCGCCTCATGAAAAACAAAGAGGGCTCAACGCGGGTACTTTTGTTTCTAAATTCTACCTTATAAACCATGAGAGGGTATAGTTAGTTCTCTTGTCTTGTTTTCTACGTTATGAATAAGCCTACGCAGCTGCGGCGTGCGATGTAACTGCCGTTTCCGTGTGATATGCTACGGAAGGGATCAGAGCACTTTTGTTAAACTGCAAGAAAAGTCACTGTAGCTGATTTATACGGGACAGACTTTTGCCGTAAGGTCGCGGACTAAGAATGTTTGAGAAATTTTGTGCGCGAGAGGAAGTAGCGCTCAGTATTAAACTCTACTGCATGCTGAATAACCGATAAGAGGACTATACGAAGGGACGTTAAATCGAATATAAGAACGGAATTGGACACATAGCTTTGTGAAGGTAAAAGCGTACGAAGTTTGAATGACTGTATCGAAGTATAGTAATGGACCATAGACCTTGTGATAATCACATCGAATAACAGTGCTATAAAATTCACAGACATTTTAGTTGCAACAAATTGCTGAGAGAAATTGTAGGATCAACCCTCATTTTCTCTATATACAAAACCCAATCATTCATGATCATTTAATTATTATTAAATGTTGTTAATAAAAAGCTAAAGTGATTTCTACAATAGCGTGTGTATCAGTCAACGATAATCATAGGCAAGCGGCAAACTGTGTCTCTGGATTACGGAAGGTTCGATTATGAAATATTACGAAGTGTAAATTGTGACTTAAAAGCGATTTAACATTTCATTTCCAATCAGATAGAAATAATACAAAATCAGGAATAGTGCGGATAAGTGGTAACGTCGGAAAAAGGAAGTTGAAAAAAACAACTAACATCCAAAGACGTTATTAACTATTTTGTCTTCGTTAACGCAGCAACAAATGAAGGGTGATCGACTGTGCAAAAAGTCAACATTAATTCTTATTATGAAAACCCGGAATTCAGTCGCCGTTACAGTGACGATGTATGTGGCTGCTCCATCTGATATAACGAAAAGTCGGGCATATACAGTAGATAACATCATCAATATCTTACGTCAGAGAAGTACACGACAGCAGATCGACGGAGGGCGGCTACAAGTTCCCAGTCATGAAGAACTTTTTAAAGGGCATCTAAAGGGCATCATATTCTCCATCGACTGTAGAAATTATTTATTTCACATTGTAATTTCAACCTTTGGTTCATTCTAAAATAGTACTGTCAGACTTTAAAGGCCTATTTTTGAAGATGACATGTATACGTGTCTGAGAATTTTAAAGTCTGACATGTGCTGAAGCAAAACCTTTTACAGTGCCACTTGAAAATGGCCCAAAGGCCGAAACTGCAATTGTGGAACAAATAATTTCTACGGTCAACGGTGAATGTTGTGTCTTTTAAGAAACAGAAACTGTTGTTGAAGCATATCGTCGGGATCAACCTGCAACAAGCCGAATGATAGCCAAGTGCGACAGATTCTGGTACAAAGTCAGTGACAAGACTGATATCAGACTGTGAATCAGGATGGACAGTAATTGGGATAGCCAAAACATCCGTTGTCCATATTTGCCCCGCACACATTGACTGACGAGAAGGAGTCAACACACGAAACAAATAGATGGAGATTTCTCTGAGGCATGTGAGCGAGGTTCATTCTGTCTTCATTCAAACGACAGGTGATAAGGCTAGGTGATACATGATCGGTGCTGACTTGGGCCATACTGCAGACGAATCTATATCCAGCTTCGATTCATATCCAAAGACGTCTGACATCGATGTTTCTAGTTATCCCCATATGATACTCACTGACAGTTTACAGCAGCTTTGTAAATGAAGCGAAATTAATGTTCTCGCTGACTGAAATTACATAGAAGTCTAGTAAAGGAAACAGTTTCTGTAGCTTCTGATTTTCTATATGGGTGCCACACCTTTCGAGGTACTTTCGTTTTTTTTATTTTTTACTATTTTTTTTAATACTCGCTGGTGTGCGACGGAAATTAGAGATCAACACTGGAAGTTCCCTCTTTTTGAGTCTTCAAAGAAACCCTGTGCTTCCAGTTACGGTAGGCATGTTAACTGAAATCGAGAGTGAGAAGCTATTTAATCGAAGGTAGTGGAAATTAGTAAAACACTGGTCGCTAGCTACTTGTGTTTACTGCAGGACATTTCCGGTAGGATCTGCTGAAACTGCAGAATCATTTGTGACTTGCCTCCGTTTTTTACGTCATGCAGTCTCTTGCAGGTATCTTGTGAGAGCAGCCATACGGCGTACTCGACACAAACAAAGATGAGGGCTGTCGTGGCTGAGACCGACTACACAGAGGCACAGCTGAGTCACTGCTCACAGTGGACTATTGGCGGTTTCCTCACAGAAAACCGAGCCCTGGCTTGGCTTCAGGGATCCTACAGTTGGAATGTTTACCGTGGCAGATGTTTTCCAGAAAGGTGAACAAGCTTTCCGAGAAGTTAGCAGCATACTTAAGACGATGTTTGTCCTGTGTATTTGTCTTGCTTTACACATCTGAGTACCCTGCTTCGTGCCCGATGTCGCTAGTGGGTCGTTATGCAGTGTAGAGTGGAACTCCAACCGAAGCACTCTGTTCGAATTCTGGAAGTGGGAGGGGGTTGGTGGCCGGGCAAATGAAACAAAAGCACTATTAGATTTCGGCTAATTAGGTAAGATTGGTTGTTAGCGTACTGATTTTGCCAAGTCGATTGTTCAGGAAACTGTAGGATTATCTTCCATTTCTCTCTTTACTTCCTTGTGGTTCGAGGCAAGACGTCGTGCATGGTGACTCTGATATCTGATAACTTACAGAGACAAGGGAGCTGTAGAGTTTATCCCAGACCTATTGGATCCGAACCGTATAGGTAGTAGAGGATCATAAATGGCATACTATGAGATAAAGAACAGCAGGCTTTGCAGTAGAGCAGCGACAGTCTGGATATGTCATTTTGAAGATAAGGCCGCTTCAACGGTAAGTTCTTTATTTATAATCAATACGGTTTCGCACTTTTTTAGCTGCATCATCAGGTGCAATAAAATCAAGTCATGTTCCGATCGAGAAAAGAGAATGGGATGAGCCAGTGTTCATAACAAGTAAAATTTCGCTAATGAACGGACGTCAAACGTAAAACACCATTAAATGACATAGAACGCTCCCGATATACCACAAGTAACAGTATCTGGTGAAGTAACGCGCCAATCTTTTGGTATATAGGGACCCGTTAGCTCATCATTTAATGTTACTCATGGTGCCACAGGAGCGTATCACGGGAGCATTCTATGCTACTTTATATTTGATGTCCACTGCTTAGCGAAAACTTGCGATCATGAAGGTTCGACCATCCCATTCTCTTTTCTCGATCGGAACATGATTCGACTTTATTGCGCCCGATGATGCAGCTAAAATGCTGCGAAACGGGTCGTACTTATAAACAAAGGACTTACAGCTGTAGTGGTCTTAATTTCAAAATGAGATAACGAACAACTCAACAATGAGAAGTTATATTCATAAGAGTTGCTCATGTGATAACCACCGACTCCAACGCATGCATTCCATTGGAAAATAAATTTTTAAGTCTCTCAAAATCCATGTTGTCTGCTGTACAGCGAGACAGACGGCTAGGACCCCACCATCGAGTTCCTAATAAATTCCCAAAACATGTAAATACAGGCTCGTCACATGCAGGACGCATTACTCTTGATAATAAGGGGAGAAATGTAGAGGCAATAAAATCAAAGAAAAATGTAGGTAACATGAAACCTGTAAAACTATTCACGGAATATAAACGTAAAAATAGGCTAGTTTATATCTGAAAAATCACTGGACTAAACACAAAATATGTAAAGAACTATGGGTCCTTCAGTCTTTTGTCAGAGGTAGATAAAATTTTTTAATCAAAATTTCCGTAAAGCATAGAAACGTTGGGATCAAAGAAATCTCTTCTTTAAGTCTGTCGTCTGTCTCGACAGCTGACAAGATTTTACAGATCTGGATTTCCTGTTTACAGCGGACAGACGATTTAATGAATTGGGTGGTCAGAGCACGCTCCCAGGACCAATTAAAAGTTCAGTGCCACTGTAGTCTATCTCATATTACTTCCGAACATCACGACCGGGAAGCCCGCGTAGATGGTGCGTGGGAACAACATTGATGAGAGAACGGGTCTAGTGAAGGGAACGCTCTGTGTCGTGGACCCTGGAGCGTTCACAGACATGGAGATACTGCATCAATAATCAGTTCGCTAATATAATGACCGTGGTATTCTGCATCTATCGAATTATACTAATAGCTAAACACCAGCGAGAACGGTCAGCGCTGGAGGAGGAGTGTCCGGACTGATTGATTAGTTAAATGAATGTTCGCAACAACAATCTCAGTTCGACACGAAATTTCAGTTGTCACATTGTAAGTTACTTCTGCTGGCTTTGGAAGTCGTAGAAGCATAATGCATCAAATCCAAATTATAGCCGGCCGGAGTGGCCGAGCGGTTCTAGGCTCTACAGTCTGGAACCGCGCGACCGCTACGGTCGCAGGTTCGAATCCTGCCTCGGGAATGGATGTGTGCGATGTCCTTAGGTTAGTTAGGTTTAAGTAGTTCTATGTTCTAGGGGACTGATGACCTCAGAAGTTAAGTTCCATAGTCCTCAGAGCCAAATTATAAATGGTGCTATAGACAATGTCAAAATTATCTCGTTTCAACTCTGACTCTCGGCAAAATGCGCACTGAGAGACTATAACAAAATAAGAAATGAGGGTAGACCATATTGTTTAGTTTTGTTAGAATTGCTTTCTCTGCCTTTTCTCTTATAAAAAAATGCTTTTTACATTCTTTTGTGATTTGTTACGGATTCATATTTGACATGGTGACGAATAAACCTGTATTGTTGCAATGTGAACTTGGATCTAACAAAACTAGAGTGAGAGCATCAAATATATTCTTGAAATAATGTAGGCAAGACCAAAAAGTTATCTTAATTCGCTTTCCTATTTGCTTCTGAACAGCTATGTCGTATGTGTTACTCTGCTTAGAAAGTTGTAGGACTTCTTGCCAGTATGGACGCCAACCCGAGAGCGGAATTCAATTTTTTTTACATCTTTAAAATGTCTCCTTCTGGCTCTTTGATGATAAATGAAAGTAATGTAGCAACAGAGATAGATATAGTCAGGCAAAGCGCCTAATCGATAGCAAAACATGAAAAACTACAAACATCTCGCGAGTTTGCAGCCGAATCATAGAGTCATCTTGATACTATATTTCAGCTGAGGTAGGTGTAATGTGAAAAACTCCAGTTTCTCTATGTCAGGTGAGGACATTTTAGAAACGAAAATAGTTCGTCCCTTTTTCTAAAAATTCTTTCTACTTCCTAGTATAATTATTTTAAAATACTGTAATGAAACGATAATTGTATATGATACGAATGTAGAACACTTCAATGAACAATTACTGAACTAAAAGGTAAAAGCATGCGAACAAGTTGAAAATTAACTACAATAAGTACAAACTCGTGCATTACGTGTATTTTCTGAATGCTAAATGAAGGTATTACAACGATGTTATCGCAAAATTTTGCTATAAATAAACCAACGAGTAGGTGGACAATGAAAGAAGTGAAGCCAAAAATACAAGTACGTTGAAATTCATACATGTATTTAAAACCCCTATTAACTAGTAAATTTTATGAACTGTTGTGTACTGATAGTTTTAATCATGATAAGAAAGTGTTGAATTTCATTTAGCAAACCATAGGAGCTACAGTCCAACATAATTGAAGGTATCAGTGGAATTTTACAAGTTAAAATAGATAAAATACAGAGTTTTAAAAACTATAAACAAGTATTTCTACTGGTAAGGAGAAAGGACAGAATGATAAATAAATGTATGAGAGAAAGCACAGGAGATGATTGTATCAAGTGCCTGCTTGGAAGTAGAATAATGAGAATGGAGACAGGCTGGCTGACAGAGGACCGAATAAGAAAACCGTTTGCTACCTTCGTGATAAGAAAGAATCTAGAGGATTAATTTACGGAGGAGGATTAGACGACGTCGAGACCAGTGAATGATAAACGGGTAATGAGTAAATTAATTGGCGTTAATTGTGAACAGAGTCATTTCTTTAGTCATCATTTTATTGCCTACACGTCATTCGGATGGGTGGGAGGGAATGGGGGAAGGACAAGGTGGCACAGATGATGTTGATGGTCTTCAGCTTTACCTAACTTAAGATACGAGTGGAGTCTTACAACATAAAATAGATAAAATACAATTTTAAAAACTATTACAATTATTTCTATTAGTGACAGTTCCATATAAAGTGCAGATGATGATATGACTGGTGCTGTGATGTGGACGACGATGCCCCGTCTGTCTTGTAGATGACAGATGTTGTTGTACTAGCTTAGCGCCCTTTGCCTCACTCGCGTTGACTGTATGGCCTGCAGAGATATTTTTTGTTTTTACATTAGCGAATTTTATGTTGTTCACAAATTGCAATAACTTCTAAGCTTTTACACTAATAAAGACCGTATGAGCACGGTCTTTTCCGAATGTAATTCTGACCGAAAAGCAATTCTGGTCGCTGGAGTCCTAAGTGTTTGTTACTCATACCCCCTGCGTTCCTGTGGAGATGTTTCCATAGCAACTTTCATCCCATAACAAATATTTCTTTATATCAAACCGAGAAGTAAAATACAATTTTTTATAAATTTAGCTTTAAATTTTTTTTTAATTTAACAAAATATTTTCTTAAAAATTTTCATCCCCTGTTGCACTGCCTTAGGGGTTTAAATTCCAAGCCAGCCTTTGTGGCCGTGCGGTTCTAGGCGCTTCAGTTGGAACCGCACTGCTACTACGGTCACAGGTTCAAATCATGCCTCGGGCGTGGATATGTGTGATGTCCTTAGGTTAGTTAGGTTTAAGTAGTTCTAAGTCTAGGAGACTGATGACCTCATATGTTAAGTCCCATAGAACTCAGAGCCATTTGAACCATTTGAAACACGGTTTTTTTTTAGTTTCTGAAGGAGCGGTCAAACATCAGTTGTCATAGATGTAACCTTAAAAAATACTTCAGTTGTTCTTTAATAAACATTTGTTTTCAAAAAAACTTTCACCCACTATTTTACCTGCTTGATGGTTGAATTTACGAAAATGCTGCAACACGTATATTTCACTTTCTGACTAAGGAAAAAAATATCGGTTTTTGTAGTTCTGACTTACCTTAGTAGCGATATACTTTCAAAAATCCTCTCATCCCCTATTTCATCCCCTTAGGAGTGGAATTTCGGACAACCCGTCTTAAATGATTCCTAGAGTATAACATCCACATCCTCTCCAAACTGCAAGTTTATGTTCTTAGCGGTTTGGTCTGGGCAGTGGTCAGTCAGTGAACCAGTCTGAAGCTGTTTCACCCCATAGGGGTTGAACGTCCAAAACAGTGAAACACGTGATTTTTCGTCTCTAACCGAGGAGCTTAACACCTAAAGAGTTAGCTTTAAAAACGCTTTCACAATGAAATATTTTCATGAAACGTTTCGCTCCTATTTCAACTCCTCAGGGGTTGAATTTCCAAATTTTCATAGATATAGCTTCAAAAACGCTTTCATAATAAAATATTTTTCTAAAGAAAAGCTCATCCGCTATTTCATCGCCTTAGGGTTCAATTTCCAAAAACAGTGAAACTAATACTTTTTTCTTTTTTTTTTTGCAACCGAGAAATCAAATACCAAAGTTGATGGATGCAGCTTTAAAAATACATTATTAGTTGTTTAATAATGATATATTTTCAATAAAAGCTTTCACCCATTATTTCACCCCTGTAGGGTTAAATTTCCAAAAATGATGAAACACTTATTTCTTTTCTGAGCGAGGAAAGAAATACCAATTTTCGCACGTCTAGCTTCAAAATTGCCTTAACATGAAATTAAAAAAAAATCTTCATCCCCTATTTAACCCCCTTATGGGTGTGTCTATCGTTAGCAGTTTGGGCTGGGCGATTATGAGTCAGTCAGCCATAACATTGCCTTTTAATATATCTAGACTGTTGCGTATGATGATCAGCTCCCGATAAGTGTTCTAGATTTAGTAAGCGGGGCCGAGGGGATGAAGAACAAAATACGTGGGACGCTTTGGTTTTTCTAGAAGAAGGGTTGGTGCGTCATGGGATGTGTGTGAGCTGGAGATGGGACCTCGCATAGGGAGTAGCTGGAGAGGGGTTTCGGTAGGGGAAATCTGGGTGGGGTATTGAAGCCTTGTAAGTAACGAGCAGGCAGGAAAGATAGAATTGATGGGTATCGACAGGGCGCTCGGGGTCTGTAAGTGGGACACTGTTTTCAATTTCCTTGGGTAAGATGTGGAGTCTATAACTAAGCAGAAACACCTGATACAGTGCGAGCCATCATAACAACAGTATTCACGGTAAACGAATTAGGAGAGCTTTATATCCGCACGGAAAGGTGTAGGAGGTCCATGACTAAGGAATTTATTGCTAGCGCACTCGAGCAGATGTAATTTCGATGGATTGCTGACGCGCTGCCTGCGATATGTAAGCTACAAGAGAGTCTCAGACCAGAGAGCAGTGTTGTCAGCAGTAGGAACTGTGTGGCAGTAGGAGTATGTAGTAGCTAGCTGTCTGGTGTATCGAGTTGGCTGGGCCGGTCGTGGGGAGCGATGGTGGTGCCTGAGCGATGTGGTATAAGGTAAAAGCAGCCTCGCGCATATGTACTATTATTATATCAAGTCCCATGTAAATGTTTTTGAGAAAAATCTCTTAATAATAATCTTTCTTATAAAAATTTACGTTTGACTATCATTCATCTCAATTTAAAGAATTTACTAATTTCTCCAATCCATGGTCATCCCAATTATTGTAAAGAAAAATCAGTTGTTTCTTTTTATACATGACAAATCTATCGGCCAGCATTGCACTGGGCTGTGCCAGAAAAGTTTTTTATAGGAGCAGATATATACGCGTTATCCGGCGACTTCATTGAGGTAAGAATTTTCAATTTATTCTGTATGATCATTCAGGGCCATGACGCAGCACTGCTGACGTCCAAATTTACCAGTTTAGATTCACAGTCAGTCAGTTATTGAAAGGTTATATACGACTTGGTTATATATTTGACTTGGACAGGATTTGTGATTAGTGTAAAGAATGGCAGCTAACTCTAAATATAGATAATGTAAATTAATGCAGATGAATAGGAAAAAGAATCATGTTTGAATACTCCATTAGTAGTGTAGCGCTTGACACAGTCACGTCGATTAAATATTTGGGCGTAACATTGCAGAGCGATATGAAGTGGGACAAGCATGTAATGGCAGTTGTGGGGAAGGCAGATAGTGGTCTTCGGTTCATTGGTAGAATTTTGGGAAGATGTGGGTCATCTGTAAAGGAGACCGCTTATAAAACACTAATACGACCTATTCTTCAGTACTGCTCGAGCGTTTGGAATCCCTATCAGGTCGGATTGAGGGAGGACATAGAAGCAATTCAGTGGCGGGCTGCTAGATTTGTTACTGGTAGGTTTGATCATCACGCGAGTGTTACGGAAATGCTTCAGGAACTCGGGTGGGAGTCTCTAGAGGAAAGCAGGCGTTCTTTTCGTGAATCGCTACTGAGGAAATTTAGAGAACCAGCATTTGAGGCTGACTGCAGTACAATTTTACTGCCGCCAACTTACATTTCGCAGAAATACCACACAGATAATATATGAGAGATTAGGGCTCGTACAGAGGCATATAGGCAGTCATTTTTCCCTCGTTCTGTTTGGGAGTGGAACAGGGAGAGAAGATGCTAGTTGTGGTACGAGGTAACCTCCACCACGCACCGCATGGTGGATTCCGGAGTATGTATGTAGATGTAGTAGATGTAGATGAGCCACAATTTTATTGAAAGGCTAGTCACGTTATTATTGCGAGGTTACGGAATGTTGTACATATTTTTAACTGTTGCTAGGTTACGCTGAATGTGAATTATTTATAATTATTTTTCAACACTTAGTAGGATACAAAGGTGCACTGAAAATAGCGGCTATGATCCTAAACTCTGGTGTCACTAGCATAACGTGACATTAACACGCCGCGGCAGTAACCTTAACTTTTTACAGCTCACCTTGAAACGCTCCGGGGGCTCGGCGTAGGGCACGCCGCGGTAGGCGTGGTACGCCCTGCCCTCGTACTTGAGCCGCGTGCCGCGCAGCGAGCCCAGCGGCAGCTGCACGGTCGGGTTGTCGACCGCAGAGGAGACAGCCAGCAGCGCCACCAGTGTGACGAACCGCAGCATCGCCACCACCTACGCAAAATACGGCGACCGCACACTGCCAGCCGGCGACACTCAGTTCGCTGCACTTTTCCGTTAAGTGAATCATCATCATCATCATCATCATTTAAGACTGATTATGCCTTTCAGTGTTCAGTCTGGAGCATAGTCCCCCTTATAAAATTCCTCCATGATCCCCTATTCAGTGCTAACATTGGTGCCTCTTCTGATATTGAACCTATCACTTCAAAATCATTCTTAACCGAATCCAGGTACCTTCTCCTTGGTCTACCCCGACTCCTCCTACCCTCTACTGTTGAACCCATGAGTCTCTTGGGTAACCTTGCTTCTCCCGTGTGTGTAACATGACCCCACCATCTAAGTCTGTTCGCCCTGACTGCTACATCTGTAGAGTTCATTCCCAGTTTTTCTTTGATTTCCTCATTGTGGACACCCTCCTGCCATTGTTCCCATCTACTAGTACCTGCAATCATCCGAGCTACTTTCATATCCGTAACCTCAACCTTATTGATAAGGTAACCTGAATCCACCCAGCTTTCGCTCCCATACAACAAAGTTGGTCGAAAGATTGAACGGTGCACAGATAACTTAGTCTTGGTACTGACTTCTTTCTTGCAGAAGAGAGTAGATCGTAGCTGAGCGCTCACTGCATTAGTTTTGCTACACCTCGCTTCCAGTTCTTTCACTATGTTGCCATCCTGTGAGAATATGCATATGCATCCTAAGTACTTGAAACCGTCCACCTGTTCTAACTTTGTTCCTCCTATTTGGCACTCAATCCGTTTATATTTCTTTCCCAATGACATTACTTTCGTTTTGGAGATGCTAATCTTCATACCATAGTCCTTACATTTCTGATCTAGCTCTGAAATATTACTTTGCAAACTTTCAATCGAATCTGCCATCACAACTAAGTCATCCGCATATGCGAGACTGCTTATTTTGTGTTCACATATCTTAATCTCACCCAGCCAGTCTATTGTTTTCAACATATGATCCATAAATAATATGAACAACAGTGGAGTCAGGTTGCAGCCTTGTCTTACCCCTGAAACTACTCTGAAACATGAACTCAATTTACCGTCAACTCTAACTGCTGCCTGACTATCTATGTAAAGGCCTTTAATTGCTTGCAAAAGTCTGCCTCCTATTCCATAATCTCGTAGAACAGACAATAACTTCCTCCTAGGAACCCGGTCATATGCCTTTTCTAGATCTATAAAGCATAAATACAATTCCCTGTTCCACTCGTATCACTTCTCTTCTCTAAGAGGCCTAAACCCACACTGATTTTCATCCAATTTCTCTTCAACTAATACTCGCACTTTCCTTTCAACAATACCTGAGAAGATTTTACCCACAACGCTCATCAAAGAGATACCTCTGTAGTTGTTACAATCTTTTCTGTTTCCATGTTTAAAGATTGGTGTGATTACTGCTTTCGTCCAGTCTGATGGAACCTGTCCCGACTCCTACGCCATCTCAATTATCCTGTGTAGCCATTTAAGACCTGACATTCCACTGTATTTGATGAGTTCCGACTTAATTTCATCCCCCCAGCCGCTTTATTGCACTGCAATCTATTGACCATTTTCTCCACTTCCTCAAATGTGATCCTATTTCCATCATCATTCCTATCCCATTGTACATCGAAATCTGACACATTACTGATCGTGTTTTCACCTACATGATCAACTCTTCAAAATATTCCCTCCATCTGCCCAAGGCATCAACAGGATTCACCAGCAGTTTTCCTGACCTGTCCAAAATACTTGTCATTTCCTTCTTACCTCCTTTTCGAAGACTGCTAATTACACTCCAGAATGATTTTCCAGCAGCTTGACCCGAAGTCTCCAACCTGTTTCCAAAGTCTTTCCAAGATTTCTTCTTGGATGCTGCAATTATCTGTTTGGCTTGAATATCTTGAGAAATCAAAAACTAAAAGAATCGCATTCAACCGAAGCCCATAAATATTCAAAACTGTGTGCCCGACTGGAACTCGAATCGTATACCTTATCTTTCAGAGACACTGCTCTACTGTGAAGTTTAGAATGTAGGAGACTGGTACTGACAGCAACCCGCCAGGTTAGTCGAGAGCGCTAATGCGCTGCTTCCTGGACTCGGGGAGGCGTGCCGGCCCCGGATCGAATCCGCCCGCAGGACTGACGACAAGGGCCGGTGTGCTGGCCAGCCTGGATGTGGTTTTTGGGGGTTTTCCACATCCCTCTAGGTGAATACCGGGCTGGTCTCCACGTGCCGCCTCAGTTACACGACTCGCAGACATTTGCAACACATCCGCACTTTTCCATGATTTCCACTAGACGCAGACAGATGCAGTACTCTGATTCCATCCCGGGGCGTACGGGGTGGCGGCAGGAAGGGCATCCGGCCACCCCTTCACATTAACATGCCAAAACCGAATTAACCACGCCAACCCCGCGCACAATGCGGGACAAAGGCGCAAGCGATAGATAGACTGGTACTGACAGAACTGAAAGTGTTGAAGCGGTTCATGACCGGTGTTTGCTTGGCTCAATCGGTAGTGCATTCGGTTCGGGAAAGAAAGTTCCGGGTTCGACTCAAGGTTCGATACACTGTCGTAGTCTTTCAAGAAGATTTCGGTTTCATAAACATTTTATTTTTACCTGTTATTACTGTTATGTTGTAATTTCATGTACTGACATGTTCCATGACCTTGGAGATTTGCTCCTCAGTTTGGTCCTACGGAACTTGACGTGTAAATAAATAAATAAATAAATACGTTTCACAACAGCGCACACCCCGCTTTAAACTAAAAGATTCATCCTCGTCCATAAAGATGTTCGTTTACCTGTTTCGTATACCTGTTTCACTGTAATCTCAGACATTACGCGAAATACACCACTTTTAGCAAAGTAAACGTTAGGAACCTAGCTGCAACTATTTTCATACTTGAATGAAGCCACCCATCGCCACTGCTTCATTGCTTCCCACCTAATCGCTTAGAAACGGAATGTCTAGCTAATTTCGGATTAACCCACGAACAGAATTTTACATAATGCGTAACGCTATGATAATGATATTTATTCTGTTGCCGGTTTCGGTCTTAAGTCGTCTTCAACGGCAACTGTACAACAAACAAATGTGGACACTGTGACAATGCGAAACGAAACAAGATTAAAATAGAAAAAAAGTTGAGTCAATGGAAATACCCACAAAAATTATCGTAGATTTATCACATTACATTTCTATGGCCCATTGACCAAAGGACAGCATGTGATGTATAGCAAACATGTCAAACAACTTCAAAGTCAAAGATGACAGCCGGCCGGAGTGGCCGAGCTGTTCTAGGCGCTACAGTCTGGAACCGCGCGACCGCTGCGGTCGCAGGTTCGAATCCTGCCTCGGGTATGGATGTGTGTCATGTCCTTAGGTTAGTTAGGTTTAAGTAGTTCTAAGTTCTAGGGGACTGATGACCTCAGCAGTTCAGTCCCATACTGCTCAGAGCCATTTGAACCATTTTGAACCAAAGATGACAGCCTTGACCGAATCCAAAGAAATTACCATCGAACACCTCTGTGTTAATGAGATTACAGAACAATTTAATACTGATTAATATTATACAAAAACTTTAAAAAATACATATAAAGTAAAAGAGTAACACTATTTATGAATGTAGTAATACACAATATTTTACAATCCACTCAAAAAAGTAAGCATGTAAAATACAGGTTACAGATCAGTCCATGAAACGGCTATGACCAGTCTATGAAATTACAATCAGTCAAGTCATATCTGACAAAAACACAAACGAAAATAATAATAAACTTTATTTCACACAAGTTGTGCATATCAAGATACATTAGTTAACATAGATATCTATGACTGATTTCACACGGTTGTTATACTTTGGTACTTGGTATCGCTCACAATGTTTTTCGCAGAGTTCACATATGCATATCGAGTGCGGGTCGTGGTATGTCTTCGTCCTGCAGATTACATGATGGTAGCCGTGGAGCGCCATGGAATTTATGAAGTGTCTCAGCTCCTGGTTTCTGCCTGTCCATGCTCTGTTCATCATGGCCTCTGAAGAGTAGAACTATGGCCGTATCTCCTTCTTTTTCTTCTCCCTCTCTAGCCGCAGTTTCTTCCAGTTGTCTGTGTAGGTCCTCTACTAGAAATGTTTCTCTCGCGTGTTCGAACGCTAGTCTTGAGTTGGTGTACCTGGAAATTCCGAGGGCTGCCTTCAGGAAGATGGCTTTCACTTTTTCCATTCGTAGTAGGTCTCCCTCCATAGCTTAGCTTTTTCCATGTTATCTCTATTCCGTATATTATGATAGAAAAGATTTTGTCTTCGAAGAGGGCCATGGCTGTATCTACGGATAGTTTACTTAGTGACTTGATGTCGTAGATGGCTTTGGTTGCGGCTGCTGCTCGTGTTGTGTGGATTCTGTATGAGTGTGCCGTTGTCTGAAGCGTTACGCCCAGATATTTGAAGCTGTTCGTATGTTGTAGAGGTTCTTGTTAGAGGTATATTTTATCCATCGTCGGGAGGCGTCCTCCTTTCCTGAAGACCACGTGTACAGTCTTTTCTGCGTTTATCTGCAGTCCTTTGTGTTCAGCCCATGTTGCAAGAGCATTTATTCCTTTCTGTAGTTTATTTGTATCGTGTGATCCCATGACCAAGTCCTCTGCGTTTATATAGATCTTGAGGGACGGAGCCGAAGTTCTTATTGCTAGTACCACGTCGTGTGTGGCTACGTTGAACAAAAGGGAACTACTGAGGGAGTCTCCTTATAACACTCCATTTGTCTGTGTAGTTTCTTGCGAGGTTGTTACGTTGTCTGATCTTATGATGGTGTTTTTGCTCAGGATGCTGTGTGTCAAGACCCTTAGTTCCTTGTTTTGTTCCACCACCTGTTCTAGTTTGGCGCATGTTATGGTCTTGTTGAGATTGTCAAAAGCCTTTGTGGAAACGACGAATGCCGTGTGGAATTTTCCTTTCGGGTGCCTTATTTTCTCCTCTAGGTCGTCTATGAGGTTTCTGACTGCGTGTAGGGTGCTTCGGCCTTTCCTGAACCCAAATTGTTCCTCTGGGATCTTGTTGTCGATTTCTTCTGTTGGTCTTATCTTTATTAGGCCCGTCAGTATTTTGAGGAGGCTGTTCTCTAGTACGATTCCCCGGTACGAGTTTGGGTCATATGGTTCTCCTTTCAGCTGGGACAGCATTCTCCATCTATCCGGGATCCGACCTGTGTGCAGACATTAGTTCTTCTTGTTTTAGGATGTTGGTGAAGCGGTCCTCCCAGACTAGCACTCTAGCACTCTATTTTCCCCATTGTTTGTGACTGACGTGGTTTTAGAGCTATGTAGGGGTTTTCTTTTGCTTCTTCCACCATTCTTCTAGCCTCGAGTTCTGTGAAATCGTCTCGTTTTTTCTTTAGGAGGTTCTTGTATTCTTTTATCAGTCTGCTATACGTTTTGGGTGCGTTTGACCACGTGGAGGGCTAATAAGACTCTCTTTCTCTCTGTGTAGCATTGTTGATCGAACCAACTCTTTGCCTTTCTCTCGTTGGTCGCTTTAATTATGTCTTCCAGCGCTGTTGATGCATTAGTCTGAAGACTCCATTATTACGGTGTCTTCTTGTTGATAGACGCAAGATGCTATTCTTGTCGTTGGTTTGTAGAAGCAGGATATTCCTTTAGTATGTCTTCCTCTCGGTCCTTTTTTTTGTTTTTGTTTTTTGCAGGAATGTGTTTTGAGTAGAAACCGGGGATTTCTATACTGTCCATCGCTAACGTCTCTATCAGGATGAGTATGTCGTGGCTTCTTAGGAGCACGCCTTCCGTCAAATCTAAGGCGCTTCTTAGTCCTTCTACGTTCTAAAGAAGAAGGTTGAACTTTGAGTTCGGCACCTCGGCTTTAGGAGCGAAAAAATCGGCATCTTCTAATTAGGGCCCCTTCAGGCCATTTCTAAGGATCTGCGATTTTGTGAAGCTCGTTTAGTGGTATGCCTACTTTGTAGGCTTTTTGTGTTCCTCTGGATTTTATTTACGCACATTCTATTATTTCAGTCACCTTCAGTTTTCCGAGGTGTCGGATAAGTTTTTCCGGCGTGGAGTTGCAGTATAGCCGTCCTAAGAAGAGCCACGCTCTGAATACTGCTGCCTGGAGTGCGCTGTCTGTTGATTCCGTTTCTCGTTGGGATTGTTGCTGCATGCCCACCACTGTCGGGGCCATCGTCTGTTGATTCCTTCGACGGTTCCTTAGCGGGACTTCAATCCATGCTTGATTTTTTTCTTTGCCGGTCGTTTCGTCGGAGGTTGCTTCCTTTTTGTCGGCCCTTAGTGTGGTCTCCTCGTATTTCTTGTCGTTGATTATGACTTCTTGTGTAGTTGGCGGGTTGGGAACTTTTCGCGTTGTTTCTTTTGGTTTGATTCCACTTGGTACGGCCTCAGCTTCCGCTTTTGCTGTGGCCCCCGCTAAGTGTATAATTTCGGTTCTGATTTTTTCATCTATTAAATTCTTAGACTGTTGGTGAGATGTTCCATCATGACTTCCATTTTTTGTGTTATGAAATTTTTTCTTCTAGTTTGTCTTCGTCTTTTATTTCCAACTCGTTTGTTTTCGCGAGTTAAAGTAAATTAATATTAATTAAATACATTATTTAGGAATGAGCGGAAACAAAGGGAATGTAAAGTATGTAGATGTAAAACATCTAAGCTTTTATGCATGTCCCATAATGTAACCAATTTTTTTTTTTTTTTTGTGCGTGTGTGAAGAAACGTGGTTTACATCTAAACTATTACACATTAGCTGTAAGAATATGTCAACCAACATCTACACAATCACAATATGTAACTGAAGTTCCATTTATCATATAGATAAAAATTGCTAAAGAGATATGGTATGATAAAAGTCACAGTAAAACATATCTGTAAAAAACATCTAAACTGTTACACGTTAGTTAGAAGAATATGTCATCCAGTGTCTATGCAATGATAAAATGTAGTTGCTAAAGAAATATGGTATGATAAAACTCACAGTAAAACGAAGTCACAGTAAAACATATATGTAAAAAACATCTAAACGTTACACGTTATTTAGAAGAATATGTTATCCAGTGTCTATGGAGTTATAAAATGTAGTCGAAATTCCATTTATCGTACATAAAATTCAAAAGTAAAACATTTGTGTAAAATAAACCTAGAATGTTACACATTAGTAAGGAGAATATGTCATCCAATGTCTACACAATCATAAAATGTAATTAAAGTTTCATTTATCATGCACATAAAAATTAATAAAGAGATATGATTAAAGTCGAAGGGAAATACATATGTAAAATGTCAAGTAGGTTAAGAAAAAAGAAAGTGGGTAATGTCAAGGGAGGGGGGGGGGGGCACAGAGGAAATAAAAAAGGGGAGCATAATTGATTAGAGTTATAGTTTAAGAAAGTCCACTCAAATATTTGAAACTATCAATGAAATTATTTAAGAAACTTTTGTTTTTGAGTTCATTATCACAGGCAGCACAGAGCTATGCATTTTGTGAAATTCGTACAAAATGTTGACCAGCGCCTAAACAAGATGTCTAGGAACAGAACCTAATATGAGTTCCCATACATTAATCAGAGAACAGAAAGTCCGAATACAATGACATCACTAACCAGTAAAGGTGGGAATATATAAAGTAACTATAAAAATAACACTGTTAATAAGTTGTACTGATTAATCAAACAAAAGTTTTCACGCTGTACCCTATCAAAAGACGAGTTTTCACGTTACACCTCGATTTTTGACAGTAATCAAGTAACTGTTCAGTTTGTATTAAAACGCTTTTCTTGTTGCTGTCAAAATTTCATTAATTTTAACAAATCAATCCATTCTTGCCTTGTCACTGTACAGGCGGCCTCAGGGTTTCGTCTGGGAATCTTTTACAGGCAGAGAGCTCCTTGCCGTCAGGACGTTATTACCGGGCCAGCAACACATACGTTTTTTCGGAACGTTCCGAAGCAGCTGTTCCACGAGAAAACTCATTAACAGGTCCTCCCAGGATGGGTGTTACTCAGCAGCTAGAACGTATTGCTAGCTTCGCTAACAGTCAAGGAGGGATGGACTGTCAAGTTAGTTAGTTACTTGTTCCATAGATCAACTGAACGATTCTTTGACCGAAAAGAGGTGGAACATGTTACTTTAAAGAACATGTATACATGATTAGTGTTGATATTAATGAACAAATTGTAATTTCTTAAGCCAATTTCACAATTTCGCTTTTGGTTGGTCATGTAAACACTTCAAAATCGATTCTAGAAATCCGCTTCTAGTTGCCGGTTTTCCAACTCTGCAATCGATTTTCGTTCCTACGTAAACGCAATCAGTTTAGAAACGTGCTTGGGCTGTCAGGTTTTGTCTTGTTTTTATAAAATTTCGAGTAATATGGACGGAGTGGCTTTTTGTACAGTCTAGGAAAAGTGGAAGTATTAGAATTGAAGAGAAATAGCGATTGTGCTGACTAAGTGCGAAACTGTGACAGTTGTTTTCCAGGCGCCTATGTAACTGGGCTAGCAAACACGCTTCAGACTTTAACGTGAAAAACACGACAGCGAGAAACGGTTTACCAAATTCGGTTTTCGTCTTTCGGAAGACGCGTCGCATGTAAACGTAGTGATGTCACAATCACGATACGCGCAGAGCGAGCGAGGCAGAGCAGAACACACCGTCAGGTGGCTTGCGGAGTACGGACGTAGATGTAGACGTAGATGTAGAATACGCTGATTATCCGATGTTAACCCGCCATGTCCACACGAGAAGTCGACAGTTTACTTCGAATCACAGGATAACGAAGAATTTTGTCTGGAATTATTGAAATCAGCAGAGTATTCGTTTCCAATTCAGGCCATAATACCAACCAAACGCCCATTTCACGGAGGGACGAAATAAATTGCAAGTTGACACAATCAAAAAGATGATATTGTTGTTGTGTAATTTAAATTTATCCTGTGAAGAGTTCCATGAAATTATTTAGAAGAAAGGGATCACTCTTGATATGATGCCTTCCACTGAAAAACATTAACATTTAACCACAAATTATTGTTGTTTGTTTGTAAGGCTGTTTGAAACGACCAAAGTTTTTGAATAATTTTCGTTCTGCGTCCAAGAACAATAGATAATTGTTGGTTTTTGTAACGAATAACGTCAGATTTATTTGATATAAGATAGAGACAGCAGTTTAAAAAACTGAACACTCAGTTGCTATTATAAGTGCCAAATTATAAGGCCGTTAACTAACCTTTTTTTTTTGTTTAAGCTCGTTTAAGATTGATCTCCCAAAACACTGACTGTAACTGATTATTAATAACTGTAAATACTCGTCTGGCTCTCCTTCTATCTAAAATAGGGAGTCCGGTCTTTGTGGCAAAATGTCTGACTAAATGTAACGCAGAGTCAGGGTTTTCTGTTTTTGGACCTAGCAACCCTACGCACACAACGTAAGTATATGAGCATTTTCAAACGGTTCTAATAAGGTGGTTGCATACATTATGTCGCGTATTGGTTGCATTACAAGCCATAGAACATACGAAGTACCGTATTCTTGAATGTGCCGAGGACTAAAGGTATTTTCCTGTGCATTACTTACTACTCGTGTGTGAAATTCTCCTGACGTCTGCCGATAGGCTGCTATCCAGAGATATCACTTATGTTGACACCATAGAGAATGACACAGTTTTTGTTGTATATTGGAGCCGCTGGGCTTCATTAGCATCGGCTGCCTTTTGTTTTCCTGTAAACTTAAAGACCACTGTAACTTGAGCGCACTGAATGAACGATACGAAGATTGCTTCATATGCTTGAAAGTAATTAACCGAATGTTTCGTGCAGTATTCTCCACTACTATTTTGCACTTTTAAGGTAAAAGCCTGGCAGGACGCACTAATAGTTAGATTTCGGGATAAATTCTAGTCTTCGATTCCACTCGTCGGCTTTAAGCAATGACATAGTACCTAAGGCAAAGACGCTACGTATAGGCAATTTATCAAATCAACGGATCATACTCGCAAACAAACGAATGTAGCATACGATAAAATTACAAGCACATTCAAGCAATTATTTACTTAATCATGAATTACATCGAAATGAACTGAAGATAACGAAAATAATTAAGAACAAGAATTAAAAACAATTTTCACGTCTGGTAAGAAGTATTCTCGTAATTTATGCCACTAGAAAACCACGGAGAACCTTTAAATTGCATTACAGTAAAGCGCATGGTGAAATCATACTGCTACAAAATAGCGTTAATTTTATGTTAGTTATTGACTCTAACGGGAGAAACTCTTGAAAGTGGGAGTATTGGGCGGGGAGAAACTAAAATGTATCAAAAAACTATAAAATTAAATGAATGACAACTTATACGAAACAGTAGCATAAAATGTGGAGAAACTGACACACTAAATTTTAAAAGAAAAACCAGTGCATGACAAACGGGTATCTAAAAAAAATAAACAATATTGGAATCGATAACTAGAATTAACCTATGTAGGTAGATCCCAGTTACAGATTCCAACCGCTCCATGATTCATATGTAAATTATTTTTCCAGTTGGGAGCATTGAAACGTAATACCATTTCTGCATTTGTAATTGCTCTCTAAGACTATTGCAGTGCATAAAAAAATTGTGTATAACAGAAATTGGAATCGGTAACTAGAACTGACCTTCTATGTAGGTCAAGTCTAGTTACCTTCTATATAGGTCACGTCTAGTTACCGATTCCAATATTAGTAACTTTCTTGGAGGAGTTTAAAGAGCAATTACAAATGCAGAAATCATATTAGCCTACATTTTAGTGCGCACACATGCTGAAGAAACGATCTAATTAATGAATCATCGAATGACTGGAATCTCTCCATACAGGTCAATTCTAGTTACCGATTCCAACTTTTCGATGGTTCTTAATTTTGGACATTTTTGCATTAAATCTTTGGACTGCGATTTGAAGGATTTCTAGATTTCTTATTGATCTCAGAACTACCATGAAAAACTAATAAATATTGTAAGTACAGCTTTCAAACTTTTCCATTTTTCATACTAATGAAGCAGGTAATACCGTATGTAGAAATCTTTTAACGCTTCAGTGCACACACTTGTTGTTAAAACGATCTAAATACAGCATCATGGAATGGTTGAAAAAGTTAGCTAACATTAAACTATACAGGTCAGTTCAAGTTACCGATTCAAGTATTTGCTAGATCCTACTTTTCGCCAATTTTCTTTACTTGTGTACTCGTACCGTTAGATTCAACAATTAGTAGTAAAAGTTATCGCTGATTCATAATATTGTGGCTTCATCATGCGCTATATTGTACTACTGTACTGGATTTAAAGGTTCTCTGTGCTTTTCTTACTCACATAAATTACGATAATAATTTATTTCGGACGTGTATACTTCTATTTTCCTGTTCTTATTTATTTTCGTTATCTTTAACTCTTTTCGGTATAATTTTTGTCTATGTAGCGCCTCTGCCTTAGGTATGACGTCACTGCTCAAAGCCGACGAGTGGAATCGGACACTAGAATTGACCCAGATTTCGTAGCAAATAGAACTGTATATTTCTCATATGCATATCGCTCATTGCACAGTTTTTTTTTTTTTTTAACGTTTGGATGGGAAATGCGAATGACAACTGTAAACGCTCTGGTGGCAATACGTCATAGAATTTAGTAATGAAACAAGCGCTCAAGCTTTTTTTTTTTTTTTTTTTTTTTTTTTTTTTACGTTTGGATGGGAAATGCGAATGACAACTGTAAACGCTCTGGTGGCAATACGTCATAGAATTTAGTAATGAAACAAGCGCTCAAGCTTTTCAGACGTAAATGGGTCCATTATTTACCCTTTCGATTTAAAAAGTTATTGGTAGAAGTGTGTAAGCTATACATGAAATGGCACCAGAAAAATATGGTGGCACACTGACGCTTCTACAATTAAAATTTATGTACACAACAGTGAATGATTGCCATACACAGTGGTTTATTTTGTCTTCGGCATACTGTAGATCTTAAGTTACTCTATATAATTCTCCTTCAGCGAAAGCCTCAGTCTGAAGTGCTGATAAAACAAAGATATATATCAAAAGCATTTTCAAATATTTTTTTATCATTAGAAGTTGATTAAGTTATATGTGTCAGTTTTAAAAACTTTTCTTTTCATATGTATCATCCACATGCAACACCTTGTAACACGAAAACATCATTTTCTGTAAAATCCATTAATACTAATGTCTCATTTTCATTCATATTATTTTTCCTCTCTTTCAAATACACAGCCTGACTTTTTGCTACGTAACTATATGAAGCTAAAGTTTCTTAATTAGTTACTAACATACCAGTAAATTCACTAAATGGTAGGTCCACATCAACAAGCTGAGTTCTCTCAACTGATAGCCACTGCTGGCAATTCATTTCATCATCTTCCTCAAGTTGAAATTTAGTTTCAATGTCATCTGTTACATTTGTTGAGGGAGGACATTTATTACAAATTCTTAACATGCAATGCCTGATTTCTTTACTGCAAACAATTTTGTCTGTCAAAGAGTTTACATCATCTTTCATATTTAAATTTAGGTCACGTAAAAGCAAGTCAACATTTTGGTGTATTATGCATGCACGAACAGCATATGTTCCTGATAAACTGGCAAGCACACTCCACTTAAGACGCATTCGATAACCTAGAGTGAGTCACCTATACTTGGAAAACTTGTATTCAATTTATGTAGTTCTTCTATATCTCGTGCTGCTTCCCCCTACGCCCACTCTTCGTCGGACAGCGTCTTCACTTCACTGTTACTTTCCTGTCTGCTGTCTTTGTTAGTCTTCTTTTGATCTGTATCTGAATTTTCACTTAAGGCATGCTTATGACATACTGAACACAACTTCCGCCCTGGAATGACAGTGGACCTGACGTGTATTATCTCACGGAACTACTTAGCAAGATCATGTGAAACAACCCGCAAATCACGCTTTATTATTTTTTGTGACTTTTAAATGGACCACAACAACGCACATGAACATAACTTTCATACTGATTCAGGTACTCAATTCTATGCTGATTGCAAGCATTACTGAAATCACCATACTGCTCAATTCCTTTTCGCCGAAGTAACAGCTCTTTCTGTAGATCAGTGAATGTCGTAGCCACAATGTTGATTACAACAGGTGCATACACAGTCGTATGGCTCTCTGCTTACAGGAAAGTACCGACGCTGCATGGTAAATAACTTGTGCAATCTACAGGTCTACCTGCCATACTCCTCCAGGTAAGTTAATGTTTTATGACATGGGGTTCATGAACAACAGGAAATTAATCATGCTACTTTATAAGTATTCAGTTGTAACTTTCCATTGTAATTAAAATATAATGTTCAGATTGTGCACTAACCACATTAGCTACAACTTCTTACGCCAGCCATTTTGAAAGATGCATGACCAGTAGGAAATCTGGGTGTGGGAGGGAAATCTGAAAAGTTTTCTGCAATGTAGTAATATTTTTTTTAATTAACCATGTTTTGTTCTATCTTAGGCCTAGTTGTCATTTCCCCAAAGATTTTTAAGTATGTTTTAAAGGAAATTTTCTGCTCTGTCCAGTGACGCTAGCTATAATACTGAGACACTGTAACTGCAGTCTGTATACAGTAATTTCAAGTTGTGGACATTTAAAAGACAGTAATATATCTATTTTCAAGGCTCAGATGATCTTTAATAATGTGATTGCAACAAATCTGATACAGTATTTTAATTCTGCAGAAAATTTTACATAAGAACGGAACATTTCAAATCTTTCCTACTTCAGTTTCAGGATAAATTAAATAAATTTAAAACTATTTACTGAATTCGCGACAGCCGCGGGTGTATAGTTTTAGTATTTTGGGCTGAAAGTCAGGTTGCTTTAGTTCTGGAGCAGCTTCAGATAGAGGCCTGAAATTTTAAACCAGTCATTATACACTGAAGCGGCAAAGAAACTGGTATAGTCGTGCGTACTCAAATACAGATATATGTAAACGGTCAGAAGAGGGCGCTGCGGTCAACAACTCCTATATAAGGCAACAACTGTCTAGCTCAGTTGTTGGATCAGTTGCTGATGCTGCAATGGTAGGTTATCAAGATTTAAGTGAGTTTGAACGTGGTGTTGTAGTCGGAGCACGAGCGATGGAACACAGCATCTCCGAGGTAGAAATAAAGTGGAAACTTATATGTACGACCATTTCACAAGTGTACCGTGAATATCAGGAATCCGGTAAAACATAAAATCTCCGACATCGCTGCGGTCGAAAAAAGATCCTGCCATAACGGAACCGACGACGACTGAAGAGAATCGTTCAACGTGACAGGAGTGCTACCCTTCCGCAAATTGCTGCAGATTTCAATGCTGCGGCCTCAACAAGTGTCATCGTGCGAACCATTCAACAAAAAATCATCGATACGGGCTTTGGGAGCCGACGACTCGCTCGTGCACCCTTGATGACTGTACGACACAAAGGTTTACGCCTCGCCTGAGCCCGTCGACACCGACATTGGACTGTTGATCGTTTCAAGTTGCATCCAGCGGATAGACGTGTACGGGTATGGAGACAACTTCATGAATCTATGTACCCTGCATGTCAGCAGGGGACTGTTCGAGCTGGTGGAGGCTCTGTAATGGTGTGGGGCGTGTGCAGTTGGAGTGATATGGGACCCCTGATACGTCTAGATACGACTATGACAGGTGACGCGGACGTAAGTATTCTGTCTGATCACCTGCATCCATTCATGTGCACTGTGCATTCCGACGGACTTGGGGCAATTCTAGCAGGACATTGGGACACCCCACACGTCCAGAATTGCTACAGAGTGGTTCTACTAACATTCTTCAGAGTTGAAACACTTTCGCTGGCTACCAAACTCCCCAGACATGAACATTACTGAGCATATCTGGGATGACTTGCGACTCGCTGTTCAGAAGAGATCTCTAGTTCCCCATGCTCTTATGGATTTATGGACAGTCCTGCAGGATTCAGAGTGTCAGTTGTCTCCAGGACTACTTCAGACATTATCGATTCCATGCCATGTCGCGTTGCGGCAATTCTGCGTGCTCGCGGGGGCCCGACACGATATTAGGCGGGTGTACCAGTTTCATTCTCTCTTCAGTGTATACGCAAACAAATCATATGCACCAAATTTAATGAAAATCTGTGTCGGTGGGCTGCATGATGTAGTTCAGTTGATATGGAATAACCTATCGGAAGTCCATAAAATTTTCTTAAAATTGTGCGGCGCATTTTGCATGAAATACATTTTCTTATAAAATAATCAGACTAAGCTTTAAAAAGAAACGAGTTGCGGAACAGTAAAGTAAAATGCCCTCAATTACATTAACTAGATTTGTCTGACTAGTCAAGATGTGTTTCTCATACAACGCAAAACGGATATATATATATATATATATATATATATATATATATATATATATATATATATATATATATATATGGCCCGTAGTGTATATCGTGGTGCGTTAAAGGGTAGCTCTGTATTGGTTGGGCGTGAGCTATATGATCCTGTGTACGAGATCAGAGGAACGCATACTACTGATAAAAGACATTTACGAGCTTGGAAGTTACATGAATGACAGTCTGACTGAGACACCAGAAGCACTGGAAGGAGGGTTTACAGTATATTACCAAGCATCAGGAACGGGCTCAAACTGCTTGACATTGCCCCTACTCGAGGTACTGTGCACCTGTTAACTGGTCACGGTCCATGTCCCAAACACGTGCATTGACTGGGGGATATAGTAACACGCCAATCTGCGATTGTAGAGAGGGAGGTACCGCTGATCATATCGTTCTCAGATGCCTCCTTTTTCGGGCAGAGAGAGACGAATATGTACTACTTGTTTAGAGTTCCCAGTTAACAAGTGTAAAATTCATAGCAATAAATTCAATTGAATTGAGCTGAATTGGACTGGAGCGAGACCGATGGTTCAAATTCGGGCCACCTGTGTAACGGACCTTGGTCTAAGATAGGTTTTAACTGTGTCAAAAAATCTTGCTTTGTTTGGATTTCACATGCAATACGTGTTCTGGGAGATTTCTGAAGGGCGCCACTTCTGTGCTTTAAACTTGTACCACTCGGTTCAGACTTTGCATAGAGGTAGGTAAATGAATAATGTCAAGCCAAAATGTTTCTTATCCAATAATCTATCCATTGCCGAGATATGCAGCGTGTAAAATTCGTTCTTGAGTGAAATGATTGCGCGGAAACGGTTTAACTTGAATCAGATAAATAAAAGGTGCATTCTTATGATAAAACTGACAACATGTTTTCAAAAATCTAGCTTCATTCGGATTTTACGAACAAAAAACAAGTTTTTGTAAGTTTTTTTAACGTACGCCACTGCTATGTTTCAAACAAGAGCGAATCTGTTCAAATTTTGTAATAAAGTGCAGAAATACAAGTAGTTAATGGTCGTCCTGTAGTTTTATCAACGCTTTTTTTTCATTTCCACTATATAAGCAACATGATTCGAAAGACAACAAGAATTCGCATACTGGACCAGACGTCGCCTGGGTTACTTAAAGTCTACATAAGCTGCCAAGCTCTGTCGGTCTAGTATAAAAATTATGGTACAGCAAAAGTTGGAAACCAGAACAAAAAAAGTTCTTATCATCACACAAAGAAGGCGAATATGCCTTCTTAGCCGCAAGGTGCTGGCAGACCTGCATCTTGCAGTTTATAGACTAAAGTCTCTGATAATCCATAAGATTCGCTAGACATAGTAAACAATATATAATATCATATGGCTGAGGAGCGTAGATGTAATACCTAAAAAAGTTATTCTGCAAGGATAAAATTTCTGCGGATGGAAACATTATATTACGTGGCATGGGTACTAACACTTAAAGTAAAAAAGCGTGCAAATGTCAAGATATTTTGACTTAAATGTGTTTGAAGCTCTAAAAAAATGTTCAAATGTGTGTAATATCTTGTGGGACTGAACTGCTAAGGTCATCATTCCCTAAGCTTACACACTACTTAACCTTAATTATACTAAGGACAAACACACACACCCATGCCCGAGGGAGGATTCGAACCTCCGCCGGGAGAAGCTCTAAAAGCTAGTCCCCCTCTTTTACATCCCTAACTCTGCGTAGGACATAATCTTCTTTTTCTGCCATGATAGGACCAGTTTTCGTTCTGGTGAAATATACGGAAGCGTAGGGAGTGCTAGACGGAAAAAAGAATGAAAGATGCTTTATAATTATGGAAGTAGCATATTCTACAGCTGCTGCTATGCCGCTCAAAATCAGAAGGAATAATGAGGAAAGAGCAACATGGCTTCAGAACAGGAAGGTCCACGGTGGATCTAATTTCTGCTGTTAGACAACTGCAGGAACAGCTGTATGAATATGGAATATATCTACTAATGACCTTCCTGAACATTGAAAAAACGTATGGCAGTGAACGTAGAAGCAAAGTGTGGAAAGCCCTGGAGAACAGAGGAGTAGCAAAACAGATTATTTGGAGGATTAGAAAAATGTAATATGGATGTATGAGCTGTGTGAAAGTGGGAGGAGGGAGATCAGCTTGGATTGAACAGGAGACTGGCTTGAGACAGGGAAGTGCACTTTCGCCATTACTCTTCATTGTAGTGATGTATGACATAATGAGTACAGTAGCACAAGTAATTGGTGAAAGGAAGATGAAAGCTGTGGTGTTTGCAGATGATCTGATGATTTGGGGGAATAAGGAGGATGAAGTATAAGAGCAGTTGGACGTGTGGGAACGAAGAGTACAAGAAAATGGGATGAAATTTAGTGTAAGTTAGAGTGAGATCATTATCACAACAAGAAAGAAGGAGAGAGGAACAACTGGAATAACAATTGGTGAGGAAAGATTGAGGAGAGTGGAGAGTTTCGAGTACCTAGGAAGACTGATACAGGAAGATGGAAAAAAGGACAGAGAAATAAACGAGCGGGGGAGAAAAGCAGAAACAAAAAAATGGTTCAAATGGCTCTGAGCACTATGGGACTTAACATCTGAGGTCATCAGTCCCCTAGAACTTAGAAATACTTAAACCTAACTAACCTAAGGACATCACACACATCCAAGCCCGAGGCAGAACTTTAACCTGCGTCCATAGCGGTCGCGCGGTTCCAAACTGAAGCGCCTAGAACCGCTCGGCCACACCGGCCGGCAAAAGCAGAAACATTTCGGAAGAATGTCAGAAGCCTGATGTGGAGCAAGGATGTACCCCAAATCAGTAAACAGGTTATATACCGGTCATACTATGTCCCAATCCTGACATATGGCTCAGAAACCTGGGTTATGAAAGGAAGAGAGAAAAGCAAAGTAAAAGCTAATGAGATTAAATTTTTGAGAAACAGTATTGGAGTGACAAAGATAGACAGGTTAAGAAATGAGAGGATCAGAGAGTTAATGGGGGTGAAACCATTACAGGAGGAGATAGAGAAATCAAGGCTGAGATGGTATGGACACGTTAAGAGAATGGAGGAGAAGAGGATAGCAAGGAGGATACACGAGATGAAACTGGAAGGAAAGAGACAAAGAGGAAAACCGAGAGACAAATGGCTGAAAGGAGTAGAGGAATGCGTCCAGAAGAAAGGAGACGACTGGACCAAGGTGAAGACGGAGAGATAGCGGCAAGAAAGAAGACGAATGAGAGGCCTATGTTCCGTACAGACCCGGCCACAGGCTGTAAACCCCAAGATGATGATGATGATGATGATGATGGTGGTGGTGGCTGGTGGGGACTTCAGAACGTTATGTTACACATGTCGTTGTAACAATAGTGGCGCGTTGTCCGAAGAAAATACGTGTTCTTAGTTTCCTGATCACGCAGTTCTCCTGCAGCGCGGATAAGTGGATCACAGTGTTGAATTGGAAATGGAGTGGCAAATGAAAACGTGCTCGAGAGTTGTAGTACATGGGGCAGTAAGATTGGCAAAACGTCTAAATTACGCACAGATTCCGACAGTGTATAGGCCAAATACTATATCAAGTCCAGCCTTAGTGAAATGGTCCCATCAATTTCACCAAGGCCGACAGACGTGGATGATGCTAATCGGGAAGGAAGGCCATCGACATCAGCTACAAAGAACAATGGCCAGCCAGTCGAGAAACATCTAGGGGAAAAGAGATTTTCCACCGATGATGACGTAAAAACAGCGATTCTCGAATGGCTCCGTGACCAAAGAGTGTGTTTCTATCGTCGAGTAATTGAACGATTGGTAGAAAGTTCCAACCATTGTTTTCAGATATTTGGTAAGTACTTTAAAAAATAGCGCCATGTGTTTGTGTCACTTTGGGATACAGTGCAAATTCAGTAAAACTTACTGTACCTGCAGTAATAATGTGTTACTTACCTCTTGAAATCCCCTCGAACGAGGACTCTTGCGGTCCGTAGCAGTGTTAATTAGTATTTTTCCCCCAGCTGCGCTCCATAAAATCAGTCACGGGCATAGAATGAGTTGGATAGTGAAGTTCTAATACGAGAGCAGTGGGATCGAGGATAACAAACTTTATTTTTTTCGTTTGTCATACGTCCCTCCCCCCACCCCCACCCCACTCAGATTCATTGTGCACCACAACATACTGTGTGCCACGAGGTACGTTTCGCACTGAAAGTATAGAACGTGCGTCCGCTCCCGACAACTTCATTTTGAAATCTGATTCTCTCTCTGTTCAAACGCTAATCGAATCATCAGAATAACGTATTTCCACCACTACACAGCACCCCGGCTCACGTCGAAGTACTACGGGCACTGGAAGCCATAGCACTGCTTCTCCACAGGCCTTTGTAGGCGGCCAGCGACATACTTTTCTGGTTCTTTCAGTAGCTGAGTATTATCTGACCTTACGTCGCTTACCTGTCGTGGATAACCAGCCAAGACTCCACATTTAAGCACAAGTAAACAAAAACACAAAAATACACCATACCATATAGAAATATAAGGCTTAGGAGAGCAAGGACTTTACAATAATCTTGTAGATTTCATAGTTTACTCTCCATATAGTTCTAGCGCCGGACAATGTGGTAGTTCAGTCACAGGCTAGAGCGTGTACAGAAAGGAAAGCAGAGGCCGGCTCCTTTGATTTGTCTGCAGACTAGCATTGCGCTCGACGCCATATGGAAACCGAGTAAACGCGATTACATGCGCCTTTAAATTAATTACTGTTCACAAGTGCAAACTGTGAACCGCCACTGCTTTTAGCTTCAGGGAAGTACTTTTTTTAGTAAATATCGGGTCTTTCTGTGCAACGAATTTACTCCATAATTTTCATTTCCTGAGACTGTGAATTTATATATCAATTTCACATCCAACAGAAGCAGCTCTTATTGAATACTCTGCAGGAGTTTCTGCGATTGCACCAGTGTTCGAATTTTCACTCATGTTTTCAACCTGAAAGTAGCGCATAGGTATTACTTTAAATGAAGCCAGCAGGCTGATTAAAGTTTAATTACACAAATGTTTTGGATTAGTCACAGACCTATAAGTTTACTCTAATACATTACGAAATATGAATCATATTCGTTTAATAAATTACGATTGATAAGTGTTGTAAAGAAACTTTTGTCCAACTTCGTTCTACGTAGGAGATGTGTTCAATTTTTCCATTATGTGACTGTTGTTCTAGAATGTCTTCTTCATCATTTTCTCCCAGCAACAAACACTACAACAAATCGCGATCACTAGTTTGAGAAATGTGCATTTACTTCCCCAAACTGTTCACGACTGACAAGGGAACCGCTCCTCCTCCTCTTTACCGATTTCCTCCAAATTTATGGCGTACGCAGGGTTTGATCATAAATGAAAGTCGCAGAAGGGGAGTTCCAGATCTCCTAATGTTTAGTAAATATAGCGGTTTTGGCGCAGGTCGGGCGAGGCTTAAGACATTTACTCTGAAGTGCCAAAGAAACTGGTCTAGGCATGCGTATTCAAGCACAGAGATATGTAAACAGGCAGAATACGGCGCTGCTGTCGGCAACTCCTATATAAGAAAAGAAGTGTGTGGCGCAGTTGTTAGATCAGTTACTGCTCCTACAATGGTAGGTTATCAAGATTTAAATGAGTTTGAACGTTTTGTCGTAGTCGGCGCACGAACAATGGGACACAGCATCTCTGAGGTATGAAGTGGGGATTTTCCCGTACAACCATTTCACGCGTGTATCGTGAATATCACGAATCCGGTAAAACAACAGATCCCCGACATCGCTGCGGCCGGAAAAAGAGCCTGCAAGAACGGGACCACCGACGACTGAAGAGAATCGTTCAACATGGCAGAAGTGCAACCTCTCCGCGAATTGCTGCAGATTTCAACACTGAGCCATCAACAAGTGCCGGCGTTCGAACCATTCAACGAAAGTCATCGATAAGGTCTATTGGAGCCGAAGGCCCACTCGTGTACCCTTTATGACTGTACGACACAAAACTTTACGCCTCGTCTAGGGTCGCCAACACCGACATTGGTCTGTTGATCAATGGAAACATGTTGCCTGGTCGGACCAGTTCGTTTCAAATTGTACTGAGCGGATGGACGTGTACGGGAACGGAGACAACTTCATGAACCCGTGGACCCTACATCTCAGCAGGGGACTTTTCAAAATGGTGGAGGCTTCATGTAAAGGTGTAGGGCATGTGCAGTTGGAGTAATATGGGACTCCTGATACGAATAGATACGGCTGTGACAGGTGACACGTACGAAAGCATCCTGTCCTATCACCTGCATCCGCTAATGTCCATTGTGCATTCCCTTCGACTTGGGCAATTCCAGCAGGACAGTGCGACACGCCAAAAGTCCAGTATTGCAACAGAGAGGCTTAAGGAACACTCTTCTGAGTTTAAACACTTCCCCTTGTCACCAAACAGCCCACACATGAACATTATGGAGCAGATCTGGGATGCCATGCAACGTTCTGTTCAGAAGAGATCTCCACCTCCTCGTACTCTTACAGACTTATGGATATCCCTGCAGAATTCATGGTACCAGTTCCTTCCAGAACTACTTCAGACATTAGTCGATTCCATGCCACATCGTGATGCGGCACTTCTGCGTGCTCGCAGGCGCCCTACACGATATAAGGCAGGGGTACTAGTTTCTTTGGCTCTTCAGTGTATGATAACGTAGTTTATAGGCAGCGGTTGGCGCAGCGGCAGAGTGCGTAGCAGGAATCCGATGGTCGCGGGCCGCGAAGCTATGCGGATACTGTTTTGCTTTTACTTTCAATTTTTGTGTTACTTACATTCAAAATAAAACGCAATTATACTCAGTATATTCCATTTATCAATATTTTCATGGACAAATTTCTTCTGTTAACTGGCTCGTGGGGTGGACAAACAAATCCATAATTATACGACGAGATTTCTCAAGATGAAGTAGAATTTCCATCGTACTGTGTTAAAGCGAGTCCCCCAAATCCACTACGCTCTCTTTTTTCCATCGCCAGGTAATGAATTTGGTCCGGAACCTTCAAAATTGCTCGTATCGAGAAAAAATGAAATCTCATTCCGAGGAGATTGTATCAAAATTTATTCTACTGTACATCAACGGCTGTCTTCGGCAATGTTTAGCGACTTGATGCGTTATGTGTGGTCTGCTGCCAGGCTGTACAATGACAGAGAACCTTCTATTAATGTAAGCCCAGTTTGTTTTTTTATAGAAACTTTAAAACAACCATTTAATTGTAAAAATGCGACGTATACAACATCTGCAACATACCGAGTTTCCCCGTTTTTACGATAAATATCACTTCACCAAGTGTAAATAACCAACTGTGAATTAATGAGAGCGACTCATTTTATCTTCGAAGTTCTCATGTACAGCTTACAATCGTTCCCTGGGGAATTATGTGCAATCCCGAATTTCTGTTTGCTCTTCATTTTCATGCCTTTAATTAAAGTATTAATACATACAACATACAGTATTAAATATTAGTTCTCTTTGTTTTGCAGTGTAAGCAAACGCAAAAATTGAAAATATAAAGTACTCTGCACAGACACACACACACACAGACTCGAACCATCCAGCCTCGGCTTACCAGACCGTACGCTTTCTACTGTGCTACCCACAGCTTCATACCTGTGTTAACAACAATGGCTCTGGGCCGCCCCAGCCGCGCTAAGAATTCTATTTTCTTTTAAACGCCTGGCCACCTGGAGCTCCCACTTCCGTCACATTCAATTCTTACCAAGCTCTATATGTGCCATAAATCGGTACTAGATCGGTGATGATTTCGAGTAGGCGCGGTCCCTTTGTGAGCTGCAGGCTACTTGTACGACGTTCGCTCAGACAGCGCGCTCCAATAAAGTATTGTTCGCGCAAACAAAGACGACACTAGGTGCGGTGGCTGGTGGGAGCGACTGTAAATGCGAAATGCCTTTACGGTCGTTTCCATCAGCCACTGCGCCAAGTGTCAACTTTGTTTGCACGTGTAGTACCTTAAATTCTACACTGAAGAGCCAATGAAACTGTTTCACCTACCTAACATCGCTAGCACCCCCGTGAGCACAAAGAAGGGCCGCAACACGACTCGACTATTATCTGAAGTAGTGCTGGAGTGCACTGACACCATAAATCCGTAAGAGCACGAAGGGCTGGAAATCTTTTCTGAACAAGACGTTGCAAGGCATCCCAGATATGCTCAATAATGTTCATGTCTGGGGATTTTTGTGGCCAGCGGAAGTGTTTAAACTCAGAAGAGTGTTTCTGGAGCCACACTGTAGTATTGCTGGAGGTGTGGGTTGTCCTGCTGGAATTGCCCAACCATCGGAATGCACAATGGACATAAGTGGATGCTTACGTAAGTGTCACCTGTCAGAGTCGTATTTGGATGTATCAGGGGTTAAATATCACTCCAACTTCAAACGCCCTACGCCATTACAGAGCCTCCACCAGCTTGAACAATCAGCTCCTGAGATGCACGGCCCATCGATTCATGAGGTTGTCTCAATACCTGTAAATGTGCATCCGCTCGATACAATTTGAAACGAGACTCGTCCGACCAGGCAACATGTTTCCATTCATCAACAGTCCAATGTCGGTGCTGACGGGCCCTGCTGAGGCGTAAAGCTTTGTGTCGTGCAGTGATCAAGGATATACGAGTGGGCCTTCAGCTAAGAAAGCTCATATCGCTTATGGTTCATGCGCTGACACTTGTTGATGGCCCAGCATTGAAATCTGCAGCAATTTGCGGAATGGTTGGACTCCTGTTCAAAATGGTTCAAATGGCCCTAAGCACTATGGGACTTAACATCTGAGGTCATCAGTCCCCTAGACTTAGAACTACTTAAACCTAACTAACCTAAGGACATCACACACATCCATGCCAGAGACACGATTCGAACCTGAGACCGTAGAGGCAGCGCGGTTTCGGACTGAAGCGCCTAGAACCACTCGGCCATAGCGGCTGGCTAAACTTCTGTCACGTTGAACGATTCTCTTCAGTCGTCGTTGGTCCCGTGCTTGCAGGATCTTTTCCCGGCCTCAGTGATGTAAGAGATTTGACGTTTTACCGGATTCCTGATACTCACGGTACACTCGTGAAATGGTTGTACGGGAAAACCTCCACTTCATCGTTACCTCGGAAATGCTGTGTCCCATCGTTCGTGCTACGACTATAACACCCGTTCAAACTCATTTAAATCTTGATATCCTGCCTTTGTAGCAGCAATAACCGATCTAACAACTGTGACAGACACTTGTTGTCTCATATAGGCGTTTCCGATCGCAGCGCCGTATTCTGCCTGTTTACATATCTCTGTATTTGAATACGCATGCGTGTACCAGTTTCTTTGTCGCTTTAGTCTATTTCCTCCATACCATTGTGAGATGTGGCTTTCCTTCTTGCTTTAAAAACAATTACGATATGTTAGCTACATTTATTATACAGCAACGTATCACCTAAAATGAACCAAACTTAAAGTAATTGGCTACCGTATTTTTCACTGCAAACCCTTCAAATTTTAAGCTACAGAGCACTTCGAAAATATCACGGTGAGTATGACCCATACCGGAAAAACAGCCACTTAATTAACAACATGTGATATTAAAGTATAAGAACGAAGAGAAATCAATTGTATATGCCAATTATTTTCCGCGGGATCAAATTTTGGAAATTAGTGGTAATTTCCTATAGGGCCAAACTACTGAGGTCATCGGTCCCTAGGCTTACACACTACTTAATCTAACTTAAACTAACTTACGCTAAGGACAACACACACCCATGTCCGAAGGAGGACTCGAACCTGCGACGGTGAGAACTGCGTCAAGGCGCCTCAAACCAAGCGGCTACCGCCGCGGGATCGAATGAGATACTACATACAGTAGCGAAGACGAAGTGCAAATGCGAAACAAATCGATTTTCATTCTTTAAAGGAAAAGGGGAACCCCTACCGAAAATCTAACTAGAGGAGTTGATATGTGTTTGCTTCTTTTACGTACAATACTTTTTACATTTTAGCGAACTTTTATTATTGATGCGGTCGTATGGTTTTCACTTCCTAGTTCTGCGATGAGTAGAAGCGACCGTATCGATTTCTGGCGTCAGCTCACCTTTACGCAAACAAAAATTGTTCAGTGTTTAGACATGCCAGGCTTGGATAGCAGTTTTAAGCGGGGCCGGGCGAGCCTGTGGTGACCGGCTTACTGGCCGACAGAGGGCGGAGTAAGCCGTCTAGCGAGTGCCGGGCCCATTCGAGTTGTGAACTGCAAGCGCGGGAAGTGCTACGGCGTCGCCCGAGTGACTTGTCAGAGGCTCGGATGGTGGGGAGCGCGTCACATCGGTAACAGTGCCTCGCACTGCTACTGATTTTGGTGAGCGTCGGCGTTCAGTTTGGAATTTGAATTGAGTCATTCGTCTTGACTGGAACAGTATTTCGTCCGTCTGTGATCGACTCCGGTCGCGTGCAGATTCAGCCTGTAAATTAAACTGTTTTCGGTTAGCAAATCTCAGGAGCATTTTTCCTGTTTCTTCTGCGACACATATCATTGGATGTTGCTAAATGTGTGTGAATTCCTAAGGGACCAAACTGCTGAGGTCATCGGTACCTAGACTTACACACTGCTTAAACTAACTTATGCTAAGAACAACACACACAAACCCGAGGGAGGACACGAACCTCCGGCAGGAGGGGCCGCGCAATCCGTGACATGGCGTCTCAAACCGCGCGGCCACTCCACGTGGCCATTGGATGTAGCGTCAAAGAGTGAGTTGGCCTTATCATTGACTGTAGTGTCACGAAATTGTACCTTGGCAGTGTTCTGCAAATTTCCATGACTGTGTGGTTTATCAGATGCCTTTCAGTTGTATACATTCCGGGATGCGTAAATAATGTGAACTGTTATTGTTATGGTCTTCAGTCCAGAGACTGGTTGGATGCAGCTCTCCATGCTACTCTATCCCATGCAAGCTTCTTCATCTCCCAGTACCTACTGCAACCTACATCCTTCTGAATCTGCTTCGTGTATTCATCTCTTGGTCTCTGTACGATTTTTACTCTCCACGCTGCCCTCCAGTACTAAATTGCTGATCCCTTGATTCCTCAGAACATGTCCTACCAACCGATCCCTTCTTCTAGTCAAGGTGTGCCACAAACTTCTCTTTTCCGTAACTCTATTCCATACATCCTCATTAGTTATGTGATATACCCATCTAATCTTCAGCATTCTTTTGAAACACCACATTTCGAAAGCTACTATTTATTCTCTTCTTGTCCAGACTACTTATCGTCCACGTTTCGCTTCCATACATGGCCACACTCCATACAAATACTTTCAGAAACGACTTCCTGACACTTAAATGTATACTCGATGTTAACAAATTTCTCTTATTCAGAAACGCTTTCCTTGCCATTGCCATTCTACATTTTACATCCTCTCTACTTCGACCATCATCAGTTATTTTGCTCCCCAAATAGCAAAACTCCTTTACTACTTTAAGCGTCTCATTTTCTAATCTAATACCCTTTGCATCACCCGCTTTAATTCGACTACATTCCATTATCCTCGTTTTGCTTTTGTTGATGTTCATCATATATCCTCCTTTCAAGAGACTGTCTATTCCGTTCAGCTGCTCTTCCAGGTCCTTCGCTGTCTCTGACAGAATTACATTGTCATCGGCGAACCTCAAAGATTTTATTTCTTCTCCATGGATTTTAATTCCTACTCTGGATTTTTCTTTTGTTTCCTTTACTCCTTGCTCAATATACAGATTGAATAAAATCAGGGAGAGGCTACAACCCTGTCTCACTCCCTTCCCAACCACTGATTCCCTCTGATGCCCCTCGACTCTTATAACTGCCATCTGGTTTCTGTACAAATTGTAACTAGCCTTTCGCTCCCTGTATTTGACCCCTGCCACCTTCAGAATTTGGAAGAGAATATTCCAGTCAACATTGTCAAAAATTTTCTCTACATCTAAAAATGCTAGAAACGTAGGTTTGCCGTTCCTTAATCTATTTTCTAAGATACTTCGTAGTGTCAGTATTGCCTCAAGTGTTCCAACATTTCTACGGAATCCAAACTGATCTTCCCCGCGGTCGGCTTCTACCAGTTTTTTCATTCGTGCCGGCCGGAGTGGCCGTGCGGTTCTAGGCGCTACTGTCTGGAACCGCGTGACCGCTACGGTCGCAGGTTCGAATCCTGCCTCGGGCATGGATGTGTGTGTTGCCCTTACGTTAGTTAGGTTTAAGTAGTTCTACGTTCTAGGGGACTTATGACCTCAGCAGTTGAGTCCCATAGTGTTCAGAGCCATTTGAACCATTTTTCCATTCGTCTTTAAAGAATTCGTGTTAGTATTTTGCAGCCGTGGCTTATTAAACTGATAATTCGGTAATTTTCACACCTGTCAACACAACTGCTGTCTTTGGGTTTGCAATTATTATATTCTTCCTGAAGTCTGAGGGTAGTTCGACTGTCTCATACATCTTGCTCATAAGATAGTAGAGTTTTGTCAGGGCTGGCTCTCCCAAGGCTATCAGTAATTCCAACGGAATGTTGTCTACTCCCGGGGCCTTGTTTCGGCTTAGGTCTTTCAGTGTTCTGTCAAACTCTTCAGCAATCTCATATCTCCCATTTCATCTTCATCTACATCCTCTTCTATTTCCGTAATATTGTCCTCAAGTACATCACCCTTGTACAGATCCTCTATATACTCCTTCCACCTTTCTGCTTTCCCTTCTTTGCTTAGAACTGGGCTTCCAGCTGAGCTTTGATATTCATACAAGTGGTTCTCTTTTCTTCAAAACTCTCTTTCATTTTCCTGTAGGCAGTATCTATCTTATTCCTAGGGAGATAAGCCTCTACATCCTTACATTTGTCCTCTAGCCATCCCTGCTTAGTCATTTTGCACTTCCTGTCGATCTCATTTTTGAGATGTTTGTATTCCTTTTTTCCTGCTTCATTTATTGCATTTTTATATTTTCTCCTTTCATCAATTAAATTCAATAGTTCTTGTGTTACCCAAGGATTTCTACTAGCCCTCGTCTTTTTACCTACTTGATCCTCTGCTGCCTTCACAATTTCATCTCTCAAAGCTACCCATTCCTGTTCTACTGTATTTCTTTCCCACTTTCTTGTCAATCGTTCTCTAATGCTCTCCCTGAAACTCTCTACAACCTCTGGTTCTGTCAGTTTACCCAGATCCCATCTCCTTAAATTCCCACCTTTTTGCAGTTTCTTCAGTTTTAATCTACAGTTCATAACCAATAGATTGTGGTCAGAGTCCACTTCTGCCCCTGGAAATGTCTTACAATTTAAAACCTGGTTCCTAAATGGCTGTCTTACCATTATATAATCTATCTGAAACCTTCGAGTATCTCCAGGCCTCTTCCATGTATATAACCTTCTTTTATGATTCTTGAACCAAGTGTTAGCTATGATTAAGTTATGCTCTGTGCAAAATTCTACCAGGCGGCTTCCTCTCTAATTTATTACCTCCATTCCCTATTCACATACTACGTTTCCTCCTCTTCCTTTTCCTACTATCGAATTCCAGTCACCCATGACTATCAAATTTTCGTCTCCCTTCACTATCTGAATAATTTCTTTTATCTCGTCATACATTTCATCTATATGTTCGTCATCTGCGGAGCTAGGTGGCATATAAACTTGTACTACTGTGGTAGGCTTGGGCTTCGTGTCTATCTTGGACTCGATAATGCGTTCACTATGCTGTTTGTAGTAGCTTTCCCGCATTCCTATTTTCCTATTCATTATTATACCTACTGCTGCATCACCCCTATTTGATTTTGTATTTATAACCCTGTACTCATCTGGCCAGAAGTCTTCTTCCTCCTGACACCGAACTTCACTAATTCCCACTATACCTAACTTAAACCTATCCATTTCCCTTTTAAAATTTTCTAACCTACCTGCCCGATTAAGGGCTCTGACATTCCACGCTCCGTTAGAACGCCAGTTTTGTTTCTCCTGATAACAATGTCCTCCTCATTAGTCCCCGCCCGGAGATCCGAATGGGGGACTATTTTACCTCCGGAATATTTTACCCAAGAGGACGCCATCATCATTTAACCATACAGTAAAGCTGCATGCCCTCCGGAAAAATTACGGCTGTAGCTTCCCCTTACTTTCAGCCGTTCGCAGTACCAGCACAGCAAGGCCGTTTTGGTTAGTGTTACACAAGGCCAGATCAGTCAATCATCCGGACTGTTGGCCCTGCAACTACTGAAAAGACTGCTGCCCCCCTTCAGGAACCACACGTTTGTCTGGCCTCTCAACAGATACCCCTCCGTTTTGGTTGCACCTATGGTACGGCTGTCTGTATAGCTGAGGCACGCAAGCCTCCAGACCAACGGCATGGTCCATGGTTCATGGGGGGAGGGGAATGTGAACTATGTGCATGATATTGTATAGAAGTGATGTCAAATTAGAACTTCATGATTTTTCTAAATACTTTCGTAAAGGTTATTGGTTTTAATGTATAAGGGGAAGGAAATTTTTGATTATTTAGAATTTCAGTAATTACCTTGAAGTATTTTGAATGATCTCACATTCTAAAAATTTCCATGATTTTAGTGTTTTAAAGATTATTGGCTTTAATGTTTTAAGAAAAAGAAAGTATGAATTTTCTGTATAGCTGTGTATGCCTGTGTAAAGTAAGTAAACCTGTAAATATATGAAGATGGTGCCTGTTCTTTCAGACATATAGTCTTCATATAGTTAAGGCTAACAGGCAATTGACCTTCTTCTTCTGTGTGGATGCACACGCATTGCCAGAACTCTTACGGGACTCGGTAAGATTGTCTGCCGCGAGAAATGAGTGTAATGGGCGGGGCACTACGAATGTAGTGCGTGGACATTAAGTTCATGTGCCCTCTATGCCCTCGGTGGCTCAGGTGAATAGAGCATCTGCCATGAAAACACAAGATCTCGGGTTAGAGTCCCGATCGGGGCACACATTTTCAACTGTCCCCGTTGATGTATATCAACGCCTGCTGACAGCTTAGGGTCTTGATTTAATTATCATTTACACCTGCAACTGTTCTGCTACTATGCTCAGCCGTTCATCACACCAGAACCGTTGTGTTCTAGCTTGACCAGCTAAAAAGGTTACCTTTCCCTTACGAATCCTTAAGAAAAAGGTCCAATTATTTACAGCAAGAAAATGGGAAATCTCGATTTTCTCCTGTACTGCTGTCACCCGCTTCTTGGGAATTGCTCGCTACTTTCCTGTGTGGTCTTTTCTCTTACTACTGTTCACTATGTGTTTCTAATTTTTACAGTACATCAAACAAGTATTTACCTGCATCTAAAGTGCACAATTCACGAACTAAACGAAACGCATATATTCGCCACTGGCTTCAAACTGTTTTCTAGATTTCATTATGGCAGACTTCACTGATGCGCATTAAATTTTGGCGCATGGATCTCAGCTGTTTCCATTCTGTGTACACTTTATTCTGTAGTTCTGTCCTAATGACCAGCGGGCTACTTTGTGCAGTGTAGCAGTGTGGAAACGCCCCAATTCGGCACCTCTGGGTCCTTGAGATTTAATTACAACATCAGACGCAACAGATAACAAAGCTGCGAAGAAGTGCTAAATAATACATGGATTTAGATTGCTACAAGATTTTGTCATCATCCAGAGTTAGATATATGACTCCAAAGTTAGACAAATACGGAACTATGCGCTCCAGAAATAAATCAGTGAAGAGAAGAACGCTGAAAAATAATGGCACTCGAAAAAAGAAGCCTAATATCGTGGATTTGTTTCACTTACGGAGCAGCGTCTGTAAAGGACAAAATAAATGAACCGCCAGAAGCTTGTATACATACTTATAAAGCATCAAGCGATTATCTCTCAACAGAACTTTAAATACCGCTTTGTACGATCAGCTGGAACAACAAAGAGAGACCAGCATCCTGTCTTCCAACGTGAGCTTTTTGTACTGAACAGAATAAAAAGAAAATAATATTTTATGCTACAACCAAAGATACTCTCTGCCACTCTGTTTACAGCCTTATACAGAGCAGAGACGTAGGTGCATACCGAAGCGTTGATTTTGGGTTTGGGCTGTCTTCTGGAACAACTGACGTGGCCTCTTGCGGAGCGACTTGTGTTTGAAACTCATGTCACATACAGGCCTTTAATTAATATCACTCACTATGAAAATAAAAACCAACTCTTGAAGTGTATTTAAGTCATCAAAAACCTTTGTCACATTTACTGTCAGTCTCACAAGTATATCGTTCTCTTTTAGATCGAATAGTGAATTATCTTCCCAACTTGCAGCGAGTCTGGATACATAAACATGATCCTCACCAAAGAAGTCCAAAACTATTATTAATAATTTTGTAAGTGTGGCTGCTCTATTTTTCCAGAGCTTTCATGGGTCTTGCGTAAAAATTTCTCGATTTACTTGAAGCGTCAAATTCGGATAAAATTCCAAGCTTTCGATGATATACTAACGAAGATGATGGAGGATATCATCGAAAGCTTGGAATTTTATCCGAATTTGATGCTGCAAGTGAATCGAAAAATTGTTATGCAAGAACTCCTTTGTGAAAAACTTCGTAGGTATATTTCACGGGACTTACCTGTTTTGCCAGCAACCTGTCTGCAGAATCAAGCAGGTGCCATTTTTCTTCGATGTGTCAAAATACAGGGTGTTCGGAAAGTTGCTGTTCAGTTACAACATACCTGGGAAATGACATCCACGGGCGGGTATACGAGTCTGAATCATCTTAATTTTACTGCGAAATATTTTTTTGCGGATCTGATTGCGATATGCTTCTCCAGTCGCAGTTATTTCAGCTTCTAAGCTACAAAGCGTGCATGGGCGATTGCGATACACTACAACTTTCTCTGCTCCCCGAAGAAAGAGGTCTGGTGTAGTAAGTAAGGGGGCCATAGGTTTTTTGAGATGACTCGTTACTCAAGAACCTTTTTCAGAAGATGCACAGCGTTATTAGCTGAAATCATGATTAGGTGATGTCGTCTTCCTTTAGCTGGCCCATTTTAAATCGAAGTTCATCAAACAATAACGTTCACTATTCACGGTTTCATAAAAAAAATTAAGGTCCAATAATGCACCGGCCGGATTTTGCTACCCACACTCCAGTTTTCTGCTCATACAGTGGCGTTTGAAGCACATCACGCGGATTCTCCGTTGACAATAATCGTTTGTATTGTTTGTCAACACGACAAGAGAGGTGGGATCTGACCCCGTTTGTTAGAAGGTGACATCAAGAATATCAGTGGTATTCCTCTCAACTGATTTGTTTTTCCATGATCCTCAATTTCAGTTCCTGCACTGCCGTCATTTTATATGGGAATAAATTCAGTGTTTTGTTTTAATCGCTTTGTGTGCGGTTGCAAGCCCGATATCTTTATCTTGTGCCAACTTGCGCAATGATTTTGTTGGTTTCTGCTACATAGAGTCAAAAATATCCAACAACTTCTGTTCGTTTAGTTAAAGTGGTCTTCCAGTTCTTTCGGCTTCTAACAATGAGCCTGCCTCTCGAAATTTCTCAACAAGTCTACGAAAAGCATTAAGATGAGGTACAACGGTTTCTGGGTTTTTTTCAATAAATGCCTCCTACATAAATCTGTGTATTTATCCCATCGTCGAAACACATATTCAATAAGAAAAATACGTTTCTCAGTTGAAATCACCATAATTTGTAAACATATAAAACATCTACACACTACACATCGCTTTCAGGAACTTTCATCAACTGAACTAAACAGTAACATGTTACGCAACAGCAGAACTAATTAAAAAACAATCGCGTATAAAAACAGTTCTTGCAACTGGTGTTCTGGCAACTTCGTTTCGGACCGCCAACGTAATCTGCATTCGTAGTCCGTACTCTCCAATGCACAGCGACTTTCCGAACGCACTGTATAGTTCCTTGAGATACCACATAATGGAAAAAATGCTAGTAAATGTACTATTCTACAATAAAAATCGAAACATCTCAGAAACTTCTTTCTTAAATGGCAACGAAAATAATTAATTCGTCCCCTTCCTCAAAGTGCACAATGAACGAGCCTTTTGCGAAAGAAATTCTTAATTATGTTTCTGAAATGAAAGTGCAAAAGAGGGTTTACATTAAAATACAGAGAAATGCTATTTTTATTAACTTTATAGACAGTACATCACACAATGTTTATGTACAGTTGAACAAAGTGTTATAAAATCTTTATATGAGCACAAATATCGCTCTGAATATCAGAGCTACAAGAGGAGACAGATTAGGAACTACAACATAGATAGTTTGAGCCACTCTCTGACTCTAGTAAGTTGTCGTACAATTGTCAATAAAATTTATTCTTAGTGGCACCCGTGAACAATCATTCTAGCTTACTCTCGTACAAAAGTATTGTCTCATGACATATGTATGAACTCAAAGATTAATTAAACTATATCTTTTAATCTCGCAATGTTATTAGAACCAACTCTGTTAAGCGTTGAAGTAATACAAAAGAATTTTGGGACAAATTGGTTTGTTATAAACAACCTCTTTGCACAGCATATCTTCGTTGACAGAAAGCAACAGTTTTTCAAATCTGTGTAGGGCTCATGTCACGTTTCAAGTGCATTTCCCTTCGTTATGGCTTCTTTATGACGAAAAAAATTAAAACTTAGCGCACCGTTCAAATAGTCTTTCTCAAGACAACAATTTGCAAAAGTGGTGTCACAGAAAGCGTTCATGACAACATACATATACTTCCATGATTGGAGCTGAGAAATGTAATTTTTATACACAACATGAACTTGAGATATCCTCGGGGCAATGTTGGTCCGTCGCTACAGGCAAACTCTGTAACATACCCAGCCCGGAGAAGTCATAGTCTGTTCATTTCCGTCCAGTTTCCGCCATTTGTGTGTGCATGCCATTCGTTCTCTTGAATTTGCTTCTCTGGGATGCTTTATTTCTCCATTTCTCTATTTTCGTCGAATAGCCAGCTCTCCATCCACAAATCCCTGCTGAGTGCAATCCTGAAAAATGAAAAAAGTACACCAAAAACGAAGTGTTTGTGTATTGAATGATTTTCTTACATTCTTAAGTGCTCTAAATCAGTTTGTCCCAATATATTCAATGTTCACAGCGTACACTACACTCTATTTTTACATTTTATTCGGTACTCATATCGTCTGCAGTGCATGTGTTCTCTGCAAAGATCCTTCCCTCATGACATATTACTTAGTTTTAAAGATGTCTTGTCTGTTTGATATGTTGAAAATTAGTAAGATAGTGTACCTGTAGACTTACTTGTAAGAGAATCTAATCGCAAGCTAACTTCTCACGGATGTGCACTTAATATACTGTATATTACCAGAAACTTTCGTTGTTAAATTAGACCACTCTACATAATAATACAAATCTAATCAGCCTCTCTGCGCGAGGAGTGACAGCAGAAATTATCTCGTGATTAATCAGTTACTGTTATAAGGTTTCTTTCTTTTATTATTTCCATGTTTGGTAAGTTCCTATGGGACGAAACTGCTGAGGTCATCGGTCCCTAGGCTTACGCACTACTTAATTTAACTTAAACTAACTTACGCTAAGGACAACACACACCCCTGCCCGAGGGAGGACTCGAACCTCCGACTGGGGCAGCCGCACGAACCGCCACAAGGCGTCTCTAGACCGCACGGCTACCCCACGCGGCTCCATGTTTGGCATTTGCATTTTATTGTGTATTTGCTTAGAGGAGACGATCTCTGTAGACTTCTCGCATCCCTCTTGAGGATGTGCGCCAACAGAAAATTACGTAATATTTATGGATACAACTTCTTGAAACACACTTACCCTCTCTCAACCAAACAAATGCCAACAAAATTTTGCCGCGCTGTGTGGTCGCGCGGTTTGAGGCGTCATGTCACGGATTGTGCGGCCCCTCCCGCCGGAGGTTCGAGTCCTCCCTCGGGCATGGGTGTGTGAGTTGTTCTTAGAATAAGTTAGTTCAAGTTTAGGTTGTCGGTTCGAAACCGGTACGGCGCTGTTTGTGCAAATCAAAAGCGTTATTAACAATTGCTAGTTGCTGTTTTCTTCTTTACAAGAATCACCTTGTATTTTGTACACAGCCACGATCTAAAAAATGGCAATTTTCGACAAAATAGTGGGAAGAAAGTATTTATTCGAAGTATCATTAATACTGAGGCACTACGTTCTATGTCCGCAGCTCGTGGTAGTGCGGTAGCGTTCTCGCTTCCCACGCCCGGGTTCCCGGGTTCGTTTTCCGGCGGGGTCGGGGATTTTCTCTACCTCGTGATGACTGGGTGTTGTGTGATGTCCTTAGATTTGTTAGGTTTAAGTAGTTCTAAGTTCTAGGGGACTGATGACCATAGATGTTATGTCCCATAGTGCTCAGAGCCACTACGTTCTATTTGTGACGATATAAGTACAGAAATACAACATTAGGCTTCTAACTACTGAAACTGTGGCTCATCAAAAACTGGTTCTTACTATCTTTTAAATTTCAACACTCCAGAAGGAAGCGCAGCTTGACACAGTGACCATGCGTCATCTACCAGAGCGCGTGGACCAAATCTAGGGACGTATCGCAGAGTATTGAGAACACAACAGCACTGAAGAAGCGTTTTGTGAAAAAATTGCACTTAGAACATTTTCCATTCCCGCTCTTCAGTTGACGAAATTCGTATAAAAACATTGACACTGTCCTTTAACTTCTATTCACAAAGCAGTTAATCATTGCGGATATCTTCTGAGACACCTGCGATATCCGCATCTTCGCAAGCTATTATACACCGTGTTAACTATTACTGCGAATATCCACTGATACTGGTGTCCACGTAGCCCACTAAAACGAACTCCAAGACGACTCGGCGATGCAGCTGACGGGAGTATCTGAATGGATAGAGATCGAAATATGCTGACAGGTTCTGAACGCCTTCTAGTTACGAACGGCTTCATCTAGGAGACAACTCCTCGTTTAATGCGTCTAGCACGTCAATAAATACCATTATTTTAAACTAAGTTACTCTTAACGCTTCAGTGAGCACTACTTCCACATATCATTTCTGTTTCGTAGATGTGGATGCACTGGACACAATTTAGTCTGCTGATTAACGTTGATATAATTCAGAAAGAATCCCACACCTCTAGCCAACGTCGCTCTCGGTTTAGAGGTATCCGGTTCGATTTGCTGTGGTGGAAAAAATTTTCACCAGCACCGTTTGGCGGAATGCGAATTGTCGGACTTTGAAACTATGTCATCGATAGAATTCCAAAACACAAGCGACATATCATTTGGCGCCCCTTCCCAATCAAACTAAAAACTAAACCACGTCCGAACAGATGTCGGAACGCCCAGAGGTACCCAACGACCGCTGTATCATTCTCTGCCGACAGGCGTCACTGGATGCGGATATGGAGGGGCATGTGGTCAGCACGCCGCTCTCCCGGCCGTTGTCAGTTTTCGTGACCTGAACCGCTACTTTTCAGTAAGTAGTTTCGCAATTGACCCCACAAGGGCTGAGTGCAACCCAATTGCCAACAGCGCTCAAAGACCCGAAGGCTCACCCATCCGAGTGCTAGTCAAGCCCAACAGGACTTACCTTCGGTGATCTGGTGATCTGACGGGAGCGGTGTTACCGCTGCGGCAATACCGTTGGCGTTGTACCTCACCTTGCCAGATCTTAATACCACTGAGAATAGTTGGTAGAGTGGACCAAACGGAGCAGTCATCACACCCACAAGCTGGTAGCTGTGTGATTATCATTGAGTGGTTTCAGCTGTATATGGCATATATTAACACTATGCCACCCGGCGACACCACAGTGGTGTCGTGAGCGTAGTATGGCGTAGTGGTCGGAGACACCTATTTAGTATCTTTTGCATTCTGTTGCTGTTTTGTTTAGATTCAAAATGTTCAAATGTGTGTGAAATCTTATGGGACTTAGCTGCTAAGGTCATCAGTACCTAAGCCTAACACTACTTAACCTAAATTATCCTAAGGACAAACACACACACCCATGCCCGAGGGAGGACTCGAACCTCCGCCGAGACGAGCCGCACAGTCCATGACTGCGGCGCCTTAGACTGCTTGCCTAATCCCGCGCGGCTTTGTTTAGGTAACAATAAGTTAACACGACAGCAAGTTTTTTTGTTTTTACAAGTACTTCTGCCCTTTCATCATGGCGGACGAAAGAGACAATAGGATTATTTACAATGAATGCGCGGACGTCTTGTCTGACGTTCCGGACGACTTGGCCGATTTGGAATAAGACATTGGATATCAAAAAATGAGAGATAAGCAGAATTGTAGGAAGATAGTGAAATACGACCAAGAAGAATTCGGCGAACGCTATGGTTGCCAACTGGTTCAGACGAAGAAGACAGTGCACAGTGGACAGACTTTGATTTACCGAGGACCAATAATAAATTTGAAGCATTCCTGGGTCCAAACATATTTCCCAAAGATAAACAGAACGTAGAGGATATCGTAGAATTATATATTGGGAACGATCTAATTGAATATATTAGCAACGACACTAACAAGTACTAGAGTCAAAATTGCAATGGAAGGAAACTGGATTAAAAAATGGCAAATTTGTCGACGTTACGGGACCCGAACTTAGAAAATGGTTTGGGCTTGCCATCCTTATGGGAATTGTAAAAAAGCACGAATCGATGATTTTGGTCAATGAATCCGTTGATAGACACACTGATATTTCGCAAAATGATGTCCCGCAACCGATTCAGACAAATATTAGCATTTTTACATTTTTCCGACAGCAACAATAAACCGGCTAATGCCGACTGGCTTGTCAAATTGGAATCTGTAATTGATTATTTTTCCAAAAAGTTTAAAGAAACGAAACTTCCTGGCAGATTAAAACTGTGTGCCCGAGCGAGACTCGAACTCGGGACCTTTGCCTTTGGCGGGCAAGTGCTCTACCAACTTTTTTTTTTTTTTTTTTTTTTTTTTAATCATTGGGTTTGGTTGTTGCGGCGCTGACTGAGCTACCGTGCCGGCATATATTCGTTGCGGACGTCCGATGACAGCCATTCAGGTTCTTTGTTGATCCGTTCACTCAGTTTTATACTACAGAGGGTAGCTAACCCTCTGACCGAGCACGCTGAGCTACCGTGGCGGCATCAACTGAGCTACCCAAGCACGACTCACGCACCATTCTCACAGCCTTACTTCTGCCAGCACCTCGTCTCTGCAAGGTTCGCAGGAGAGCTTCTGTAAAGTTTGGAAGGTAGGAGCCGAATTCTTCTTGGTCGTATTTTACTATCTTCCTACGATTCTGCTTAACTTTCATTTTTTGACATCCAATGTCTTATTCCAAATCGGCCAAGACGTCCGCTCATTCGTTGTAAATAATCCTACTGTCTCTTTCGTCCGCCATAATGAAAAGGCCCAAGTACTTACAAAAACAAAAAACTTGCTGTCGTTTATAACTTATTGTTACCTAAGCAAAACAGCAACAGAATGCAAACGATACTAAACTGCTGTCGCCGGCCACTGCGCGATACTATGCTCACGACACCACTGTGATGTCGCCGGCCACTGAGCGATACCATGTAGACGACATCACTGTGGTGTCGCCGGCTGTTGACTGCTGTTCGGCGCACGACACCACTGTGGTGTCGCCGGACGGCGTAGTGTTAATATATGCCATATACAGCTGAAACCACTCAATGGTAATTAGACAGCTACCAGCTTGTGGGTATGATGACTGCTCCGTTTGGTCCACTCTACCAAATAGCCACAATGGTATTAAGATCTGGCTAGGGGAGGTACGACGCCAACGGCAGAGGAGACCTGTTCGGACGTGGTTTAGTTTTTAGTTTGATTGAGAAGGGGCGCCAAATGATATGTCCTTGTGTGAAAATATGTTCTCTAACAGCACAAAAAGCGTCTCCCTGCCCTTAGTTCTTGAGAGACTACAGAGAGTTTTGGAATTTTTATCGACGACATAGTTTCAAAGTCAGATAATTCCCATTCCGTCAAACGCTGGTGGTGAAAATTTCTTCCACCACCGCAAATCGAACCGGATACCACCAAACCGAGAAAAGCGTGCATTAGCGACGTTGCCTACAGGTGCGAGTTTCTTTCTGGACAGTATCAACGTCACCCAGCAGACTAAATTGTGTCCAGTGCATCTACATGTACGAAAGAGGAATCGTACGTGGAAGTAGAGATCACTGAAGCGTTAAGAGTAACTTGGTCCGGCACACAGTTTTAATCTGCCAGGAAGTTTCCTATTAGCGCACATTCCTCTACAGAGTGAAAATCTCATTCTTTAAAGGAACGTTTAATCTAAGTCAAAACATCTCATCTGATGAAGGAATGATACCGTGGCGTGGACGGTTAAATTTTAAAGTGTACAATCATTCGAAAATTACGAATTATGGCATACTCATTCGGTTGCTGTGATTCGAGTGCGGCATACATTTCCTCATTCAAGATATATTCCGGCGCTGAACATCCATTAGCAAAAATAGTGATGGAACTATTGACACCTTCTGATGGAAAGTGGCATCACCTCTGCAGGGATAATTATTATAACAGTGTAGAATCTCCAGAGAAGTTACTTGAAAAGAAAATTCGAGTTTGTGGAACGATACGACAAAATAGAGGATTTCAGGAAAATTGAAACGGGCAAAAGTCAATGCGTTTGAAGCTTGTCATCAACGGAAAGGTGAGAAGCGGCCGGCGACAATCCAAGTTAATCCGAACCAGCGCTGCCGGGGCAAAGCGAATAAATTTGTACGAGATGTGCGGACGGCAAAGTATGAAGAAGCTTGCGGACTGTCTTGTTCGCCGACAAGAGGCTGCGTTGCACGGTATTAGTGTGGTGCCTTTTGACAGCGACTGGATTTTTGTCCGGAGTGCTTGCTTACTTCCTCCTCGCTTGACTCTACCCTATCGGCGGCGGCTCGGCTCGGCGCGGTACGTACCGGAGTCGGGCTACTGGTGTGCTAATCGCAGGCGCAGAGCAGGCCGGCGTTCCCTCGCCGCCGCTGGACCGGACGCCTCCTGCGGCGCCTGGCGCGCCGGTTCTTGTTCCTCCGCTTCTTCCTGCCTGCTGTCTTCGCTGCAAATGAAAGAGGGCGGCTGTAGCGCGGTTTGCATGCATATTCAAAAACTTTATCCTACTCTCTATATCTGCAGACACACCCTGCATATTTATGGCGTCTAACTCTGAATGCAAATATACCACTAATTGCATGAAATACAATCCACAGTACCTGTCTGGCTAGCATTTTACTATTCCCTTATTTTAATGAGCGCTGATACTTTACGATGACGAAGGAAAACAATAATAAAATTTGTTTGGTTTTTAGGGTTCCCTACCTAAAAAGGTAAAAACGGAACCCTGATAGGACCAGTTTAAATGAACAGATTGTTCATTCTCTTCTTGAATCATTTTCAGTGTGGTACTTGAAAATGGCCAAAGGCCAAAAGGCCATAGCGCCAAAAGGCCATATATATGCAGGGTGGTTCACTGATAGTGACCGGGCCAAATATCTCACGAAATAAGCATCAAACGAAAAAACTACAAAGAACGAAACACGTCTAGCTTGAAGGGGGAAACCAGATGCCGCTATGGTTGGCCCGCTAGATGGCGCTGCCATAGGTCAAACGGATATCAACTGCGTTTTTTTTAAATAGGAAATCCCATTTTTAGTACATATTCGTGTAGTACGTAAAGAAATATGAATGTATCAGTTGGACCACTTTTTTTCGCTTTGTGATAGATGGCGCTGTAATAGTCACAAACGTATAAGTACATGGTATCAGGTAGCATTCTGCTAGCGAAGACGGTATTTGCTTCGTGTTAAAATGGACCGTTTACCAATTGCGGAATAGATCGATATCATGCTGATGTATGGCTATTGTGGTCAAAACGGGCGTGTGCTATGTATGCTGCTCGGTATCCTGGACGACATCATCCAAGTGTCACGTCCACCGTGCTTTCCGACGGACTCGGGAAATTCCAGCAGGACAATGCGACACCCCACACGTCCAGAATTTCTACAGAGTGGCTCCAGGAGCACTCTTCTGAGTTTAAACATTTCCGCTGGCCACCAAAGTCCCAGACGTGAACATTATTGAGCATATCTGGGATGCCTTGCAACGTGCTGTTCAGAAGATATCTCCACCCCCTCGTACTCTTACGGATTTATGAACTGCCCTGCAGGTTCCATGGTGTCATTTCCCTCCAGCACTACTTTAGACATTAGCCGAGTCCATGCCACGTCGTGCTGCGAAACTTCGGCTTGCTCGCGGGGACTCTACACGATATCAGGCAGGTGTACCAGTTTCTTTGGCTCTTCAGTGTACTATGAGCGTGAGAGGTGCTTCTAAAGTCGGTCGTGCTAGAAGGGCTGCATCTGCTATACTTTTCTTAGCTACTTCGAACATGTTATCCAGTGACTCTGGTCACTGCTTGACATTTTATTTCTAACCTTAGGACCAACTAAAGCTGAGATAAGAGACTCTTAGACTTCTGCTGCATGAAGCAGGTGACATCGATAAAAGTTAATGACTCGCAGGAATCTTCGCAGTCTATTAGCAGTTTCTGGCCTTGGTATACTTAAAATAGCTTCGACTTGCAGCAGTAATGGCAGTGATCCGCATGATGATACGAGGTGGCCTAAAATGGTAATCTTTGCCTAGCCATAAACACACTTTAAGGTGTTCCTCATTACCCTCTATTTGTCAAGTCGTTTTACCTCAAACTGGTGCTGTTTATGTTCCTCTGCGGTTTCTGAAAAAATGATAGATATGCAAAGCAATAACGCAATCCTTATAAAACTAAATCTATAAACATTTGCCATGTATACGCAGCATTTCTCAATCCGAACATCATACACAGGCTTTCATATACGCTAAACGGCGTTATAATGGCCGTTTTCGGAATGTCTCTTTCAGCTACATCAATATGGTTCAAATGGCTCTGAGCACTATAGGACTTAACTTCTGTGGTCATCAGTCCCCTAGAACTTAGAACTACTTCAACCTAATTAACCTAAGGACATCACACAAATCCATGCCCGAGGCAGGATTCGAACCAGCGACCGTAGCGGTCGCACGGTTCCAGACTGTAGTGCCTAGAACCGCTCGGCCACACCGGACAGCCACATGAATACGTGTCTATGCTGTTGCGCGATTAGTACGCTAAAGACTCTTACCAACATAATGCAAAATTATGATCCCTCAATAGAGGAACAGAGTAGCGACAAAGTAGTGTCCTATCATTCAGCGCATAGTAATCACCACATGGTCAACATGCACCGTTCTTCTTTGGTTCTAAATGTAGGTGTGACAACGAGGGTCAGCTAGGTGGGCGAATGATGCCTTCCTTCAATACAGTATTAATTTCCGCCTTGGAAACGGTATGTCGATTAGGGGCAAGACGTCTGGGTCTTCATGAAGTCAGTGGACCTGCAATAGTGTTGGTATAATATGTAGTGTTGTGACATACCTTTCGTGGGGCTCCAGGAGGCATCGTGATACCAGAAAACTGTTCTAGAAGTTTAGCGTACCCATTGCCCTTTGACTGGATCAGTTTGGCGCAATGTACTGTCGCGCAACGTTGGAATCCATAGGCAGATATCCCGGTGACGTAGCCTATTGCAAGAGCTTTGGTGACGTCTGGCAGCAGAAGATAATGCGCTAAAAAATCGTCTCCGATTATTGGTTCGTTCACAACCACTACTGTGAAATTTCACGCCAAGGCAGGTCCTGCTCGGTCTGCTGAATCCCGTACGTCGAGATAGTTAAATTATTATCCGCGGAAAATCAAAACGAGGTGGCCGGTCGGTATTTGTGTAACCGGGCCCACGGGAAAATACGTAGGTCAGAACCGGTGTCCACCAAAATCTTGGGTCCTGTCATGCGGCCTGTAGTGGAGAGGCGCAAGGACTACGACTGTATATTTCGAGCAATTAGTTTCTCCTGTCGTTTACTACTGAGGAAGGCACACGGCAAAGTTCACTTGTGTGCCCGGTCTCTGAACTTCTCGTACCAACACAGGTCTGTCTGGGGTGAATTGTCGGCTACTGGGGAATTCGCTGGGGAACGACTTCTCGACCTTCTGGAGAACCATCCTTTACCATTCCGGTCAGAGACCAGTTCGCCCATGTGCTGACTCAGCGCGTGGACTGTGTTCATGAGACTGTCACAATCCGCTCGTGTGACCACCGACGTTGTTCCAGGACAAAAGGTCGGTGCTATCACGTCCTGATCCGCAAAGGAAAACATTCTTACAGGCCACTGCCCCATCACTTGCGTCCAGTGCGTGGTAGCGCGCAAAAACGCTTCTACGGGAATTATAAGATGTGGTACCAACACTCCAAGCAAGTTAGATTAGGATTTTACGTCCTCTAGACGACAGGATCATTAGAGATGGAATAAAACTTTGGACAGGACAAGGGTAGGGAAAGAAATCAGTTGTGCCTTTTCGAATTATCCGTACTTAAACGATGTACAGAAATCACGGGAGACCTAATTCTAGACCTCCTCAGGGGTATTGTTCGCTGTCCTCCAGAATGCGAATCCAGTCAGCAATGCGTCGCCTCAACTAATCGAGAAGAAGCCCTGCCACTTGCCACTGCCTGGTGAGTGGAGTGTCCGGCATCGCCTGCTGAAACCGCATTTACGGGTACACTGGCAGATTTACAATCGATTCAATTCTCATTGACCAATTTCTCCTCAGCCTGCAAAACTGTAGATACACTATTACCTATACATATTGGTTGTTCACAAAATAACGAACCAAATTTAGAAGTCTAAACTACGTGGCCCTGCTGCAAATTCTTAACTAGGTCCTACGATGTCATCTGCCATCTACGATGTTCAGTTATCTCGTGCTCGATTGAAGAAGTTGTTTTAATCTCGAAGGATAGAGCTCTGCTGTTACGTCTGTGTGGCGTACAGAAACTCTAGTCAGAATCTCTGACTTTCGCAGGCAGTGTCTTCCTGCTCAGACGTACACCGCATCTTCTCTGTGTTTTCAGAACATCGTTGTGAGGCAATGGAGTAAGCACGCACAAGGAGACTGGATTTAGCCAATAATGTTCAAGTCTGGGAACTTTGGTGACCAGCGCCGGCCGAAGTGGCCGTGCGGTTAAAGGCGCTGCAGTCTGGAACCGCAGGACCGCTACGGTCGCAGGTTCGAATCCTGGCTAGGGCATGGATGTTTGTGATGTCCTTAGGTTAGTTAGGTTTAACTAGTTCTAAGTTCTAGGGGACTAATGACCTCAGCAGTTGAGTCCCATAGTGCTCAGAGCCATTTGAACCATTTGGTGACCAGCGGAAGTGTTTCAACTCAGAAGAGTGTTCCTGGAACTACTCTTTGGCGATTCGGGGCGTGTGGGATGTCGCATTATCATGCTGGAATCGCCCAAGCCCATCGGAATGCACAATGGGGATGACTGGATGCAGGCGATCAGGTGATCAGACAAGATGCTTAAGTGTGTGTCACCTGTCAAAGTCGTATCTAGACTTATCTGGGGTCCCACATCACTACAACTGCACACGCCCCACACCAGTGCAGAATCTCCACCAGCTTGAACAGTCACCTACTGACACTCAGAGTCTATGGGTTCATGAGGTTATCTCCATACCCGTACACGTCCATCCGTTCGATACAATTTGAAGTGAGACTCGTCCGACCAGTAACATGTTTCCAGTCATCAACAGTCCAATGTCGGTGTTGACGGGCCCAGGCGAGGCGTAAAGCTTTGTGTCGTGCAATCATCAACGGTACACGAGTGGGCCTTCGGCTCCTAAAACCAATGTCGATGATCTTTTGTTGAATGGTTCGCACGTTGACACTTGTTGATGGCCCAGCATTCAAATCTGCAATGTTTGCGGAGGGGTGCGTTAGTGTCACGTTGAAGGGTTCTCTTCAGTCGTCGTTGGTCCCGTTCTTGCTGGATCTTTTTCCGGCCGCTGCGGTGTCGGAGGTTTGATTTTTTACCGATCTCCTGATATTGATGGTACACTCGTGAAATGGTCGAACTGGAAAAGTCTTCACTTCATCGCTACCTCGGAGATGCTGTGTCCCATCGCTCGTGCGCCGACTGTAATACCACGTTCAAATTCACTTAAATCTTAATAACCTTCCATTGCAGCGGCAGACACCGATCTAATAACTGCACTAGACAAGTGATGGCTTATATAGGCGTTGCGACCGCAGCGCCGTATTCTGTTTCCATAACTCTGTATTTGAATATGCATGCCTATACCAGTTTCTTTGGTGCTTCAGCGTATTTGTTCTACATGTCTGTGGACAAAGGACAACAGAAGTGGCTTGAGGAAAAAGAATCTGACCATGGCTACACACATCTCCCCATGCAGAGAGAACGCTAAAATCTGAACAAAACAACCACTTGCGTTGTTGGCCACAAAGTGTATGTGGTGGAGACTACAGTCAACACAATTTCCGCGGTATTTTGCTATACGTTAGTTAGTGTTGTGCTGAACAAGTGTAACACGGTCCTGTTCTATTGCTGCTTCTAACATAACTGTGTAGACACTATTCCACGCCAGTTTCATTAAAAACACAGTTGTGACACTCGTGGAGGAATGGAGCTTGCCATTGGTCGAACCAGGATTTTTCTTTTTCTTTTGCTAAGATATACCTCTTTGCCCGTTTTGGGGTCACTAGCTGTTGCGTGTTCTTGTGGGTGAGAAAATATATGGTTTGAACGTTATACAGCTCTATACTGATTTATTGAACAATGAATTAACGTTTATGGTAACGTTTATGGCAACGTTTACGTATGGGGTGATATTTCGACGCAGGCAGAGGCATGGCCTGAAGAAGGTACAGATAATTTGCAGACAAAAATTTGTCTTCCAGTTGTTTGTTCGGTTAACGGTTTATCAACAACCAGCGTTGAACTTTTTTCTTAACACGATCAATAGAAATCACCTGTCGCTGGGATAGGCAGCCTCGAACGGTTGTTATAAGCACCCGCACGGAATACTTCCTGGTGTAGAGACACATTTCGCTACATGAGCCTTCAAAGGAAAAATACATTATGTTTCAATCTGACGATAAGCCACGAAAGTATTGTGAACTGATGAATGATATGATAAATATACCAGTACATCTAGGCATTCTAAACGCCTTTAAATTCCTCTCCATTCTCTTTCAAGTACAAAACAGTGTGTATGATACCATTGCATTCAAACTCTGTTTTCATTTGTTCGTTTTAAGAGATGCAGAATCATACACGGGAGAGATGGGCACACTGCAAACTGACTGTCGAGGTGTGTGGTTGATGGACGGCTCCAATATTTCCAACCACATCAGAAGTTTAACTGACATGTTCACATTCAAACAAAAATAGGTATATATCTAATGTAACTAAATTAACGTTAAGAACTGTTTTAGTCTGATAAATGTAAATGCAAAATATTTATATGAAATAAAGATCATATACTGTAGCTGTAAGTAAAACAGTATCCCAGGAGACAGTTTTTGAATTGTGGCAAGGAAATGTTGTTCTGAGGCTAGTTAGACGTAATGTCCGGTAATGTCTGCAAGAAAGTATACTGCCTGCTTAGTCAGGATGGTGGCAAGGGGGAGGGGGAGGGGGGAGGGGCTATGGGGGCTATAGCCCCCACCCTACATGGCGTATCATATTACACTGGATAATATGACTTCAGAAATCAGCGAATATATAACTTCAGAAATCAGCGAATATATTTTTTATAAATATGTAGCAATACAGGTGGCAATGTATTCAAAACACCTTTTAACAAAAGAATAAGAGCGGCAAATAACTTACTATCTAAATCAATAAACATCATTTAACTTAAAATAGGCATCTTGTTATTTATTAATTTACATTTTTTACCCTGAACTCCAAAACAGTTACCAAAAACTACTTTAAGCAACACCAAATTTTACCAGTTTGTCGGTAGAGGACCCCAACTTTCCTTTTGTTAAGCCATATTCCATTCCCTCAAACCCCCTCCCGCTGCTGCTACGGTCGCAGGTTCGAATCCTGCCTCGGGCATGGAGGCGTGTGATGTCCTTAGGTTAGTTAGGTTAAACTAGTTCTAAGTTCTAGGGAACTGATGACCTCAGAAGTTAAGTCCCATAGTGCTCAGAGCCATTTGAACCAAAGAAATTTCTGAAAAAAAAAAACAAATAATTGCAGGGGAGTCAAAAAGTTCAACAAAAGGGTTTGGAAAATGATTTCGGTCAAGGTGGGAGACGCCAGGGTCATAATAGCCAATGGTGAGCGGAATTTAGATTTGAATCGCGCAAAGGATTGACTGTAAAGTTCACTGTCTTTCATCCCCACGGGAAGAACCATCCTGTACCGAACTGTTTTTATGAACTTTTCGGGGGAAATTACCATGGAATGACAAAAGAACTGTCCGTTTTGTCGTGTTGCAGTTGGGACTATTAAATATTAAAAGATTTAGCACTTTCACTTCGAGCGAGAATTTAAAGTCAAGTTCTCGTCGGCGGATGAACAATAAAATTTGAGATTACAGTCCAACAACATTTGACATTACAATTATTCGTTCCAAATTTGTATAGTAAATAAGGGGGCACATATATAATTCCAAAGAATGGAACATAAATCAAGCAAAGTATCCGTGTGTAAGGGTTAACGAAACTCACTTGTTTGAGGTCTTCATTATTCGATTACCTTGTGCGGCTAGGAAAAAATTAATTGGTAAATTCTGGGACAATATCCAAGAATGAGTAAAAAGTTTAGTCTAGTCAGATTGTCTATACATGTCTCAAGGGAATTCTAGTAGTTAATCAAAACCAAATTATGTAAACAAGAGCCAAATGTTACGAAATGAGAAGGGAAACAGGATTCATTAGGTGAATTTTGGACAGGTCGTGGATAAATATGTTAATAATGTTATAGGATGCAGGCGAGATTGTCAGCCACAAAACCAAAGATACCAGCGACAGGACAGGCCACTTTCGAGAAATAACAGGGTTAATGCCAGTATTGGGCAGGACGACGACGAGGTGCCATACCCCAGTAGAATAAGCCAGTAGTAGTTCACCATATCAAAAGTGGTCTAAATTTCCAATTTTACAGGTACTGCTGATGAAGAAGAGACCTTAACTTAGGAGTGCAAAGAACGACAGGTATGCAATTTCGTATTTGTTCGATATCAAGGATGACAGGACTAAGAGACGAACTAATGGAGGAGACGGAAATGAAAAACGCAATTCAGACTAGGGCTACAGTGAAGGATAGAAGACAAGAAGTATCCAATATTGTGTTTATTGACTATAAAAAGATGTTAGTTTCATTAGTAAGAATTTATGGTAATGAATAATGGATAAATAGGAGAAGTTACGATTCCAGTGAAGGAAATAACAAAATCAACCGACAGTGTGGTACATGGGCAAGCCTATACGAATTTCCGAACAGAGTACATGCATTTCCAAGTGTGCTATCACAAGTAGATTAAATATTTGACGTGGTTTAGACTCGCTGTGAAATAATGAAGTGAGTATGCCTATTGCGAAATGAAAGAAAAGTATAGAATATTGGAGGAGAAGAATGGGAATAAAATTTAGTAGCGATCTTGGGGACTTTCCAGAAGATGCAAATAACGTCTGGATAATTACAGCGGAACGTAGTTATGGTGATACTAACATAGTGGTGCAAGGAAGATACAGAGGAGAAATTTATAGAGTCCCAAAATTTACAAGATAGAGGAAGCTGTTATAGGGGGAGGAGTAGAAGAATTGGTTATGGGACAATATGGGCTTGGTAGCAGGAATGAGAGAGGAGAAAGATTTATTGACTTTTGCAAGAAATTTCAGCTAGTAATAGCGAATACTCTGTTCAAGGATCACAGAAGGAGGAGGTATACTTGGAAAAAGCCAGGAAATATGGAAGATCTCAATTAGAATACACCATGGTCAGAAAGAGTCTCCGAAATCAAATATTGGACTTTGAGGAGCGCCCAGCAGCAGATACAGACTCAGATCGCTGTTTAGTAACGGTGAAGGGTAGGCTGAAGTTCAAAGAGACTAGTCAGGAAGAATCAATGCGCAAAGAAGTGGTATACGGAACTACTAAGGAAAGAAGCAATACGCTTAAAGTTGGTGGGTATAGATACTGCGATAATGAATAGCTCAATAGGCAGTTCAGTTGAAGACGAATGGACATCTCGAAAAAGAGCTATCACAGAAGTTGGAAAGAAAAACGTAGGTACCAGCAAGATAAGTGCAAATAAAACCTGGGTAACAGAAGAAACACTTCAGTTGATCGACGAAAGAAGGAGATAATTCAGAGGCTTCCTTTACCAGGATACAGGTTGGCTGGCAGCTTTTCTAGGAGCTCTTTGCGGTGTGGGGGAGTAGCCATGTATGTGAAAAACGGTATCCCATTTGAGTCAATTGATGTTTCAAAGTACTGCACTGAAAAGGTGTTTGAATGTTGTGCAGGTGTGGTTAAATTTAGTGGAGCTAAACTTCTTACTGTTGTTATTTATAGATCCCCAGACTCCGATTTCACAACATTTTTGCTAAAGCTAGAGGAGGTTGTTGGTTCACTTTATAGGAAATACAAAAAGTTAGTTATATGTGGTGACTTCAATATTAATTGTATAAGTGATTGTGCAAGGAAAAGGATGCTGGTAGACCTCCTTAATTCATATAATCTTATGCAAACCGTATTCTTTCCAACGAGAGTGCAAGGGAACAGTAGAACAACCATAGACAATATTTTTGTTCATTCGTCATTATTAGAAGGGCATTCTGTTAGCAAAAAGGTGAATGGCCTTTCAGATCATGATGCACAAATTTTAAGTCTAAAAGTTTTTTGTGCTGCAACACATGTTAAATATAGTTACCAACGTTTTAGGAAAGCTGATCCAGTTGCTGTACAGACTTTCGTAAACCTTATCAAGGAACAGGAGTGGCAAGATGTTTATAGTGCTGATACAGTAGACGATAAATATAATGCTTTCCTCAAGACTTTTCTCGTGCTCTTTGAAAGTTGCTTTCCGTTAAAACGTTCAAAACAGGGTACTAGCACAAACAGGCAGCCTGGGTGGCTGACTAAAGGGGTAAGAATATCTTGTAGAACAAAGTGGCAATTATATCAAAACGTTAGAATCAGTAAAAATCTAAATGCAGCAGCCCATTACAAACAGTATTGTAAGGTGCTTAAAAAAGTTATTAGGAAGGCAAAAAGTATGTGGTATGCAGATAGAATAGCTAAGTCTCAGGATAAAATTAAAACCATATGGTCAGTCGTAAAGGAAGTGGCTGGTCTGCAGAGACAGGTCGAGAATATAGAATCAGTGCGTAGTGGAGATGTCCGTGTTACTGATAAGTCGCATATATGTACAGTACTTAATAATCACTTTCTGAATATAGCAGGTGAACTAAATAGAAACCTAGTCCCAACAGGGAATCATATAGCGCTCTTAGAAAAAAGTGTTCCGAGACTGTCACCTGAAATGCTCCTCCATGATACTGACAAGAGGGAGATTGAGTTAATAATTAAATCACTAAAGACCAAGAACTCTCATGGATATGACGGGGTATCTAGCAGAATACTGAAGTATTGTTCCACGTTTGTTAGCTCAGTACTTAGCCATATCTGTAACTTTTCCTTTAGGAGTGGTCGGTTTCCTGACCGATTAAAGTACTCGGTAGTGAAGCCACTTTATAAAAAGGGAGACAGGGATAATGTTGACAATTATAGACCTATTTCTATGCCATCGGTGTTTGCTAAAGTTATTGAGAGGGTTGTATATACAAGGTTACTGCAGCATTTAAATTCACATAATTTGCTGTCAAATGTACAGTTTGGTTTTAGAAATGGCTTAACAACTGAAAATGCTATAGTCTCTTTTCTCTGTGAGGTTTTGGACGGATTAAATAAAAGGTTGCGAACGTTAGGTGTTTTCTTTGATTTAACGAAGGCTTTTGACTGTGTTGACCACAAAATATTACTGCAGAAGTTGGAACATTATGGAGTAAGGGGAGTAGCTTACAATTGGTTCGCCTCTTACTTTAAGAACAGAAAGCAGAAGGTAATCCTCCGCAATATTGAGAGTGGTAATGATGTTCAGTCCCAATGGGGCACTGTTAAATGGGGCGTTCCCCAAGGGTCGGTGCTGGGGCCACTGCTGTTCCTTATTTATGTAAATGATATGCCTTCTAGTATTACAGGTGATTCAAAAATATTTCTGTTTGCTGATGACACCACCTTGGTAGTGAAGGATCTTGTGTGTAATATTGAAACATTATCAAATAATGTAGTTCATGATATAAGTTCGTGGCTTGTGGAAAATAATTTGATGCTAAATCACAGTAAGACTCAGTTTTTACAGTTTCTAACCCACAATTCAACAAGAACTGACATTTTAATCAGACAGGATGGGCATGTTATAAGCGAGACGGAACAGTTCAAGTTCCTAGGCGTACAGATAGATAGTAAGCTGTTGTGGAAAGCCCATGTTCAGGATCTTGTTCAGAAACTAAATGCCGCTTTATTTACCATTAGAACAGTATCTGAAATAAGTGACATTTCAACACGAAAAGTAGTATACTTCGCATATTTTCATACGCTTATGTCATATGGTATTATTTTTTGGGGTAATTCTTCTGATTCAAAAAGGGTATTTTTGGCTCAAAAACGGGCTGTTCGAGCTATGTATGGTGTAAGTTCGAAAACCTCTTGTCGACCCCTATTCAATAGTCTGGGAATTTTGACATTGCCCTCACAGTATGTATTTTCTTTAATGTCGTTTGTTGTTAGCAATATTAGCTTATTCCCAAGAGTTAGCAGCTTTCACTCAGTTAATACTAGGCAGAAATCAAATCTGCATGTGGAATGCACTTCCTTGACTCTTGTGCAGAAAGGAGTGCAGTATTCTGCTGCATCCATTTTCAATAAGCTACCACAAGAACTCAAAAATCTTAGCAGTAGCCCAAACACTTTTAAGTCTAAACTGAAGAGTTTCCTCATGGCTCACTCCTTCTATTCTGTCGAGGAGCTCCTGGAAGAGATACAAAATTAAGCAAATTCTAGTGTACATTTTTGATTTTCTTTATTTAAACTAACGACTTGTCGCCTGAATATGTTTCTTATATTTCATTTAATCTGTTTCTACAATTGTGTTATAATTTCATGTATTGACTCGTTCCATGACCATGGAGACTTCTCCTAAATGTGGTCCCACGGAACAATAAATAAATAAATAAATAAATAAATAAAAAAGTACAAAAATGTTCAAGGAAATTGAGGAATTCAGAAGTACAAGTCCCTCAGGAATGAAATAAATAGGAAATACAGGGAAGCTAAGGCTAAATGGGTTCATGAAAAATGTGATGAAATCGAAAAAGAAATGATTGTCGGAAGGACTGAGTCAGCACACAGAAAAGGCAAAACAACTTTCGGTGAAATTAAAAGCAAGGGCGGTAAAATCAAGAGTACAAAGTGAATTCCTCTGTTAAATGCAGAGGAGAGAGGAGATAGGTGGAAAGAGTACACTGACGGTTTCTATAAGGGAGACAATTTGTCTGATATGATAGAAGAGGAAACAGGAGTCGATATAGAAGAGATACGGGATCCAGTATTAGAATCTGAATTTAAGAGACGTTTGGAAAACTTGAGATGGTTCGAATGGCTCTGAGCACTATGCGTCTTAACTTCTGAGGTCATCAGTCGCGTAGAACGTAGAACTAATTAAACCTAACTAACCTAAGGACATCACACACATCCATGCCCGAGGCAGGATTCGAACCTGGGACCGTAGCGGTCGCTGGGCTCCAGACTGTAGCGCCTAGAACCGCACGGCCAAAACTTGTGATCAAATAAGTTTAGGTGGAAGGGACAGATAACATTCGAGCAGAATTTCTAAAATCAATTGGGGAATTGACAACAAAACGACTATTGATATTGGGATGTGGAATGTATGAGACTGTAGATATACCATCAGACTTTCGGAAAGATATCATGCACATAATTCTGAAGATAGCCAGACCCGACAAGTGCGAGAACTATCTCACAATCAGATTAACAGTTCATGCATCCAGGTTGCTGACAGGAATAATATACAGAAGAACGGAAAAGAAAACTGAGGATCTGGTAGTTGACGATCACTTTGGGTTTAGGAAAGGAAAGACATCAGAGAGGCACTTCTGACGCCGCTGTTGATAATGGAAGAAAATGTGAAGAAAAATCAAGACAATTTCATAGGGTTTGTCGACCTGGAAAAGGCACTCGGATGTGTAAATTGGTACAAGATGTTCGAAATTATAATAAGAATAGGGGTAACCTAGAAGGAAAGACAGGTAATACACAATACGTACAAGAACCAAGAGGTGACAATAAAACTGGCAGACAATAAACGAAGTGCTGGGAGTAAAAAGGATGTAAGACCGGGATGTTGTCTTTCGTCCCCAGTGTTCAATCTATACCTCGTAGAAAATATGACGAAAATAAAAGAAAGGTTCAAGAGTGAGATTTAAATCCAAGGTGAAAGGATATGAAAGATAAGATTCGCTGATGACATAGCTATCCCAGTAAAAGTGAAGAAGAATTACAGGAAGACGGAAGAACTACAGAAAGACGAAACAGTGAGAAGTATCAGGAATGAGAACAGCGAGAAACTTAACATCAGGATTGGTGATAACGAAGTTGATGAAGTTAAGGAATTCTACTACCTAGGTTGTAAAATAACCCATGATAGACGGAGCAAGGAGGACATAAAATCAGATTAGCACTGGCAAAAGGGAAGAAATTTCTGAGACTGGACGTTTGGAGCACAGCACAGCATTGTATGGCAGTGAAACATGCACTGTGGAAAAACTAGAAGAAAAGGGAATCGAAGCATTTGAGATGTGGTGCTACAGGATAATGTTGAAAATTATGTGGACTGATAAAGTAAGGAATGAGAAGGATCTGAGAGGAATCAGCGAGGAAAGGGACACTGACAAGAAGAAGGAATAAGATAGTAGAGCTGTTAAGACATTAGAAAATGACTTCCATGATACTGGAAGCAGCTGTAGAGGGTAAAAACTGAAGAAGAAGACAGAGACTGGAATACGTCCAGGAAGTAATTGAGGATTTGGTTTCAGTTAGAAAGACAAAAAGATGAAGCAGCTTCAGCGGCTATTACATTAGTATCGACATGTGTTCTCTGAGAGGTCAATAGTTGTTAGTTGTTAGTAGCCACAGTTTAGTGGCGCCAGGGTACAATATGAGTTCACTGAGGGGTTATAGCGTTAGTGTTTCATCTGTCGCGTTCACTGGCGTTCAAACGGCACTCGGGAGGCCAGCTTGTGCAGCTTCTGCTTTGGCTCTGAAAGCAGTAACTGTGCAGAGTTTAGAGATGAACTGTGTTTGCAACGTTCATTCTAGGCTAAAACCATGCTCTACCGACGAGTATGTACGCCTTCTGAACAGCTTCAGTCATTCAAACTGAGTGACATTGTGACCCAGCGGGAAAGTGGACAGATGTATCGACGGATTGCTGCGCGTGTTGGGCGCAATGTACCAGTAATGTGTCGCTGATTTCAGCGGTGTTGTGTGGAAAATTTCCTCATCTGCAGGCCAGGTTCTGGATCTCCACGTAATACAGACATACGCCAAGATCGACGCACTGTGCGAGCAACAGTGGCAGACTGAACATCATCCAGGGACGAAATCTCAGCACATGTTGCATTTGCTGTATTGTCATGACTACCGGAAACTGTGTGATTGTAGTGGGACTGAGATCACATGTACCTCAGGCCAGGCTACCACTGTCACCACGACACCACCAAATATGGCAGCTCTGATATCGTGAAAGAGTTGATTGAAAAGTGGGATGGTGCTCTGTTGTCTTCAGCAACGAGAGTAGGTTCTGTCTGTATGTGCGTACTGGACATAAGCGTGTGGCGACATGCCTATTCCAGAATGCATTCGCCCACGACACACAGCTCCCATCCCACGTTTCATCTCATGGGGGGCCATCAGTTACAACTCATGGTCACGTTTAGTGTTTCTGCAGGTCAAAGAAACCAAGTCCACTACATTACTCAGCCTTTTATTCCCATGCCAGCGCCATTTCTTCTACAGGAAGGTGATACACTTTTCCCAACAGGACAAAGCACTTCTGCATACGTCTGCTGAAACGCAACTTTCTCTTCCTGGTGCACAACAGCTGTCCTGATCAACAAGATCACAAGGTGTCTCGCCTATTGAACATTTATGGGACATGATTTAATGGGAATTCACTCGTTTCCCAGAGCCTGCAAGAACTATTATTGAATTGCAACAAAAGGCGCAAGATGCTTGCCCCAGTCTAGCACAGGAAACAGCTTGGCACCTTTATGGTCGTTTGCATTCAGAATACACAACAGCATTGCCACCAGAGGTGGGTATGCTGTATAATGATGAGAGTGCTTGTGAACTTTGTAGTGTAACACTTGCGCCTCATTTGCTCTGAATTTATCACATCCTCCTTTTACGTGTCATTTCGTGTTCTATAAAATGACTTTGTCCGTTAGGGGTCGCATTTCTTTCTAGTAGTGTGCATACGTAAACTGAAATGAAATAAAAGGCGAACTTTTTCTAATCGGTAGCCTTGAGTATTGGAGAGATTATTGAAGACAAGATATATCAAACGCTAGAGTGGAACATTACTGAAAGGCAACTGTTTATTTAACAACCCAGCGGTTCTTGTAAGAAAGCCCAGTGACGATGTTTATTTAGTGCTAGAGGGAACGACTCTGAATCACTAAACTGGGGCAGAGAGAGATAGCCCACTCAACACCAAAGCGTGATATATTTTAGCTGTATGTACTATACTGATTCTACTGTCAGGTTCCACTTGCTTTAGACTCATAGAAGTGAACAATGGTCCTGTTTAATGGTAAAAGTTATAAAGCTGAAGTTTTACCTTTCAGGCTCAACATTTCTCACGCTAAATTTATCAGAGCACTTGACACAACGTTAGGTGAGGAGGTACAGTCAAAGTTGGTAATATACACTGAAGAGCCAAAGAAACTGGTACACCTGCCTAATGTCGTGTAGGGCCCTGCGAGTAAGCAGAAGTAGCGTAATACGATGTGGCATGGACTCGACTAATGTCTGAAGTAGTGCTGGAGGGAACTGACACCATGAAACATGCAGGGAAACCCATAAATCCGTTAGAGTACGAGGGGGTGGAGATCTCTTCTGAACAGCAGGTTGCAAGGCATCGCAGTTATGCACAATAACATTCATGTCTGGAGAGTTTGGGAATAGCGGAACTGTTTAAACTCAGAAGAGTGTTCCTGGAGCCACTCAGTAGCAATTATGGACGTTTTGGGTGTCGGATTATCCTGCTGGAATCGTCCAAGTCAGTCGGAATGCACAATGGACATGAATGGATAGAGATGATCAGACAAGATGCTTATGTATGTGTCACCTGTAAAAGTCGTATCAGGCGCCCCACGCCATTACAGAGCCTCCACCAGCGTGAACAGTCCCCTGCTGATATGCAGGGTCCATGGATTCATGAGGTTGTCTCCATACCCGTACACGTCCATCCTCTCGATACTACTTTAAACGAGACTCGTCTGACCAGGCAACAATTTTCCAGTCATAATGTAGGTGCTGATGAGCCCAGGCTAGGCGTAAAGCTTTGTGCTGTGCAGACATCAAGGGAGCAAGAGCGGGCCTTCGGCTCCGAAAGTCCGTATGTATGATGTTTCATTGAATGGTTCGCACGCTGACACTTGTTGGTGGCCCAGCACTGAAATCTGCAGCACTTTGCTGAAGGCTCACACTTCTGTCATGTTGAACGATTCTCTTCAGTCGTCGTTGGACCCGTTCTTTCAGGATCTTTTTCCGGCCGCAGCGACGTCGGAGATTTGATGTTTCACCGGATTGCTGATAGTCACGATACACTCGTGAAATGGTCGTACGGGAAAATCCCTACTTCATCGGTACCCTGTAGATTGCTGTCTCCCATTGCTAGTGCGCCAATTATAAAACCTCGTTCAGACTCACATAAATCTTGAGAACCTGCCATTGTAGCAGCAGTAACCAGTCTAACAACTTCGTCAGACTCTTGTTGTCTTGTATAGGCGTTGCCGACCGCACCGCCGTATTCTCCCTGTTTACATATCTGTGTATTTGAATACGCATGTCTGTACCAGTTTCTTTGGCGCCTCAATGTATGAGGGTAGTATTTTGATTGCCACAAAGACCTGATAGGAGCATCTGGAAGCACTGCAGAGAGTTTTGGAAACGCCCAAGAAAAAGATGTATTAAATTGGAGCAGACACATTTCCGTTATGTTGAATTGATATTTATGGGCCCCTTAATCAGTAATGATGGTATTAGCCCGAATCCTAAGAAAAAAAGATGCTGTCATGAAATGCGCAGAATCTAGGCCTAGAAAACATTTAAAATATTTCTCAACCTGATCAGATTTTGTATACCAATGAATCAATTACTGAAATAGGTTTAGAAATGGAAACAGGCTGATAAAATAAATGTTTTGAGACTCGAATATTTTGGCCAACCTGAATTCACCAAGGAATTACATACAGCAACATTTGCCTTGGGATATGGCATTGAAGCTGAGGATATCAGCTCGAAAAGGTTGAAAATCCAGTAGGTTGACACAATAGCATTCACTAATCGTTTGTTCTAGTATTGTGAATGTACCTATTTGGTGACAGAAAAAGAAACATTCACAATGACTTGAGTTTTGAAGAAATTCCAAATTTGTTAGTTAGACACAAAATGATAGTTCACTCAGACTGTATAGTCATGCACAGTACGTTACAAAATAGTGTCTTAACTTGATGAATGTAATTGTTACAACAGTTTAACATTCACATGGTACATACAAGTAGTGAAATCAATAAAATAGCTTATGAATTATTTAAAGTGCCTACAGGGACAGAAAGTAATACTAATCTTTTGATACATGAAATTTGGGTATAGTTTTCTGAAAGTAGTTGATTAAACCAAAGAACTGAAAGAACTGGTGCTTAAAATTAAGGAAAAACGGGGGGTCGGCCCACAGGTTAGAAGAACTGTTTGTAGAAGTTCTGGCAAGCTCTGGAATCTGGTTTCTGAAAGAAATGTTTGCAGTGAATGAGAAATGTTTGCAGTGAATGAGGCTGTATTGTTTACTAGAATAAATCACTGAGTATCTTATATAATACTCTTATATAAGGTATACATATTGATTTTGTGTACATATTGAATACGGTCATTATGGGTCAAAGAAATATATGAGTCACTTAACATAAGTATTACTGCTTCAGAGGCTTGAACTGCGTTGTTTGACAAGTGAGAAAGGTTTGTAATTTATGTTAAAAGGATAAATGTAATAATCATTGGGTAAAATTCACTCATTAAGCAGTTGTGCCTAAAAAAATGTGGGGTTCTTTGCTTTAGAGTTATATGGTCTGGGCTACGATTCATATTTGCAGGACCCAAGACACAGTCAAAGTTACTGATACTGTATTTTGTAGTTAAAGCAACAAGTGAAATCGTAATACACATCCTGCAGAATGAGTCTTTCCAAAGGTGTGGAAACCATGAAGTTACTAGCAAAAATTTTCAAAATCTTCTCAAGAAGCTGAGTGTAAGTCATATATTAATTTCAAAGTTTCACCCTAAAATAACCCGTCAGACTGTGTCACAAGAATGACTGAAATGTTCCTTTGTGTATCATTCATTATATCTATAAGAGTGGTAAGGCAGGTAGATGTCAGTACATCATGCAGACACCATTAACTTTGCGATGTTATCATGCTGCTTAATAACATTTCACAGTTAGTATCACATTCTCATTCTTTAAATGAAGTCCAACTCTGGCTCTCAAACCTGTTAAACATGCTTCCTCTAAGAATGTTATGTAGTATGTTGTGTATATACAATGTCCTAGTGATTCTTATATATTTTTTGTTGGAGTACTCCTTTCATAATTACAATACATCATTGTGCATTCTAATTTACAAACTGAGCTGTTAAATACTGATCTGTACTATATTATTTTCTGTGTTGCTTGTTCACTATGTACTCTATGGTGTACTCTTTCTAGAACATATATAATATTTATCTGCTTGTGTTATGTACAACGAAGGTATAGTGTTAAATGATGATGCTTAAATGCTCTTCAATCAACAAAACACGATTGAGGTATTTAATAATTAAAGACAAATTGTTATGTTATAACACTGCTGTTTAGATGTACTGAATGATGAAAGTACTGATAGGTGACCATTTTAGGTACTGTTCCAGAAATGTTCTGGTATCAGAGCAACATCAGAACTATAGTACACACAACAAGACAGTATGTCCTATGTCAAATGTGGACAAGCCTGTCACCCACCTAATCATCTGCGAAATATCTATGCCTATGTAGAGCACTCAGTAAGTTACAGCACTTTCTTTCTCACTTCCTGTATATTTATTACCCTAGCTACTTCCCTTGTGTTCATCTACTCTTAAGGGGAAAATGTCTCTCCTCTTAGGTAAGGAGAACAGCTAAACATTGTGTTCAACATCAAGGTCATTAGAAACTAATCTCATATCAGTTGGTCAAGGTATTTTAGCAATTGCCTGAACTGATTCAAGGAAATAATAGAAAATGAAAACAGGATGGCCACGCAGAAAAATGATCATGTGGAAAGCTGAGTGACATTCTCTCCAAATGTGAGACAACCTTGATCAGTCATTTTGTTGTTGTGAATTCAAGCCCTTACTACTATGTGCAGAATTGTGCTCTGTGCTTGTTGCTTCTATTCCAGATTATCATTTGTGACTTTTCAGCTTTGCCTGGCACATGTTCAAGAAAGGTTTATTGCTTGCTAGACATGGTCTGAATAATATTCTGAAGCAGCAGTCTCTCAGGTGACTATTACGAAAGAATGTTGACAGAAAAGTGCTCTTCATGACCTTCAGCCTTCATTTCTCAAGTGCATTTTTGTTTTTGCCTTCAGTGATGCGCCAGTAGTAGTGTCGAACACTTAAGTATAATGTCCCCCATAATTTACCATTTAATTGAATTTTGCTAAAATACGAAGTGTATTTTCGTGACAGTATGCTAGCATCATGTGTCTCCCTAAACTGACATTTCAAAATTAGTTTTAAAAGAATGTGAAAGAAAACTAAAATTGTTGTCGTTCCTTCAGTAGTAGTGTCATGTTTCATGTTCTTCTTACTGTGCTATGTAAATTTTATCCACTGGTTAGCATAAAAATAGTGCTCATATACAAGTAAGATGAGTTTCTAAAATATTTTCCCTTCCTAGCAACATCTCAAAGAGAGTGTTTTATTCTGTTGAAAAAGATCCTTACTCTTTGGTGTACTTTTTGGTACATTCAATTATTAAGTTAAATACATATACACACAAATCTGTGCTTAGTACTATTTTTTTTGTAGCCCCAGTGTCCATATATAGACACATTATATGTATGCATTATGTATCAACATTTACACTTTGTAAATCAGGTCGACTTTTCAAATATCACTGTGATACAGTACTTCTGTGGAAAAAATTATTTACCTTGAAACAAATAGTTTGTTAGGTGCTGTGTTATCTATATTAATACACTGAATTTTAAGCATACAAAATGCATCCACAGCACAGGTACATAACTTATTTCATTGTGTTTCTTTGTCTTTATTTTTAATTCAGTACCATTTTTTCAGATTTTCTACCTGCCCTCAAAATTATTTCAGTTGCTTGACCTATGATGTACTCCAAACTGATTAATTTTGTATGTTAGGTGCTGTGTTATCTGCATTAAAACATTGAACATGCAACACTGGTATAAAGAAAAGATGTATTACTAAATTAAAAACGTTGTATACTTTCTAACCATAATTTTTTGTGTTTGATTGATTCATCACTATTGACATTTTTACCTTCCGTCTCTCAACTCCTTCTTAAGACAACTGTAGAGAGTTATTACTGAAATCCTTGCAAAGATAAACAGTTCATGTTTGAACAACTAAAATGAACAAGATGTAGATCAGTGTTAAGTGTGTAATGTCTGAATTAGATCGCTGGATCTATTTCTTGATGGTTAGTAACTTAGTTCAAGGAGCACTATCAGAAAACTAGCTGTGTGATACTTTTTTTATACTTTTTCATGCATAGTCTAGAACACTGTACAATGAGCTACAACAAGCAAGTTAGGTAGGTGTGATAACCTGTACTATACAAATAGGTTTTCATTACTGTAATATAAGTAGCACAATTATAAACTGTTTGACTTTCTACAGTACAATCATCAGTTGATGTAAAATGCAGAGATTTGTTTATTGGTTCTATACTGTATTTCGAAATTACTGTGTGACATTAAGCACTATGAGAAAATGAATCTGCAAAGGGAATAAGAAAGACAGATACTTATTTAAATTTTTAACAAAATATTTTATTATATTTTATAATGTACATAACTTTTTAATGAATGACATTTTCACAATAAAAACGTTCATCGCATTATTGTGTCAGGCATAATCTGGCACAGTGGTAATACTGTACCTTGGTTTATTGTGTTTCAGACAACATGTTCGGTGTACAGCTGTTCGCTAAAAATGAAATCTAAAACACTGTTTTTAATAATGGGTTTACTATTGTTTTTCAACTTTTGTGCTCTACTATCAACTTTACAGACATTACATACAGTCAGATTTATTCGTCTGCCGCCCTATTCGTAAATATCGCTTTGTTGGCAAATATTGCTTTGTTGGCAACGGCGTTGTTGCAGTCCAGAGCCCACACGCGCTGGTGGAGTGGTATTGTCAGATGCACACAGGACATGTTGTCGGCGCAACTTCTAGGAACATGTGCATTCAGCACAGAGGTTATACACGTGAACATATACATAAACAATGCTCTCAAATGCAGGGCCGGACAGTGGCAGAGCTGCAAACCCCGGCTGGCGAAGTGGGACTATGGCCTGTCACAAGAACAGTGTTCAACACCTGGAATCTCTCTTTAAGAGGACTCCTCAGAAAATGTCCACCAGGAGACATTGCCTTAGTTACCGCCCCCGAGATCTAGTCCAAACACTATGTCACTGTCCGACCCTGCCCAATCATAACATTACAATGTACAAAACACATTCACACAAACATATACATAATATATATATATACAAAAATAATCACAGTTCGTGGTATATTTCATTTCATTTCATATGTTTGGATGGAATGCAGAGCAAACTTTGTCCACTTTCTCACCAGGCATGTTTTCCCCACTTTTTATTGTCTCAGATGGGTCAAGATTGTGGAAGTCCCTATGGTTAATTTTATGTTATTTGTTCTGTAAGGTTACCACTGATTTAATCGCCTTAGACATAAGAATACGTTCTCCAGAGATACGCAAAGCTTTTGCACTTGAGAGCAAAATATTTTACATGCTGCCCTATTGATTTAAAACTGTTGCGTGGAGTATCCTGGTGAATATGTGAACATTGTTGGCCGACGAGCTGCATTAAAACATGGAGGCGACATAATTACAAACACTCTCCATTCTTCAACGACCGCTTTCGCCCCTATCTGAAGAGGAGACAAGCAAAGGCACATCTGGCTATTCTCCCCAGTTAATATGTTCCCCCTGAGTTTCCAGAGGCACTGCTACCTCAATCCTGAGTAGAGCACTTAAAAACCCCTTCATCGTCCCTTATAGGAGCATGTTGTGCTTCTTAGAATCCGACTGAGAATTACCGGTATGGAACTGAGCACTCATCATACACGCACTTGCGCTGTCTTCCTCTCTGAGTAAGCATTTTTTTGTATTCCCTACAACAACTTCAGACACATTAAAACCAGGCAGCAGGCGAGATCTGCTCATACTGTTGAAATATATGTATACTGTTTTCTGGGAAAAATATAAAAGTAAACATTTGTGTTTGCACTGATCCTTCACGCTATTCGTTTCTTGACTAGCTTCAACAGACATTGCTGGGCTATAAACATGAATTCTCGCGCTACAAAGCGTCGTGGAATGATTAAGGCACAACTGTGAAGATTTTCTGTTCCGCAGAACTTAAATATTCAGAAACTAGTTTATATATTTTCCTCGAAATTACTTAACTCATACAAAGTTTACAATAACCACTGTAGTATTAAAAATCTTCCTGAGAATTTCGAAATGGTCCTTCTTCTCTACAGTTACCGGATTTGACTTTTCTAACTCTGTAACGTCCGCAGCAGCAGACTTATGAGATGAGTAATCTCGTGATCCGTGTCTGAAATAAGTAAGGATCCATTCAGTACATTACAAAAGTGATAGTAATGAGGCACAGGTTTATTCTGGGACGGAGAATTTTGTACTTAGTCTTGTCTCCAGCATGCGTTAGTAGTTTCAGTTGTGAACATTTACAGATGTGACGGGTCAGTGCATTGTTTTCATCTTTTATGGGCAACAACGTGAAAAATCTGCAGCGAATCAATTAAGTCGAGGAGCCTTCCATAATATGTATTGGTGTATTTAGTGCCGAGTATCATCTACAGCCATGTTAATATAAAATGAAACAGTTTGTATAGAAATATTGCCATATTTATGTAGTAAAATAAATGTTTGATGCCTCTCTGTTCGGAAGCTGTTCGTTTAACTCCTCGACTCACTTCATCGCCCATCTACTAGTTATCCAGATCCACTCCAGGTGCATTGTGATAGTTACATAACGTGCTCAGAACCGACACAACATGCTCGATGCCTTTTACACTTACAAAAACAGTGACTCTTTACACCTTACCCCGAGAGGGTTACCAAGTCTCTTTATCTTCAGTCGTGGCCATCTCAAAGCATGACGATCCATCGTCATGCTGAACTGAGAACAACTTCGTAGTTCACAGCCGACTTCTTGTTGGCGCAAGAAAGATGTTGTAAATAAATTAACTTACAGACTAGTGAGAGGAGAGGGAGGGTATCGTGTGGTGGTGGTAGTGCTGTGGTAGAGAGACAGTTGTCGTGCGATCCGTGACGTCTGTGCAAGTGGCAATGTGCAGCCGAGGTGTGCTAGTGCGTCAGCAGATGTCCGGGCATCGCCGCGAGGAGCGCTGCCGTCGCCGTGATTGCCACAAAGACCGGCAGGGGCGCCTTCGTCGCTGCCTGGTTACCAAGGTTGGCTCTGGTGTCCCGTGGTGGCTCCACGTTGCTATCGTCTGCGTATGACACACGATCACAACACATGACTCGTGACTCTCATTAAAAGCGAAAGGACCGCCAGCGGTCCTCTCGAACAACCCCCTCTCTGTCTGTCTGTCTCTGTCTCTCACTTCCCGTTTTGCATCTCTTTGTTAGCGCCAAACGCTTGCAAATGTTCAATCGATGTTATTTTCATGGCACTGAGAATTTCTTTACTTAACAACAGGGCGTTCCAGTCCTGCATAAGTTGCGTCTGGAAATTAAAAAAATGAGCCTGTTTTATGTGTACGAGTTACTGCCCGTGTTTTTTTCTGTTTTGTTGTTTTTGTTCTAGTTGTTCCGGAGCATTCCTCCGGGTATGAAGTTCTGCTACTAGTGTGTAAGTGCGACTAGTGTTTGATTTGTTTATGTGCGGGTGACACAAAGAAAGAATAAGACGAAAAGAATGTGCAACAGACTATGTTCAGATGCACGAACAAATACCGTACATGAAACTAAACACATAACAGAATTGTGAAACCATGCATTTGGGGCCGATTAATGACATAAGAAAATTTCCCATTTAGAACCTGGGATGACTGTAGAATATGAAATTAAATGTAACAAAAATTTTCATCGTATATACTAAATAAATCTCTCCTACACACGAAACGTTAACACACTAGTTTCACAACATTTATAAAACTCTTGTAAGGTTTGAAACAAAAACATTATACACTACCGAATAATTCTAATATCATTCCCTGTAAAGCCTCTCGAAATCGCCTACCCCTCCTCCCTCCTAGTAAAGCATTTCTCAATTATTTTCAACGAACAACTGACGTTAACTAATGTGAAAACAAAATTTTCGCAAACAGCAAACTCCTACCTTACATATTTCTGTAGAGCATGATTTCTACTCCGGTCCCAAGTGCATAATTCAACCTGTTACTGCATTATACACACAAGGAACACAAAACATACAACAAATAAAAGGAAATTAGTATATACATAACATTTAAAGAGTAAGTAATACGTCTATCCCTCTGAGTAGAACCAGTGTTAGTACTAACGGGAAAATTGTTAAGTAAAACACACTCGTGCTTCTAAGAGAGGCCAGTATTTACTTATTGGCTGGACAGTCATCTCCACTACAATATCTGAAAAAAGATTCTCATTCCCTGTCAAGAAAAAGATGATATACTGAGTGTTCACCGCCAAGTGATGACTCATTAATCCATTGCTACTACTTGTTTCGAACGGATTACGTTACCCACGATTGCAATGTTTGTTGTTATCGACTGTGTAGACCCAAGCACAAGAACACGAAAATTTCCGTGAAAATTCACAACTTCAAGGGAACAGATGTTTCTGATAAACTACATATTCTCCCTCACACGCATCTGCACAATTAATATTAAAACCATTAGCAGCAACGAAATGAAAATTCTCTCACTTCATTGGGTAATTTGCGTTTTATTAAATAATAAAGGATTCTTCTGATAACTATTAGCTACAGAATTGTTCCATATTTTCAGTTTTACTGACACTTGTTCACTTTACTGCGCGGTATCATGGTTTATTATTAAAACTATCTTTTTATGCATCTTTTTATGACGGAGATGCCTGGGCGTCGTTATGCCATTATACCAGCCGAAAACTGAAATTCACTAATGTTATAGAATGTATCGCCCAACATTGTGTTACTTAGACTGACTGCTCGAAATGAGAGAAAATGCTATAAACATATAGGTAGTTCATCATTTTTTATATATTGTTCATGCGAAGGCGGTATATCTGATTATTACCCTTTCGTCAGGATGAAAGAAAGTCACACAAGAAGATAATTTCCACAAAAAGTGATTGCATGCATGAAAATAGTGCGACATACAAAGATTCAGAAGAAAGACTTTGTGCTAATAATAGTGTGCTTGTATGAGACCTTAATTCGTCTCAAACTCTGGAAGCGCAGTTTTGGAGACAGCATCCCAAGAATCACGAGCACAGAACAGTTTACAGCAACATGCACAAGAATCCACAGACCTCGTGGGACACATCGAGTCCATGAGAGATTCGTGGCATTTGCCTTTAAAAAATGAATAACCAGTATGGCAACATTTCGGGGTTATTGTAACGAGTAAACCGTTTCGAAAATTTTCAACCTCTATTCTGCAGTCAAATTCGAATGCTGACTTCGGCAGTAAAAATACTGGTGAGATGCTGCTTAAAAACGATTTTCAATTCAAAGAACTATTTTTTTCTTCTTATCATTCTTATGAACACTAACGATTATTCTGATTATAAAAAAATTGAAACATAGTCAAGGAACTGTGGAAAAACCAAAAGTAATTCATTTATTCGATTTTTGCTAAATATGATCAAAGACGTTATTGGAACTGTGAAGTTTGTGATAGTGTAAATTTTGAAATAGAACATCATGGTTTGTATTTCATTATTACGTATGGTCTGTTTGTGTATCTGTGTATCAAATGTCATAGTAAGAGATGTATCAAAGTTGGGCATCGAAATATTAAACATGTAAATGATCTACATTTTCGTCTCCAACGAGGTCTTGTTTCATTTCCGTCCTGCCATTGGGTCAGACAGAGAGAGACTTTCAAGAAAGGAGGCCGTCGACTTCAAACTTAAACTGTTCAACATTCCAAGCACGAATATGTTGCTACATGCAGGATGCCAGCCACACTTTTAGAACACATGCTTAGTTATGTGTTAAGTAACTGTAAGTAAATAATGTTAATATCTGCCGTGTTAGCAGTCAAACTCTACATGCTGTTGAGAAAGTTGCATCATGCATGTTTAATTATTAGTTAAGAAGTCCAAAACGAAGGCAGCAGTTTGTTTAAAGTGTGTGCATGGTTGAAAAGCAAAGTAACGATTCTGGGCACTTGAAAATATCTTGTGCTCTAGAATTCGAAAAGTCTTGTTTTTCGTATTTAACCACATATGCATACTGAGAAATAGCATTTGCACATCAACCTTGCACACCGTTAACTTAGTTTCTACAATAGACATCAAGTTTTAACATATGAGACCATTACTACTGAGAATTCAGCTAAATGAGCATTTGACTTCAGTTTGGACTTCAGGAAGAATTAACAATTGGTATACACTAGTAATACGGAAGTATTATATTATTAGTAATATTAATACTATTAAGAGGGATGAGCGAGGAGCGGCAAAACTACGTTTATGTTAGCTCTCTGTTAGCCTTCTACCAAAAACAATTTTTTTTTAAATGTTAGTTCTCTTTAGATTATTGTTGTCGTTATCGGTGATAAGTCATCATCCTGTTACGTAAACTGTCATGCTTAAAAAGGTCTCCTAATGCTGCAGAAAAGGACCCGTAAACAAGAGAAATAATTCCTGTTTAATGCTGAATGATGCATCGTATTGAAGGGGCTTGGTTCGTTAGGTCAAGGATCATGGCTGAATTCAACAACAGCATTTTATTTTTCTGCGTGATGGATGTATCGAAACCAGTGTCTGTAACGCCTAGTATATTATTAAGATCATTTACAGCAACAGGTCACTATTTAGATTTTGAAATTCACGTTATTGCCCTACCTGTTTCGAATGTCTTCCGTGTGCGTGCCAAATAAATGTATACCTTCCGTAAAGTGAAGACATTCGCGACCAGTAAAAAGAAGTTATACACTAGTGCTTGTATCCTGTAACTATCTTTATCGGCAACACCAGGCTTTTTTGTGGTGGATGAAATGGTCTTCATTTTCTCCTTTGATACTGAAATGTATTTTCACTGTGAGTGGTTTTCCGAAACAGTGGTCCTACCAAGTAGTTCTACAAGCAGTAAGAAAATTCTAAAACGGGTCCCCAAAACGTCATTTGTTGTCTGCGTAAGAAGTGAACTGCAGCATGAGGAGATTACACTGAAAATTACTGACAGAATACAGAAGATGGATTCAGTGTTCGGTTTCTGAGTCGTCGTTGGGATTACGTCATCTAAATTACCGTACACGGTGCAGTTGGAAGTTCGGGATTTATTCCAGAAAGGGCAGCAGTTGTTGGAAGCCCAGCCAGGCGCCTGTCGTCCAATTCCAGTAGTCGGAAAACGAAATCGTTGTTATGTCTGCTCCTCCACAGACATGAGGCGTTACGTCTTTATTTGATAAGACAGCTACACTTCGCCAAACAACTTACTATATTAGTCTTACAGTCTTCTGGTCGTAGGCTAACTATAAAATATTCGCGTTATATTTACTAATTTTGCTATCGGGCCGTGGACTGAAACTTGAAATGTTTTTTGAATAAATTACAAATTTATTTAAAATTTACGTGAAGACAGTAGCGTTTCGGATCGTAAAGTCAGACGTTGGGAATGTCTTTTCTTTTTTATTTTCAGGACGTCTTTTATTATCGCGCTAGTGATGCTTATGTGGTTCGTATCGAGTGGTAGTAAGGGGCGTCGGAAATAGTCCTCCAGGTCTCGAGATGCAAAAAAAACCAACTAGGCGAGTGTCGCTAGTACCCACTGCCGACGCAGTGAGCTGTTAGTTGAGAAATAACGACTGACAAAATTGTAGTGGGATTCTCTAGTATCTGGAGTCTGTAGCACCACTTTAGAGAAAGTTCGCATCGGCAACAACATTGTCCTATTTGATTGTTACAGGAGGTGGAGCCTGCGCATAGTACTGTAATGAGCACCAGGCCCTGTTAAACGCAAACACCGACACAGAAGCGCGCGGTCCCACCTCCCACGTGACGGTTAACGGTTACGACTGGCGGCGAGCGGGCACGCCTGTCACCTGTCAGCCGCGGTAGTGCACGACTGCGCAGGCGCGCGGCCAGTAGAGGCGCCACCAGCACCTGGGCTCACCTGCGTCCAAGTCGCTGTCCCCCACTTCGCTGTCGCGCTCCGACTGCGGCCGCTCCTCACCCCCCACTCTGTTGTTCCCATCTACTAATTCACCTTTGCAGCCGAACCACCACTTCGACGTGGGCCTCGGGAACTTAGGGTTGGCGTTGTCCACCTGCAAGCAAAAGAAAAACCATATTATCGTACTATATCATGTCCATCATACGTTGAATGTTATGCTGTGTATTCCTCCGCCTTTCTTTCCAGGCCACTAGACTTGGTTGGATGTAACGTACGGATACATTTATTTAAAAAAAGAAAAAGCACTCCGTCGTCAGGCCACGAGTTGCCTACCGGGACCATCCGACCGCCGTGTCATCCTCAGAGGAGGATGCGGATAGGAGGGGCGTGGGGTCAGCACACCGCTCTCCCAGTCGTTATGATGGTATTCTTGACCGAAGCCGCTACTATTCGGTCGAGTAGCTCCTCAATTGGCATCACGAGGCAACAGCGCATGGCGGCCTGGATGGTCACCCATCCAAGTGCCCACACGGGAACTGGTGTAACCACTGCGGCAAGGCCGTTGCCTCAGGATACATTTATGCATTTATAATAATAATAATAATAATAATTTCGTGTAGATCAGTGGCCTGGTTAAAGTGTTTCAGTTGGACGGCACTTGGGCGTCATGTATATCCCTAACGGACACAAATCAGTAAAGGGAGACCGCTGGTTAACGTGGAACCCGAACCACGTGTTGGACTCGGTGAACCTTCACATCATTGAGAGCTGAAGGCTCGGTTAAAGGGAAGCTGAAATATCCCGCGGTCCAGCTGACGACCAATCGAGGACCGTGTGTTTGTTTACACTAGGGTTGAACGTAGCATACAAATTGCTACTGTCGGTGATACTCTCCTCGAATTGTATACTAGCTCATCAAGGCAGTCACTGGAAAGCTACAGTTTACTGCAAAACAAAGAGCCGTAGCCATTACATCCTCCCTCGGGCATGGGTGTGTGTGTGTTGTCCTTAGGATAATTTAGGTTAAGTAGTGTGTAAGCTTAGGGACTGATGAACTTAGCAGTTAAGTCCCATAAGATTTCACACACATCTGAACACTTTTTTTTTTTTAATGAACGCTCAATGTTCTACATGCACGATACAATCAGACACAGCAGAATGATGCAATTGGTTGTAGTGTCATGTGGTGTATTGTTCCTTGCCGCTGTGCATCGCCACAGAACTATCCGTTGTACGTGCAGCCCACAACAATATACGCAGAGTGGGTCCGGACTCTGCTGACAAACTTTCGAATGCTGATCAGAACTGATTGGTGAGTGTTTCAATACAAGTAACCTTTGGTCTCCAGTGCTGAGAGTAATTAGTTGACCTTTTTTATCTCAGTTATCTTTGTGACTACTACAGTGAGGAAACCCAGTAGAACATCATAACATGTACATAAATCACAGAGTATGGATCTGAACTGCGCCCTTCATTACAACAAGTCTAAAAGGGTCAAAAATGGGAAAAAGGTTGGAACTTACTGACCCATTCGAAAAACCCCTACTTCGCGAAATTCATTTCATGAGATTTATGCTGACAAAACGTAAGTAAACTTTGACGTACACCTTGTATTAATTGAGTGAAACTGGTTCCAACTTACCGCAAAGGACCTGTCGTCAAACCGCCAGTACTGTCCGTTCTTGAAGAAGTAGGTGTATCCGTGGTAGACGGTGGCGGTGTCGATGTTGTTGGGGATGCCCTCCCAGTTGGAGATGGGCTTGGGGTAGATGCTCTTCACGGGGGGCCTCTGGGCCGGGTCGAACTTCCAGAACTTGGTTCCTGGAACAGCCACACGTGTGGTTCAGTACCTGAGGCGGGAGAGATCTAGGGATCGTGAGGCACAAGCTTGCCGTCTTCAGTACGTGTACCACCTTTGGTCTAGAGACAGATCACGAGAATCTAGTAGAACTAACTCTAGTTAGCCTGATTATCAAACGCCCTGAGTTATGTTTATCAACGAGGAGATTGTGTTTATCAGTGTAGTCTCGCCTGTCATTCTGTGGAGCTCGTGGGCACTGTTACAAGTAATGTAGCGTGAATTGCCATTGCAACAAGAATATTAACAATCACATTCAGTTTTCATGGTAGTCACAGCGATTATTCTTGGAAAATCTAAACAGTGAATGAATGGAAAACTTCGTAACAGAATCCATCTGCTGTACTATTAACTGCATTTTTACTTCGCCAATGTGTATTTCTAACTACAATTTCATCACCATGACTTCATTATATATATATATATATATATATATATATATATATATATATATATATATATGAATGAGTAATAGTGTAATAAACATGTAGAAGTTACTTCATTTTATTGTCAAACACAGCAAAAATCAGCAAAATTTGCTGATGCGCTTCTCTCGAGTGTTGACACCGCAGCGAAGACCCTTACTTAAGAACTGGAGCCCTGGCAGTGAAAATGCACTTCGAAATATACACTGGCAAAGTGAAACTGTTATTAATAAGGCAGCAGACGGATTTTGTTATTAGGTTTTCAAACCATACGCACTATCTCACTCTACAGTGGAATACTTTCGTAGAAATTAGATAAATTTTAAGAATGGGAAGGTGTGTGTGTGTGTGTGTGTGTGTGTGTGTGTGTGTGTGTGTGTGTGTGTGTGCAATATACTTCTTAACTGTTCTCTGAGGATCAGCGACCCTAATATTATCGTAAATGATCGTGGTAGAAGTATTAGTTTTAGTAACATAAGTGTCAGTAACAGTAGTTACTGCAGAAAAACCAAGGTTATCATAGCAGTAGTAGTAGGCCCTTTATACTAGTAATAATGTTTTTTATTATTGTAGTAATGGTATATAGTGTCGTAATAGAACTGATATCAGCAGGTGATAAGAGTAACTACAAATTTAGTGAAAACAGACTGAAATAACGAAAACCCGTGGCCCTTTTTCTGTCACAGCAGAGAAACACCTGAATGAAAGTGGAAAAAGGTGTTGTAGGATAACTACATGCAGAGTAACATGCATGTGGCCGCCTGAATGATTGAGTTGTAACAGTAGAAACGAAGAGAGATAAGGAAGAATAGCACGATAGACACTATACGCTTAGATCAATATTTATAAGAGAAAAAAGAAACGGATTACCATATGTAATGGACCACTGCTGTCATCAACAAAGTGTACTTGAATCAATAAATATTCGCAAATAAACAGATAAAATGTTCTCTCTTGGAAGGATTAGAGCAATAAACTTAACGGAAAAAAGTAAGCTAAGCAGCAGCAGTTTCATTTCCTTACCCACACGAAGTATTAATGTTTTGGGCACAGTATCAGGGCCGCGCGGGATTAGCCGAGCGGTCACAGACGCTGCAGTCATGGACTGTGCGGCTGATCCGGCGGAGGTTCGAGTCCTCCCTCGGGCATGGGTGTGTGTGTTTGTCCTTAGGATAATTTAGGTTAAGTAGTGTATAAGCTTAGGGACTGATGACCTTAGCAGTTAAGTCCCATAAGATTTCACACGCATTTGAACACAGTATCAGGCGGAGTTCAAAGGGACGTCAATGACGACACATATCGGTAAGAAACATGTAACCGTTAGTGATGCAGGAGTAATCTCTAGCTCGCTGACACTCAGCTCCCTCCCCGAGCAGATGCTGGCCCTCACTCACCCTTGTAGAAGTAGATCTTGCCGTTGCCGGTCCAGACGACGGCAGCGTCGATGTTGTCGGGGATGCCGGTGAAGCCCTCCGAGATGAGCTTGGGGTAGTCGCCGTCCATCCGCTTGCCCACGTAGCGCCAGTAGTGCGGCCCCTTGAAGAAGTACGTCTTGCCGTTGCGGTAGGTGAAGGCGGCGTCGATGTCTCCGGGCAGCCCCTGCCAGGAGTCGGAGATCTTGCGCGGGTAGCCCGCCGCGACGCCGTCTTCGGTCAGCTTCCAGTAGAGATCGCCCTTGAAGACGTAGTGCGTGTCCTCCTCGGCGCGGAAGATGGTGTCCACGGAAGCGTTCTTGCAGAGCGTGCCGCCGCTGCCGGAGGCGGTGGGCACCTTGGGCTGCTTGGGGGTGTTGTCCGAGCCGCTGCTGCTGCCGTCACTGCCGCCACCGCTGCTGCCTCCGGAGCCGCGAGTCTTCTTGCCGTACAGTTTCTGCACAAATACGAGTGTCGCTCAATCTTTATTTCTTTCTTTCTTTTGCTACTGCCGTAATTCCGCATTGTGCGCAGGGTCGGCAGAGATAAGTACGGATTTGGTATGGTGAATTTTAAGGGGTGGCCGGATGCCCTTTCTGCCGCCATCCCATACCCCCGGAATTAGTGGACCCCAGCTGTCTGCGTCTAGTATAAATCGTTTCAAATGGCTGCGAGTAGTGTAACTGAGACGGAATGTGGGGACCAGCCCGGTATTCCCCAAGTAGGATGTGGAAAACCGCCTAAAAACCACATCCAGGCTGGCCGGCACACCGGCCGTCGTCGTTACTCCGCCGGGCGGATTCGATCCGGTGCCGGCGCGCCTACCCGAGTCCAGGAAGCAGCGCGTTAGCGCTCTCGACTATCCTGGCGGGTAAATACGAGTGTCGCGCAATATGATTCTCTAAACTTTTACTTACGCTCCTACGCCTAGCCGACATGTTATAGCAAGCGATTCCAATTAAACTAAACCATGTCCGAAGAGGGCTCGGAAGGCCCAACGGCACCGACCGAACGCCGTGTCATCCTCAGGCGATAAGCGTCACTGGATACGGATGTTAGAGCTTTAACGGATATGGCTGAATGCACCCGCTTGCCAACAGCACCCGGCAGACCCGGGAGGTCGCCCATCCAAGTGCTAGCCAAGGTCGATAGCGCTTAACTTCGGTGATTTGACGAGAACCGGTGTTAGCACTGCAGCAAGGCCGTTGGCTAAAGGTTTCCATTTAATGAGAACAAAAACTGACAGGACTACTGACTGCCAGGGTTGCGCTGGCGACCGAATGTGTGTGTAATATCGAGCAGGAGAAAATTGTGTATATGATTTCGTGGGCGCCCTGTTCGCTATTTTAATCGCTTTAGCCTAGTTTGCAAAAGGAAGGGTTTTTTGTTCACATAACTGTACATATTTATGTAAGGTTGATCGCTATCGTCAAGAAAGTGGGCTTGAATGAATAAATATCCATAAATTAAATGACTTTCTTAGAAGGACCAGACCAATAAACGGTAATGGGCTTAATCCTTCTAAATGAAGGGACGTCCGAACCGACTAGGCCGATTTTAAGGCCGAGTATTTTCCCCGTGACGGCCGTTATGTCCTGACATCCGTGGCAGAGATAAGTCTAAAACTGCTGCCAGAAAGTAGCTTCTTACAAAAGTTTTATAAATGGGAACAGGAAATGGCCAACGAAAATGCCTACAGTCTCTTCAAGATAGTTCCTTTTAATACGATTTTCCCTTTGTCATAGCGGCAAAATATTCGTATTTACAGACGATTTTTTTCATAGCATACGAAAAGGCAGGAGCCTTCGTAATGTACCTGTGGTGCGTTTGGGAAAAATACTGAGGTATTGTGCGAAATAGAAGAAGCACTGTCTTGCAAAACACTTGTCTCGAGACAAACAAGCCTATGGCGGTAATGAGTCACACAGCAGCTTTGGTTGTTTCTCCACCTCCTTTTAATATAAGAAACAAAGAAATCACAAGAAATGTGTCGTAATGCACTACCTCGTGAAATATCAGCTTGCTATCACAGTCAATATCACGTAAAAAACGACAGCGCCAACCAAGAGATAGTAAAAGGAATGCCAGAACCTGAAAAACAAGCGTGGTCGTTCCCTGTTAAGAACGTAGACTGCAGCACGTGCTATAGAATTGTCATGCGCTTGATTCCATAATTTTACACACAACAGTTTGCCTAATAGCCCATTAAGTAAACGAAAAGTAAATACGTCTGCTGGACGATTAGATACTAAACGAGAATAACCAGAGCAAAACTTGTCCATTAAGAGTACTGTAGAAAACACTGAAATTCGCAACAAGAACAAAGACGCTGTCGTTTAAATAGTATTGCTTCACAATGTAGTCGATAATTCACTCTGTTAAGAAAACTATATCACCCATTTGGACATCAAAGTGAGGAAAATCGCTTAACAAAGAGTTTGTCGGTATGCTTCCTAGTCCGTGGCCCTTTATCCAGGCAAAGTTGCAATCTAATTTTATTTTGCTGTGTGCACTAAGGTCGATGCGCAGCTCCTCGCCGTATGATTGTGAGATGCTCACCTGGATACCCAAGATGTCATCAGTGTCCAACGTAAATGATGGCTCGTATCCTCGGTAGAAAGGTGCCATCAGGGCCGTCTTGACGTCCGAATGCGACAACCCCAAGGAATGGCCGAATTCGTGAGCCGCCACTTGGAAAAGGTTAGTGCCTGCAATGGACAGATACTTGTCACATCTTCCCAATACACAAACACACACACACGCACACACACACACACACACACACACATAGAAAATCGAGCTACGGCACTTATTTACTTTGATTATTTTAATGCAATGAACATGTGCAAAAGTTAAAATTTTCGTTAACATTCTTCATATGTTATATTAATTTTTTAATGTTTTATGTTTGTTGGTTCCTGAATAATGGACACATATTTATGGACTAAAGCAAGTATCTGCAAATATTTACGAAGATCATTCTTTTTCTAGTACTGGTACCGTGATGTGAGCTGATGATTGAGAAAGATAGATTACGCTAAGGGGATTATTGAATAGGGACTGTCCATTCCAAGGAAAAAAACTACTAGAAAATCGTATGAAGAAAATGATGTTTTCACTTTAAAAGGCATTCGTCACATTACAAGAGCAACATTACCGCTCTGAGTCTGGAGTGGTGAGGCAGTGGTTGTTTTGGAGCAAGGGTACGCGAAACGCATTTCTGTAGCGATTCAGTAAACCTATCGTTCCACAATGAACGAACACAATAGCAGGTAGAAGATGGGCTCAAAAGAATCAAGGGCGAGGAAGGTCTTAATGCTTCCTGTGCTCAAAAGCTCGGAATAACAAGAACGTAGTTCGAAACCAAGTTGCAAAACTTCTCTCAGAAACAAGCGTATGGTCCCCCCCCCCCCCCCCCCCTACGCAGCCGGCCGCGGTGGTCTAGCGGTCCTAGGCGCTCAGTCCGGAACCGCACTACTGCTACGGTCGCAGGTTCGAATCCTGCCTCGGGCATGGATGTGTGTGATGTCCTTAGGTTAGTTACGTTTAAGTAGTTCTAAGTTCTAGGGGACTGATGACCACAGATGTTAAGTCCCATAGTGCTCAGAGCCATTTGAACCAACCCCCCTCGCATTCCTGATGGATGTTGGTATGATTGAAAGTGCAAGTGGAAGAAAAAAGCAACTTGTAATAACTTAGTTCTGATTTATAAACTCTTGGTGAACAAGCAGCAGGTGTCTGGTAAATCCCATCCCTCACGAGTGACCAGATATCGTAGCCGCGTAGCAGGCCAGGGTTGTAAATTGGCCAATTAGCGCACGGATAGTTGTGCACCTGCATGCTTGTTGGTCAACAGTGCATTGCGCAGTTACTGGATCTCTTCTCTCATTTTCTTATTCTGTGACGCCACATTCTCAAGTGATGGCGACAAAACAATAGAATTATTTAGACCAGAGAAAATGAAGCACTTGAGACTAAAAATTAGTTCAGAAACTTGAGTAATTAATGAGTGGGCAAATTCGCATATGAGTTTTATGTTTGACGCGAGTGTGAATAAGAGATGATAGATAAATAACGATGATTTAGAGGGTGCTCTAGGAGGAATGGTCATTAATCGGGGATATGACAAAAACGATCATTCGAAGCATACGTAGGTTCTGAAATGAATACCTTAAGAGCTGTGAACACTATTTCATCATCGATAGTGCGAAACAATTGTCTTCTATTGCTAACCCTTAGCTTTCCATATTCTGGAAGGAGGTAGTGCGGACCAAACCAAGAAAAATTGTCTAGTAAACATGGGCTCTAAAGCGCAGTGGTTAGCACACTGGACTCGCATTCGGGAGGACGACGGTTCAATCCCGTCTCCGGCCATCCTGATTTAGGTTTTCCGAGATTTCCCTAAATCGCTTCAGGCAAATGTCGGGATGGTTCCTTTGAAAGGGCACGGCCGATTTCCTTTCCCATCCTTCCCTCACCCGAGCTTGCGCTCCGTCTCTAATGACCTCGTTGTCGACGGGACGTTAAACGCTAATCTCCTCCTCCTCCATGGGCTCTAAAATGCATTCCCAAAGAGCTATGAGCAATTATTCAGTATAAGAGATGTGTTTCACAGTTGCGAAGATGAAGTAGTGCTTACAGCTCTTAAAATGTGCGTCTGAGACCCTACGTTTATTAGGCGTGTTTTGGTTCGAATGATCGTTCCTGTCGTATCCCTGAATATTGACCATTCCTCCTGATACACCCTGGATAGGTGTAGAGTTATTTTTCCTCGATTTTTGGGAGTTAATAAAAAAGTTACCAATTATGGCTAAGATGACTCTTTAGATTGAAACCAAGTGTTTGTCATCCACAAGGGGAAAGGTGCAAGATGAAGTTGGCCGTTAGCAGCGGCCGGTAATTGGCAAGTAAAAATCCCAGACAGATCCTTCCAGAAGTGGTGCAAAAGACATAGTTCAGTTGGTTGTAAAAATGTAACAACATTTTTGTATGTCGACTGTTTTCTTTCGGTGCCGACGTTTTAAAGCACATACCTGCTCTCTCAACTATTTACTATGTGTTGTTCGTAACGGATCATGGGCTCTAGTCGACCGACACAGGTGCACAGCGGTCAACTACATGAGGAGACTGGAGTTTTTCCGGTTACCAACAGTGTCGTAGGGAGAGGGGTGGGTGAGTCAAGGAATTTTGCAACAGCGGCTGTTAGTGGCGATGAGCCAGCAAAGCAGGCTGGAGGGACGGGATGTGAGGAGGAAGTCCACTGACCTCTGTAGCTGTCGATGGTCCAGTGCTCGGCGTCGTCGAAGTGCGCGTCTCCGCCGTAGACGGGGAAGTAGGCGTGCGCCAGGGTGCCTCCGGGCCCGTCGAACGGGTCTCCGTCGCCGTGCTCGCCCTTCTCGAAGCGGATGTCGATGTGCACCTGTTCCGAGCCGCTCTTCACCTGCGTGAAGGTCAGGTCGGTGTAGTCGGACCACACGCCGAACGCCCTGGCCAACTCGCGGTCAACCTTGCCGTGGTTCAGGTTGCTCGGGTACTTGGAGATGCGGTACTTCAGGCTCTTGACACGCCACCGGCTTCCTGCAGAGGAGAACGGGAAACACGTCGTCAGTAACTTACACTCTGCACTCAACTCAGCGCTGCCACGTACACGAGTTAATCTACAAGTAACTAATACAAGAGCGACAAAGAAACCGGTGGTGTCGTACCTTATTACAAGATTATTGGTGACCATCTTGAGCATGTGAAATCTTTTAAGTATGTACTTGTAATACTGATGTAAGTAGGCTGTTTAGGTTTTTATGTTCGTAACGCCACGTAGCACTCTGTATGAAAACCACTGACTGTGCTGTCTGCAGTCTGTGGCTGGTTTGCATTGTTGGAATATTTGCTATTGTAGTGTTGGGCAGCTGGATGTGAACAGCGCGTTGCGCAGTTGGAGGTGAGACGCCAGCAGTGGTGGATGTGGGGAGAGAGATGGCAGAATTTTGAGAGCGGACGATCTGGACGTGTGTCCGTCAGAAAAAGGAAATTTGTAATACTGGATATCATGATTGATAGATATATATATGATGACTTTTGAACATTATTAAGGTAAATACATTGTTTGTTCTCTACCAAAATCTTTCATTCGCTAACTATGCCTATCAGTAGTTAATGCCTTCAGTAGTTAGAATCTTTTATTTAGCTGGCAGTATTGGCGCGCGCAGTATTGCAGTAGTTTGAGTAACGAAGATTTTTGTGAGGTAAGTGATTCATGAAATGTTTAGGTTATTGTTAGTCAGGGCCATTCTTTTGTAGGGATTATTGAAAGTCAGATTGCTTTGCGCCAGTTTGCTGTTGATCAGAATAAGTAAAGAGAGAAATGTCTGAGTACGTTCAGTTTTGCTCAGCTGTTTGAAAATCAAATAACGTAAGAGGTTTACCAGCAGTCATTTATAAATTTTTCTAAGGGGATGTTCCACTAAGAGGTGACCTGAAATGGAATCATCACATAAAATCGATGTCAGAGGAGGCGAATGGAAGAGTTATATTTGTTGGGAAAGGAAACTGCATACAAGATGCAAGGACGGTCAGTACAAGAGTACTGTTGCAGTATTTCGCATCTATAACAAGCAGGCAGAACAACAGACATGCAACCAATTCACTGTCAATGCTGCTAGAATGATAACAGGTAGGTATACTCTACACGAAGGTCTAACAGAAGTTATCTGTAAATTTAAATGGGAATCCCTGAAAGAAAGGCAACATAGTGCACGCGAAACCCTACTGGGAAAATTCAGAGAAAATAATTTCGAAGAAAATTGTGCAGCCCTTGTGCTGCCACCATGGTTATGTCACGTAGGGATCGCAGTAGTAAGCTATACCGTACAGAGCCACATTTACAGTCATTTTTTTCCTTTCTAAGAATGCGATAAAAACTGGAAAGAAAATTTACGATGTTGGTATGGTGCGCTCTCGACGATGCAGTGTACAGTGCCTTTCGAAATATATAGGTAGGTGTGGATGTAAGGATACTCGCGAGTTTGTTTACAGAAACACAATACGTTATTGAATTACTACTCTTTGACGTGTGAAACACCTTCCAACTCTATTGCTAGACGTTATTAATCATATTGTTGCTAACTTACAAGTCTGTTTGCCAACTAAATTACCGACCCTGTTGGACAGTAGAGACGAAATAGAGTATACAGCAGCGAGTGGCCACGTTAGCGTGCTGGCGTGTGACGAGAAGGGGAGAGTCCTCATTACATCTGTTGTGGACAGCCCGGAATCGCGCTCCACAGCTCCTCAGCATCCGCCACTGGCTACTGCCGGCACGTGTCATCGCTGCCCTTCCTCTGTTGTACTCCACACAGTAGCCATTCGCAGCTACCAAAGACCAGCCTTAGTACAATAATCTCACCCTAAAGTGAAACATGAGCTTCCCATTTCTTCCGGACTGTTACTTTGGCTCCTTTTTTTTTCCTTCCTTCCTTCCTTTTTTATTTTTATTTTTTATTTTTTGCTACAACTCACTCTGCATGTATTTATTGGTTCACATGTTTTGCTAGAATTAACACGTACTCAAATTACTTTTAATACTCTACGCTTTCAAGTTTACCATCATCTTGCTATGCTGTAAGCCTACCTTGAATTTGCTCCCTTTCGTATCACATTCCTCAACTTCTGTAATGAATTGACCTGTGGGTAGGTACTGCCATGCTCAATCTGGTGAGGCAGTAACATGGGATCTGGAAGATTTGTAAGACAGATATAATGTGATCTCGAGGCACCGTCGATTATTCGCCGTATTATCAGCGTTTTTGCATTTATAACTTCATTGCTGAGCACAGAAACAAATGGAAATTCCTGTCGCACCATTCAGAATCCTGAGATAACACCATACCATTTCGTACTCCGCAACCTCAAAGTGTGCAGGAGGACATCGACATAGGAGATTCTGCCGTAGCCTTTCCAATATTCCTGGAATGTTTCGAATCTCAAAACAGAAACTTTCTCTGTTCCTTTTACGTACTTGCTAGTGTCTTATAAAAAAGAGATTTTTACATACTCTTGTAGGAAATAATTGAGAATATAGAAGAAGAATACGGTACATCACCCAGGAAATTTAGGGATGGCTACCGGAATGTATCTAAGTTCGTATCTCGTACAATTGTTTTACAGATTTCGCGTTCTCTACTTTAAGGTATTAGTGGAGCTGCATATTTTTATATAATTTTACAGAACAGAGCCGAACAAATGTTACAGTGTATTTACTAGTCAAATAAATCAAAATACTAGACGATTAATGATCTGATGTGTGGTGTTGTATTTAGGTGCCCTGTATGCAGACGTTCGTATAAGAGCCCTCAGCCACCTCTTGTTCTATTCATGTGAGTTGTCGGTCCTGTTTGGATATGCAGATCGTCAGTAAAGTAGCTTCAGGAAGCCATGCAACAATAAACTGCCGATTTGCTACGGGTATCAGTGTCTCGACTCTTCTACAAATTACTTCAACAAAGAATTTGAAAAGGCTGTGATGCTTGCGATTCGCTAAATGTAGACATCACAGCTCATATACAATACTTCAAAATGAATTCTCTCTCATTGCCTTTTGCCTTTTCCAGAGAAACCTCACCTGCCAATAATCATTACACCAGCTCAAACCCGTTTGAAGAGAGTCAGTTTATACCTCTGGCTGAAGTACGCTCAGAGAATAACTATTTCCGACATCAGAAAACTTCTTTTTCTGTGTCCGTCTATGAACGTTTCGTAACACGTTTCGCGCTTGTACAGTCATCGTTGAAATGGGCTGAGAACATTACAGAGGCTGAAACATAGATGTAGGATGCGTCCTGTAATGACAATTTATGTGCTCCTCATGTAGTATGTGGGTACTACTGTTGCAGTGGTTCTATTTATTCTTGCGGCCTCCTTTTCAAAGTACTCATTTTCTGCTATTTGCATGATAGGTGTGCACATCGCGACGGCGGAATAAACGTATGGTGTGAGTAGAACCAAGTCTCTGTGCTACACACAGTATCTCTCGCAAGTAGCAAGAACCGTGCTTCCACTCTGCAGATTGTTACTCTCACACTCACTTCTTGCATGTGCTTGGTGTGGTGAACGGTGACACGCTCTAGATAACTAAATGCCATGTCCAAGTTGTCTTCCTTGAATACGATGCTCTTGATATCGCAAAAGCCTAGACCATTAATCTGCAAAAAGTTGAAGCTAATTCTTACATAATGCACGACTTTTATCACGTTTCTAATTACATGGATGAGCTCAATGCTCTTGTATTTTTCACGCAAAAGTGGAGTGCACAATTATCAGATTTTATGCCGAACGCGAGCAGACTGAAAAGACTGAAACTACATCTGGCACATACAAACGCGGCGCTGACGCTACGGTGCAGACTGGAATTCTCGAGAACTGCGTAATTCTGGTGGCAGCTTTAAGTGGTGTGACTCAAGTTCTCGGAAGCGTGGAATAATGGAAAAGTTCAGAGATCGTCTTGTGCACCACTTGTCAGCAACAGAAGCGCAATTAAGAAAAGACAGCACAGCTGATTTGTAGATATTTGCTTGTTAAATTATGTAACTTCAAGGAAAGCTTAGTTGACGGGTGCGCTCATGATCTCCATATTGAGAGCTTCATTGATATTTTCTATTCTTTTCTTCGTGTCTTCTATATCTGAATCTAAATACTGCCATGGTCTTTCACGGAAGAAAGCTCCTTGACTGACTGGTGTTTAATGTACGGAAGAATTTAGTGCGCACACTGCATTACTGTATTCTGTAAGCAAGAAGACAAGCCATCTATTTGCCCGGAGAACTGTGAGCAATTTGCTAGCATCAGCGTACCGACACATCAACAAGCTAGTATTAGGTATCAGTGTGCCAAATGTGATAAGCAAGAATAACACTAGTACGTAAACTGTTGATTAGTTCCACCTAGCTCAGCCATCAGGGCCAAGGGACTGAGGCTGACGTTGCGAGCAGCCCGTTGCTTCGCCCTCTGCCCTAGGACGTTAACGAAAGTGAGTATAGACAGACGTAAGGCGATTTCTTCCAGTGTTGTCAACAGAAATTTTTCACCATTCCTGCCGGATTTTCCCGCCGGTGAAACCAGCCTCTGACCACTCGCACCGCCTTTGAATGTGCTCGATTTCTCCAGTCAGTCCGACGTGATGTGGGGAAATCCACATGAGCGGCAGTCAGATTCGTGCCTACAAGTCTTGTATGCAGTCTCTCTTGTGGCTAATTTGCAGTTTTGCAAGCATTCTACAAATAAATCGTAGCGTGTTATTCGCTTTACGTACAACTGAATCTACGTAGCCGATGTATCTGTACACATTGTTACCACCAAATATCTATTTGATATCTCTAACTTTAGTTGTTGTTTATTAATCTTGTAATAAAACTGCATCAGACTAGTCGTCGAAATGAGGACCAGTACAACAGTCCTACTACCATGCTCTTATGTTTCATAACGTGGACAACTTCGCATTCTTTACATTAAGGGCTCGTTACCAATCTTCACAGCCGACTGTTTTTTTATCGTGAACTATCAATAATGACCCTGCGTCTTATAAACAGACTGAAGAAAAGCAACCTACGCTTGTAGCGTGTGTGGATTTAGAGAAAGCTTTCGACATCGTTCACTGGACTACACTCTTTGACATTTTGAAAGTAGCCGGGAAAACAAGAGAGTATTTGCACATTGTTTAGAAACCAGACTGCAGTTGTAAGAATCGAAGGACATGAAACGGAAGCAGTGGTTGAGAAGACAGTGAGAGAGGGTTGTATCTCCATAAAAATCTCCCAAGTTACATTAGCAAACCATGAGAGATAGGAAAAGACCCGAAGGAGACGTATAGATACGGAACCATACGAGGAGAGCCAGGCTGACGCTCCGCAGCTGGTGTCGCAGTAGCGCCAACAGTGACCTTGTGAAACCTGAAGCGGCGGAACGGGTTTTCATTCCATTCCCGAGCAAGGTTTTTTTCCCATATTTTCCGAAGGCGCCTGGGAGTTCCTCCCTGCGCGTGTGACGCTGACTCCTGCACCCGCGGCGCCCACGTCTCGGCGTCAGCAGCGAAACACCGGAGTTTCCCGCTGCTGACCGCGTGATTGGAATCAGAGCACTTCATGCCGTAAAATTCCACTCGCCGGCCTGAAATTAATACTCCCGTTCTACAGAAATACCCCGAGACCCACCCCTCTGTTGCACCTGCTCTTATTCATCTTCATTTCTTTTCGAGAACCAACCAAAATTCGAGCAATACCCAGTTTATATTTCCCTGCTCTTTAAATTACCACCTTCTATTAATTAGATAGTACCCTTCTTCATACCAAATTTGTATTTCAAGTTTGATCAGCCACTTTATTATCTTTGTTGTTTTGATCAAAGAACAACATATTTCTACCTTAGCTGTATTTATTGACGAACTCGAATTCAGCCCCAAAATATTTTCAAGTGGACAGAAAAATGTACTTAAGCGCCATGGTGCAGGCATTTTTTCACGGCCAATAATTGTTATTAAGTTTGTCCCGATGGCGACAGCGTATTTTTGTTGCGACTTTCAGTCCTTAGACTGGTTTGATACAGCCTTCAACGCTAAACTATCCTGTACAAGCCACTGCTGCAGCCTACAGCCCGTTGAATATTCTTAGTGCAGTCGCGCTTTAGTCGTCCTCTACGATTCCGCTCCACCCTGCAGACTTCCCTCCAGTACCAAACTGACTGCTCCTTGTTGCGTCAGATTGTGTCCTGTCAACCGATGCCTTATTCTAGTCAAGTTGTGCCATAAATTTATGTTCTGACCCATTCCATTCGGTACTCTTCATTAATTATTCAGTCCACCCATCCAATCCTCGGAGGTCTTCTATAACGCCACGTTTGAAAAAAAATCTATTCTCTTCTTGTCTGAACAGTTTATCGCAGACGTTTCACTATCGTGCAGGGCTACTTTCCACACAAGAAATTAAAGAAAAGACTTCTTGACCCTAAAATGTACATTAGACATTAACAAATTTCTCTTTCTCGGGAAGGCCCTCTCTTGCTATTGCCATCTGCATTTTCTACCGTCTCTAGCTCCGCCATCATCAGTTACTTTGTTGCCCAAGTAGCAAGAGTCATCAACTGCTTTCAGCGTCTCATCTCATAATCTATTTCCCTCAGAATCGCCTGTTATAAATGGACTACATATAATTACCCTTGTAAAAACAGACATCATGTCTGATAGGATAGCCGCAGTCAGTGATTTTACAATGTTACTTATAATCCGTCTTTATTGCAAAATGTTTATTCACATGACCGATTTCGGTTCATCTAGAACATCTTTGGATCTGATATTTCGGTTACAGGAGTAATCCGTCCAAATACAGCAACTTTCACATGCTGGGTCACATCACAGGTTACTCCTGTAACCGAAATATCAGATCTGAAGATGCTCCTAGATGAACCGAAACCGATCATATGAATAAACATTTTGCAATCAAGACGGATTATAAGTAACATTGTAATAACCCTTGTTTTGCTTTTGTTTATGTTCATCTCATAACCTCTTTTCAATACACTACCCAGTCCGTTCAGCTTTTCTTCCGATTCATTTTCAGTCTGTGACTGAATTACAGTGTCATCGGCAGACCTCAAACCTTTCATTGCCTCTCCCTCAACCTAATTCCCTTTCCAAATATCTTCTTGATTTCCTTTACTTGCTTGCTCAAATTAAAGATTCAGTATCACGAGTCATAGTCCTCTATAACTACCTTCTCAAATACTTCTTCCCTTTCATGTCTTTTGAGTCTTAACAACTGCAGTCTGGTTTCCGCGCAAGTTGTAGACAGCCTTTTGTCTTCCTTTTACACCTCTTACCTTTATAATTCCAAAGAGTGTGTTCTAGGCACCACTGCCAAGAACTTTCTCTAAATCTACAGATGCTATAAGCGTAGGTGTGCCTTCGTTCGGCACGCACGAGACGCTGCTGGGGTGCGGAGCTTCCTGCTCGCTGGTTGGAATGCGCCGTGCGCCGTCGCCGCCGCCGCCGGCTTACCTTGGAGGGCGTAGCGCTTGCTGCGCGAGCTGGCGCCGTATCCGATGCGGTCCTTGACTCCGCACCGCGGCAGGCTCATTGTCGCCTTCGTCTCCTCGTCCAGCTCGCCTGCAACAAAAGAACACGCCGCCTGTTACTCTCGCCTCTTAACGACGCCTTACACAAACTACCGCTTCCCCTGGACTGGAACACAACTGGTTGGAAATGAAAACCTGTTAACGATTCCACGTAATACAAGAAAATGTCGTCTCTTTTAGTTCATATTCTTCTTTTTTAATTCCTCATGTTGTGTGTAACAGTATTTTGAAGTAGCCTTGTGCATTTTGTACTTAGTGACAGATAAAAGCGTAAGCAGTCAGAGGGTAAAAATGGTCTCATCTACAACCAGATGTATTACAGATAGCCGGCCGGGGTGGCCGAGCGGTTCTAGGCGCTGCAGTCTGGAACCGCGCAACCGTTCCGGTCGCAGGTTCGAATCCTGCCTCGGGCATGGATGTGTGTGATGTTCTTAGGTTAGTTAAGTTTTAGTAGTTCTGAGTTCTAGGGGACTGATGACCTCAGAAGTTAAGTCCTATAGTGCTCAGAGCCATTTGAACCATTTGTATTACAGATATAAAGAAGCGATAGATTCAGGTTGTCTGATACAATATACAATCAATAATTTATTTCCATATGTTTATATACGTATCATTAATAGTGAGAGCTGGTTTTGAAATGGTCTCAACAAGTGCCTGAAACAAAAGTCCACGTAGACAAGATTTCACATGTATAGCGATAGAAGCCATGCAAAGAACTAAGTTTTATGTTTTATCTAGAATGTATATATTTCTAATATTATAACCGCTCCAGTTACAAGAATAGCTCGTCACCTTCTATAAGCACTACACATGATACTGCTCCTGTGGAGACCGTGAAGACTACCAACAGCACACAAGGAGGCGTAGAGCAACCAGTCTCTTTTAGTGATATTGGGAGGGGGGGGGGGGGGGGGGACTTAATATTTGATAAGACTGCCCCCTGATGTGCCGCAGGGATTTGTGAAGTGTAAATGTAGCGTCTTGCTTTGAAGGGCTTCGGCTGAAGTTCTTTCCAGTCAGCTTCTCCGTCACGCAAAACAACGGCAGGTTCCTACGGCTTTGGCCTGTGTGACTTTTTATTCATCGTTATTACATCTCGTCTCTATCGAGAACATGCGGTATATGTCGGACATCAAGATAGTTCCTAAATGGATGGCAGTAGGAGGAGACAAAATTCAAGGCGTAAACATAGCAAAATGCTTAGGAGAATGTATAGAAGCTTCTCGGACAGAAAAAAGGCGCTACGGGACCACGAATAAACAACATGGATTCAACGTATAAACCGAGCAGACCGACCCGCCCGAAAGCCTTGTACACTGAGCTGACGAAGTCGTGGGATAGCGATACGCACATATACAGAGGGCGGTAGTGTCGTGTATACAATGTGTGACAGGTCAGTGCATTTGCAGAGCTGTCATTCGCACTCAGATGATTCACGTGGAAACGTTTTCGACGTGATTATGGCCGCACGACGGCAATTAACAAACTTTGAACAAGGAATGGTAGATGGAGGTAAGCGCATGGAACGTTCTACTTCGGGAATCGACAGGGGTTTCAGTATTACGAGTTCAACAGTGTAAAAAGTGTACCGAGAATATCCAACTTCAGGTATTACCTTACACCACGGATAGTGCAGTGGGCCGACGGTCTTCACTTAACGACCGAGTGCAGCGGCTTTTACGTAGAGTTTTAAATGCTAAGAGCCGGCCGATGTGGCCGAACGGTTCTAGGTGCTTCAGTCTGGAACGGCGCGACCGCTGCGGTCGCAGGTTCGAATCCTGCCTCGGGCATGGATGTGTGTGATGTCCTTAGGTTAGTTAGGTTTAAGTAGTTCTAAAGTCTAGGGGACTGATGACCTCAGAAGTTAAATCCCATAGTGCTCAGAGCCATTTGAACCATTTTTAAATGCTAAGAGGCAAGCAACACTGCGTGAAATAACCGCAGAAATCAATGTAGGGCACACGACGATCATATCCATTACCCCAGTGCAGTGAAATTTGTGGTTAAGGCGCTATGGCAGCAGAAGACCGACGCGAGTGCGTTTATTAACAGTTCATCGCCTGCAGCGTCTCCCCTGGGCTCGTGACCATATCGGATGGTCCCTAGACGACTGGAAAATCGTGGCGCGGTCAAATGACTGCCGATGTCAGTTGGTACGATCTGATGGCAGATTCGAGTGTGGCGCAGGTCCCACGAAGCCATGGACCCAATTGTCAACAAGGTACTGTGCAAGCTGGCGGTGGCTCCATGCTGGTGTGGCCTGTGTTTACATGTAATCGACTGGTTATGTCCGGCTACTTGGAGACCTTTCAGCAATTCCTGGACTTCATGTTCCCAAGAAACGATGGATTTTTTATGGATGACAATACGCCATGTCACTGGACCACAATGGTTAGCAACGATTGTCAAGAATATTCTGGATAATTCGAGCGAATGATTTCGCCACCCAGATCACCCGACATGGCTCGCATCGAGCATTTATGGGACATAATCGCGAGGACAGTTAGTGCACAAAATCCTGCATCGGCAACACTTTCGTAATTATGGACGGCTATAGAGGCAGCTTAGCTCAGTATTTCTGCAGAGGGCTTCCAACGACTTGTTAAGTCCATGCCATTTCCAGTTGCTGCAATGCGCCGTGGAAAAGGAGCTCCGACACGATATTAGAAGGTAAGAAACTAAACCCATCTAAAACCCAAGCGGTACTTGTTGGTCACTCTAAGCTCATTAGCCCAGAACATCGGGAATCCGTACCATCTCTTATCCTAAATGGAACAAATACTAACTTCTCTCCCTCAGCAAAGAGCCTGGGAGTAATAATAGATGAAAATCTAAACTGGGCAGAGCACGTAACTGTAGTGCGCAAAAAAGCATGAGCATCCCTCCATGTCCTACAAAAATATAAAAAAACTCTTCTCTTTCGATCTGAAAAAAAAAAACTAGTACAAACTCTTATACTCCCAATCATTGACTACAGCGATATTATCCTACAAGGCCTCTCTCAGGAAAACTCGCGACGTCTGGAACTGGTCATGAATGCCTGCGTCCGATATATCTTGTGACGTTCGACTTTTTGATGACATTTCACCTGCATATGCAAAATTGTCCTGGCTGCGTGCAGACAAACGCAGAGATTTCCATACACTCTGTCTCATTTACTGCCTTATAAATGTACACTGTCCCTCATATCTCTCCTCGTCCTTAACGCTTATGTCGGAACAACACGACAGAAACACACGTTCCCATCATAATAAAATCCTCTCTGTTCCACTGCATCGCTCAGTCACCGTCTCCAAGTCCTTTACAGTAGCGGGAACCAGACTCTGCAATAACCTCCCTCGTTATGTTCGAGAACTTAAAAACATGTCCGGCTTCAAAAAACAGTTAATGACGTATCTACTTAAGCAACAGTAATGCCTTCCTCTGTACATGAATGCACTTCACCTCATTACTTCCCTCTTTCCCCCTCCTTAAATCTCCCTTCCCCAAAACTCGCTATACTAGTAAACATCTACTTTACACACCAAGATATTAATGTACATCTGCACAAATCTTCATTACTATTGCCAATTTTTCTCATGTTTATCATTATTATTTGATTTTTTTTTACTGTTACTATTATTGCTTTTATCATAATTTGTATGTATAGCACGTGTTGTAAAAATACTGCCAGTACTTACTTTATTAGGTCTTAGTCATTACTCTTTATTCATATTGTGACTAGAGTAATCGAATTTTCTTATTTAAACTATTGTCATGATGTAACTCTGATGTGTGAAATGCTGCATGTGTGAAACACTGGACCGACGTGAGAGAGGGCCTGATGGCCCTAATCTGACCAGGTTAAATAAATAAATACATAAAATAAATATCCCATGACTTTTTGTCACCTCGGTATAGTTTTCTACAAGGGGAACTACATCGAGGGCGAAGTCATTATGAACAGAAGAGCGAAGAAGAATGCGAAGTATGAGAATGAAAGAATGTTGGACAAGGATAAATACAGGAGGTAACAAAGCTGATCCGAATTAGCGTGGTCCTCAGATGGCAAAGAAGACATCGGAGTTAAGCAGAGCACAAATACACTTGTCTCTCCATCGGTCAACTTGTAGCGGCAGCTGGAGAAGAAGGTGAGCCGAACTGTTGGCAGGTGTCGCCCCCGCGCAGCACGAGCCCCCCCGTAACGGTACCGGCAGAGGTTGCGGGTGTCGCGGCCCACGGGGGGCGAGGTCAAGGCACCTGCTGTGTGTGACCGGCACGCCAACGCAGCCCAGCCGCCTGCTGCAGCCGGTGACGCGTGACGCACTTCCGGTCAGCCCGGGCGGACCTCCCATTCCAGCACGTGGCCACCACCGGCCTTCGCTCCCGGTCGTCCATCTCAGCTCGCTGGCAGCCGTCAGCGAGAAAACGACAACATGACTTCTCCGGGTTTTGCAACGACTGTGAGCTGGGGCACTGGGTTGTGACAAGACAGCCAGTCTTCCGGTACACTAGCACTTGACGCGGCTCCCGAACAAGACCGACACCCTACGCACCGGAGACCTTTCGGTGCCCCTTTTTCCCAACCGCCAGTTCTCTTTTGTTTTGGGCTGTCGACGTCTTTTGATTTCATACTTTTCCTGTCGCCCAAAAAAAAAAAAAAAAAAAAAAAAAAAAAGAAACATATCATACAGAAAGATAGTCTACCTTCTTCAAAAAACAATAATAGCTATAGTCCGGTTCACGAACGATGGCCGTTCGCAAAGGCCGAGACGCAAAATCGGATTGCACTGTTGCCGATTCCAAGCAACAGTTGCAGTTCGCGCATTCACTTGCCTTGCGCTTAAGAGGGGGTTGTTGGGTTGTTTTGGGGAAGGAGACCGAACAGAGAGGTCATCGGTCTCATCGGATTAGGGAAGGACGGGGAAGGAAGTCCGCCGTGCCCTTTGAAAGGAACCATCCCGGCATTTGACTGGAGCGATTTAGGGAAATCACGGAAAACCTAAATCAGGATCGCCGGACGCGGGATTGAACCGTCGTCCTCCCGTATGCGAGTCCAGTGTTTAACCACTGGGTCACCTCGTTCGGTGCGCTTGAAGAAAACGTGTATCCTGCAAATGATGCCTCCCACTTGCCTATGTAGAGGTCGTCGCTTACCACCACCATCAGCGATGATAATTCACAACAAATCGGTTAAAAATTTCGAAATAACTTGATACGATTACATTTAATACTCGCATTGGCTGCGACATTCACGGCAGAGCGCCTTAGAACACTACTGACCGCTCATTGACAATCGGAGAGTGTGTGGCGTTAAGTGCGCAGAAGTTCCCCCCCGGAAGCTGAGTGGTCGGCGCGACAGAATGTCAATCCAAAGGGCCCGGGTTCGATTCCGGGCTGGGTCGGAGATTGTCTCCGCTCAGGGACTGGGTGTTGTGTTGTTCTAATCATCATCATTTCATCCCCATCGAAGCGCAAGTCGCCAAAGTGGCGCCCAATCGAAAGACTTGCACCCGGCGAACGGTCTACCCAAAGGGAGGCCCTAGTCACAAGACATTTATTTATAGTGCGCAGAGCAAGCCTAAACTGAACCGCCCCGTTCGTGACTCCAACTATAAAACTTCCAGTGAAGACAGCTGACAAGCGAAGCAAAACCAGTTTGGGCACATATAGATGCGTAACACAACCACACAGCACTTGCGATCAGCGATATTAGCAATCGTTGTCAACTGAACTCGAAAATGAACCAGTAGCTAAGCAGGCGAGAGCGCCGCTGGCTGTTTTCAAGAGTTTTGTCAAATTATTTGACAGTGTGCTGCTTTTTTTTACGGTTTCTTCACTTACACACCGATGTGACAGCTGCTTCATAAACGAGGTTAAATTAACTTGGTTAGTCTGCGTGCTTGTTTTACAAACTAGTGGATAGCAAACGGGGAATTTGAAAAACAAGTCTGATCGTGTACAGTGGCCTTTGAAAGAAGCGGGAAAACAGTGCTTCCGCTCGTTCCCTTCCTGCCCCGCTGCTGCCTATGGTCTTTTGTTATTGGCCGTCTGTGAAATATTGCGTCATTGTTAGCCTTGTTTCATTGCTCACCGTTTATGGCTCCCATTTCCATTGTTTTTATGTACATCACAAGTACCAAAGAGAAAAATTCCAGTGAAGCATGCAGGCTGAGACCGTATTTCCATTGCAAGCAGGAAACGTACGAGAAAACTAAGCCACTGGTTACTTTTTAACTGAACAAAACTAACCGTGTATAGTAACGAAAAACGCGTTTGAGAAGTTGCATATCATCTGGACACAGATGGAGAAATTGATCGGTAGTGTTCGGGAAGTATAAGTGGATTGAAGAGATGAGACAATCGGATATATTAACGTCGCACGAACTTCAAGTCAAAGTTAAATTATTAATGTAATTACAAAGGTTTGCGTCAACAAGATTCGAAATGCTAAAGCCCATTACGCCACCGATGCTAATCAGTGTTTGTTGATTCCGGGAGGGAAGCGGAATCATACTGTGGACACAGAACGTGCACAACTAAATGGTTTCACTGTAAACCTGTACTCAGTACGCCGGATATGAAGCTCGTTGTGCTCTATGACGTGCGTAAGACCACGCAACAACGACTCACACTTCACCAGATATATTCCTCATAGTGTGAGGCGGATAAGTGTAGTCGACAGCGGTGCACCAGAAGTTAAGGACAGCCGTCATCACGGCACAGAGGAATATGCGACGCGAATCACGTGCGCTAAGAACAGGTGTCCCTCGTGTTGAGGTCGTTTGTATTCCGATGCACGGAGACGATATGACACTTGATGCCGCGCGGAAACCAGGAAGAGCCTCGTAGCAGGATTACGTCAGGCCAGCGTTGCGTTAGTGTGACCTCAGACACCGAGGTAACGTGAGAACGAATCCATTCTGGGCAAAAATAGTGACAATGGCAGATAAATGTGTGGTAGCGTCTCTAGCACAACACGGAGGACAAGAAGAAAAGGCTCAAGTGGAGTTTCCGCAGCCACCATCGCCGGAACTGGTCTGATTTGGTACTCTGAAGCCAAAAGAAAAATAAAACAAAGCAAAACTGAACGTAAGATGACCTACTGAGTTTATCCCCTGTCCAGAAGGGTCTTCATAAGCAACATCCCCGATTATCAAAATTTCAACGTAGCATTCTACGGCAACGAGAATATAAGCTCAAAACGATATCTAAATGACGTCATCATACAACAAGGGTAGCATTTTTGTACTCGGCTGCTATCTTACAGCCGGCCGAAGTGGCCGTGCGGTTAAAGGCGCTGCAGTCTGGAACCGCAAGACCGCTACGGTCGCAGGTTCGAATCCTGCCTCGGGCATGGATGTTTGTGATGTCCTTAGGTTAGTTAGATTTAACTAGTTCTAAGTTTTAGGGGACTAATGACCTCAGCAGTTGAGTCCCATAGTGCTCAGAGCCATTTTTTTGCTATCTTACACACCTTTTGCAGTAAAGATATTGAAGTCGAACTGAGTTACTTGTCAACAATGTATGAAACAACTGGAAGAAACAAACGAAAGAAACACTAATGAAATTTTTAAAAAACTGTGTCCAATTATGTGTTGCCGTGAAATTTGATTAATAAAACCTGAAGTCGAAAGTACAGTTCAAGCGGCTGAAATGAAATTTTTGCGGGAGTTACGGCACTTACGACGTTGTATTGCGTACGAAATGGCAGAATACGAGAGTAACTGAAGTTCTTTGACGTGGATTATATTTACATATTTTACGAGAGTTTGCTAAACCTAGCTCTCTAGTGGCAGTCACAAGGAAAGAGCAGTTAGATAGTTCCTGAGAAAGTTGGGACAATGAACTCGAATGGTCAAGAGTTCCAAATTCATGATGGACTGATGAAGACGATGGTGACATAATTTTTAAAAATGTTTGCGCTGATCGTTAAGGTGTTCTTTCTCCCATAAGTACGTATTTAGGCTAATAGCCTATGTGCGCGAGAAACGCGGTCATCCGCTCTTAAACTGGTTCGCTCGGACACACTTTCACACATCAAATAATAATTGCAATAAAAAAGACGTGCAGACCGATTATTAACCAGAAACGCTGCAATTTGGTACTCATTAATATTCAATGGCGTATTTTACGGTACGCTCATCAGTCATCTAAATACTGGCGGAGTGCAGAAAGATTAACGTGATTAAAAGTTAACGTTTCATGTCTTGATTTCTAGAACGGTAAGTCTGTGAAAGTTTTCAATGTTACTCACCTGCACTGAAACATACCTATTAGCTAACGATAGTATAATGTGCAGTCACGTGTTTTCCTGCAAGTTTCCATGGCCATGTAAACAACAGCTGTTAAAGCTTTCCTTCTCTGGAGGTAAAACACAGTACCACGAAAGGCCTGTTGTCTGAGGGAGCTCTGGTTCAAATGGTTCAAATGGCTGTGAGCACTATGGGACTCAACTGCTGAGGTCATTAGTCCCCTAGAACTTAGAACTAGTTAAACCTAACAAACCTAAGGACATCACACACATCCATGCCCGAGGCAGGATTCGAACCTGCGGCTGCAGCGGTCTCGCGGTTCCAGACCGCTGGAGGAGCTCTGTTCGTCAGAGTAACCTCTACGCAAAGCTACACTGCTAAGATGTCATTTGGGGCATATGTGACTTTTTACACTGAACACTGACGTTTCGAGCTTCAACCGACCAACTCAAGGAGCATGACCGGCTACTTCACCAATAAAAAAGAAAAAAAAAACAAGTATGTCCAGGTTGTTAGTTTCGATACCGGAAAAAAATAGTTGATACAGTGTTATATCGAGACAATCAACAGCAGCAATCCATGGTAAAACAACTGAAGTGAAACTATATTACGTAGATAGAACTGCTTTCTCACTTGTCCCGGCCAGCATTCTGAAAAGGGATGTATGTGGTTTGATCAATCTCTCGTACCCCCACCCCATCACCCTCAACTAAGATACAACGCTGACACAATTGTAATATCCTCAGGGCGTAACACAATTCACCGAATCAAGGCGAACACTCGTTTATTCCTCTTTGAAATGTGATTAAGAGCCACGTCTTCTATCTGGATTCCTATCTTGTTCGTATTACGCTAGACCTTCTCTTGAAGTGTAACCTCCTTTAAGTACTCGATCATGCGTTATTCATTACTTTTTTATTTTTTATATTCCGCTCAGTGGGTAAACGTTCCTAGTCCATTTCTACGCGTCATCTGCACTTATATAATTATGCAAACGTATATGGCGTGCTTACAGCGCGACGTAATTTACATTCTCGCAGTGACAATGCCAGAATGGTTGCGCACTTGACCACCGGAAATCCGTGACATTAGTGTTTCCGGGCCAACCGAATGAATTCCATCGCTCCCACAAAAGACCAGCGGTAATTGTTTCGTTTTCAGTGCACAAAACCTACAAGCATTCCCACAATCATCTGCAGCTTTGTGCGACAGTTCTCTTACATGTGTAACTGAACATAAGAGGGACGAATGGGAGTTCAATGTATTTGAAAGAATTATGGAATACACTCACAAAATAAATATCTCCTCAGAGTCTTCGACTTTTTTTGGCAAAGCAACAGAATTGTTGTTCTTCGGATGTTATTTCCAAATCTCTTATTTTTTTAGGCGAAGATATATACATAGCAATACTATCACGGATTGGCGACATGAATTGTTATCTGACTTAAGGGACGCTCTACATCGGTTACAGTCTTTTGAAAAAAGTCTGTTGTCACACGCTGTACACTATACACATTGAAAATGTGCAGGATGTTTTCCTTGCCGAACTTCTTTCTGGAGCAGTTCAGTATTTTGCAGGTGCCTTACTTTGAAGAAGGCAAATACTACCAAAATAACCGTACATGTAAGAATTATCTTACTTTTACAGTAAGGTAATGTGCACCGTTTATGGATAATATGTGAGATTCTGCGGATCGGAACAGTGGAGTAAAACTCTCTTTTCAGTCTTTTTTTAAAATTTAAGTGTTTGTCGAAAACAAGGTTGCTGGGAGGAACAGTACATCAAGAAAGTTGTATCATATTTCTGTTTTTACTGGGTCTCTAGCTGCCGTATTAATCGGATTCACGCCTTTTCCTAGAAGTGAAAATATAGTTTTACTTTTACATTACCAGAAATAACAAGGGCACTCAGCAAAAGTTTCGTCACCACTTTGCAAACAGCAGTTGTATACCACTATAAATGACTGCTTGTACTGAAATACTGTAGTCGATCTGGACCTCCGAAACTAAAACGACTCGCGCTACTTCCGTATGGTTCCCAACCAGGGCGTTACGCTGCGAACAATGGATTTCCGTTCGTGTTTGTAATTAGGCGGGGGACAATGCACCATTCTCTGTGTGTCCGCAAGACTATGGTGTCCTACGTGGGATCCGTCCTCACGTGCACAGAATGGCAGCGTCTCTCCGCTAAATTCTCCCGTAATTGCTCCGATGGAACATTAATGATAGCGATATCTCTATGAGTACATCTATATACCCCCCTCTTTACAGCAATACTGCATTCTATTGCAGTTCCATGATACTACCGTCTAACACTTCTCACGAAATCACAATCTGTCGAGTATCAGTTGCTTTGTAGGATACGTACAAGATGATACAGTGATTAACGTGATACATTTTTTCGTCGTAAAAAATCACTGGAAATGCGTGAACGCCGCTATTGCGCTATCTTTATCGTAGTCTAGTTTAAAGGGTGCAAAGTTCTGCTTTTTGTGTCCATTGAAATCAGCTGTATAATCATCTTCTCCAGTTTACAACCTGAAGCATACTTCAGCTTTTGAATTCTGCTGCTGCTGGTTTTATACATTGAAAGTACAGTTTTGAAAGGTCCTTATGAAACATCACTCACCTGGTACAAAGGGAACCGTGGAGTTAAGACACTGTAAAAATATATTTCTGTCAATAAAGAATTTTCGAACCATCTGACATAATTTTCAAGGTGGAAACTTGTGGTTGCGTACCCCACGACCTACAAACGCCCGTAGATCAAATTCAGACCATCTTTCCTGTAGGAGTGAAGGCGAAGACATATGTCCTATAGACACTGAATTCAGACCGGCACGTAACTTGTTCAATAGCAACAAGAATGCGCACAGGAATGATCACGTCTAAAGTAACTTCGAAAATCCATAAAAAACAAATCTATGCTGAAGTTAGCGCTGACTGAAAGTGCCATTTTTTTATTTCAAGTTACTGACTTTTGTTGCGTTCCTATGCAGCCATCTCAACAATACAAAGGAAATGCGACAATGTGTTTGAGACGACTGTCGTGTCAGTAATGACCATACGAATGAAAGGATAACACATCACCCAATCGCCGACCGGAAAGAAATCTCCGAGCCGGCTGGGAATCCACACGGTCCCCTTCGGTGGACAGTCTTCTGTGCTGACGTCGCAGCTACCGAGGTAGACAAACTGCCACCAAATTGTATGATAAGTAGGGCTACAAATTATGTTCTATGCACGGTGTGAGGATGGATGCATCGCGCTGTACACAAGTTACTCGTAAAAGCACACCTCACGCTTTGTTTTGAATAGCCAGCTGTTGCTTTTATAGCGTCTCGCAATAGTTTTCGTTTATATTTAAAACGAATTTTTCGTCCTGAGTATTAGTATATCGGAGTTTTGTTTTTGATGGCGAGTTTCTGTGTCTCGCAGTAGTCCATTCATGTCGGACATTCTAAATCATATGTTGAACTAGCACCTTTCTCCGCCCGTCACAACGATGTCCAGAAAATTCGCGCTTCGCTGCGAACGAAGCATTTGAAATCGGCTTTCAACTGACTTTCAAAAACAAAGTAGCCTCAGCCCAGATCAAACGGAGTTTGACATGACACGCAGGAAATAAAGGAAACAGATATTCGTGAGAAAAATTAATAATTTTACCTTTTCTTATTAAACTCGTATCTTCACATTCCAAAGAAAGTTCGTACGTTGCTAACGAGGAACTTGCACGCTAGGATTTGATACGGGCGCCGCTTTTGAAATGACGGAATGTCGACAGACGTCACGGGTGACTTTGGTGTTGCTGCTATTCAAGATGCGACTTACGACTTCGAGGAGTTGTGTCAGAAAGGCCGCATAAGGACTCCGTGGTACTTTGGCAGTAATGGTCGATGATTCTGCGGCCTGGCTGAATAATATCTCCATGACAGCGATGGAAGCCCGTGTGGGTTGTGCAACTGGTATAAATAACCCGTCAACTGACGTCATCGAAGCGAAGCGTGCGTGCTGGGACCCCGCTTTCTACCAAACCTGTTCCTTCACCGCCTTCGGGGAATAGTCTCGGAAAACGGCACAAGGCTGGTACGGAAAGGGCGCACAGATTCCGAGATAACCGCCTCTGGTGCACGTGAAGCAGAGCGCACGTCATCGACTGGTATGTTTGTCTATCATTCCTCCAGACTACATCCTCAGGCCGTACACGTAATAACTTTTTAACAGAAGTCAGCTTCATACGCTTACTGCGACTGCCAATCCGCACTTTGTTTGAAATCTGGATTTGTTTTAATCATTAGTAACTGGTAGAAATAGTGCACTTAGGTGGTATGAATCTTGGTTTCGCGTCGGCGTATACTTTCTTGCTCACCTTGGACGGAATTCGCCCTTGGACCTTGTGGCAGAGCTGAGCAGGAAAGAAGCGTTGTACAACTCAAGAACGTACATCAAGCACTCGACTTATTGGTTAGACAAGTGTGCTCATCTCCTATAATAGAGTTGTCTTTTGTCAGAACAGATTTTGCCGACACCTCGTCGTTCACATCTTTGTATCGTACGAAACAGTATGAAAATGCGGGAAACAACTGGGAGTCAATAACACAGATTAAGCGATTAAATCTACTGACAGTGTAGGAACACAATAGTGGCAACAAACATAAGGATAGACCTTGGCGTGCCGTTGACGTGGATATCATCAGAAGCAGGGTAGTATTATAGATTCACAGAGGTGTGGAAATACAGGTTTTGGAAATTCCCGTTACAAACTTCTATGACTTGGAGAGCGGAGTGAGTATATAATATTTTGAATAGGAACCCATGTCCAGGAATGTACCGTTTCCATTCTACGACGGTTTCAGTTCAGATGTGTAGCGCGTCCATTTCTGCTGAGGGAAGGAGAAAAATCTCAAAGTTGCTTGTCCTCGTATGCAATGGGGCAGACAGGATGACATACATACAATGATTGTGACAACGTCGGTGGTCGCCACATCGAGCCGCTGTTGTTAACACATCAGTACTGTTCTGTGCGTACAGTCCGCTGGATTCTTTTTTGTTCTGGAATAACGTAAACATGGAAATTTTAAGTGTTAATACAAACAAATGTGCTGAAGTGATAAATGTTTCGTTTTGTTTCCTTTCGAATTGTTACCTGATAATTGTACTACGTCATGCCTAATTCAATTCCTCAAGCAGAAGTGGTTGAGTTCGAAATGAAACCGTTGCAGAACGGAAACAGTACGTTTTCGGACACGAGGTCTTATTCAAAATATTTTGTCCTCACTCCCCTCTAAAAATCCTAGAAGTTTGTAACGGGAATTTCGGAACGCCCTTTACATGTACAGTGGCCTTGTAGGAATCAACCTGCATACTCCTGGAGCAGATATGGAAATCTCGGAAAGCTTATACCAAGATGGGATTTCGACGTTGGTTGTGACCACTACGATCTCAGTGTCTTGCTACTGCAAAGGTGTCTACATTGCTCTCAGAACATACTCCCTGAAGAAAAAGTAACGTTATGTTGCGCTCGTAAGGAAGGAAGGGAATGAGCTTAGGGTTTAACATCGTTGATTTTAAACAGGGAGAAATACTTTCATTTGAATAAAGAGGGCGGTAGGAATCATCCACGTCCTTGTTGGGAGAACTTTCTTGGCCTGCGATTGGTAAAGAAAATCACGAAGAACCTAACTCAGGGCTGCCAGAATGGTAGTTGTACCGCAGTTATCCTGAACTCGAGTCGGTTGCCTTAAACGTACTGCCATGTCCATAGGAGATGACAAAGGAGAAGAGATTAAGGTGTAACGACCTGTCGGTGACACAGCCATTAGAAATAGTGCGCAAACTCGACTTGTAGAACGAAGGGGCAGGGAGTTATCTGGGAGATTTTAAAGGAACCGCACTGGAATTCCTCATAGGAAATGTAGGAATCGCTGAAAAATGGCGATGAGCAGGAGAGTATTTGAATGCTGCTCTTGTCGAGTATGAGTTCATTCACCGTTGCATCACCTCATTTGGTCCCTTTCGGTGTCTTATTTGTCCTGTTATGGGTGAATACGAAAATATAAAGGTGAAGGACTATTAATTCTAGTTACACTACATAATCTTCTCCTCTCGAACAGCATTACGCGGGCTCCCGAGTTTGACAAATAGCCTCTACCGTGAAAATAGGCAAGTACTGTACTAAGCAATCGCCACTCCTTTCTTTGCAAATTAAATATTTGTGCTGGTAATTTGCTTCACCACCGACAATTGAAACATCTTTGTATCATCACGAAAGAATTACCTTTGTCATGCAAGCAGATTAATGCTAAGGATAAGGACGCAGCGATTAGAAAAATTTCGAGTTATGCGGGCCAGCATATTAGCGCCCGGTTAGGAGGTGGACTGAATCAAAAATTCGTGGATTCGATTCATTTGTGTGGACGTGCATGGTACATGTTTTGCTGCGTTGTGTGAGGACGGTGAGCGAATACAGTTGCGTCAGGACGTCATTGTCTTGCGTAGATTGTAGGGTTTCAACATTGTCTAAAGAGAAACTGTAAATAGTTTGTAAAAATCCTATCATTTTCAGCTTTCGCGATGACTAAAATGCCACTCCAGTATGCTTGTTCACTACTGTGTTGATGAAAAACGTAGTTTAAAACAGCATCGGATCTGAATACAGATACTAACAAGTATTTTTGATCTTCCTCGGTCTTGCGCAGCCTGACTCAATAGCCACGATATTCGGTGCCTTCCTTCCAAACATAAGATCTGCTACGCTGAGGTTTGATGTTGATAAGAATGTTGACAGCCAAAGGCAGGGAGTTCGGTTTTGAGACCTAGTACGTAAGCTGGAACGTCCATATAGTGCTTTTGTTCAGGTTTCGATGTTTTCAGCAACCAAACTTAGGAGTAACTTTTCGAGCTAGCATGTAAAGATCTTCTTGCGGCCTTGTTGGACTTTTCTCATTGTTCATTCTGAAGGTATTTCTATGGCAACCACGAATAATTTCAGTCGGTTTACCGGTGCTAGTATCTGAACCAGTGTCCTCTAGAACAGGAGCCAGCGGCTTAGCAGCTGCAGTGCGTCAGCCGGTGTTTCCCGGTACAGTGTCGGTCATTACTGGATCTTTGTCGGCGCTGACAAGTACTTGTTTGGTACCCGCACGGCGTCCTGTATGCGTGTCCACGAACAGGCTTTCCCGCATTCAGAGGCGGAGCCCTTGTTTACAGGTTGACGTAAGACGGCGGCTAAGTGAACCTCTGGCTTCCTTGCATAACCCTGACATCGGCACATCTGTTCGCACGCCCCTACGACACAGCGCAACTGCCTAGCGCTGGCCCCACCACCATGTTCCTTGCGGCTTGGCTCGCATCACAGCTACGATACAAATACTTTACCCTATGTATACATTCTTCGAGAGTCACATTGCTCTGACTATTCCATTTTTATGTAGAATATTTTGGCATCTAGATTTCATGTACAGTAAATTCGGTGTCGCGGTAGCATGGACCTATTAACAGGCAGTTTTAGGTAGGGTTTGTTTAGAACCATGATTGCGTAAGGTACTGGTAGAAGTCGCGCCTGTACTGCTTGGTTCATCGGCATGGAAACCTCAGCAACAAATTGTGTCATGGAATGCATTGTGCTGTGCAGTGAACGGGGTTCCCTTTTCTTAATCTGAAATGAGTGAAGAGGCTTCTCGCGATCCATTGCAGGGCTCGAGTCTACTCACGCTTTACCAGTTCTCAGAATTCTTCTATCTGCAGTGATGTACAAGACAGCGATGGGTATTTTAAAACGCCCCACACTTTCAATCCAACCCTTCAATCTGCCAGTATTTTTATCCTGTTTCTTGGCAAGAAGTTCATGTTTTCACATTAATTTTAAGCAACGATGCTATTTCTCAGTGTCTCCCTCACATTAATGCAACCAGTTCTATACATGAGATACTACCAACATGATGGCCATTATTTTCAACCTCCGATGGGTCGCGAAGTTAAAACCACAGTGAAAACCCTGAGAGGCTTTGTGCAGATGTGTGGCGCAGTGTCACAAGTAAGCGTCCATCGCGTCACCTCGCCCTTCTCAGTTCTGAGCACGCAGTGAGCACGCAAAGATGTCTGGAAAGTTGGAAAGTGGTGTCTTCCCCCCCCCCCCCCCTCACCTCCCCACAAGTGCGAAGTCCTGCCAAAGGGCTTCGCCTTATTTAATGCAGCTCACATAACATAACTGCCATACATTTTCTTCTTCATAACAATTCTCGCCCTCATGCTGCAGATGCGACGAAGACGCACCTGCGGCATTTTCGATGGGAAACCTTTGATTACCCTCCATACAGCTCGGACTTGGCTCTCTCTTAAACTGCTGGCTACGAGGACAGTATTTTAGCGCAGACAACGAGCTGCAGACCAGCATATGGAATTGGCAGAAATCGCGGGATATTGGAAAGTTGGTACTACGTTAAGCCGCAGTGGCCACCACGTAGAGAAGTAGCTGGAAGACGTAGCAAAATTTTTGCGTCATTGTATTTCCAGTCGTGGATCACAACGATTATTTGTAATCAGGTGATTAATTGACCATCTTCATGTCTGAGTGCAAACGTGCTTCAAATAAAACTATTCTGATTTTCACTGTAGTTTCCATTTCGCGATTGACCGGAGGTTGAAACAAAAAACAGACCTCGTACAACAGATGTCCTGGCAGGAGGATACCCTTTTCCCACAAATTTTGCAAGTTTTCAGCCTGACTGAGCTCTCAGTTGCACTGAATAAATTTGCAGAATCAGGCCAGTCTCGGACAAAGAAACGCGTCCGTATTAAGAAGAGCTCCCGACCATTCTGTTTCACGACCTTCGCTCGCGTACACGATGTCCTTTCGCGTACTACGCCGGCAGCGTTGGGGCGAGTCGCTATGTATTTACAAAGCCAACCCATCAAATCTTCTCTACAGCGAGAAGTTTTGGCAGTACGGCGTAGTTAGTAAACGCCGTCTGCCTCCCTCAGATCGAGGAAAGAGTAGCAGGTGGGCACAATTGCCGAGGTCGGGGTACCTGCGCGGACAGCGATCGACTAAGCTCACGGCTGACTCCGCCAGTTACGACGGCCGGCTTTCTCAGAAGCGATGCGGCGCCTCTCACGCAAATGCCCGTAGCGTGAGTCGTCATTCCATCACCACACATTGCGGAATGTCCTAGCTCGTTCTTTTTTTTTTTTTTTCAGGCTTACGTGATCTGTCTTGCATCAGCAGTTCACACGAACGGATTTCCGAATACCTGGCGTGGCCGTTGATCATTTCGCCTGAAACTCATTCGTGCAGTCCGTGACACGATTGTCCGACCAATTTGTTGGAAATTCGGGTACAATTATTGTTACCCGAAATCTGTTCAGTCTGAGCCACATAATGGCGTAGTATAGCGGTCACTTAGAATTTTTTTTCCAGTTATTCGCCTCACGATCATAAGCGTCCGCAACGCTCTACAGTAACACATGATTAATTACGTTCCACGTATCATTCTTTGTTAGACGGTCGTCATCGAGTACCTTGTACCCTAGAAAGGGTTTACCCATGAGTCAAACATAATGTTATACCACATTGCAGTGCCGGTGTTGTTGAGAATACCGATATGCATGCATCTCCGAAGGAATAAGCACTGCGGCTACTACTGCCGTTATGGAATACACGAAATGTATTCGCGATTGCGAATACAAACCACTATTAGGTATACAAGGGAGTGAGTACAGTGAAAATTTGTGTCGGACCGGAACTCGAATCCGTATTTCCCGCTTTACGTTAGCGGTCATCTTAACCGCTTTGGGCCCGCATCTCGTGGTCGTGCGGTAGCGTTCTCGCTTCCCACGCCCGGGTTCCCGGGTTCGATTCCCGGCGGGGTCAGGGATTTTCTCTGCCTCGTGATGGCTGGGTGTTGTGTGCTGTCCTTAGGTTAGTTAGGTTTAAGTAGTTCTAAGTTCTAGGGGACTTATGACCACAGCAGTTGAGTCCCATAGTGCTCAGAGCCATTTGAACCATTTTTTTAACCGCTTTGGCTATCCGTGCACGATTGACGGCCAGCCCAAACTTCGATAAGTCATCGTTGATGCGTCACAGCCTGTAGTCGTATACACATTATATAATTTCACTACAGGAGAGGACATTTTAATTGAAAGTCACTGCCTGTTATCGGTGAATAAGTACAATATTGTAGTGCCTGTGCGACCGTTCCAGTAAAACGGGAAATCTGGCTTCGAGGCCAGGCCCGACACTAATTTTCGTTGTCGACAATCCCTTAAACATCTGATAGTAGTTCGTATTCGCAACTGCAAATACATTTCTTGTAATATTATGTACACTTTTTATGATTATATATTGAAGAATGTATCAGTGTGGAAGACGGCGTTTTCAGTTTCTGTCCAAATACAGACCCGCCAGCTTTTTGAAGAACGGCTTCTGCAAGATGAATCTGTGGTACAAAACAGGAACTCCATTTACAGTCAAAATATTATTTTGGTATGAAAACGGTAATCTCCTTTAGTTTCTTTCAGGTCAATCATCAGGTCCTATAACGCTGTCTAAAGTGATAATAGCGAACACCAGCTCGTAATATCCATGATATGACAGTTGTTTCGTTTGACGTTTCTCTGTTCAATAGCCATATCTGTTGTAATTTTACAGTTTTACTGGATTTTAATCATACTGTCATTATTGTGGCTCGAGCGCCTCAGCTCAACCGGGATGTAACATGTTTTACATAACGAAGTAACCACTTGTTCTTCTGAAGACGATACCCATAGTGGGACCGAAACCTGGGTCGAGTCTAAAAATAAAGAAAAAATGGCTACTGTTTGGCTATGTACTTCATTAATTGCAAGTATGACTATTATTAATTTCACAGACACCAAAAGCACTTTTTTCCCCACAGTTTGCTACCGGTATCGTTTTAATGTGTACGCCATCAAACTCAATAACTTAACTCCTAGCTCTGACACTAATACTTTTTTCCCAAAAGAACTTCGTTGCAAGGTAGGAAGCGAGACGAGGTGCTGGCGGAAGTAAACTGTGAGGAGAAATCGTGAGTTGTGTTTGGGTAGCTCAGCTGGTAGAGCACTTGCCCGCGAGAGGCAAAGGTTCCGAGTTAGAGTTTCCGACCAGCACACATTTTTAACCTGCTGGGAAGTTTCAAGAAATTTGTTCCGTTTCTCAACGTTTAGTTGGCTGTTTTCGCTCATCAGCTAACATGGTGACTATGTTAAGTGAAGGTAGCTATTATTGCCGTTCCAGAGAAGCTGTTACCATGTCCACGAGATTCAGATTCTCATATGGTGAAATGCGTTTCCTTAATTCTAAGCGTCCGTGCCATGTGCGTACTAATGGCTCAAATGGCTCTGAGCACTATGGGACTCAACATCTTAGGTCATAAGTCCCCTAGAACTTAGAACTACTTAAACCTAACTAACCTAAGGACATCACACACACCCATGCCCGAGGCAGGATTCGAACCTGCGACCGTAGCAGTCCCGCGGTTACGGACTGCAGCGCCAGAACCGCACGGCCACCGCGGCCAGCCATGTGCGTACTGAAAGTATTCTCAGATACATTCTTAGGTACTCCTGGGAACAGTGGGCTTCGCATTTATTGTGTTGTATATACAGAAACTGTCATAGCTGTTGCCGGCCGGTGTGGTCGAGCGTTTCTAGGCGCTATAGTCTGGAACCGAGCGACCGCTACGGTCACAGGTTCAAATCCTGCCTCGGGCATGGATGTGTGTGATGTCCTTAGTTACGTTTAAGTATTTCTAAGTTCTAGGGGACTGATGACCTTAGAGGCCGGCCGGAGTGGCCGCGCGGTTCTAGGCGCTTCAGTCTGGAACCGCACGACCACACTGTTCCAAAGAGTCTGAAGACAGCGTTTTTCATTTTTTAAATGCATAAGTTTTCCTAAGGATTTTGGTTTCTTTGCTGGGACGGAAAGATACGTAAGAAAAAAATGGTTCAAATGGCTCTGAGCACTATGGGACTCAACTGCTGTGGTCATAAGTCCCCTAGAACTTAGAACTACTTAAACCTAACTAACCTAAGGACAGCACACAACACCCAGCCATCACGAGGCAGAGAAAATCCCTGACCCCGCCGGGAATCGAACCCGGGAACCCGGGCGTAGATACGTAAGAGTTTAGTGGAATATCGTAGATGGAGATAACATCCACTGCGAGAAGTAATGAAGATCGGAGGAATTGATACGTCTTAAACAGCAACAGAAGTCGAAACAAGAAGCGGGCACCGCACGTGGAGAGATACGCACGTAGTAAGCGGCGAGAGGTTGTGTCTGCTCCCCGGGGTCGCCCGAGGCAGCGGGGTGAAGGACGGACTTACTATCGCGAGGACACGAGTGTACCCGCATAGAGCGGCGGCGGCTGGCGTCCACTCATTCTGCTGTGGTCGCAGCTTCTACCATTTGCGCAATTCGCCATTAGTACCAAAGTATTTCTATTAAAAAATACGTAGCCGTGACCTCGTTTGAGAAATTTATGTCTTTCTCCCTCTGCTGTAGTATTAACGACAGAGGTCACGAGAAAGAGAGAGAGAGAGAGAGAGAGAGAGAGATGTCGATCTCTTATCTGAAGCGTGTATCAACGTGCTATCGTGTATCCAAATAGCTGTACAGCGTATACTTCGCCAAGGCAGCAATCAGATCTACAGCTTCGGTTGTTTCGAAATGCACCAAGCTTTAGCGAGTCTGGAATGTCATGTGCTGCAACTAGTTAACCTGTTGTACTGTAGTATACTGCTTGCGACTTCAAAAAAATAAATGGTTTGGAATATATGTCTCAACCGATGAAAATCTGTTAAATATAGACTCATGTCCTGGTACTTCAGTTAATACTTTGCCATTTGTGACATTTACACCGACGATTTACAGGATTGACAATTAACTGCTCTATGATATCGGCGTATTCTGACAATAAACGTTGTAATGGAAAAACATATTGTCACGGCAGAAATCAGCATTTGCTGTTCAGCTTTTCATTCATCTCCATGACGCTCTTCCGTGTGGCAAAAAAATCTGCCACCATTCGTGCTGCACTTATTTGTATACGTTCAGCACCCTCTGTAGGTCCTATTCGGTAAGAGTCCCATACACTTGAGCCTTATTCTAGGAACTCTGTCTCGAGTGTTTTGTAAACAAACCACTGAACTGCAGTCTGCCGACTGCCTTACTTACTACTGAACCTATGTGATCGTTCCACTTCATGTCTCGAGAAATTCTTACAACCTGGTATTTGTGTGGTTTCACGGATTCCAGTTGTGAAATTGTGGAGTCCAACTTACATTGTAGTAATTAGTATGTTACTATTTTCTTTTGTTATTTAGTAAGCAGTTTTAAATTTCTGAATATTTAAAGCAAACTGCCAGTCTTTGCACCATTTTCAAATGCTATCAAGATCTGACTGAATACGTGTGCAGCTTTTTTCAGACAGTGCTGCGAAAGATTTAAAGTTGCTACTATTATGGTCTGACAGGTCATAAATACACAATATTAAAAAGGCAACACGCTTGCTCTGACCAGCATAATGCACGTAGTGGTTATGAATAGGGCAAACCAATTCAAAATCGTTAAATTACCTGTACGACAATCATGTTTGGAATACAATTTGTATTCGATTCAAATTCAATCGCCTTTTTCTTGCTGCGATGTAATATTTATTCACGTTCCAGACACGTTTCGCCTTGTCTATTAAAGATATCTTAGGTGAATGTTTTTCAGGAATAAAAAGGTATGTTTTCACGTCTCTTACTTATAGATTCCAAACAGTTCACACATTCGCGTCAAGATCTTTTGGTCTTTTTGTTTTGATATTTCGTTTGTTCTTAGCTAAGTGATGTGAAACACTTCAGTGAGCAGTAAAGGACCTCATATTTATAGTTATAAGAACTGTGAGAATTTTTTAGCAACATTGGACAGACAGTGTTACGACAAAAATCTTCACAGTTCTCGTAGCTACTATATATGTGGATTTATCAATTATCCAGTCATTAGGAGAGGAATATTATATGAACTTAGCAGACATACCACACTATTATGACTCTGGGGTAAAAAGACACGAAACTCCAGATAGCAAAATCAGACAGTGAATTTCCGACGGCAAAGAAAAAGATCTTAAAGTACCGGAAAACGACTTTCTATATTTAAAAAAAAATGTAGACGACTGACGAGAAAAGAACGGAACAACGGAATAATAGATAACAAAAATAGTTCATAGCCCACTTGATATACGTCTCAAATTATTGTAAGACCAGCAGTGAAGTGTTACACATGATTCAGCTAAGGAAAAATGAAGTATGAAAAAAAGACATCGACGTGAATATGTTCCGATTTTTCAAAAAAATAGTGGAAGTACGCCCTCTAATTTATCATCACATGAGGGGAAACGCAGATTTTGGTACGAAAGAAAACAGCTGAAAATATCATCCTTGTGGCCTATTCATGTAGTTGGTGAGCTGTTTCGAATTCATAAATGTAAATAAAACATTTTTTTTATAACAATCTACTCGCTTCCCGAGCACGGGGTCCCGGGTTCTATTCCAGACGGGGTCGGGGATTTTCACCTACTCCGTGATGACTGGGTGTTGTTGTGTCATCTTCATCATCATCATTCATCGCCATTACGGTCGGAGGAAGGCAATGGCAAACCATCTCCACTAGGACCTTGTCTTGTACGGCGGTGGGGGTCTCCCGCATCGTTCCCCTACGCTCTGTCAAGGAGTATGGGACTTCATCATCAACAACAACACTCCACTGTAGATGACTTCATAAGAAGCGAAACGGGTCTATGTAAAGTTAATAAATATTATAATGCAGCAGAAAAAGGTGTCTGAAGTTACGAATCGAATATTTATATACTTTCTGGGGAAATGGCCACAGCAACAAGCTAGTTGACATATTTTGTGTTCACAATTATTCTATGTGCTCCGTAGCATCCTCGGATCTTTGTAAGGAGCTCTGTATCCCGACCGTTTAAAGCAGTCATTTCCCGCGGCGTCGCCGCGTTGGCGAGCAGACTAGCTATACGGTGTTTCCGGAATTTGCAGCGACGGCAATTACGCAACAAGGAACGGTGACAAAGAAGGCGGCGGAGTTATTGTTCGCGCTGGCTTCCCCGCGGGGCCCGGCAAGCAGAGCACACGGCGTGCGAAGGCCGCGCCCGGCGCACAATGCAGCCACACAAAGGAGCGGCCGGGGGAGGCACACGCGTGTTTCCAGGAGGAAGCTGCGCGCACGCACACACGAGCACACACGCGCACTTGGCGATGCTCGGCGCGCAAGGCCGGCCGGCCGGCCTGCCCGCAGCGGCGCGGCGCAGCCGGAGTAATCAGACCGCGGGCGGCCTCGCGGGTCTGCGCAGACCTGCTGGCGGACTTGGCTGCCGGAGCTGCGGCGCGAGCACCCTGGCCGGCCCACCCCGCCTTTTCAACGGCAAGGAAGCACACCGGGCGCAGCGTTAGTCAACCCTCGCAGAAGTCTACATGACAACTCTGCACTTCACACTCAAATGGCTAGCAGATGGTTCATCGAACCACTCCCACACTATTTCTCTACCCCTCCAATCTAACAGCGCGTGGGAAAGGTGAACGCTTAAATCTTTCCGTACGAGCTCTGATTTCTATAGATTGGTATCAATAAAAAAACTGTAAGACAAAAGAAAAGAAAGAAAAAAACCGACGCACCACGAAGGAATTATCCGAATGGGACAGAGATCGTTAGATGTGATGTACATATGTAGACAAACAAATGATTGCAATTTGAGAAAAGTTGGATGACTTTTTTTTCCAGAGAAAGAGCTTCACAAATTGAGCAAGTCAATAACGTCTTGGTCCACCTCTTGTCCTTACACAAGCAGTTATTCTGCTTGGCATTGATTGATAAGAGTTGTTCGATGTCCTTCTGAGGGATCTTTCTTTTTTCTTTTGCTTGTGCCTTTTCCCCACAATGACGCAGGGTCGGCATGGTTAATCGGATTTGGCAAGGTTAATTTAAGTGGGGTGGCCAGATGCCCTTCCTGCTGCCACCCCATATCCCCCAGGACAGAATTAGTGCACCCCAACTGTCTGTATCTAATGTAATCCATGGAATAGTGCGAATGTGTTCAGATGTCTGCGAACCGTGTAACTGAGGCGGGAATGGGGACCAGCCCGGTATTCATCTAGTGGGATGTGGAAAACCGCCTAAAAAACACATCCGTTACGCCGCCAGGCGGATGCGAACTGGGGCCGGCGCGCCTTCCCGAGTCCAGGAAGCAGCGCATTAACGCTCTCGGTTAACCTGGCGCGTATAATATCCTTCTGAGGGATATCGTGCAAAATTCTGTCCGACTAGCGCAATAGATCGTCAAAATCCCGGAATGGTTGGAGGTCCTTGCCCATGATGCTCAACACGTTCTCAACTGGGGACAGATCCGGTGAGCTTGCTGGCCAAGGCAGGGTTTGGCAAGCACGAACACAAGCAGTAGAAACTCTCGCCGTGGGTGGTCGGGCATTATCTTGCCGAAATGTAAGCCAGGATGGCTTGCCATGAAGGGAAGACATGTCTTCGGCCTGGAATCTCATTGGCCACAGTCAGTTGACTTCAGTGATGAGCCCCACTTCGAAATGAGATCTGATTATCAGCGAAGATCTCTCTGGAGACACCCCGTACAGAGGTGGGATACCAAACTGACTATCGCCCGCCGTACTCACCGAGAACTACGACTGATGGTGTAGGGTGCTATTTCTATTCACAGCAGGACCCTTTTAGTTGTCATCTACAGCATCCTTAAAACACAGCTGTATGTCGGCGATATTCCACGGCTCATTTTGTTGCCGTGCTTACATTTGAGCAAGATAACGACGAGACTTTCTACTGCTTGTCTTCGTACGGCCGGCCGCTGTGGACGAGTGGTTCTAGGCGCTTCAGTCCGGAACCGCGCTGCTGCAACGGTCACAGGTTAGAATCCTGTCGCGGGCATGGATGTGTGTGATGTCCTTAGGTTAGTTAGTCCCATAGTGCTCAGAGCCATTTGAACCAATTTTGTCTTCGTACGTGGCCAGCAAGGTCGGTGCATCTCCCCCAGCTGAGAACGTTTGAAGCCTTATGAGCAGGACCCCCAACCATTAGGAATTCTGACGACTTAACGCGTCTATTGAACAGAATTATCACGGCATTCCTCAAGAGGATATCCAACAACTCTATCAATCTAGGAAAAGCCGAGTAACTGATTACGTAAAGGCCAGAGGTCTATCGATGGGTTACTAACTGGCTCAATTTGTGGAACCCTTTCTCCCGAATAAAATATCAATTTTTTCTGAAATTGTAATCATTTATTGGTTGTACATGTACATCATATCTACCGATTTCCGTCCCACTCGGATAATCCCTTCGTGGTGAATCCTTTCTTTTTCTCCTAGTGTGTATTGCCGCATTCTCGGGAGATAGTTGGTGACTGAAATTCCGTGAAAAGGTCTCGCCGCAACGAGAAACGCCTATGTTTTAATAATTGCCAGTCCAACTCCCTTATCATATTCGTGACACTCTCTCATCTATTTCGCTATGATACTAAACGAGCTGCCACTGTTTGAACTTTATCGATTTCCTCCGTCAATTCACTCTGGTAAAGATCCCGTGAAGCAGGGGCTACTCTAGCAGAGGACAGACAAGCGTAGTGTGTGCAATCTCTTCTGTAGACCCGTAGCATCTTCCAAGCGTTTTGCCAATAAAACATAGTTTTTTATTTCCTTCCCCGAAACGTTACCTACGTGAGATTCCAATTCAAGTCATTGGTAATTGTAATTCCTGCCTATTTACCTGCCACCGTCCTTGCTGCAGGGGTAACACCGGTTCCCGTCAGATCACCGAAGTTAACCAGTGTCGGGGTTGGCTATTATTTAGATGGGTGGCCTTCCTGGTCTGCCGAGCGCAGTTGGCAAGCGGGGTGCACTCAGCACTTCTAAAGCCAACTCAGGAGCTGCTTGACTGAGAAGTAGCGGCTCCGGTCACGAAAACTGACAACGGCCGGGAGAGCGGTGTGATGACCATACGCCCCTCCATATCCGCCTCCAGTGACGCCTAACGACTCAAGTTGACGTGACGGTCGGTCGGTGCCGTCCGGCCTTTCGAGGCCTGTTCGAACGGAGTTCAGTTTTTATTGTAATAACAAGCGAGTGTGCATATAATTTGAAAGAAAATGACAAATAACCTTACATTCACTGAAAAGAAATGTAACTCCAATCTACAACTGCATTTACTTCCTATTTCTATCTGTGCTCAAAAGTGCCCTGTTTGACTACCCTACTCAGCATCCGGAACTGCCTTGTTTCATCATGTTTTTCACTGGGTTTTTGGATCTGAAATAACAGCAGCACATCATCAGTTATTTGTGCTCAAGAGGTGTAACTGCTTCTGTACGTCAACAGAATATGTGGGGACGACGTGGAAATGTCATTAAAACAAGCATTAGTAGATTCTGAGAACTGTGCTGAGTGCGGTCGACATGTCACTTTGATTGAACGGAGTCGACGTACAGGAATAATTATTGGAAACAAGGTTGCTGCCTCAGTGCCACCGGCCTAAAACCAGATCATTAAAACTGAGTTTACAGACGTACGTAAACTATTGTTACATTCTTTCCTTTAAATTAAGTTTGTGTCTAATAACTTCTCGGACATCTGGACGTTAAACTCTAACTGGAAGAAGAAAAAATGTTATTTTCGCTGCGGCATCTGAATCACGAACAAGAGCTGCCAGACTGTTAATACAGTACGTTTATTCTCGTTCGTCACTGAAAGATAACCTTTTGCGTAACTGCGGATGACTCAATTTAATCGGCTAAATATATTTGCCTTTCTTACGTCGCTCAGTTTTCTTTTTGTGCTGAAAGTGTTGGAGCAGCACATAGTTTCTCTTTACTAGTACGTAATAAACATTGCATCAACGTCTTACGTTCCAAAGTCTGTAATCCGTCATCGTGGCCAACAGAATCGCAGTCTGTTTCTTAGTACATGCAGCATGGATCTTTTTCCTATGTTAGTCAGATGTAGTCCCCCTAGCTCTGTAACAACTATTATCACAAAAAACTGGTCCCAAGTTCATGGGATTCCTATAAAACAAAGAGACATGTAACTCTTGACATAGAGCTAAGAGGTGCGGTTCACTCTAAGCTTGTGAAACCCAAGATTTATCTTCGGCTGTAAGCTTTAGTACATATAATCCCACGAGGAACGATAAAGATGATAACGTAAACTACACGCTATAGATGAAGAAATGTGCTGTTATAAAGAAAGAAGTTCTAACAATGATAAAACAGTGCACGTACCTAATTCGAAAGAGTTCCCTGAACATAAATCCTTTGGTAAGGCCATCCTATTGCGTAATAGCTAACTTGCGTCAAATTGGCTCTTACTCGAACACAGCACTTATTGCGACATTATAAATCTAGACCTACAACTGAAGCCATTCACCAACGTTTTACTGAAGTACAGAAGGAAGACTAAGGTGTAGCGTCCCGTCAGTGGCTGGGTCTTTAGAGCCAGAATGCAAGCACAAACTGGACACGAAAAGAGCATGTAACCGGCCGTGACCTTTGCAGAGGAGCCATCCAGATATATTTATTTACGTTCCAAAGTCTGTGATCAGTTTTGCGGCCCGTACTTCCTAAACAAAACTATCGAGGATGTTGAGCGTGGCCCACTTCAAGTGCGGATATTTTGACATGTGAAACTTGACATTTATCTTCACGTATTTTCAGAATTCAGGAACACCGCGGGGAGTCTAAATCGGAATGGCAAGACTGAGATGCGAAATCCATTGCTAGCGATTATTATTGCATCTCGCTTATTGATCGCTTTCGCTTATAATCAGCGATGATATTTAGCACTTTGAGGGAGTTATTTTCCAATTTCATATTTGTTCAGTCAGTGGATAAGATCTCCAGCACATTAAAACCTGTCTGAAACACCAGTGTTCTTTTTATACTAGCTGCTGAAATGTATAGTTCTGTACATTTAATGAGGTGATACACTCCTGTATTACTAACCCTCATTTGGTTCAAGAGATAGCAGTTGCAAACCTCCTCAGTCGTGTTTAACATATTTAACTTTAATTAATTATGAACTACACTTTATCACCGGAGGTACTTAATGGTATTTAAACGAGCAGAAGCCGTTTACACTAACACAAAATCTTTCTTCGGTGTACGCAAATAATAGTTATGATTCAAACTTTGCTGAATATAAGACTGTTTCCTAGACATCACTGGTTAAAGTAATCTAGGGAACGTGCGATTATCTAGCTACTCTGTTTGTTTGTGTTCTGATTTGCGCATACCAATACAGCATTTACTGGGCAGAATAATTATAGTAACCCTTACATGCAATTTCTTTAACTCTCGCACAATCCTGTTGAACCGATTGGGTTAATACAATTTTCATTACTAAGTGATGAATAAGCGCACCAGTAACGCAACTTCGTATGTGACTAATCTAGTAACGATTAATGAAAGTGGCACATGCTACTCTGACCGTCAACACAGTGAACGCCGCGGACTCACCAGTTATGTTCAGTCCAGCGAATGACTGGAAGTCTGCGATGGCCGTAGAGAGTTGATCCCTGTTGAAGTAGCCGGAGCTGAATTGGCTAAGACTCTTGTTGATGTACCCAAACTGCGATAAGTATATCTGAAATGAAAGAAAGAAGTGGATCGTAAATAAACAGAGATACGTAAGTCGTCAACAGTATTTTTATGTTTGCTCTGCTAACATAGTACACTAAAGAGCGTAAGGAAGTGCCTTGTTTCTTTGCCGCATATCAACAGCTGTATGCTGTGGGAGAATGAGGAATATTTTGTTGCGGTGATACAGTGTTCTTCTTAAAACACAGTAGAAAGTATGATAATGATGGTTATCAAGTATTCAGAAGTTTTGATAAATTTATATGCTGTAGTTATAATATTTACGTTTACTCTCTTGAGGAAGCTTACTTGGTTATAGACAGCCCACCCAGAAAAAAAAATGTTATCGTTTGAAACTTGTTTAGTATCATTTAAATCATGTTTCTAACAGTATGAAAACAGAAACAACAAGAAAACAATAAGAAAAATGGAGTCACAAGAACTGCCTGTATATAATTTTCAAGATTGTCTATGTTCTCCTCAATACTATCACAGATCTTTATACTATGGTCGCGAACAAATTGCTGGAATATATTTCTCCAATGGCCGCAGGAATCCCCATTCAAAGAAGGGCAGCACGTTTCGTCACAAGTCAATTTAGCGAGAGCTAAAGCGTCACAGAGATACTCGTCCAACTGCAGTGGCAGACACTACAAAAGAGAGGCGTTGTGCATCACGGTGTGGGTGACTGTTAGATTCGGCAGGTCACATTCCTAGAAGAGTCAACTAACCAGTTGCTTTCTGCTACGTGTCTCTCGCGTAAGAAACCACGAACTTAAATTACACAGATTCGATCGCAGTCGGAGGCTTAACTACGTTAGTTCTTTCTGCGGACCATTCCAGACTGGAACAGGAAAAGGGAAATGTCACAGTAGTACACAAAGTATCCTCTGCCACGCACCACAAGATGGCTTTGCATAGTACAGATGTAGAAGTAATGGAGGTTCCCGCTTGCTGCTCTACGGATATGTGAGACGATAGATGGAAGTACGCTGTACTGGCAGTCCTCGCCCGCATTCGAGTATTCAGCACGTTCTCCGCCTTGCTTTCAGAAATATTTTCGTTGCACACTGCAATAATTATCATACCATTACACCCCTTTCTTTCCAAAAACTATCGAAAGCTAATTATGAAAACTGAATGTTCCGGTTAAAAATGACAGTATCAGAAATATTCAGTCCCATACTATTGAAAGGGTCCTGTAGCCGCCTTTCATTAGTCCGATAGCCCATTTTCACTAGCCTTTCTCTTTCTTTTCCTTGTTTCTCTTTTCTCATAACTGTCATAGTGGTGTGATTGAATGAATGTGGTTGTGTGTCACGTTGCTAGACGGCGGCGTAGTTTGCTGCAGAAAGTCTGCGATAGTCATACAGATTCAGCAGCAGTTGTAGAGAATAGCCAACTCTCGTAGTGGTCAATTAGGCAAAGAGGTTTGCGCTACTTGTGAGAAATCCACATGTTTGATTCTCGTGAAAAGAGCACGGGCAATACTATTAATTACATCACATCCCCTATGAGCGACATCACAACGTATGCATTTTTATGCGTTTTTGGTCTGTGATCAAATTAATTTATTTTCCGACTCGGCCAAACCTTTGATTAGTTGCATGGTTAGAGTCGGTGGCGACCCTAATCTTCTCACGTTAATTTCACAATCAATAAGCAATTCCATTCCCAATAATAACGTAATAACCCATAGAAACAGGTTAGTTACACTGTCGCTTGTCTAAAACTTTCTGTCGGTATCTGTAGCAGTTGCAGGAAGACCAAGGCTACTTATGCAACGCACCCTCTAGCCGTTTCCTCCGACCTCGATGTAGGTAGAGCGTTAACATCTAGCCCCTCTCTCCCTCCCTTCGCCTCGCCTTCTTCCCGCGATTTCTTGCCAAGTACACGTGATCGACGAGGCCGAGCTAATGCGTTGAAGGGCGTTTAGTTTACGTCGTGGTAGGCACTTGTGAGCGCATTAAAAATACCTCATCTCGACGAGGGGTGCGATGAACGTGAAAGCCATCTTCCTGTCCATTAGCCTTCGATAATCGCAGCGCCTGCCGTCGAGCCATCGTCTGGGAAATAAACCACCACAGCAGCCGCCGCCGGCGCCACGAATAACCCAACTACTTTGCCTCGCATCGGGAGAAAAAACGTGTCAAGTCGGCGGCACGGTTTTCGTCCGTCCACACGGGCCCCGGCCTAGGTCGAGTTCACACAGCACGTACGAAAATGGCCGCTGCAGAGTGTCGCAGGGGGCAGCGAGGAGGCGGCGCCGGGCGCTGTTTTTCGTCCGCCGCCGCCGGCACTGGGCGAAACCCGAGACGGCGGCCTTCTGAGTCAGGGGCCGCAGGGCCAAGGCCGCGGGGGCGGGCGAGGAGGAGGCGGCGGGTGTCATCGCAGACGTCAACATGCCGCTCCGCCTGCGCTCCACGCCCAATTTGTTACTGGGGTCGGCCCAGATAAACTGCCGCCGCCCCGACGATAGACGCGCGCCGGGTCCTCGACCCTGAGTATGCGCAGATCCCGGCAGCTCCCGTGCCGCGCCCTGCCAGCTGCCGTCGACCACTGGACCGTAATAGACGGCCGCTTGTCCAGCCCTCAACTCGTTAGTAGTGACGTCAGTAGCTTCGTACCTTGGAGGATGGGTCACATGCTGCAGGGTTTATAACTACACCGGACCCGACTCTAGCCTTTCAAGTGGTCTCAGTTCGGCGAGGAAGAGTCTACAACGTTCTCCAGGCCACTCATTGATGATTAGGCGTCGTAGAGTTACCACATTTCTACATCTATGATATCTTCATTTATACTGCACAAGCCACTCTATGGTGTGTGCCATTGTCAGTTCCCCTCTTTCTCATCCACTAGCGAATACTTCCCAGGAAAGACCATTATTGCTAAGTCTCCGAATCGGTTACGACCTGTTCGCCAGATATACGTAGGAGGAAGCAATATAGTGGTTTGCTCTTGTAGGAACATGATTTTAACGCCTCTCTTCTAGGGTCTGCCGTTGGACGTGGCTGAGAATCTCCGCGACGCTTTTGCGCGGACTGAACGAATCTGTAACGAAACGCGCTGCTCTTCTTTGGGTCTTCTCGATTTTCTCTGTCAGGCCTATCTGGCACTAGTCTCCGACTAAAAGAAAGCAATGTTCAAGTATTCGTATAACGAGGATTCCGTGAGTTGCCTACTTTGTGAGTGGACTGCATTTTCTCAGCTATTCTCCAATAAATATCAGTCTGTTATCTGCCTTACTGAAGATTAGTTTTATGCTGTCGTTCCACTTTAAAAGGGTTCACAAGATGTACTCCTAGGTATTTTATGGATGTGACAGCTTCTAGAGATTGTTCTGTAATCGTTTAATCATACATTAATGGTCTTTCCAAGTATATGCAATACGTTACATTTTTTTTTTTATGTTGAGGGTCAACTGCCAATTCCTTTACAAAGCTTTGGTACCCCGCATCTCTGCTATAATTTTCTAGCGTTAGAGTTTCTTTTTTTATAACTGCATCATCCGCGAAAAGCGTCATGGAACTTCCGACGTTATCTACTGGCTCCTTTGTGTATATTGTAAAAAGTAATGGAAATGGAAATGAGCGTTTGGCGTCATTGGCCAGGAGGCCCCTGACGGTGCAGGTCCGGCCGATTTGGTGCAGGTATTATTGCATTCGACGCCACATGGGGGGACCTGCACGCCGGATGGGGATGAAATGATGAAGACAACACAACGCCCAGCCCCTGAGCGGAGACAATCCCCGACCCAGTCGGGAATCGAAACCGGGCCCCTTCGGATGGCAGTCCGTCACGCTGACCATTTAGCTATCGGGGCGGACGTAACAAGTAATAAATCGACAACCTTCCCTTTGGGTACGCCCCAAGTCCCTTTAACGAGTGGACATTTCACTCCGTTGACAATGACATGCTGTGTTATATTTGCTAGGAACTTCTCAGTCCACTCGCACAGCTGCTGTGATATTCCGTATGCTTGTATTTTATTCATTAGGCAGCACGGAACCGTATCGAAAGCTGTTTGGAACAAGGCAGCAACCTGAGCGCCACTATCTATTGCTTTCCAGGTCACGCAAACGAAGAGGAACTGGATTTCACACGATCACGGTTTTCCGAATCCTTGTTGATTCCTACAAAAAGAGATATTTGGCCTCCAGAAATGTCATCCGGGGGTGTTGATTGGTACGTTTCATCCTTTGTTCGAAATACTCCCTTATATTTTCTATACGACCGATGCCTTCTGAATAAAAGAAATTGTGGTAGTGACAGATGTTACAGGTGGCTGCAACATTCCAAGTAGTGCAGGGGGAGGGGGGAGCAAACACAACTGGAATGGACTGAAGTGAGGCAAAAGGCGATTAATTTGTAACCACGGTGCGAAACTTCAACCAATTTATACAAGCGGTCTGGACTCGAAGAATCGAGTAGTCTGGCATAGACCCTACTGTACTACTGAGGATATGTTTCGATCTCTATTCACGATTTGAAGCAAATTAAAGCAAGACGAAATTAAGGCTTTTCCACTTTACAGTGGAGTTCTCTCTGGCCCGCAGCTGCAGTGTTCGCTGTATAAGAAAAACAAATTTCTCCATACAGCTGCTAAATATGCGTATTTGCTTATTCATACGTGCTCATGTAATGAAGCTATGACGCTCTGAAACCAGTCTACAGCATAAACATATTTAGTATCTGCTCGGTAAAGTTTCTATTCATTTCACAATAACTGTCATATATTCGATATCGCCAGTTCATAACCTATTCTGCTTATACACATACACATGCTAAGGTCAGAAAGTTACAGCACGTAATAAAATACGTGCGTGGCTGCCATCTGTTGCTGTGATATCAGACGCCACCTCTCCCTGTCGTTGCAAATTCTTCTAAATTGGCCCTCACACCGCCAGTTGGTCTTAACTCTAATCAAATAACCCTGTGGCAACCTATCAAACTGCCTCATGTTCGGGAGGAACGAAATTCCCGTCCTGTCTCCACTGAGTTGGGTTTTCTGTGGGCCTCCCGAATCTTTTCAGGCTAAATCTGGAGTGTTTACAAGAAAAGGCAAGGTAAGGGCCGTTATCCTCACTTTTTTACTCATCTAAGCTTGTGTTCCAAGTCTAATGGCCTCGACGTCGACAGGATACATTAAATTCCAACCGATCCCTCTTCCTTCACGATAGAATCATCGAGAGATTCGTATTAAAGACAAGCGACCACTCACCCTTAGCATACCCCTTTCTGACGGGACATTACCTTTTAATACAACCTCAGCCAAGCAACGAACTGGACATATCAGATTGTTTTACGACTTCCGGAGATAATGCTACTGTACAGAAGACCACGCAGGAAGTGTGTCCCGAGCCCCTCTGCAGGAGAAGAACACGAAAATTAACTGGAGCGACTGGAGTTCATCGGCCTGCAGGCCCGCAGCCTGCGGTAGGGCGCGGACGGACGGCGCGATGACGAACGGGCACCAGTCCCAACGACGCAGAAAAATCTCTGTAATAAATCGCCCTCCAAGAGCGCCTTTGAGAAGGGTGCGCTCCGCCCCGCCGCACTGAGATGGGTGTTGGATTACTGCTGAATGAGTGGCTGTTGCCCTGGCGGGGGTGCCGGCCCTCGGCAGCGGGGCCAATACCCTCGGCGCCCCCACCATCTGCACACCACGTGTGCGCCGTCGCTCCTGAGGACCTTCTCGGCCCGTCGGCCGGTTTCAGTGCCTTCTTCTGCTACTGCTGGTGCTCTCTTTCAGGCTCACCGATCGTTTTTCCTGACCTCCTCCGACGCTGTCATTTGAGTGAATCAGCGCGGCTCCAGTGAGTCAATGTCGCTGTCTGCTGACTCAATTTCTGAGTCACTAGTGAGGACGGATCGAGGCGGTCGCACGTCGTGCGCGGCGCACAGCCTCCGCTCCATTCAGCAGCCGTACTTCGGTATCTCCCGGCAGCCGGCCATGTAAGGGCGACCCAAGGGTTTCCTCGAAGCGCGGCCCCGTTCACCCAGAGCGTCCTCGCCCGTGGCAAGGCTGTGCACCGCCAGTGGTGAACCTTGGCGCGCGCGAGCGCTTATTCCGGACATTAGTTCCATTTCCCAGAAGCGTCATAACTTCCACCTGGGACCAAACAAGCAAATCCGCTTCAGCTGCAGTACGTCTCCTCCCACTCCATTTTATCCCTAAGCTTTCTTCCAATCTTTTATTGCCTAATCAATCCAAGCCCACATACAGAAACAGAAGAAATGATAAACAATGTTCGCCGCGCGGGGTTAGCCGATCGGTCTAGGGCGCTGCAGTCATGGACTGTGCGGCTGGTCCCGGCAGAGGTTCGAGTCCTCCCTCGGGCATGGGTGTGTGTGTTTGTCCTTAGGATAATTTAGGTTAAGTAGTGTGTAAGCTTAGGGACTGATGCCCTTAGCAGTTAAGTCCCATAAGATTTCACACACATTTGAACATAGCCAATGCTCTTAAAAGTATTGTTTACTGGTTAGCTGCGATTGAACACATCCTTAGCTTTAAAAGACACAACATATTAATTTCTGCACATCTAGTGGTACTACATCAATGATAAGTGAAACGCATGGTGTGAAAAATAATAAATAGGATAGAAACTTCAAAATTCTTAATTGTCCATGTCGATGAAAATTTAAACTGAAAAACGCGCATTTTGGAACTCCTAAAACAACTTAGTTCGGCCATATTTGCACTTAGAATTATTGCGAATCTTTGGAAGAGACAAATCAGTAAGCTGACACATTTTCCTTATTTTTATTCAGTAATGTCACTCGGAATAATGTTTCAGAGTAACTCATCTTTAAGAGAAATTATCCATTGGTCAAAAAAGTGCTGTAAGAATAATACGTGGTGCTCACCCGCGATCATCTTGTGGATATCTGTTTAAGGAGTTGGGGATTCTGACTACTATTTCGCAGTGTATTGTTTCCCTCACGAAGTTCGTCGTAAATAATCCTCTAGAGTTGGCAAGGAGCAATGATGTACATAACTGCAATACGAGAAGGGAAAATAGCATTCGTTACTCCACATTAAGGTTGTCTTTAGCACGAGAAGTGGTGCACGACGCTGCAACTAAAGTTTTTCGTAACTAACCCAGTGATATAAAATGTCTGACAGACAACAAAGTAATTTTTTTTTTAATGAAGAAAAAACCTGAAAATAGTTCTCCTTGACAACTCCTTCTATTCTATTATTGTAATGCGTAAAAGGTGGTGGGCAGGAATTTGTAACCCACATTAGTATATTAAAAAAAAATGTTACGAATGTTCAGCGTGTAGCCATATTTATAAATTAATTTGCTATGGGAATTATGATTTATCGTGTAAAATGATCCATGGAACATGAAACTAACTAACCAACTAGCCAACTAAAATCTTCATTCCGCTTTCTCGACTTTCGTTCTTGGCGGACATTTGTGGTCTTGGATTTCGTACTGAAGGCGTATGCTCTTCCTGTCACGAGAGTGCCAATTTAACATGAATGGGCAACGAAAGTATAGTTACGTATGTGTGTTTTCGTTTTCCGTGTGTGTGTGTGTGTGTGTGTGTGTGTGTGTGTGTGTGTGTGTGTGTGTGTGTGTCTGTGTGTGTGTGTGTGTGTGTGTGTGTGTGTGTGTATTGCATGCAGTAAACTACTAACGAAGCATTTTTGGAGACGGACGAAGAAAATTCCACCAAATTGTCACTAGGTCTGGCTGACACATTACAACAACACTTATTGACTGGAAGCGCGTATTTGTTCAGAATCCTGCTTCCCTGCGTGTCTCCCTTTACGATGTATGCGTATGTATTTTCTCTCTAAAACATTACAGCTTTGTGCCTATATGATGCACAATGTGCTTTCTCTGTATCTAACGGAGAATCCTCTTGTAATTGAGCTATATGCACGCACCACATGCATCGACATCTGTACATTTCTTTGTGTTTTCCAGCTCTGAGGCATCCATTGTTCCCATTATGTGTGGTTGATCTTGCGCTGGAAGGAGCAATAGGCGGGATAATATAGTTCGTGCAGACCCGACTTTAAAATGCAAAACAGATGAGAGAAGATGAAGTTAAGAAGTGTTGCTGGGGGTTGGTGATACTTGCTGAATGAAATTTCTTACTCTGCCGAATTCTTGCTGAAGTTCCTCATGGATTAGAACTTCGTGTCGTGCGTATATTCGGATCTCGATTTCTTATTTTCCCGGGCAACGGCCAACAATTGAATTAGTTGACTATGTATTATTTCTTTGTCCTGGCATACTACTGTAACGGCCACATCCATGGTCGTTACTGCACCTCGCAATGGTCGGATTGGATTATATGTGTACGCCGTTGGAGTCTCCGAGTTGAAATACCTCAGCTTTCAAGTCATTTGCGGAGAATGGGACACTGGGAAGTTCAAATGGTTCAAATGGCTCTGAGCACTATGGGACTCAACTGCTGAGGTCATTAGTCCCCTAGAACTTAGAACTAGTTAAACCTAACTAACCTAAGGACATCACAAACATCCATGCCCGAGGCAGGATTCGAACCTGCGACCGTAGCGGTCTTGCGGTTCCAGACTGCAGCGCCTTTAACCGCACGGCCACTTCGGCCGGCACACTGGGAAGTGTATACACCACTCCGATATAGGACGCCAACTAAACAGCAAACTAGCTATTGCTTTTTCCCCACACTGCAGAGTAGTAAATCATTTAGTGTGTAGTCGAAGCATAAGGCGCCGTTTTCTGCAATAGTAATACATTTGGGGGCCAGTCGAGGAAAAGGCCACACAATGGCAGCAGCAGGCAGCAGCTGCCACGGTAGTCCCGCTGCCACTGGGCGGGGACCACGTGGGCGCAGGGGCCGTGACCAACATTGGCCGCTGCACAGTACACGGCCTCTGTGGCACGCCGGAACACAGGCGGCTGAGGCAGCGCAACAGCCACTGTGCAGCCGATTCAGAGCGTGTGTTACTGCCACCCAGCACACTCGGCGCTAGGATCTCACACTATACATGTACTTGGCGTTCACTTATTCCTTTACCTGTTAGCTAACACATATAATAATATAGTACCACAAGAATTATTTATCCACAACAACGTCTGAGTTGCGTATGCACCTTTGATTTCATTATCGGCCGCCCACTGTGGCCGAGCGGTTCTAGGCGCTTTAGTCCGGAGCTGCGCTGCTGCTGCGGTCGCAGGTTCGAATCCTGCCTCGGGCATGGATGTGTGTCATGTCCTTAGGTTAGTTAGCTTTAAGTAGTTCCAAGTCTATGGGATTGATGACCTCAGACGTTAAGTCCCATAGTGCTTAGAGCCATTTGAACCATTTTGTTTCGTTATTGACTGGACGGCTTCGAACTTGTGAGATGTCAGTGGGCGAGGAGCTGCACTCTAAAGTCACTTTTTCTTCTCCCGTGGCAGTTATCAGCCACAGCTAAGAATAGCACTGGCGACATTAGCAGCGTTTCTCTGTCTAATTTAAACCAAATGTTCTAGATGTTTCACTACTCTCACGACTATTATCGCTGAAGGTGAGGTACAGCAGCGAAAAGGCAAACAGAAACAAAAAAGGCTTAACTTCTGAAGTCTCTGCTACGTTATTCTACGTAATTATTAGCTCCATCGCGGCAACGGTTTTGCCGCTGTGCATACACCGGTTCCCATTATATCACCGAAGTTAAGCATTGTCGGGCGTGGCCGGCACTTGGATGGGTGACCATCCGGGCCATCATGCGCTGTTGCCATTTTTCGGGGTGCACTCAGCCTCGTTAAGACAATTGAGGAGTTACTCGACCGAACAGTAACGGCTCCGGTCAAAGAAAACCACTCTAACAGCCGAGAGAGCGGTGTGCTGACCACACGCCCCTCCTATCCGCATCCTCTGCTGAGGATGACAGGGCGGTCGGATGGTTACGAGGGGCCACTTGTGTCCTGAAGACGGAGTGCTTTGTGCGTTATCAGCTCTATCAGTGTGTGTCAGGACTGCAACTCATAGTACGCCATCCATTGCTCACTCAGCACTAAGATTTTTTTTCTTTTGCCACTGGGAACGATTTGTGCTCGTGGAAAATGCCATGTCGTATCCCTAATTTTTGTCCATGTGAAACCATACGCCTCTATAAGTAGCTGGGAAAATCAGTTCAGAGATCGGAGAAAACCTAACGTGTACCACTTCCGGTAGGACCTTTCCCTGTGAAGTGTTGCTGGTTTTAACGTACTGGTTCAGAATAGTTTTACTTTTACGGGCCCTTACAATGGAGCACTGCACATTTGATTACTGCGATATTGTCGTAAATTGGGTGTTGGACTGGGTGACTGTGTTTTAACACAGGATTTGAATAACATCCGCCAGCCATAATGTCTCACATTTATTTTTTACGTGTTTCCATCTTCTCTGAAGCTGCCGTTTACATTTCAGTTACAGCATTATACAGCATTCTATAATTTAAGCTTAAAGAGCCGTTACACGTGATACTTAAAATACACCGTCATACATCTTTGCCGCCCCAAATCTTGAAAACATAACGCTGTAAACGAAGACGCTGGTAAAGATAAATGCATGGAACTGGAAACCGATTTAAGTGAACGTATTCAGAATGAATTTTCTCTCTCCAGCGGACTATGCGCTAGTTTGAAACCTTCTGGCAGATTAAAACTGTGTGCTGCATCGGGACTAGAACCTAGAACTTTTGCCTTTCACGGACAGACGTTTCATCGACTGAGCTACCCAAATACGAGTCACAACCTGCAGTCACGGGTTTATGAAAAGGTTTCAGGTTTCAGTCCCGTTGTGGGTGACAGTTTTTATCTGGCACGTAGTGAACGCGTTTTTAACATTGTGGTGATAAAATTTAAGCAGTCATCAATTGAAGGTTGTTTAGAACGTAGTTTACTAGGCATAATAACTATTAGAGTTGGCATAGGGCTGTCTTTCTCTGACGCTTCAGTTGACTTACCCAGCCAGTTATAGTGGACCTACAGTTTAACGTGGATTCCGAATCATGGTGGAACTCGGCATTTTTCACATCAACAAACATTACCAAAGGTGAAAGGAGCGATAAGTGACAGATCAAAAGCCTAGGATTGACCGGGGATAGAACACGAGTCCATTCGAGTGGATGGTAGATATTGTTTATCTGCCTTCTCCCTGTTCCTGAAGCCTGCTTCGGGCAAACATCGCACAGCGCAAGAGGCCGGAGGCTGTTCACAGAGCAGAAAATTTCCACGCCGCGAACTCTTGACCTTTGGTGGCGAGCCGTGGATAGCTGCTATCGAATCGGCCTCTGGGCGCTGCTGTCTGACCACCACATTGGACGCCTACCAACGCCAGACACCAGCACTGCGGAAGTTCAGTACTGATCGCGTCCCTGAATAGCCTCCGCTCTGCCTCGTCCTTCCGTATTCTGCGAAATGTACGTTGTAGCAACGAGCGGTAAAATTCAGACACAGTGCGGTCAGGGTAACGTGACCCCCGTAAGGAAATATGGTATTCTTGTTGATATCTACGCCACATGTAAATATCCGAATTCTGCGCTTCGTAACAGCAGGCCGGTATTAAGATCAGTATCGGTGAGTTAAAAAACTGGAGTAAGTATTGCAGTATCTAGTTGATGTAGGTAATCTAGCGACAGACAAGGTAATGGCTTAGCATTGTGTAGGGTAAAAAATGCATACAAGGCATCGCCATATCAGGTCACGCACTTTGTTGTATAGGCCGTAGCGTTGCACGTACTAAGGTTCCAAGATGAATATCTTTAGTGAATGTCCTCATCGATACAACCTCTTGCTTTCTGTACTAGCACATACACTCGGTGCTCTGAGACCTTCATATCTTGGAAGAACGCGATTCTTTATTTTTAACGACATAGTTTTTCCTTGTTGTCTAACGACGTGATGCAACAGAAATTCCAACTTTCCTATAACTGTCGCAACTGGCCTTCATCTTGTCGACGTAATAGTGGCAGAAACGCCAAGTGCCATTTTACAAAGAGAAGGAGTCAAACAACCAGATCGGGTTTTACTGAAAGGTCTCGTTTATGTTTCGTGGCTCAATTCAGTTCCATTTACTGCTGTCTGGAAACTCTAACGTAGATAGTACATACCTAATAATCACTAAAACATACAATGCTTTGTAATGCATATAAACTGATAAACTATGTTAATAGCAACTGTTGTTAATATATAATGGGGAGCCGGCCGTTGTGGCCGAGCGGTTCTAAGCGCTTCAGTCTGGAACTGCACTGCTGCTACGGTAGCAGGTTCGAATCCTGCCTCGGGCATGGATGCGTGTGATGTCCTTAGGTTAGTTAGATTTATGTAGTTCTAAGTCTAGGGGACTGATGACCTCAGGTGTTGAGTCCCATAGTGCTTAGAGCCATTTGAACCATATTTTTTATAATGAAGAAACTAAACAGAATCTTGAAAATATAACTATATACAAAACACAAAATAAAACGAATATAACTGTAACAGCAATAACTTTCCGTACCTGACGAAAGAACCCATTCTTTAGGTAGTAGCGATGACACTTTCATGTATATTTATAGGTTTTAGTCTATTTGAAACCGATTATATTACACCATCTTCAGACCCCTCTCCCCCTCTGTGATATCAGGTGACACCAACATTGCTTGCAAATACAATAAGGCGTATAAATACAGATGGAATTGTCATCCCTACTAAACAAAGATACAGTAACACCTGTCGTCCCGTGACCTGTCGGAAGATGGATGTACGGACATTCTATTATGCTTCTTCTTTCCTTAATACTTCGGAAAAGCGAACTCAAATACTTTCGCAGTACCCATGTTGGACCCCTTTTTTTCTCCCAAACATATATATTGTAATGATCTGCATCCAGAAAGCTTTGCAACGGTAATCGTGGTTGCTCGCTGGTACAGTACAGACCGGACGCGAATGAGGGCTGTGTGATCTGCTCTACGCGTGACGAGAGACAGGAATCTGAACAAGCTACAAATCGATTCCGCACGTACGATTAACAACCGTTCATCTGGTACGCCGACCACCTTGAATGTGATTTTAGGCGATTTTCCACGCCTGTTCGAGTAACGCCTCGTCTCGTCGTCAGAGACACGACACGAAAGCCGTTAAAAATACTAAAACACATAGAGAAAATTTTATGTAGCTTGATGACAGACACCGTACACGACATTCTGCCAAAGTTTACTTTACGAAGTGCAACAGGAGCAGTTTCTGGTGAAAGGAAAATAGTACGAAATGTGAAGTTAGTATTGGTGAGGCAAGCCCTGTCACACGGAAAACAACACGAACACACACACACACACACACACACACACACACACACACACACACACACACAGAGAGAGAGAGAGAGAGAGAGAGAGAGAGAGAGAAAGAGAGAGAGAGAGAGAGAGAGAGATTTTGGGGGGGGGGGGGGGGAGAGAGAATCAGGGCAGTTTTGAAAAAAAGAAAAAGAAAGAAAGAAAGGAAGACAGCAGTTGAGCGCCCCTCTTAGACAACTGAAAGAACCAGTGGGGGAACGTGCAGGATCGGCTTCTCAAGTACCACAGCTATCGGTCGGCTGTAACCGGGCCACATGATATCTCAGACTGAACGTAGAGGATAAAAGGCCCCTTGTAAACAGAGACGGACCTCACAAGAGGTTGGGTACAGCGCCTGTCGGCCTCCTTGAAACCCGCGCGATGAACTGAGGCGGGAGATACTTCCGGCCGGCTCTTATCAAGTTAGCTGCCCATCCCCTGCACTGTGAAGCGCATTACAGAAACCTCAAGTCGACGTGGCAGAACACGAGCTGTGTCTAGCGGCGCACTGGCCGAAACGGCCGGCCGCAAATACCAGCGATCGATAACAAACGCGACCTACTGGTCCGAATGTTAGATTTGCCTCATGAGACCGGCGCCGCTCGTTAGGGGTTTCAAATAAACTTCAGGAGCAGATGTCAATAAGCCTCCGACGGAAACAGTCTCAAAATAGGTACACGAATTAGCGATTCTTCTTCTTTGATTGCCGTGACACATCACGGCACGAAATGGAGGCAGGGGTTAGGAAGCGAATAACGAGCGCCTACGGAGGGCAATCCACACTCTTGTTCTAAAATAAATTGTAGAACATAGATGTTCGATTCACCTTATGTTATCAGCGACGAAATTCTGCACTGAACAAAATAAGAGGTTACTGTGTTTCGGTACAGATTTATGAGTGGATTCAGGATTTTCTTGCTTATTGAATTCCACATGCCGGGTAATTTCGGGAATATCACAAGGAGTGCTATAGAGCTATTACTGTTTTAAGTATACATTAACGATCTATTGAATAAGTGTTAGAGGCACCGTGAAGCTATTCGCGAAAGTTGCTGTTGGCTGTAGGAGGTTATAACACCAGAAGATCGCAGCGGAACGCAGGAAGATCTATAGAGGATCGATGATTCATGCAGGGACGGGTAGTTGACCCTAAACGTAAATAAATGTGACGTATTGCGCATACATAAGCGAAGATATCAGCTACTGTTTGCTTACACTACTGGCGAATAATCGTTGGAAACAGTAATTGCCTCAAATTCGTAGGACTAACCATTTCGAGCGACGTAAAGTGGAAAGATCACATGAAGCTAGTTATAGGAAAAGCAGACACCAGGCTTTCATTGGGAGAATCTTAATGAAATGTAATTTACCCACGAAAGAAGTGACTTACAAAACAGTTCTTCTTCTTCTTCTTCTTCTTCTTTGGCACCACAGCTATTGGGGCCTTGGCACCCTTTTCAATCTACCTCCGGACTTCTCTGTTCCCTGCTTTTCTCTTCCACCCTCGGATCTTGGTAAGGTCCGCCAACACATTATCGAGCCATCTAGCTCTCGGTCGGCCCTTCCTTCTGGTGTAATACGATCCGCCTTTTACTGTTCATTTGGGCATACCCTAATCTGCCATCTTCTCCATATGTCCTAACCAGTGTATTCCTTAAGATTTAATAAACTTCACTGTATCTTTCCTTTGTATAAGCTCTTACCGCGCGGGATTAGCCAAGCGGTCTAAGGCGCTGCAGTCATGAACTGTTCGGCTGGTCCCGGCGGAGGTTCGAGTCCTCCCTCGGGCATGGGTGTGTGTGTTTGTTCGTAGGATAATTTAGGTTAAGTAGTGTGTAACTTAGGGACTGATGACCTTAGCAGTTAAGTACCATAAGATTACACACACATTTGAACATTTTTATAAGCTCTTGTGTTTCGTGATTGTACCTTACTCTCCAAGTCTCTGCATCTCTCAAAGGCTCATAAATTTTTCAAGGGTTTTTTTCTGTCAGAGGCCCTTATGTTGTTCATGTCCTCTTCTGTCATCAACACAGGTCTGACCCACATGTAACAAGGAAATAGTATATTCTTAACGTGATTCTGTTTGTAATTAGAGAGTTCTTAAAAAATAAGTTCGCGTAATAGAGGTTATCTCCTGCTTCTATCTGTTCTCTAATACATCGTTAGATGAAACTTCCTGGCAGATTAAAACTGTGTGCCGGACCGACACTCGAACTCGGGACCTTTGGCTTTCGCGGGCAAGTGCTCTACCGACTGAGCTACCCAAGCACGAATCACGCCCCGTCCTCACACCTTTACTTCCGCCAGTACCTCGTCTCCCACCTTCCAAATTTCACAGAAGCTCTCCTGCGAACCATGCAGGACTACCACTCCCGAAAGAAAGGATATTGCGGAGACATGGATTAGCCATAGTCTAAGGGATGTTTCCAGAATGAGATTTTCACTCTGCAGCGGAGTGTGCGCTGATATGAAACTTCCTGGCAGATTAAAACTGTGTGCCGGACCGAGACTCGAACTCGGGACCTTTGCCTTTCGCGGACAAGTGCTCTACCGACTGAGCTACCCGGTTAAAAGGACACAGTTGACAGCATCAAAACATTTATTAGCGACTTTCACAACCCTTCTAGCCTTAGAAATGGACATTATCATGAATGTTTCCTTGTTTCCGTTTACATTAAGTCCAGTTTTTTGCTCCTTCTGATTGCGTTATGTTGTGTTGGCAGAAGAGCCAACACCGTGTTACTAGTGAAGGCCGAAATGCACGCGTTTTAGCTCACGCAGGCTGGCGTGAGGAGGGAAGGACTATGCTGACGTGAGGTCTGGAACATGACAAGGAATTAGAATTCAGAAAGCGGACGTAATTAGTTTGATACTTAACTTTAATCCATTAATGATGAGCATCGCTCTTGACGGTACATGATTCACAATATTATCTGTTCAGATTATAGTAACTGAAGATGGCGCCTTGCTAGGTCGTAGCAAATGACGTAGCTGAAGGCTATGCTAAACTGTCGTCTCTGCAAATGAGAGCGTACGTAGTCAGTGAACCATCGCTAGCAAAGTCGGCTGTACAACTGTGGCGAGTGCTAGGGAGTCTCTCTAGACCTGCCGTGTGGCGGCGCTCGGTCTGCAATCACTGACAGTGGCGACACGCGGGTCCGACGTATACTAACGGACCGCGGCCGATTTAAAGGCTACCACCTAGCAAGTGTGGTGTCTGGCGGTGACACCACCCACTACTTCGCACGTTTATTTAAAGGTGTATATATCTATTGGCACAGTTGCAATATTATTTCCTTATATGATTGGATATCATTGACAAAACACTTATTCGACTTGTCCTTTAAGTTCTGCTCGCCAGTCTCGGACCCGTACCAGGTCGAATTGAAGAAGAAATAGAAAAGATGGAACGCAGAGTGGCGCGTTTCGTCACGGGGTCGTTTAGTCGGCGCGAAAACGCTAAGCAGATGCTCAACAAACTCCAATGCGTTGTGCATCACGGTCGGGAGAGCGTACATTCCAGGAAAAGCCGGGCAATGTATTACTTTGACGCAAAATTACGACGAAGTGAAATTCAAATTAGGGGTCATACGCAAGCAAACAGAGTACCGTTCTTGGTTCAAATGGCTCTGAGCACTACGGGACTTAACATCTGTGGTCATCAGTCCCCTAGAACTACTTAAACCTAACTAACCTAAGGACATCACACACATCCATGCCCGAGGCAGAATTCGAACCTGCGACCGTAGCAGTCACGCGGTTCCGGACTGAGCGCCTAGAACAGCACGGCCACCGCGGCCGGCAGTACCGTTCTTCCCATGCGCAATTCGCGATTGGTATAGGGAAAGGAGGAGATGATGGTGGTACCACCACACAGCAAGGCGGCCTGGGGAACGCAGGTGTAGATGTAGAAACGAATGACACTGTTAGCCATAAAATGGTTGATTTTGAGTAGAGTCGCGGCCCGGTCTCGGCCTGAAGGAAACAAAGGAGGCAGCCAGCCCGAAGCGCCGGCCGCCACAAGTGGAAGGAAGGCCCCGATTACGGCCGATTGTTCTTGGCAAGCAGTCTGAGGCGGGAGCCGCGTGCCACGCACCCACCACCACATACCGCGGCGTCCTGGAGGCGCGCCGCGGGCACTGGGGGGCAGTCTGCGACGAACCTCCCGCTCGGGGCGCACCGCTTCGTCACCGCATAGAGCCCTTTCCCCATTACGTAGCCGCCTTTGCAGTCTCGTTTTAAAAGGAAAAAGGAAAAAAGAATCCTTCCTCATCACGTTTACCCGCACCCTTCTGCACCAAGTGGGAGCCTCGCAGTCCGTAACGGAATCTTTGAACGTTTAGCACGGCTGTAGTTAATTAAATGAAATTCGCATTTTGAAAATATTCAATGCGTTTGTTGAGCGAGCAGTAAGGAAACCATTGAGAAATTTGGAAAACGAATTAGAGTTCAGAGAGAAGAAATACGAGCTCTCCGATGATATTCTAATTGTGTCAGTGACGGCAAAGGGTTCGGAAGATCAGTTGAACAGAGTCGATAGCGCCTCGAAAATAGATTATAAGTTATACATTGTTGTTGTTGTTGTGGTCTTCAGTCCAGAGACTGTTTTGATTCAGCTCTCCATGCTACTCTATCCTGTGCAAGCTTCTTCACCTCCCAGTACCTACTGCAACCTACATCCTTCTGAATCTGTCTAGTGTGTTCATCTCTTGCTCTCCCTCTACGATTTTTACCCTCCACGCTGCCCTCCAATACTAAATTGGTGATTCCTTGATACCTCAGAATATGCCCTACCAACCGATCCCTTCTTCTAGTCAAGTTGTGCCACAAATTTCTCTTCTCTCCAATTCTATTCAATACCTCTTCATTAGTTATGTGATCTACCCATCTAATCTTCAGCATTCTTCTGTAGCACCACATTTCGAAAGCTTCAATTCTCTTCTTGTCTACGCTATTTATCGTTCACGTTTCACTTCCATATATGGCTACACACCATACAAATACTTTCAGAAACGACTTCCTGACATTTAAATCTATACTCGATGTTAACAAATTTCTCCTCTTCAGAAACGCTTTCCTTGCCATTGCCAATCTACATTTTGCGGGAAGACTGTTTGCCACAGAGAAAAAAAAAAGCTACCGACACACTGATGTGTATCCATATTAAGGTATCACATATAACTATATCTACCCTTATACTTGATACATTCTATATGCATAGCAGCGAATTCCACGATCTCTGGCCTAGTGAATGAGTGTGTATCACACAGTACCACAAAATTATGCTCACATATAAGCGAATGGGTAGGTGATACAAGTAAAATGTATAAAGTGCGAAGAATATTTGTAAGATGGTTGTAACTGCAAGTACTGGTGGAATGAGTACAAATTCCAATTGGAAAAGATAACCGCTGTAGAATAGACGTAGGCACAGATTGATACTTAAAGCACATTGAAGCGCTGTACAGGTCTCCGAAGCAAATGATTCTGCATAGGACGGTAGTGAACACAGACGTTCAGAAATACCTTAAACTTGTTTATGGAGGAATAGTGCTTGTTACGTATCGGGAGGATAATTTCAGTTTTGATTGACCAACTGCTGGCATAGCTCTGTTCAATGGGAAACGTCGTTCCTCTCCCGCCATTAATGTCACGATATGGCGGTATTCATTCTTCATTGAGACAACTTTTCTGTATGTTTTGCGAGCGTTACGGGTAGTCGTCACATTACAGTGCAACTTACACACTGAAAAAACGTAATCTAGTAATAAAAATAAATTTCGATGGTATGTAAAAAGCTATATCCACATCTGTTACTTCACAACTCTGTAGTTTCTAAGACGGCATTTATCTATGACAGATGGCTCTCATTAATGTCTGGGATTACATGACAGAGTAGGACTAATCTATCGGCGACCGTTGCACAAAGCACTCACGTAGCTCTGTAGGTCCTTCTTTTCGACGAAGTATGCGACGCTTTGCCGATGATCCTGTCGACCGATTTCGCCACTCCACAACACCTTATCGCAACCTGGATCCTACGCCCGCTATGAAGCGACGACTCTTTGACAAATACGCTGGGATTTGGGTCAGAGCAAACTGTCGATTATCATTTGACCTGTGCCAGAATCCACGGAGCCAGTCTGCGGGTATACATCGCACAGGTACAACGGGACGGTTTCCATTGAAAGGTGCCCTAAATACCACTTACAGCTAATTTTCTATGTTCCAGTACAGTCTGTTCTCAAGCTTAAAACCTGTACAACTTCAGTCCTGCTTCACTGTGACAGGTTCAGAATGGGTAGCACTGCATTAAGTCACTAGAGTTTAGGAGAGACCGGGTTCAAGCCTGATGTTCATGATTTAGATTTTAGTTAGTTTTCTTGAAACACCCTGAAAATTATCTAGAGTAGTTCGTACAACAACGCCATGTCCTCCGTGCAGCTCGAAGCTAATCACTGTTCTCATATTCAGAAAGTGCCGGCCCCATACATCGGTCCGACCATTCAAGTTTAAACGTGCTTTATTTGGTGAATGACGAGGAGGTTCCCTTAACGCCGGCACTATAGATTCCGTGGTCCACTGATCTCAAGCATAATTAGCGTGCCATGTCTGATGGCTTCAGCGTTGACGAGACATTAACCCTACCCTTCTTTCTTCTTCGCCCTTTACCGAACGAAGTGGGGCACTGGTAAGATAATGGACTTGTATTTGGGAAGATGGCGACTCAAATCCTAATCCGGTCATCCAGATTTAGGCCTTCCGCGAGTTCCGTAAATAACTAAAGTCAGATGTCGGGATAGTTCCTACGAAGGGGTGCGAAGGATTTCCTTCCGCATCGTTTAGCGATAAGACGTCGTCGACGGAACGTTAAGCGTGAATCTCCCTCCATTTTTCTTTGCCCATTAGCTTCTGTAAGATTGAAGGAGGTGGTCAGATATGGTCTTAAGGTGGTGGGTTGTAAAGCGCCAGCGACTGCAGAAATTTCATTGCCCTGGAAGAGCGGCGACGTTTTGAGCGGTACTTAACAGAGCCGCGAAGAGCAGCCTTCCCAGGCCGCGCGTAAAGTTTTACGCGCTCAAGCGCGACGCGCGTCATATAGGCCGCATGTAGGTGTTAACCTCCAGCCAAGTAGCTCTTAAGGCAGTCGTCGCCGAGGCGCGACCGCCAGTAACGATGCAAATGGCGCCGGATTTACGGCTCTCTCTCTCTCTCTCTCTTCTCCCTCTCCCCCTGTGCCTCGGCAGAGCTCAATTAGCAGGCTCTCTGTTCTAAAGAACAAGGAGCTGGTCTGTAGGGCCGCTTGCTGCCGATGACGCTCTTTCTGTGGAATTTGCTACCTACTGCGAGTGAACGCGAGCTCATTGCCTGTAGGACAAAGAGTTGAATAGAAAGGACCGTAAATGGGAAACGAATTGAAGAATATAGCAATAGTTAGGCGGGTGATTTACACCACTTTCTGTTTCTCACAACCGACACGCGACCAATCATTGCCTTTTTTCTGTCGCCCTCCGGCTACCCGTAGTCTGCGACCAATCCGCCTCAGTCTTTCCCTACATCTACCTGGTGGCTTTCAATTTCACATTTTTATGAGCCTCCGTCCCAGTTCAACAGTTTTTTTTATTCTGTTATTCTCTGTATTCATAAATGAACGAATGGAGAGGGTGAGCAGCAGTCTGCTGTCTATGCTGATAATGCTATGTTGCACGACAAAGTGTCGTCGTTGAGTGACCCTACCAGGGTGCAAGAACTTACACAGAATTTCTAGCTGGTGTAATGAGTAAGAAAAAAATGGTTCAAATGGCTCTGAGCACTATGGGACTTAACTTCTGACGTCATCAGTCCTCTAGAACTTAGAACTACTTAAACCTAACTAACCTAAGGACATCATACACATCCATGCCCGAGGCAGGATTCGAACCTGCGACCGTAGCAGCCACGCGGTTCCAGACTGTAGCGCCTAGAACCGCTCGGACACACCGGCCGGCAATGAGTAACAGCTTGCTTTAAATTTGGAATAATGTAAGTTAATGGAGATGAGTGGGACAGTGTAGCTCATATATAAAAGAGACCGTCTACTAAACACTAGTGCTTCCGAATTCTTGAGTCCTGCTGAGTGTTTCGGATAAGTAACAGGTCGCATTAAAGGAAGACATTGAGGCAGTTCAGAGCCGGGCTGCTAGGTTCGTTACCCGAATAGTACGGAGATGCTTCGTGAACTGAAATGGGAATCCCTGGAGCGAAGACGGTATTCTTTTCGCGAAACGCTATTAAGAAAATTTAGGAACAGCACGTGAAGTTGACTGCAGAACGATTCTATTGCCGTCACGTACATTTCGCGTAAGGACCACGAAGATAAGATGCGAGAAATTAGGGCTCGTACGGAGGTATAAAGACAGTCGTTCTTCCCTTGCTCTCTTTGCGAGTTGGGTACAAGGTACCCTCCCTACGCAGCATACGGTAGCTTGCGGAATATCTATGTAGTTGCAGATGTAGACAGCTTACTATCTTACTATGATGCTCATTTTCAATTTGCCGGCTGAGAGGGAACACCACATCAATTATTGGCACAGTTGAAGGAGACAGGGGGGTGGGGGGTTGGGGGTGGGCAAAGGGCTAAGGGTTGTGTGTGGAGAGGATGAGTGCCACAAAACGTCAGCAGTCTACTGGAGACAAGAAAGTTATGAGAGTCCGAATCATTTATCAACTGCCCTGCAGGAGCAAGACTTCGCATAGCGGTCGGAAAAGGTACACAGTTGACAAGGATTTGCGTTTAGCCATTATTTCCCGAAATGTTTGCCAAGTTATTATTAGGCCCTCCTGTTTTCGCACTAGTCCCGGGATTTGGACTCGAGTCCACCTAATAAATTCAAACAACCACTTATAATGACAGCCTGTTAAACAATAGAACAATGTCAGCCCAGCCCATCTTAAACATCAAGATGTTAGGGGCCGCTGTTCCGCGCCGGTAAAATAGCACTTTAACGGCCTGTTGTGCTTGATGAGAAAAAAAAGAAAGGGCAAAGCAGCAAGGTTCGCCTTTTACGCAAAGACAGGATAAGAGAAGTGGAGACCCGGCGAGGAAAAAAATCTCCGTCCTTGACCGTCGACGGTTTCCTAGCGGACGCCGGACGCTGGACAGCCGCCAAGGAGCGACAGATCGCATTGCTCTGGAGAGCTCCTGCACAACTTCCAGTGCCTTCTTTTTACGGTGAATTTATCCGTCTTAAAAAACAATTCTGGACTGCGCAAAAATCGATTGCTTTGCAACAGATTTCAGTTGATCTACTGACGCTTGTTATTACGTAATCACGTCTTAAGCGACATATTCCGGAATGGAAGTTGCGGTTACAACTGATTATCGCAGAAACAAATAATGAAAAAGCGTACATACATAAATCTCAACTGCAGCAAAAACCTAAGAAATATGTACAATTTTGCATTTGAAATGACTCGTGTTTTCTACACGGCCGTACTACGCCTCACAGTATAAACCAAACGTTTTGCGTCTACAACACACAGCTGCTGACCGGGGGCAAATAAACATTAATGGCTTGCTCTTGCCACATGCACGTGGAGGTACTAACCAACCTAAAAACGTACGACTTGTAATGGCTGTAATTAATAGTCTACGAAAGTTAATACTGATGCAATGTTGTTCTGTACACCGCCCATACTCACCAATAGTAATGTCTGGTCTTATACCCATTATACCCTGTATAAGGTCTGAAGCTGGCCAAAGTGGCCGAGCGGTTCTAGGCGCTACAGTCTGGAGCCGCGCGACCGCTACGGTCGTAGGTTCGAATCCTGCCTCGGGCATGGATGTGTGTGTGTTGACCTTAGGTTAGTTAGGTTTAAGTAGTTCTAAGTTGTAGGGGACTGATGACCACAGCAGTTACGCCCCATAATGCTCAGAGACATTTGAACCATTTTTAAGCTCTGAAAAAAAAAAAAAACTTTGTGCTCTTCCTCATGATCTGCGCGATGAAGTAAAGGAGGTTATCGCACTTCTTGCTCTGACATCTGTTCTCCTTTTCCTATTTATGGTTTTTTAATATTTTTATCCCAATAGTCTAACAGAAGGAATAAGTATTAAGAGAATGTACCATTACACGAGACGAAGGAGCAAACATCGACGGCATTTTGTTTTCGATTATCCTACATTGTGGGTGGTCTCTGTGCCCAGTCTTCTATAACACAGCAGCCTTGAGAGTGCACAAGTTGACTCTACAGAAATAGTGACCACAATTCGCAGAATTAGAAACAGCTGTTGCGCACACAGGAGTGTCAGCAGTGTCGCCCTGGTAGCTTCCGGCGAGCAGAGAATTACGTAACGCGAGAAAATGCCCCGTCATACGAGGAGCGAAGGTCACCTGTCCCGGTCGCGTGTGACTGAGACCCCAGGAAATACTAGGCGTGTTGAACTCGCGGCCTGACTAACACCGCCTAATTGCCAGTGCGCCGGCGAACCAGTGAATCACTCATGCGGCGCCCCGGTTTCTGCTGTGTGCACCATCACACACGGGACCTGGAACCGTTTTCATCCGCTTCCAGGAGCTTCTCAGATGAGACCAGCTGCGTTACCAAACAACGGGCGAGTCTTCGCGGAAGAACGGAAACGATTGTTGTCTTCCACCTCCAGTCTCACAGCACCACAGTTGCAGCTTTTATGACTTGCTCTCTGTATTGATTTGGAATGAATGACCATTTAGTAAAACTTACTAGGTGTTAAGTTACTCATTTTACTAAGGTTTGAAGCTCCTCTTTTCTTTCTTCCGTGTTTGCGATTTAAAAACTGGGTGGTTTTGGAAATCAGCCTTATGCAAACACAATAGATTGTGTTCCGCGTAGTCAGCGCGTACACAACTTTCTCACTAGAGCGCGCCCCACTAAGCACAACAGCGCAGGCGCAGCGCTCGTCCGTCTCCGTACTACGAGATGGCGCTGTCTTAGAGACGGACGAAATTCTGTTTCCGCCGATCCGGGTATTAGTACGTAACGCAGCCAATGAGATTGCTGCTAACGTAGAACCTTTTCTCCTCGCGGATCACACTCCCGCAGTGATACATGAACGCACGAGGTATTATAACGAGTGTACAGACCTCCGAGTAGTCAGTCTGCATTAGTCTATAGTCAAGTTTCAGTCTGCGCCTAATAAGATTATCATATTCCTGTACATAGCCATGAAGAGAAATGTATAGACACTTTGTCAAGTATCAGAGATATGTGACAGTGAGATTAACGTACCAAGACCAAAGGAACTTCAGATTGTCAATTGCAAACAGCATCCAGAATCAAGTTGCGTAATGTCTATGTTATTTATTATTTTAATAAATGTGTGTGAAAAATAATCAAGTTCTGCTTAAAATTGGTCACCGTCAATCTGCTACTCTAAGCGTGCAAGTGGCATTTCTATCGTCTGACCTAACGGCGGAAGATAAACACGCCACGATAAGACCACGAGACATATTGCTGACACTCGCCTACTTCGTTAGAGCGACAAGTCAAATAATCTGATGGTGTGTGTACCGAAGGTCTTACAGTACGCACGCCACAGCATCTGAGGTACGCGGAAAGAGTATATATTTAGATCCAAAATAGAATCGAAGGGAAATTTTAAAAACACTGTATTCAATTTATCTTTTCTTTATTTTTATGTATGCTGCATTAAAGAACTTGCGAAGTTCGACAACATCTAGAGGATGCACGATTGTAGGCCAAGAAACAGCAAAGTGGAGTGCCACTTAGGGTACCTATATAATTCAAATGTTCAAATGTGTGTGAAATCTTACGGGACTTAACTGCTAAGGTCATCAGTCCCTAAACTTACACACTACTTAACCTAAATTATCCTAAGGACAAACACACACACCCATGCCCGAGGGAGGACTCGAACCTCTGCCGGGACCAGCACCACAGTCCATGCCTGTAGCGCCTGAGACCGCTCTGCTAATCCCGCGCGGCACCTGTATAATTCATTGGTTTTTTATGTCCGGTGTAATACGACAACGCATAGGTGTTTTTTGCATGTTTTGGACGGTCTGTTCGTCATATGTCTCTCTTGTCGTTATTAATCGTGTATAAGTAGAACTATCTAAAAAAGAAAGTTTTTAATGTAGACCCTTTCTATTTTTTCCATTGAAGTTTTTCAAGAGGACCTATGTGCGGCACATGTTCTGTGATTGTGATTAGGAAACTAAGACAAGTGTATGACAGTTACGAGGCGTGTTTTTAAACCACAGGGTACTGCAATAGCACGCGGGTGATCACGAAAGCACACTGCTGAGTCTCCCATACCTAGTCGCAATGTCATTTGACCTGTTAAGTTTTCTCGGCATTATTCACTGATGCTGTGCTCTCGGGGGTGTAGTGAGTTGTTGATTCCACTTTCAAGCACAATATTACGATAACAGATGCTAACATCTTTTTCAGGTGTTGCGACCTTTGTTGTTATGAGTTCTCGTTACTTACACTCAACCCAGTGTAGTGTTGCAAACAGCAGGTTTCTGAGACAGTATAATTAAGGACTCTATCGAGGTAAATACGTCGGAAAATTTTATAATCCGGGATGGAGGTTTGAATTTAAGCAAGGTGTGAGATCCAACATTCCATTTATTAGAGAATGAGTATTTTACGGAATAACAGTGCGGGCTTCTAAAATCAGCAACAACGAACATTAAAGGGCATGGCGGACGTCGGCAGTTGAGCTCGGCTATAAACAGCGTCACTACACTAACATTACTTCACAAACTGATTGGAGTCTGGGCAGCTCGGAACACTTGAAGAAAACTAATAGGTCGATCGTCGAAATAGCGTGCAGAATAACTGGATCAACAACTCGGCAGAGCACATGAAAGCATGTTATTGAAATAATATTTTACATGGCGGTTACCATAGTAACAAACACAAAAAGAGTTTGGATCATGGTTTCTGATCTGTTGCCGTTCTCATATGGCTCGGGAACCTCTGGTGTCCGCTACCACAAGCAGCTGGGGACGACATTTGGATCTGGTATCGTTAAGTGCTGTCATTCACTTTTTTGTGTGCTTTATTTCTGCGTGCGGCGTATTCATTTTACGCAAGAGTTTCTGAAGCTGGCAGTGAAACTGCGCAGAAAAGGGGTAAAAGCTATTAAGATCCTGTAACACGAACCTGATACTGCGCGATATCTGAAAAAGTTTGAAAGTAATCAATACTAAGCGGCATAGCTGTCGCAATTATAGGCCTACTGTAACCCTGGCGAACAGACTACAAGGCCTCCTCCCATGCTTCCATAACTTTGCTAACCAGCTCATCAAAAAAATAACACCGAGACAAAATACGAAACAATAATTCCCTAACTTGACCGCGCATACGAAACGGATACGGCGTATTAGAAAGTATGTCATTCATCAGCTTTATCTTTCCTTGATAAGAGAGTTCTGGAAACTCAGATTAAACCTGCGCTTGTGGTATCTCTCAAGTGTAGAACAGATCTTGATCCCAGCCTGTAACGACATCTACAAGACGTTAGCTTTCCTTTTTTACTCCGTTTTAGAAGATACAGTGAATGATGGTACAGTAGCCGGACGTCATAGATGTGTACTGTATCTGGCGTCTCAATTGACCAATAAAGATGCAGGCAGAGTAGAGTCAGACATCTTAATAGCGAGATCACAGGCCGTATACACTACTCAACAAGTTGCTCTGGTCGCTGTTCACTGCGTCCTATCCAGCATAACTTAGAAGCTTTTCCGTGTAAGTCTCATGTGTTCTTGAACTCTTGTGTTTACCTGAGGGTACAACTGTTCGATGGCGTAAACCTGAATGATACGGTAGAAGACTAAATCTTCTGTTTAATAGCGTTTTTTAGGAAAATAATATAAAAAAGGGAGAACGAATGGCTGGAGATAAAAAGCAATAAACTATGCCGGGTAAAGTATACCACAAGGCCACAGCGGACGTTAATCACTGACTTGGAGAATAGCCCTAACAAGAGTCAGGTCACTGCCCTCTGAAACCTGGCCATCTTCCACAAGCTCAGGTTCTGTATTTAGATTTAAAACAAAGAACAGAAATATGTCTGGCTAGCCACTTATCTTTTCTTAAGAAAACTAGTTGAATGTGTAAAAATTGTTAAGATTTTGCTTGGTATCCGAACTCCTAAGCACGCTATTCGTATGAGGTACGAACAGAATAGTGCTTCAGAGTGGCTAGTTAATACGTAACCCTCAGTGATGAATCCAACATGTCTCGTTATTTGTTTCACATATTTCATTTTTTTTAAAATTTTTTTGTAAAGGTTTAAGCAAAACACAATTATCATTTTTCTTTTTTTTTTACATCTGTATGTGAAATTGTACTTAGGAGTCTCGTGATCTACTATTTAACCAGAGTAACCGTGCGAAAATTCCGTACTTTCATAATTTTAAATGATGATAGTATATGGAGTAAGGGTAATCGTTTGAATAAGGCTAGATGGCGATGGAGTAACGGTAGCCTTTTTAAATAAGGCTAGATGGCGGCATTGAAAAAAATGTTTGTTCTTGTTTCAGAAAATATATTTGTTTAGGAGCAGTTTGTACGACGAGCCGGGATAACCTACTACTGCAGATATCATGGTTATTATTTGTGATTATGCTGTATTCAAATTATCCAATTAATAAGCATTTTAAAATAAATAAAATGGTATTTGTAATAAGATAATATGAAAAGGAACTCTCTTATTAGCGATTAATAAGTTAGCTTCGTAAAATATGGCTATGAAGCTGGGCATCCATGATGCCCTTTTGCCTAAGGTAGTTAAAAGTCTCTTTTATGTTAAAATTTTCCACAAATAGTACGTTTTAGCGCAAAATGGGTATGCATTGTCAGAAGCCGGTTAAAAAACCTTTCTAACGACAACTCGATTCATCCCTGTACGATTAGAATGTGTTGAGAAAAGGAAATGCTGACTTGAGAAATAATAGATATGGTACTCGCATAATAGACGAAACATTATGTCCGTTAATGGCTCAGCCGCGCGGGATTAGCCGAGCGGTCAGAGGCGCTGCAGTCAAGGACTGTACGGCTGGTCCCGGCGGAGGTTCGAGTCCTCCCTCGGCCATGGGTGTGTGTGTTTGTCCTTAGGTTGTGTGTAAGCTTAGGGACTGATGACTTTAGCAGTTAAGTCCCATAAGATTTCACACACATTTGAACATTTTTTTGTTATGGCTCAGATGTCGTGCGCTCTGTACTCAAATCCACCTGCTCAATCTGTGGCCCGCTTCCTACGTGGCCTAGGTGCTCCGTGCATCTAGCAGGTTGATAAGTGGATCACCCCTCAACCTTGAGTGAGTGGCTGAGTCAGCGGCAGACGACCACGCTAATAGTCCCAGTGCCGAGAGCCTCCAGCCCGGAAGGAAACGACGCTCCCTGACTCAGCGCTGTGACTCAGGTGCCCCACACCGCACCGCAGGTATTCGCGGAGCGCAGCGCCGCAATAACTCCAGGTGGGAAGGAGGCGTGAATGGGCTCGGCCCAGCCTCCACGTCAGTGAATCAGTCGCTGATTCAGGTCACCAGGGTGGTGTCAGTGTCCCACCCACCACGGCACGCCACTAGTGAATCGAGATACAGCCATTAAGGCGGCGACTAATGTTGTTCGAGGTCCTTTGCTTTATCCTGCACAGATCCAGAGTACTGATGGTGAATAAAGAGTCTATGGTCACCCAAATATTTTCGAAAAAAAAGGGTTCAAATGGCTCTGAGCACTATGGGACTTAACATCTGAGGTCATCAGTCCCCTAGAACTTAGAACTACTTAAACCTAACTAACCTACGGACATCACACACATCCATGCCCGAGGCAGGATTCGAACCTGCGGCCGTAGCAGTCGCGCGATTTCGGACTGAAGCGCCTAGAACCGCTCGGCCACCGCGGTCAGCATTTTCGAAAACATTTTGGGAAAAGAGCGACCAGTTCCACAATCGTACTTGAGAAAACAGTCTAGATCGTACGAAGCAGATTTATTGGCGACCAGTCTGTCCAAAGGCGGACCATCTTCAGACTGTACTGCAGAGTTTGTGGAGACGGAGCCACGGAGTAGGAAATGTAGAAGTCGGCTGGAGTACGGATCGCCTTTGGACTGAGACCAGTCACCAATAAACGTAACTTGTGAGATCCAAACTGTTTTTGTAAGTACAGTTAAATATTCCTTTGCTCTGTATATGGGATAATCGTGACGACAGCGCACACGTCTGAAGAAGCTAAATGACAAACAGCATCAAGGAGAACACAGCCGCTTGATAATAGCACCTAGAGCTACAGACGTTAGTTTGATGATACGGCGTATTGTACTGTATTGTATTGTATGTTAACCGGGGACCTAGAAACGACGGAGAGGCTCCTTCCCCGCCGAGCCGCAGTGGTCCACAACCCCACGACGACTACCGCAGTCCACTTCCCCCCTCCGCCGCCATACACCGAACCCAGGGTTATTGTGCGGTTCGGCCCCCGGTGGACCCCCCCCCCCCCCCCATCACCCCCCGGGGAACGTCTCACACCAGACGAGTGTAACCCCGTAACCCCTATGTTTGCGTGGTAGAGTAATGGTGGTGTACGCGTACGTGGAGAACTTGTTTGCACAGCAATCGCCGACATAGTGTAACTGATGCGGAATAAGGGGCGGATTCTTCCCAGGGACCAGGCGCTCCTTCCCGCCAGGAAAGCCGTGCGTTAGACCGCACGGCCAACCGGGCGGGCTGATACGGCGTAAGGCAAAAGGAAAAGTAGCAAACATTTGGGTGTCGACTAATGATAGTATTTTTCTTTTCCGAGCCTTGTCTATGGTTTGAAGATTTTCTTGGTTAATCTTAAATGGTTCTAAGCACTATAGGGCTTAACATCTGAGGTCAACAGTCCTCTAGACTTAGAACTACTTAAACCTAACTAACCTAAGGACATCACACACATCCACGCCCGAGGCAGGATTCGAACCTGCGACCGTAGCAGCAGTGCGATTCCGAACTGAAGTGCCTAGAACCTCTCGGCCACAGGGCCGGCGGTTAATCTTAAGTCATTCTTTGATGCTATATGTCCATAGAATTTCAGGTGTGTTCTATGTGCAGTGGAGCTAAATCGTTCCGTCAAGGATTACGATTCTTGTAATAAAGAAAAGGAAAGGAAATTATTCTGAAATTATATGGGCTAAGATAACGTTTTAGATCTTGAAGTCGGAATATTTACCGTAATATGTGTCATATTTTGTCGATGACATTGACATTCATGGTTAATGCCCGTGATCACACTTGAAGACGAGATCTATTCCAGACGCAATTACAAATTCCTTACCGGCGTGGGGCGTGGGGAACGGGTGGGTGGGTGTAACACAGCAAAATACGTCATAACAATGCCGACCACGTAGAGAAGCGGGAAAATGCAAACAGTAGAAGAATTGATGTTCGTAGTTATTGAAGGTTTCTCAACTGCATGGGGAACTGTAATCCATCGTTTGTTGTTGTTGTGGTCTTCAGTCCTGAGACTAGTTTGATGCAGCTCTCCATGCTACTCTATCCTGTGCAAGCTTCTTAATTTCCCTGTACCTACTGCAACCTACATCCTTCTGAATCTGCTTAGTGTATTCATCTCTTGGTCTCCCTCTACGATTTTTACCCTCGACGATGCCCTCCAATACTAAATTGGTGATCTCTTGATGCCTGAGAACATGTCCTACCAACCGATCCTTTCTTCTTGTCAAGTTGTGCCACAAACTCCTCTTCTCCCCAATTCTATTCAATACCTCCTCATTAGTCATGTGATCTACCCATCTAATCTTCAGCATTCTTCTGTAACACCACATTTCGAAAGCTTCTATTCTCTTCTTGTCCAAACTGTTTATCGTCCATGTTTCACTTCCATACATGGCTACACTCCATACAAATACTTTCAGAAACGACTTCCTGACACTTAAATCTATACTGGATGTTAACAAATTTCTCTTCTTCAGAAACGCTTTCCTTGCCATTGCCAATCTACATTTTATATCCTCTCTACTTCGACCATCATCAGTTATTTCGCTCCCCAAATAGCAAAACTCCTTTACCACTTTAAGTGTCTCATTTCCTAATCTAATTCCCTCAGCATCACTCGACTTAATTCGACTACATTCCATTATCCTCGTTTTGCTTTTGTTGATGTTCATCTTATATCCTCCTTTCAAGACACTGTCCATTCCGTACATCTGCTCTTCCAAGTCCTTTGCTGTCTCTGACAGAATTACAATGTCATCGGCGAACATCAATGTTTTTATTTCTTCTCCATGGATTTTAATACCTACTCCGAATTTTTCTTTTGTTTCCATTGTTAGGAAGAACGAAAATTGCGGCGTGGTGGTTAGACACATCTTCAGGAATCTGTCGTTCCGAAGAAAAGGGAGTGCTGAACTGTGCAGGTGGCCTCTCAGGGAGCGCGACACCCCGTGCGGTAGGCACGGGTCGGTGCTGGCATTCCTGGGCAGACGTTGCTCCCCCGCCCCGCCGTGAGTCAGCCGCCCACGCCCCGCATGGCGATCGCACGCGCACTTGCTTCTCTACGCGTGACCGCTGTCGCCAAGCCCACCTCAGCCGCGCGGGCGCGTGGACTGCCCGCATGGCCACGCGACATCCCAACCATCCCTCGCCAGTAGTAATGCCACTATGTTGTTGTTGTGGTCTTCAGTCCAGACACTGGTTTGATGCAGCTCTCCATGCTACTCTGTCCTGTGCAAACTTCTTCGTCTCCCAGTACCTACTGCAACTTACATCCTTCTGAAATTGTTTAGTGTATTTATCTCTTTGTCTTCCTCTTCGATTTTCACCCTCCACGCTGCCCTGCAATACTAAATTGGTGATCCCTTGATGCCTCAGAATATGCCCTTCCAACCGATCCCTTCTTCTAGTCAAGTTGTGCCACAAATTTCTCTTCTCTCCAATTCTATTCAATACCTCCTCATTAGTTATGTGATCTACCCATCTAATCTTCAGCATTCTTCTGTAGCACCACATTTCTAAAGCTTCTATTCTCTTCTTGTCTAAACTATTTATCGTTAATGCCACTACTGATGCAGCAACTGCTGCAGCTGCCTCGTCTTCGATTTTCGCCGTTTTCTCAGATAAGTTTAGTTAGCCGCTCCACTCTGTACCGGACACAAGCCAAGGCACAACTCTTTCGATTCCTCCCTTAGTATCTCTTCCGTACAGAGATATTAGCGCAGGGTGTACTGCAAACAGTCCGAGCTCTGCCTATCATTTTAGCCGCAGCATCAACTACTACTGTGATCTAATTTTTCTAAAGCGCTGACAGTAGATCTGTTACACAACATTTATCCGGTGTTTTCAGAAGACTTTACTCCTAGGGCTTTAAACTGCCTTTTACTGTCCACAGCGGTAACTTCAACCTTAGTAAGTTCCCCTTCAGGTCTACTTTCTTCATAGACTACAAAAATACAGCCACTGTTAGTTACCACCAGACAGAAGAGTTCCTGAGATTTGTTTGCACCTGCTTTTAACTCTATTCTCAAGACCACATTAAAGGGTGACGGTTCTGCTGTTTGTCGATAACAAAGAATATACCACGGTACAAGAAATGCTGAAAAAAATAGAAAATAGGGCGTTTCATTAGACTTCTTAAAGGTGACTCCAGCCGGAAATTAGTGTCACTACTTTCAAAAAATGTCACAAAAACACAACGAGACTTGTGGTGGTGAAGATGTATTTGTCCCAGCTGGTTCGAATGGCTCTGAGCACTATGGGACTTTACAGCTGAGGTCATCAGTCCCCTAGAACTTAGAACTACTTAAACCTAACTAACCTTAAGACATCACACACATCCATACCCGAGGCGGGATTCGAACCTGCGACCATAGCGGTCGCACGGTTCCATACTGAAGCGCCTAGAACCGCTCGGCCACAGCGGCCGGCTGTCCTAGCTGGAAAATGTGCCAAGATACCAGCAGACATAAAAGAAAAACAAACTTCATGACATTTTTTTAACGAGAAGATCTAGAGTGACTGTTGTGGACAACATCCTGTCAGTCCAAAAATGTTTCGGAACTGGATTAATTAGAAAATAGCGAAAAAATGAGATGGTGGTTTTATTGTTTCATGTTCACTAGATAGTCTGCTGCTCTAAAGTTCGCTTATATGAAGGAATAAAACCAGTTTAGGAATTTTCTACGGGCGATGTACAGAAAGTGAAATAAATAGGCTTGTGTTGGAAAATATTCTACTGTCTTTTATAAGGTACCTGTTTATTTAATGTTTAAAAATCTCTTTCTAGAACCTTACTGCAAATGCCCTCTACGGAGTCCAGCATCCATAACCGGTACACTGTGTTCTGATACCCGTGGGAAATTGAGGAACGAAAGGTGATTCTAATTCCTGCAGATCTGCGTCTCCTAGAGACACTCAGCTACTCAAACCAACCTCGTATCAAATTACTTTCGTTATTCTCTAACTTCAAAGAGCTTTTTGTATCGTTAAATGTCCGTCGCAAATATAACTACTGCAGAAATAGAAGCAGTCTTAACTTGCAGTACTGACGTAGGCATGGAACGCATATAATTTTTAAGCGAAGTGAATAGCCATTACGTGCATAACGTTAAAGCAGTTATTTTAACACAGGCCCAACTGCCTGTCGTTCCCACAATCTGCTATACAACAGAAGAAGTTTCCCGATGTATTCAGAGAAACAGCGACAACAGCATCGCCACCAAGAACATAGGAGATTGCGAGCAATGCTACCGGAACAGTTGTTGCAAACAGCTGCACTGAAGCTGAAGCGAGGACGCCTTCGTAAGAGCTCCAAGACAAGTTTGCTGTTTCGCACGCAAGTCGCCTTGTGCGCCGCTAACAGCGATAAACATTCGCGATACAATTATCAGGCATCGGCCAAAGACTAGCCAAACAGATCCTCCTGGTACGGCTCAGCAGAGCTATTCGACAGCTTCCTAAAGTTCCTGTCAGACGTATGTGTCCCTCTGCAACAACGCACTAGTAGCGAGAAATACGCTACGTGCAGTGCCACACACGATAAAATCCGGCATCGCCATTCGTTCCAGCAGTTGACAGGAAGTGTAACAATTTCTAAAAGCTCGTCGAAAAAAGTGCTGGAATGCTGTTAAAAATCTGAAACAAACCCTGAGTCAGGACACGCAATAAATCATGGCCGGAAGTGTACCAGGGTGACACAGAACGAGTGACGGGAATTGTAAAGATAAACAGATAACAGTCGGTTTGTCTCTGAGGAGTTTTTACCACGTGTCGTCAGGCAACCTGAGAAACTATGTAACCCCATACTGTACTCCCCTGCTACAGAAATGCTGATCCTTAACTCACGGAGACTGTGAAAGTAGGTTTTGAAAACACTGTTTCCTCGTCCTCACAGTCTGGAACATCGCGATAACTTTATACGACGAATGTAATCGATAGCTGAATGGTCTAAGTATTAAAAGCAAAATGTCAGAGAGCTGGTTGGCTTCTGTAATAAAAAACTGAGTGGAAGGATGAACAAAACGAACTTGAACGGATGTCATGTGACGTCCGCAACAACCAAACACATCGATCAACAACGAACAAATTGAAAAAAAAAAAAAAATGGTCAGCGTGACGGACTGCCGTCCTAAAGCGCCCGGGTTTGATTCCCGGCTGGTTCGAGGATTTTCTCCGCTCAGATACTGGGTATTGTGTTGTCTTCATCATCATTTCATCCCCATCCGGCGCGCAAGTCGCCCAATTTGGCGTCGAATATAATGACACCTGCACCAAGGCGGACGGACCTGCCCCGTTAGGGGCCTCCCTGCCAATGACGCCAAACGCTCATTTCTCTTTCCAATTAATGTGGTTACATTTTCAGAAGCCCTCAGAATACGGAAGTTCAGCGGTGTGTGCATGGTTGAAAGTACTCCAATACGACTCGCGCTGTGTGAGACTTACTAGAATGACAGGAAGGCTACATCCGACTTTATAGAATTAGGCAGTTTCTAAGCATTAAAAACAAAACTAAAAATATACGCTAGCTTACGAGTATAACGAACGTTGATCTGGTACGGCGGCAATCTGAGGATGGTTTTCTGACGGTTTTCCACGCTCGTTTAAGAAAATTGCTGGGCTCGTCCTCAATCCGATAGCAAACACAATAATGTATGTACGAGCCACAGTACGATGGCGCACGGAACTTCTTTCCCTTAGGTTAACTGACGTCTGTGTCGAAAAGAATGGCATCCAGCCACAAAATTAAATAAATCAGCCGAATCATGAATATAGTGGATCCTGCACCATGGATAAATTGTAGAAAAGAGTAAGCATTAAAGAAAATATGCAAGGGTATATGTTACACGCGATAGCTACCCATAGGACCTCACTTCCAAAGTGAAGCGCTGATTTAACGCCAAATTTTCGCTGAGCCTATTAGAGACGATGTCTGCCGTGGACTAACTGAAGGATAAAATGGAACCACGGAAGACATAAATGAGTACTTCTTGATGCAATAATTTACCAACACCCGTATGTATTGTAGAAATTTATTTTATTTTATGAACTTCTATGTGCTACCAATTTCGGCATTACATTGATGCCATCTTCAGGCCCCACTCGTCATAGTCGTAAAATCGCTATACACGGTGTTGCCTGGCCACCAAGAGCTGTTGCAAGACGATTTGATACACGGATCCAGTTATATGGCTCCTTCCGTGTATAGCGATTTTACGACTATGCCGAGTGGGGCCTGAAGATGGCATCAATGTAATGCCGAAACTGGTAGCACATAGAAGTTCATAAAATAAAATAAATTTCTACAATACGTATGGCTGTTGGTAAATTATCGTATCAAGAAGTTCATCCCAGCCGTCGTCCCACGATCCATAATGGATCAACGAAGAATAAATGAGTACGGCTGGAATCGGCTTCCCACATTCATTCGTGGTAAACTGACTGGGGACTGGGGACGGTGGTCGAGGGCGTGCGAGCTATGCGCACCTCGCTCTGGCCCGCCCCCGGCGCCTAGTATCTGCATAGCTTGAGTCACGCACAGGCCGTCCCACTTGCTGGGCGCCGGGTGTCGCTGATTCACCTGCTGGCATCAGCGCTGTGGGGGCTGCGGACACACTAAGCGCGCCGTCGGCTGAGGTCACGGTCTAGGGGTCTCACTGCCGCGTCTCTCCCAGCGTCTAGAGCCATCTGCAGCTTAGTGGCGCGGTGGGAAACTGTCAGAATACGAGCCCAGTGGGTCGGTGTTTCACTTGGGATCTTAACTGATACTTTGTGTGACTTTCACCTGTGGCGATGCTTCTTGTAACTGACAACCTCCAAACTACGTCATCGTCCCAGTTACGCTGTGGGTCCTGTGGCCTACCACCACCATGACTGAAGGACCGGGAACGCCCGTCGAGGATTGCGTAAAGACATCGCACCTCCACTGGTTCGCTACTATTAATGCGATAAAATATTCAGACCCGACACGAGGTTCAATACTGCTTTCCTGCCCGGCCGCGGTGGCCGAGCCTACGGTCGCAGGTTCGAATCCTGCCTCGGGCATGGATGTGTTTGATGTCCATAGGTTAGTTAGGTTTAAGTAGTTCTAAGTTCTAAGGGACTGATGACCTCCGATGTTGAGTCCCATAGTGCTCAGAGTCATTTGAACTGCTTTCCTGTTTAATTCACCTGGTAATGTGAAGAGAAGACCCAACCACAAGAGATGTGCCACAACCATTAAACCAGGAAAGAAATAGAAATATCAGCTACGCTGTTTCAACCTACAGCCCACCGAGGTAAAGAATTCTCGATAAGACACGACGACGAATTAACTCTCGTCTGTAAATGCCACGTTGCTAACCTCACACAGGAATTCCTCCCAGTTTTACAGCTAATGACTGTTTACATGTTATAATATGCTGTTGCCATTTCGGCATCGTGTCAGTTTCAGAAAACTCTCGTGAAAAAAAAAAATAAACGATAATTTTTCTCGGTTAAACACTTCCGAAGGGAGACCGCATTAAATTTTTGAACAGACCACGGTAATCGAAACTGTTAAGTACAAGACTAAGACATTTCAGGCTGTAGCTTGTTATAGCTATTTGTAATTTAATGAATCATTACTGATTTTAGGTCGTTATTCCATCTAGTAGTACGTACCAAGAGGTAATGAATCAATCATGAAAATAGCGCAAGATGATTTCGGAGTCTTGTTAAATGTTCCCATTTGATTTACGTCATTAGCTTGAATGTCGAGAAGTTTCTGAGCACAACTACGCACAAACGTAACTTATAGGTAGTATGTAGTCTGTTAAATATCAACCTACATCAGGACGAAGATTTGGTTTTCAGATAAAGAATTGCTCTCCATCTCGTATCAGACGTACGCACGGTAAGAGCTCTTCACCGACAGTTGTTTTTCCCTTCGAGAAGTAACCTGCTGTTGCTAACCACACTCATGCGTCTAATCTATAAGAGGTTCTTCTAAGTAATAGTCTGTGGCAATAACTCAGTTTCATAACCAGGGTATCGCCTTCTCTGCAAGTGCGTAAGCTCGAAACGAGTGGAAATTCAAATTTTGCAAATTAAATAAACCGTTTCAACACTATTTACCCAGTGAAACTGACGCGAAATGCTTACTCAGCACGCGTCGCAGTAGCCGTCTGCATCCCCAAAGCGAGTCACAGCAAGATGAATCGGCTCTTCTAAGTGGCTGCAGTCGAGCGGAAGTCTGTGAGAAGCGGGTCAGTAGCGACACACTTTGCGTTGCTCTCTCCAGAGCCGACGAGCGCACTGAAAACGTTTTGTTTGCTCTAGCACGGTCTTTTAGCAATTTGCCTAAGTGCCTGCACGCGGGACGGTCTGCGAAAAAAAGGTCATCTGCGTGCTGCCTGAAGCTCAGGTGTTCCGCTTATGCGACAATAAATACTGGTCCCCCTCTACTAAGAGTGTAATACTTCGTGGCTAATTTACAGCCGAAGGTTGCTATAGCGAAGCAGTTTTTCCAGTAATATAATTCTTTTTCAAGCAGTGAAACTGGAAAAAAGTGATACAAATGTTTCGAATTATTTATCCGCTTTAAAAAATACATTTTTAATGCGTTTCCAAGTTCCTGGACCCCTATGTGGCACTGGAAGTCTTGAAACTTTGTCGTTATGCAATGCGTGACGATTCTGTTGTAGGGTATGTGTATGGATCTTGCTAGATTGTGTGTTGGAGATTTCATTAAATTTACAGTGTACCTGATGGGAGTATTGGGTTTTGCATTTTCGATACGTCATTCAGGATCAGTGTACCTGCATAAATCTCTCGGAGCAAAAACACCGCTTGCTTATTGAATGGCATGTTTTGTTTCAAGGAAACCAGGAATGGCAAAGCTTTGGAAACTCACGGTCTGGAAGAAAAGGCAACGGATGCGTGAATGAGTTTCATCTTTCAGTGAGAATTGCGTAACAAGAAAGGGAGAAGCATTCTCGTTTAGTGGTTGAGAAGTCCCTGAAGTCAAGAAAATCATCACATAAGAAGGAACTGGAAAGGTGAAGATTGCTATAGACACTTAAGTCCGCTCGAAGGATATTAAGAAGGGCAGACAAAGATTTGATCTCTGCATCCCGAATGAGAGTCCAACAAGTCAACGATTACTCTGCTCCGGTAATCAGTGGTACCCATACTGGCTGGATGTGACTCTTCTAATTTACCGTGACTCCAAGTTAAATTTAGAGAGCCAGAGGATACAATGGAGTTCCTAAGTCATCTACAGCACAGGGGGTATCGAAGGTAGTTTTTCTTGTGGCTCGAGTTCTCAGTGCTCTCATTACCTGTAGATAAAGCGAGCAGCTTCCACCGGAGAGGGCTATCAGAAAGGAGACGTGACTGCCGTAGAACCGTCGAACTTGTACAGGCTACGTGCGGAGAGTAGCTCAAGGCCTGTATTTCTCAGATAGCCACATACTGTCGGGATCGTCAGGGCTACACTGTGCCAGCTGACTTGTTCGAGTGACCAACACACTCTCACTGGACAGGGGGGAGGATTAGTCCCTTGCGTGAGGGGAAACAGTAATTCTCCGCTACTGCTCATCAGAACCTATGACAGAAGTAAATACAGGTTCAGGACTAGCATTAAAATTCGAGGTGAAAGGTTCGCTGGTTACACCGCTATTGAAAGTGAGGGAGATAACAAAGAGCTAGAGGTCCTGTTGAGTGGAAAGTGCGGTAGAATAAACACGGAACATGAACTGAAAGGAATCGAAAAAAGACGAATTATTGAGGAGTACCATAAATAAAATTATGAATACACGTAACATCAAAATGGGGGTCACGTAGTAGACGAATAGAGATAATTGTGCTGCACTGCAATCAAAATAACGCAAGGCAGAACGAAGAAAAGAGGACGTAAACAGTAGACGAGCAAAGAAAAAGGAGGCGTTCTTCGCTAGAACAAATTTACTGATGTCAAATATTGGCCTTAATTTGAGGAAGAAATGTGACAGAATGTCTGCAGCACTGCGTTGAATTTCAGAGAATCATGAACTGTGGCAAAACGAAAAGAAGAGAATCAAAGAGTTTCAGATGTAGTGCTACGAAGGGGTGCTGAAAATTACGTTGACTAATAAGACATGAATGGGTCCTGTAGAGAATAGGCAAGGAAAAGAATATTTAGAAAATACTGATTAGAATGCGGTTTAGAACTTTATGACCATTGTTAAGACGTCAGGGAATATCGTCCTTGACACTACAGGGAGACATAGAGAGTAAAATCTCTGGGGAAAGACAGATTTTGAAATACATCCAGAAAATAATCGAGGACGCTATATGTAAATGTTAGTCGGAGATGCAGAGGTTGGTGCAGGAAAGGGTGTTGGGGAAGGCTGCGTTAAACCAGTCCAGTAACAGATGAAAAAAAAAAAATGCAGGAACACGGACTTCTTATGGCGTGTCGTGGTGCGAAGTGACTTATAAGTAATACATGATATCAGGCACCAGTCTCTTTTAAGGAACTGGGTTTCACCTTTTATATCTTCTTACAACTATTCTTATTTTCGGTGTTGGTTTGTCATGAGAACAGACACCGAAACGAAGAGCCTGAGTAAAAGAGATGAAAACTGTTATCATTGTGCCAGTGGGAAAGTCTGTTTGCAGCCAACATCATTGCATAAAAGCTGTTGCGGTAGTGGCTGCGAACGTCGATTAAAATTACTCATATCCTGTGTGAAACCGAGCGAGGTGGCGCAATGGCTCAGGAGTTGGACTTGTGCTAGGAACAGCAGTGTTACAGCCTTCATTCCGGCCGCTGTGACCGAGCGGTTCAAGGCGCTTCAGTCCGGAACCGCCCTGCTGCTACGGTCGTAGGTGCGAATCCTGTCTCGGGCATGAATGTGTATGATGTCCTTAGGTTAGTTAGATTTAAGTAATTCTAAGTCTAGGGGCTGATGACCTAAGATGTTAAGTCCCTTAGTGCTTAGAGCCATTTGAACCATTTCACAGCCTTCATCCGTTCGTTCTACACTTTTCCTTAATTTTCCTGCGCCACCACAGGTGGACTGACTGCATCAAATGAGGCACCGTTTATTTCCTTTCCAGTCATGTGCAGTTCAACTAGGTTTCCGCTGCCAATAATTTAGATATCGATCACACTTGATATTATTTCTTTCCTTGATGCTTCTTAACGCATCTTCCGAGGTGTAACAAATATATTGCTTCCATGGTTTTCGGGTGTACTACCGGATTCGATCGTCGACGATCCAGGATATTTCGGTGCACAACCGTTCCGTCATCTTCAGTTGGTGCTAACGTAATTCTGTGGCGAATTTCGGACGATCGGATCCGACAATGCATCCGAGAACCATGAAAACAGCGTATACGCCGAGAAAGCCACAGATCACAACATAATTATTGTTAAGTTAAACTATCAAGAATTTTACTGTTGAATAAACACTATTTTGCGGCCCCTTTTTTTCTCCAAATTCACATTCACTTTTCATAGCTTCAGCAATAAAAAACTGTTGCTCCCCTGAAGAGAAGGTAGTAAAGTCAGGTATTTTGTGACTTACGCAGGAACTTTTGTTTATCATTTGATGACGCATACGATGCTCACTGATGCAAGAAACACAAACTTAGCACGCGTTCAACGAGAATCTTCGCAGAATCTACTGCAAACAACGTTCCCTTTCTCAAAATAATGAATGCGTCGAGCGTCAGACAGTATTAGTCACCGAGTTATCGTGGACAATGAATTGCGTCTAAAGTGCACCAAACGTGGCTTGACGCTCACTTCAGTGACATCAGCCACCGATAAATCAGCAGAGTACCCGCTCTGCGACAATCATGCGGACGCAACTACCAAAAGTCGCCGCGCGGAAGGAGATACGTCGGCCGCTTGGATTTCGCAAACACTGCGTCCCGCAGAAACGCGAAGAATGCGTCCGACCAGAAATACTGCAGGAAAAGCAAACACTTGTCCCTCAAACTTGGTCAGAACAAGGCGCGCGGCCGTTGTTTGCTCTACCTACTTTCATCTCAATTTGTTTTCGTCTTCGTCTGCTCCACAGAGCGTAATTAAACGGGAACATCGAGTGGTGTGTATCATCTCCAACGTCTTAACAGATCGAACAGGAATCCGTCTGCATTGCTCTTGCTTAGCGTCATCGACTGTCCGCGCTCCCTTTTCAGATTGTGTAAGACTTGGTCCCCAAACAAAATAATCGAGACACATCAAGTCCACTCGAACGCCAGCGTGTCCTCTGTTCTTTGAAAAACGATTTACAGCATTGCAATAGGAAGAGGATAATATATATTGAGATTGTACTGACTGTCTCCCATCGTTTACTCTGAAGTGAAAAAAGTCATAGGATAACGCTTTGCACATATACAGATGGCGGTAGTATAGCGTACACGAGACAGGAAAGGGCAGTATAATGACGGAGCTGTCGTTTGTGCTCAGGTAATTCAAGTGAAAAGGTTTCCGACGTGATTCTGGCCGCACGACGGGAGTTAATGGACTTCGGAAGCGGAACGGTAGCTGGAGATAGACGCACGGGACATTCCATTTCGGAAATCGTTAGGGAATTCAGTATTCCGAGATCTACTGTGTCAAGAGCGTGCCGAGAATATCACATTTCAGGCATTACCTCTTACCACAGACAAAGCTGTGGCGGCCCCTCAGCTAACGACCGAGAGAAGCGGCGTTTGCGTAGAGTTGTCAGTGCTAACAGACAAGCAACACTACGTGAAATAACCGCAGGAATCAGTGTGGGACGTACGACGATCGTATCCGTTAGGACAGTATGGCGACATTTGGCGTGAACCGTCTGTCGCAGAAGATGACCAACACGAGTGCATTTGCAAACAGCACGACATCGCCTGCAGCGCCTCTACTGGGCTCGGGACCATATCGGTTGGACCCTGGGCGACTGGAAAACCATGGCCTGGTCAGATGAGTTCCGATTTCAGTTGGTTAGAGCTGATGGTGCGAGTGTGGCGTACAACCCGCGAAGACATAGACCTAAACGAGTTGGTGGTAGCTCCATAATGTTATGGGCTGTATTTACATCGAATGGACTGGACCTCTGTATGTTCGCCTACTTGGATACCATTTGGAGCCATTCATGTTCCCAAAAAACGAACGAATTTTTATCGATGTCTATGCGCCATGTCACTGTGCCACAGGTTCGCAATTGGTTTGAAGAACATTTTGGACAATTCGAGCGAATGGTTTGGTCACCCGGATCGCCCGACCTGAATCCCATCGAACATTTATGGAACATAATCGAGAGGTCAGATCACGTACACGCCGGCCTCGGTGGTCTAGCGGTTCTAGGCGCTCAGTCCGGAACCGCGCGACTGCTACGGTCGTAGGTTCGAATCCTGCCTCGGGCATGGATGTGTGTGATATCTTTAGGTTAGTTAGGTTTAAGTAGTTCTAAGTTCTAGGGGACAGATGACCACAGATGTTAAGTCCCATAGTGGTCAGAGCCAGCCAGATCACGTACAAAATCCTGCAGCGGCCACACTCCCGCAATTACGGACGGCTAATGAGGCAGCATTTCTGAAGAGGAGTCGATGCCACGTCTAATTGCTGCACTAAGACGGGCAAAAGGAGGTATCCCATGACTTACGTCATCTCTGTGTATCTCTCAGTGCAGGGTCCGCTGATTTAAAACTCCCTGGCAGATTAAAGCTGTGTGCCAGGCTGGAACTCGAACCTGGGACTTTTGCATTTCGCGGGAAAGTGATCTGCAAACTGAACTTCTGTGAAGTTTTCGTGGGAAGTAGAGATTTGAAGGGGATCATGCTTGGATAGCTGAGTCAGTAGAATGCTTGCCTACGAAAGGCGAAGTTCCCTGGTTCGAGTCATGGTGGGGCACGCACTTTTTAGCAGCAGGAAGATTCAGCACATTTCATTTTTAGATTCGGAACGGGTTCGCAGGCTGTACGAGAAGTAAGGGATTTCATCCATCTGGTAAGCAAAGGTGCAGAGAACGGACAGAACAATGAGTGTAGCAGCCTACCGAGGCGAAGCCATGTTCCTGAAACCATTCTCGAATATTATTCTAAAACAGCAATTACAGAAATGTGTCTAATAATTTATTTCCGGGTATGATTTCGCATAGTGAAATACGGACAATGAAAAACGCAGAAGACAAGAATGCAGTAGCTCCCGGGACTCACTGATGCACAAGAATATTGGAAACAGTCACTTTTACATGCGAAAAGATGAAATTATTGATAATTACAGTGCGAATAAAATATTTACAAACCAAAGGAGCACTTTGGTGCAACGTCCACTGAATCTCCAGCACTAACTCATTCGGTAGTAAGGAGTTTGGAGTATGTAGTACAGATAAATTAGCGACTTGGTCGGAGCAGATGCACCACGGAAACAAGCTCATATTGAACTTATTGATCCAACGAATTGATTTCAATTTGTTGCTTAGCACTGTGATTGACAAACACCGCTGAGTAGAATTTAAAACAGCTGCTGGAACTACTTTGGTTTTTTTGTGTAGTGGATCTAAAGACTAGTAGCACTCGTGCTTTGAAGGTTACGCAAAAATTTGGTTACGTATATAGACAGTTCATCATCCTGGGAGTCGAGAAACTCAACGATTTTCGCCTGTTATCGAGATTGATACTGACAAGATATTGGTCCCAGGAATTCCAAGACATTCGAGAGTGTTTTAAGTTTAAAGTTGGATAACAAATGACGAAGGAAATATTTTGTGAGATATAATTACAAATTAACATTTTTTTTATTCATTCCTTTACTTTTACTGCGAAACCTCGCTCCTTTCCAAATTCTGATTCTAGATAAACGTGAAGTGCCCTATAGGTTTTAATGAGTGGGACAGCGAATATCAAAATATGTGACAGAAATGGCTGTACCTTTTGCGTGCAATGACACACAGTCGACAACAAACAACAAAAAAAAAAAAATCGTGTGATATAATGACCAATTAACAATTTTTGCGGATTTTTTTCCCTTCGGCTGCACTGTGAAACCTTGAATCTTGCCAAATTTCATGATTCCAGGTCAACGGGAAGTACCCTACAGATTTCGATGAGAGAGTTTGCGAGTATCAAAATGGTTCAAATGGCTCTGAGCACTATGGGACTTAACATCTGAGGTCATCAGTCCCCTAGAACTTAGAACTACTTAAACCTAACTAACCTAAGGACATCACATACATCCATGCCCGAGGCAGGAGTCGAACCTGCGACAGTAGCAGTCGCGCGGTTCCAAACTGTAGCGCCTAGGACCGCTCGGCCACACCGGCCGGCTTGCGAGTTTCAAACCATGCGATATAAATGGCCATATATTTCGATTACGTTGACTTAAGCTTCAGTTTTATACCCCGCCAATGTACGGTGAACCTTAGTATGCGGTATAAATTTCAACTTGATACTTTACCAAAAAATGGTTCAAATGACTCTGAGCACTATGGGACTTAACATCTGAGGTCATCAGTCCCCTAGAACTTAGAACTACTTAAACCTAACTAGCCTAAAGACATCACACACATCCATGCCCGAGGCAGGATTCGAACCTGCGACCATAGTGATCGCGCGGCTCCAGACTGAAGTGCCTAGAACCGCTCGGCCACACCGGCCGGCATACTTTAACAATTTGGTGAGAAAAAGGGTTCAACAGTCGGACAGACGGACATGTGATCCTATAAGGGTTACTTTTTTAATGGTTGAGGTACGGAACCCTAAAAAGGGAAAAAATAATAAGTGTTCTAAAAAATGTCATACTAACTTGTCAGTCTTACTTATCTTTCATTTTTATTGTAGTCATTACACCTTAGATGTATTTGTTCCTATCCTTAACTGGCTCTATCGCGTCCTAATTCGTCGCGCTAACAAGTTGATAGCAGCAGCAGTGCTGCGCCGTCAGTGCAGAAACTGGGTCAGATCATTAGCAGCTACGCCCTACCGCTAAATTTTGCCTCTCGCCCTATTTTCTCCACCAAGCGCCGGTCGCCATCCGTGCAGAAGAAACACACACACACACACACATACACACACACACACACACACACACACACACACACACACACTTACTCACACACACACACCGAGCAAAAACAAAAGCGACGTCGCGGAAGCAGAGAGCGACCAGTCACAGAACAAATATTTTGAAAACCTACAGAAGAGAAGAGGCGAAAAAAAGGGAAAGCGTGACGGGAGGCGGTGTGCAGTTCGCGGTCTAGGAAGAGGAGCGGAAAATGAACAAAAATATGGCCACGTCCGTAAATTTCTTGCCACCGGCAGGCGTGTTTGCGGCGGCCGGCACCCAGCGACGTAAACACAAACACTCTGTGTGTGTGTGTGTGACGGGCTGCAGAAGGCGAGCACGCGGAACTGTCACGAAGGCCGGCCGGCGGCGAGCTCTGCGGTTTTTTGCGCTCCGTGATTCACGCGGGCGCCGACGACGAACTGCACACGGCGGCGGAGCGCCGCGTTGTCTGTCGGTGCGCGGGTCGGCGCGGCGGATGCGCTGGCCAGTTTTTGGTTTCGTGCGACCTGTTTCGGGGTCACAGGAAGCGAGCATCCTGCAGCATCAGCCGCCACACAAAGACCAGGTTCTGGCGTTACCGTGGCGACGGGTCGCGATAACGCCGCTACTGTGCGCCCGCTCCGAGACCGGAGCGCACCGTTTCTACCACTCCGATACGTGACCAGCGTCGGCTGTGTTTGGAGAACACCCCACACCGACCCCTGCGCGGGCAGGTAAACTGCTAGGGTAACCTACAGTCTGATTTAAATTACTTAGCATCTGACATTTAAGGTTCAAAGCTCCGACGATGCCACAAAAAGTACTATCTGCAGACAGCCGCCGCAGCTGGTGATAGAAATTCGCCTTAAAGTCTCTGTCACCTAAAGAGTCCGAAATTCATATGTAATATAGACGTCCATAATGTCCAAAAAACTACTCTCAAGTAAGGTTCCGTACATCAAGCGACAGAAACGGATCACTTATAAGATAACTTTTTTGTCCGTCTGTCTGTCTCACTGTTCAAAACCCTTTTCCTCTGGAACTGGCAAATGTATCAAACTAAAATTTATGTCACATGTTAAATTACATGGGCCCTTGGCTATGCAAAAAAAAGTGAACCTTCTAAGTGAAGGCAGTCGAAAGATAGGACCATTTATGCCACATATTTTAATACTCGCAAACTCACACATCAACACATATGAGGTACTTTCCATTGAGGATACCAGTTCGATTTGGGATACCAGTTCGATTTTACACAGAGTACGCGAAGCAACTTGCCCCCCCCCCCCCCCCCCTTCTTGCAGGGGTGCACCGTAGGTCTCTAGAAGAGTGTAGCGTTCCAAAGGATTGGAAAGGGCACAGGTCATCCCCGTTTTCAAGAAGGGACGTCGAAAAGGTGTGCAGAACTATAGACCTATATCTCTAACGTGGATCAGTTGTAGAATTTTGGAACACGTATTATGTTCGAGTATAATGACTTTCCTGGAGACTAGAAATCTACTCTGTAGGAATGAGCATGGGTTTCGAAAAAGACGATCGTGTGAAACCCAGCTCGCGCTATTCGTCCACGAGACTCAGAGGGCCATAGACACGGGTTCCCAGGTAGATGCCGTGTTTCTTGACTTCCGCAAGACGTTAGATACAGTTTCCCACAGTCGTTTAATGAACAAAGTAAGAGCATATGGACTATCAGACCAATTGTGTGATTGGATTCAAGAGTTCCTAAATAACAGAACGCAGCGTGTCATTCTCAATGGAGAGAAGTCTTTCGAAGTAAGAGTGATTTCAGGTGTGCCTCAGGGGAGTGTCGTAGGACCGTTGCTATTCACAATATTTATAAATGACCTTGTGGATAACATCGGAAGTTCACCGAGGCTTTTTACGGATGATGCTGTAGTATATCGAGAGGTTTAACAATGGAAAATTGTACTGAAATGCAGGAGGATCTGCAACGAATTGACGCATGGTGCAGGGAATGGTAATTGAATCTCAATGTAGACAAGTGAAATGTGCTGGGAATACATAGAAAGAAAGATCCTTTATCATTTAGCTACAATATAGCAGGTCAGCAACTGGAAGCAGTTAATTCCATAAATTATCTGGGAGTAGGCATTAGGAGTGATTTAAAATGGAATTATCATATCAAGTTGATCGTCCGTAAAGAAGATGCCAGACTGAGATTCATTGGAAGAATCCTAAGGAAATGCAATCCGAAAACAAAGGAAGTAGTTTACAGTACACTTGTTCGCCCACTGCATGAATATTGCTCACCAGTGTGGGATCCGTACCAGATAGGGTTGATAGAAGAGATAGAGAAGATCCAACGGAGAGCAGCGCGCTTCGTTACAGGATCATTTAGTAATCGAGAAAGCGTTGCGGAGATGGTAGATAAACTCCAGTGGAAGACTCTGCAGGAGAGACGCTCAGTAGCTCCGTACGGGCTTTTGTTGAAGTTTCGATAACATACCTTCACCGAGGAGTCAAGCAGTATATTGCTCCCTCCTACGTATATCTCGCGAAGATACCATCAGGATAAACTCAGAGGGATTAGAGCCCACAATACGAGACTGGAATAGAAGAGAGAACCGATAGAGGTACTCAAAGTACCCTCCGCCACACACCGTCAGGTGGCTTGCGGAGTATGGATGTAGATTAGTCTGGAATCTTGAAATTTGGCAAGAAGCAAGGTTACACTGTACATGTAACGCAAAAATCGTAAAATTGTGTGAATTTGTAGCTAAATCAGACGAAAAATTTTTTGTCATTCGTTATCTGACTGCCTCTCGGCCCATCCATCTGTTACGACCCCTTTTACTAAGGAACGGGTAGAAGCATCAAATTTAAATTTATGCCACGTATTAAGATCTATAGCGTAAAAAATAAATAAGACCCAAACAAGAGAAGCTTGAGTCTCTTAGGTATAATGTTCTCTATAGTTATTACTGTAGCACTATCAAAGGCAACGTTTTCTCTGCGAGTTTGCAGGATCATTATTCAGTCGTAATATCTATTATCCAAGGTTGTTCACCGAAACACTGTGGTCTTTGTTCTCGTTTCCGGAGCTCCAGCTGCTTCCGACCAGTGTCCGCGTCCTGGAAGCCAGCGAGGGTGACAAAGGGGCAACGGTACCCGGCGCACCTGAGTGCTTTCTGCCGTCAACACTTTGGCCCGATTGCTGGTGAGAGCAGGCCGAGATTTATCAGAGTAGCTTATCTCGCCTTGTTTTCCCCGTCTCTTTGTTGTTTCTCTAGCGGACAGTCATACTGCAACGACACTTCTATTCACCGGAGAAGATTCTTTACATGGCCGTCTCCTCCTCATCGGTATTCGTGAGTGCCGTAGGACTGACGTGTCACGAAAACATCACGAAGCGAAATTTTCACGCCTGTCTGAGAGTTGAGAAAGAGTAGTGTCCTCTTTAACACTAGTGCAGGAATGTGAAGACAGGTACAAAGAAGAAGCTTGGGTCTCTTCTAAACTTGAAGGATGCAAAACGTAGCAACATGTTTGTTGAGAAATGCTAATAGAATTAACGATTTGGCACATCTATGTTTGGAAACCGTCTTTAACGTGTTGAAGGAGGCACGGACTATTGACCTGCTAAACTATATTTTACTATCTTCCAGGAAAGAAGCAGTCGCCTTCATGCAGAAATATGTGGTGCTTGGAGAAGATGACAAATTGTGACACTTCGAAAACCACGAACAACACTCGAGCGGCTTCGTGGTAAAAGTGCTGTTCGCGGAAGGATAATGGCAGTTTTCGACTCGCAATCCATGAAATACGAGGGGCGTTCAATAAGTAATACAAACTTTTCTCGGCCAATTTGGACTGAAAAAACTATGAAATTTGTTGTCGGACATCGTCGAATATTCCCGCTTCAGACCCCACAGTTTCGTGAAGTTTCGATAGGTGGCGAAGCTGTACTTAGCCTTCAAAATGGCATCTGTAATGGAGGTGCGTTCCAAGCAGAGAGATGTCACTGAGTTTCTTTAGTCGGAAAACCAGAGCATCATAGATATTCATTGCTCTTGCAGAATGTCTACGGAGGACTGGAAGCGAAAAAGAAGGACCAACTGGGCGAAACTGCTTGCACGTTACGAGGCTGATCGTCACAATTATTTGTCTGCGCACCTGAGAGGAATTCACAAAACTTCATTGGACTGGTCTTCCACACCCACCCTAAAGCCCGGATCTCGCATCTTCCGACTACCATCTATTTGGGGCAATGGAGGATGCACTCTGCGGAAAGCAGTACTTGGATGTTGGGGAGGCTACTGATGCAGCAAAGCGTTGGCCCTGACGTTGACCGGTAGGGTGGCATACAGGCTCCCCCAGCGAGGTGGCGTAAGGCCGTCGCTTTGAACGGATATTATGCTGAAAAATAAGGTTTTGTAACGAAAGGAATGGGGAATAGCATGGTGTTCTGAAAACCAGAATAAAATCTGCCTGCTTTGAGGAAAAAAAAATGTGTCGCATTGTTTACGGAATTCCACTTGCATTACCGGGCTAAATGATGTAATCCCCGTCCGACCATCCGTATTTAGTTTTCCTGTCGTTTTCCTAAATAGCTTAGGGGAATTGTTAGATTCCTTTGAAAAGCACACAGCCGATTTCCCTTCCCAGTCACAGCTTGTTTATCGTATGTACAGGACTAGATGTCGACGGGACTTTAAACCCTCGTCTTCCTTCTACGTTCTTGCCACGTAATTCTTTCAAATGTCTCTGAGCGCTATGGGACTTAACATCCGAGGTCATCAGTCCCCTAGAACTTAGAACTACTTAAACCTAACTAACCTAAGGACATCACACACATCCATGCCCGGGGCAGGATTCGAACCTGCGACCGTAGCGGTGGCGCGGTTCCATATTGAAGCGGATAGAACCGCTCGGCCACTGCAGCCGGCACGTAATTCTTTCCATACTGGAATACAAAATCATGTAATGATGTATATGTCTTCCGGCGACGATTAATGACAAGTCTCTCAACAAAACACTTCTTTAGAGGAGACTCAGAGCTTACTCTAAACAAATTAATAAACGTCCCACAAATACTGCACCACATGCATGATCACAGGAAAATCAGTGATAATACAGGAGAACTGGCGCTGAAACCGAGGGCTGCTCGATTTTGAAAGACTTTTCATTTAGGACACTTACGAAATTTTAGCTGTATGCTTGCTCTTTCACTCTGGTATCTAATCTCAATTGCCGACTTTGCCTTGGAAAGTAAGGTGTAGCTCTGCGTTAAGTGCAGCACTGCTGTCTCATCTCTATGGATGCACAGATCTACCGAATACCAACTTACCCTGCAATTTCGTTGCCAACTGCGAATCACGAGGTAGTATGAAACGGCCCGTGAAATGGTGGCCCCACTTCGCGAGTTCGCTAGGTCTGCAATTACGCGGGCAAGTCGCCAGTTCTGTGGAGCCGACTTTCCGAATTCGCTGTACCCGCGGTTACCGGAACGGAAGAGTAAACAGCGCCACGGGGAGAAACTGGGAGAGGCGCAGGCCTTGACACCGACTTGCTGTCTATGAGCATCTGACGTCACCGCCCACCGGAGAGGTGGAGGTATCGAAAATATGTTAGTACAGCATGCGAGCGCCACTCTGCTCTCTTGTGAAACGTCTCTCACACTTATTTTAGAGCCGGTTCTACAGCACAAATGGTAAAAACTGGGTATTAAAACTGTTCTCTTGCCGAATATAAGCTATTCAAATTTAATGGAGCTCTGGGAAAATTATATGGGAGAACATCTTTACACTTTTAGAACACACCAAAGAATAAGATTATTTGAGTCTTTGATCGAGCGCTGCAATCATTTGTTAGACGAACTTTCTGATCGTTTAACAGCTGATGAAATAAAACGCTCTCGGGCAGTATCAGGCATTCATTTCGAAATAATTGTATGAGACTCGAATGGGTTTAGAGGAAGTGGTTCTTGAAGCACTTCCGAATTCTTTCTGCCATCCTTTCCCGATCCAGCTAATACGCCGCCTATAATGGTCGCGACACAGGCAAACTGTTACCGTCCTTCCGTCTCTGAAGTAATTTCTTTACCTTCAATTTCAGGCTAATTCCTTGCTTGTGAATGACATAGTTCGCACTCGTCCTTCTCCATTTCGACAATTTCATAATTGCAGCAGTAAATCAACGTGCACATCAACGTAGGTAGCACTGGTTACTGACCAAAACCTGTTAACGTGTTTCTGACGTTTATAAGTAGGAGGGCAGCTCAACTTGCCCCTCGATAAAAACCTTGCTCATTTCCAGGTCAATGGACTCCGTTTTACGAGCTGCTTCCCGCTGCAGATGCCATCTGTAATTAAACATCGCCGCTGCCTTCAGAGTGTAGGATGAACGGGCCGAGATTAACTCTTACATCTCCGCCTTAGCAGCATATAGCCTGAGATTTTTTCTCTCTTGTTTATGTGAATCGTATTGGAGAGAATCGTATTGGAGAGAAAAGAGCTTTATGGCGCAGCTTGGCTAAAAGAAGGGATAGGTTGATGGGACACAGCCTGAGGTATAAAGAAAGGAACTTAAAATGGGACGTCATACGGGGGAGGGGTAAAACTGCAGAGCAAGGAAAAATATAGTAAGCAGACTGGAATGGACGTGGCTTGCAGTAGTTATAAAGAAATGAATGGATTTGTACGGAATAGACTAGCGTGGAAAGCCGCATCAAATCAGTCTTCAGATCACAGGAAAAGATCCCTATTAGCTAAGGTATTTGGTAGTAGATTCCATTGCATGAGGTTAATGAAGAATGCAGACTTTCTGTCATGCGAGTCTATCAGCTACGGTGCAAAATGTACGCCAATCGATGGGTAAGTACGTGATATTTAACAGCTCATGATTTGCACACAGCGAAGATAAAACATAGTTTCGTATCTTTTTGCATTCTATTGCAAGACGTTCTTCGTCTGAAGCGTCTTTGCAATGGACAATAATTGGGAGTCTGAATATTTTGCTAATAACAATTCATTCCGTTAAAGCACACCAGCAAATTCTACTTTGCCATTAAATAAAACAGATGTGGGTATTTTGTAGCTTAAGCAACGCTAACAGATTGAATTTATGTGCAAAAGAGAGCTACACGCACAATCTAGATAATGTTTCCGAAGAATCTGTTTCGCCTTGCTGAGAGAGGTCAGAGTGATAACACGTTATGACTCGGGATTCCCTACTCATTTACCAGAAACTTCTTTACATTTATCACATTTTGCTCAGAACAGAATAGCAGAATAGCAGACGTAACTGTGGTCTTGCTTTTGTACGCTGCTTCACCTTCACGGTCGCTCATGTTTCGTACAATAGGCCTACAGCATGAAATTCTGCAGGAACAGCTCATTTATCTGGCTATTTAGTCATAAGTGGGCTCGTGGGATGAAATGTTTCATCTGTGACTCAGTGCGCTTTCGATGGTTGGAGCAGTACTTATCTCCTTATCGCAAAGATAACACACCTGGAAATATAGCTCGGAACAATGTCATGTTGCTACCTAGGCCCGGCTATAAGACTTCGGGTTCTTTTCGGCCACGTTATTTTTTCGTAAATTTCAAAGGGAAACCCGTCTTATTTTTTTTCTTGACGACTTAAATCTCGCTTCAAATACATAATGGTCACAACAGTTTTCACCACACGCATGCAGCAGTCTCTCGCGTTACGAAGATCTATTAAAAGTCGATCTTACGTAGTACTTTTGAAGTACAAAGGTACAAACTAAGACCGATGTAAGGGCAGTTGCCAAAACCCTCTGTTAAATGCTACCTACATTATGTGTGAAATACGAGAGAATGAAAGGCTAGTAGTCAAACATTCGTAAGCTCCAGAGCGTATTTTCTTTTGTCAATAAACGCATCTTACTTGTATGTTGACAGGAAATATAAAAAAGTTTCACTCCAAAGTGCAGCATCTTACTTCGTTCATTTTCTATTGCCATAGTGCCCCAGAACGAAAGTCAGACAAACCTCAAAATAATTACTGGCATACTAAAACGTAAGAGTGACATTACGTTAAATAGTGCTGAATTGCTGAATACATGAATAGCGTTTAATTAGGAAGATTAGAGAAAATAATATTTTCAAATTCGGTGGTCTGACTGTGAGAATGTTTCACTCTATAGGCAAATCTACGTTTGTTAACCTCTAACAGTGCTATGCTTTTTCGGTCCAGCTGATGTCCGCATGTAGCGTATTAGGTTATTTTATATGCAACCGAAACTGGCACTAACCTGTTTTAAGTATAGGTGGTTCGAAATAACACACACCTAGAGACATGCTGATATAGGAGACAAATTGCGGTACTGTTTGAAGTACATTTGTTTAACCTTAGTGGTGAGGGTGGGGGAGTCTGCCGTGAAAGCTTCGTCATGGTGGCTGTACTAGCAGAAGCAGTCATCAGCATCAAGTCTGACGAGAACGTCACAGCCACTTGTCACCCTTGACGTGTTGGAGGCGCCTGTTTTCGAACAGATAATCGACTCGTCCAGCCAGTTACAGGAGGACCTATTGTATAATGTGGAATCCTGTTATCTCCGAACTACATTCTCAGAAACACGTAAAACACAAGGAAATACTCAGATCGGCTAGTTTCACAGCTGAATTATAGGAAAACTTGTCTACGTGCTAGTAGGACTTGCGCTGCGAGGGTTTTGTTCAAACTTAATTGTATCCATAGACAATCGATCCACACCAGGAATCGAGAATATCGACGACTGTTGCTTGTTATCGACATTGATATTGGCTAAACATCGATTCCGAGAATTCCAAGACTTTCGAGAACGTTCTAATTTTAAGTTTGAAGTCGGATAGCAAATGACAAAAAATTATTTTTGTCGTGTGATATAATTACAAATTAACAGTTTTCTAATTTTTTTCACTTGTATTGTGAAACCTTGCTCCTTGCCAAACTTCGTGATTCTAGGTCAACGGGCCCTGTAGGCTTTAATGAGTGAGTTTGCGAGTATGAAAATATGTGACAAATGTTCGTACCTTTTGATTTCATTGACTCGGAAGCTTAATTATTTCACACCAGCAAGGGGCCATAGATCTTAGTAAGTGGCATACTTTTCCACTTGACACGTCTTCCCGTTCCTGAGAAACGGCCTCTTAATAGACGGACTATCGGACAGACTGTCGGATAGCAAAAGAAAAAAAAAATCGCGTGACATAATTACAAATTCGCCGTTTTCGGATTTTTTTCCTTTTTCATGTACTGTGAAGGCTCGCTTCTCGTCAAATTACATGGTTCTAGGCCAACAGAAAGTACCTATAGGTTCTGATGAGTGAATGTATGACAGAAACGGCCGTATCTTTCAATTGCATTGACTTAGAAGTTTAATTTTTTTACGGAGCCAAGGGGCTGTAGACCTTCGTATGTGACAGAAGTTTCAATTTGATACGTCTACCACTTTCTGAGAAAAAGTTTTATTAAAGGTCAGTAGGGCGAGGTGGCCGAGCGGTTCTAGGCGCTACAGTTTGGAACCGCGCGACCGCTACGGTCGCAGGTTCGAATCCTGCCTCAGCCATGGATGTGTATGATATCATTAGGTTAGTTAGGTTTAAGTAGTTCTAAGTTCTAGGGGACTGATGACCTCAGAAGTTAAGTCCCATAGTGCTCAGAGCCATTTGAACCATTTTTTTTTTTTTTATTAAAGGTCAGTCAGTCAGACGAACAGACAGACGAACTGAAAAGTGAGCCCATAAGGGTTCTGGCATTACCGATTGAGGCATGGGGCACTAAAATTAAAAAAATGGCTTCACGGCGCAAAAATTGCCCTCTACAGTGGAAATAAAGAAACATCGCAGGCAGAGGTTCAAATGGCTCTGAGCACTATGGGACTTAACATCTTAGGTCATCAGTCCCCTAGAACTTAGAACTACTTAAACCTAACTGACCTAAGGACATCACACACATCCATACCCGAAGCAGGATTCGAACCTGCGACCGTAGCGGTCGCGTGGTTCCAGACTGTAGCGCCTAGAACCACTCGGCCACTCCGACCGGCAGGAATAAAACAAACTCTTGCAGCCTATACGTAAAGAGAAAAAGGGATACTTCATTTCCGTGCGTCCCAGGATTGCAGACATATACGTGCAAAAAAAATATCAATTACATAACTTCATTTTTCTCCGCGTCTACCCCTTTATTACCCCCAAGAGATTAAGTAAACAGGGTGGAAATGGCTTTATTCTCCAGTGAGGTTCTTGGACGTAGGAGTAGTGGTGCTGTTAATATTGCATAGCGCAGGTCAACTCCAATAAAACTGGGAAGAAAAAGTCGGAAAGGATAGCATCAAGGACAGCAGGATGCCGCGTGTTGTGTGGCGGTCAGCTGTTTGCGATTCCAGTCCGAAAAGTGCCCTGGAGGGCTGGTGGTGTTGTGGTAGACAGGCGCGCCTTCCGGCAGCCGGTGGCCGTGGCAGGCGGGCATCTGTATGCCGCCCGCCGCGGGTGGCCTCTGCCTTCAGCCAAGGACCCCGCGCGTCCGCCGAGCATGCCTGATGGCCGATGCCGCTCAGCGCGTGACGCACGCACCACCGATACCGAGCCGCCCGCCACAAATCGCGCGGAATCACAATCGCCGCGAACTGGTGGGGAAGGTTACGTACAGAAGTACTTCTTTGTGCAACTAGGCGGAAGTTCCCCGGTATAGGACGATTACACGATTGCCGAAAAATCACTGGAAACTGTCACATCCGCCAATTACCATGGATTATGGGGTTGGTTTGGGTCGTTTGGGGGAAGAGACCAGACAGCAAGGTCATCGGTCTCATCGGATTAGGGAAGGAAGTCGGCCGTGCCCTTTCAAAGGAACCACCCCGGCATTTGCCTGGAGCGATTTAGGTAAATCACGGAAAACCTAATTCAGGATGGCCGGACGCGGGATTGAACCGTCGTCCTCCCGAATGCGAGTCCAGTGTCAGGGATTATGCGCACGGAGGATTTAAAGCGTAACAGCCACAGTAAACTAACTGTAGAAAATGCAAATGCCTAACAGATTCATTAGAAGAATCCTCATGAAATATGGTCGACCCCAGTCAAGTAGCTTCCTAAACCTGCTTTCTACTGTTTCTTGAGTATTGCTCGTCAGTTGGGACCTTTACAAGATTGAACAGATACAGGTTCATCTGATAAGGACGAAAGCGTCACAGAGTCGTTACAGCACAGGCCCTGTGAATCACAGTGTGCTTTACTCTAAAATTCCCAGAGCGCACATTTCTAGATGCGCTAACCGGTACAGGGTGTAACGGGTGTAGTGCAGTGCAGACGTTTCTATTGTGACTGAAGACAGAGCACTGAACAACATTGCTTCATTTGTAGACTAACAATTATAGCTATTTGGAGTGGCATGCTTTTAGATTAGTTACTACTTCCGAGTACACGTGGCAAGTGCAAGCTATTAATGCTTATTTTCCCCTGGGCAGCAGGTCAAGTGTTGGTGTGGTACAAGGACGCAAAACTGTTAGTCTATACTGACAGGTGCAGTTACGACCATGGAGAAAACATCAGGTCATAAAGTTTGTGACATTTTTGTGGGAAGACTGTTAGATGCAGAGAAAAAAATCAGGCAGCACACTGATGTATGTACATGTTAACGTAACACACATACAAATATCTGCACTTATACCCGTTACACCCTGTATGTCGCTTCCTCCTACATATATCTCACGAAAAGAACATGGAGGTAAAGTTAGAGAGACTCGACCCCACACTGATCGTTCTTCCCGTGCACCATTCGAGGCTGGAACGGGAAAGGTGGAAGGGACAGTGGTATACAAAATACACTCAGCCACACACAATAAGGCGACTAGTGATGTACAGATGTGGATGCAGAAAGGAAGCAAGGTAGAGCAGTCTTTTACTCCGGGTGTCTACAATGACGTCACAAGCTCTGATTGATGGAAGGAAGAGAAATGAATTCACCTGCATTCTTATCGAATGCACCATTGCGGCGTTAGCCTTGAGCTGTGTAGAGGAGACACGAAGAACCTGAAGCTGGATGGTAGAACGGGAATTCGAACCGCTGTCCTCTCGAACGAGAGGCCTTAACCGCTGGATCGCATGGGTCGGTGCCTTTATTGGCTTGGAAAGTGAAATCGCGGATTTGAAACCTGCATTCAGCTTGGACTGAGTCCTGTAGACCTGTAAAAAATAGCACCGACGGTTTCGCAAATGAGTGTAGAAATTGCTATCAGGAAAAAAGTATACGGAAACATTGATCTTTGGAGAGTGCATGGCGGAACTGAAAAAAATGATTGATTCGCAGTCTAATGACAACTGAGTAACAACTGTGTAAAAACAAAATCGTATATCGAAGACGTGACGGATGGCATGAAGAAGAATTTAAAAGAGTATTAAAAATGTGAGAGGAAGAGTTGCCGATACTAATGTTCGGAGGCGATGAAATTCTTCCAGCTGGCAAAAACGTCGAATGACATCTCTATGAAACTTCCTGTGCCGGACCGAGAGTCGAACTCTAGACCTTTGCCTTTCGCGATCAGGTGCTGCAAGGCTCCCAGAAGGGCTTCTGTGAAATTTGGAAGGTAGGAGGCGAGGAACTAGCAGAATTGAATTTGTGAGGACGGATTGTGATTCACGCTTGGATAGCTCAGTCGGTTAGAGCACTTGCCCGCGAAAGCCTAAGGTCCCGCGTTCGACTCTCGGTCCGAGGAAGTTTCATATCAGTGCACACTCCGCTGCAAAGTGAAAATCTGGAATGTCATCTCTATGTTTCCAAACTATTTGAGAAGAAGCGTAAGGCGGCAATCGGAGCCAGTTTCGATCAACGAAAGATCTATATGGAGGACATATTGACTCATATGTATATTCCAGATTACAGTACGACAAAACCGACAAATACTAAGAATTAAAGACCGATTAGTTACCTTCTGTGAATGGTTATGTTGGTACATTTGCAGTTTTCGTTACAAGAAGAAATCATGATGTCAGAGTAGATGGATATAATACACATGATAAGTGCAAGCGAACTCCGTAATCTGGAATTTGCCCAGCTTTGCCTGATCCAAAACACTGTAAACATTTGCGGGGAACGTAGAGAATATCTTAACTCGCGCAAGACTTGAGTGAATTTTTCCATGTTCATTTAATCTATATTCATTCCCACACAGTTGAGGTACACTGAGTGACATGTGAATATGCTCGATGCTAAGCTAACTAATATTAATATTTAATCTAATTCCCGAAATTAGAGTTCAGTTTTCTCCACCGCCGAAGCAATCAGATTGCGTTGTACCTGCGACGTCATAAGAAAGGGTTGTCGCTTTTAACCACAAGCATAACTCTCCGCGGTTTCGAAGGATTTTTATGTATACCAACAATCGCACAAGAAAATCCGGAAGTGTGGAAAATTATGTTGCTCCAGTCATCTGTGACGACAAAGCCACGGGCCGTTTATCGTGACGCTTTTAAACCCAATGTCGAGCCTACAAAATGCTCTATCAACGATTATTCTCGCAGCGTAAAGGTCAAATGAAGAAAGGTTAGCCTTCAGACGAGCGCTCAACTTCGTCATACGTCGCCGTTAAACATTTGTCGAATTCGCGACTCCTCGTCTTCAATGCTTCCTTGTTTTAAGAGAAATCGTTGTGGTTTAGACGGACAGCAGCGGGAAAAGTCAGACATAAGCTGGGAGGCGCTTTTTTTGCTTCTTGGTGCCGGCTCGAGTACTTGTCCTTTTGTTTCCTTTGTTTCGGGTGTTCACTCGCTGTACGAGCGACTCGCCGGTAGGTGCTCGGTTTCGCGCTGCAGCGGATTCGACATACGCCTGTTCTCTAGGATCGCCGGCGCTTTCGGGTGGGTGAAATCGCCACCTGCCCCACGAGGCCAATTGCAACAGGCGTGCCGGGACAGCGGATGGCGACAGGATGTTGCGACAGGCACCTGAGGCTGGATCGGATGCTGCGGACCGCCCGCTCGCCTGTGGTAGAGCACGCCGTTTGCCAGTGCACCTGCTACTGCCCTGGTGACCACAAAGCGGTGTTTTCACCAAGGGCAGCGACTTCCCTCCCTGGCTGAGGTCGCTAATTCACTGTGGGGACCGAACTGTTCGGCCCAAATACTGTGGTAGAGAAAGCATCAGATACAAATGCTAGCCAGCCGTACATATGTGGTACCTTTAGTTTGCCGTTCCTTTGCTGCTTTGAAAGAACCAGCTTCGGATTTCCGACTGCCCCATCTTCCTATACACCACTCATCCACAACAATTATTAGCACACCATTATGCTACACAGTCACTCTCATCCACTCGATACGAATCTGGTGTCATCCACAGATATGCTGAAAGCAACTACAGATTACCTCCAATTTCCAAGACCGCTGTGCAAGATTCGCAGTTTACCCCTAATGCCAGTGATGTCTCAGAAGGTAATACTCAAAAAAATGGTTCAAATGACTCTGAGCACTATGGGACTCAACTGCTGTGGTCATAAGTCCCCTAGAACTTAGAACTACTTAAACCGTACTAACCTAAGGACAGCACACAACACCCAGCCATCACGAGGCAGAGAAAATTCCTGACCCCGCCGGGAATCGAACCCGGGAACCCGGGCGTGGGAAACGAGAACGCTACCGCACGACCACGAGATGCGGGCAAGGTAATACTCAGAAAACTGGTTGGCGCTTGCAAATCGACCAGACACCTCCTTCGACAACAGACAACAAGAACTCCTATGCACTCAGACAATGTCAATTGCAGCGTTAGACTGGCTGCCCCGAAAAAAAAGGTCGCTTCCCAAATTTGTGCTATATGCCAAAGAAAGGGAAGGAATATTTAGCATGAAACCAAAAATAGGTGTAATCACCTCATTATACCGGCCGAGGTGACGCAGTGGTTAGCATACTGGACTCGCATTCGGGAGGACGACGGTTCAAATCCGCGTCCGGCCATCCAGATTTAGGTTTTCGTGAATTCCATAAATCGCTCCAGGAAAATCTCGGGAAGGTTCCTTTGACAAGGACGCGACCGATTTCCTTCCCCATCCTTGACGCCACCCGAGCTTCTGCTCCGTCTTTAATGACATCTATGTCGTCGTGATGTTAAACATAACCTTCCTTCCTTTCTTTCTTTTGTGTCGCCTTAATTCCAAGAAAAAATTCTCATAATAAAGACAAAGATTCTTCGCTCTACCGCTGTGAAACTGTATCTTGTGATCTGCATGTTTTTTACGAGCAGTAGGAAAGCCAGTTACAAAAGTCAGTTTGCTACTATCTGTGACAAGCATTCTGGAAGCAATAACACAGTGACATTAATGTCTTCACTTGGTGTCACTCGATTCCCAGTAACGGAGCTACTTTTCCACAAAAGAAGCAGCGTGAGAGGAGCTGAAATTCTCACTGCCAAAGGTTGACTTCCCCTCTGTATTCTATCCGAATGAAAGCACTTAAATCACAAATTTGTTGGATGTAAACTTTTAACGACAGTGTCTTGCGAGAATGATTTCTTCGAAGAAGAGAAATCTTATGACGATAATAAGAACCCTTAATTACGTCCAGCCTCGATTAGTGTCACAGAAAAACCCAGCAGTTTGTGGTTGTTATTTTGAGAGACAACGATATATATGCTATAACTTGAGACTTTATCGCCTGACCTTGTTCAGACAAGGCTCCTGTTGTTGTTTATTCTAAGAGTGTATACGAAGTCAGCGCGAATTCACTGGTTTGCGATAGTCGATTTCACTTCCTCGTTGACTAGAAAACGCGTCAAGGCACTACAACTGCCTTTAACGATAATCTTACTACCACACTCAGACTTGGGTATAATTTCCTTATCCTGCTGCTTATTATGACGTGCAAGTGTTTCCCGTTTTATTTATGTTGATTCTGTCACGACTGTGACGCATTTTTAAAATTTATTTATCTATTCGATTATTTCCGTGGATTTAGTTAAGGCCTTTTGGCGTTTACCTATGTTGTTCCTGACATCTAGCGTGGATGCAAATACTTCTTGACGAGGCCTCATGGCTACATATGAAATTATCACTTCAGATTGTAATAAACGCCACTGAAAAAGCTGCAACGAACAAACAGTGACGAAATACAGATGTGAATACCCAAGCCCGAAATGCATATTGCATTGCAAATTAAGTCACTATGGGCTACCGAAAGCGGATATGTCCTCCCATCTTTAAAGCAGATAAGACAGCTACCAGTCTAACACCAAACACAATAGTTGAAATTTCGTTATAATATTTTTATGCTAAAGTAAGCCATATTGCGAAAAGGAGAAAATTAGAAAATGAGAAAGAGTTGGAGTAACGTGGAACGAGAAAGTCGAAAGGATGAAATAAAAGCGTGCCTTAGACTTTGAATGAAAAATTAGAAGAGATCGAAGTAGGTTGCCTATAGAGACTCTGTGGGGCAGAAATGATGTGACTCAATTCACATCAGTAACCATGTAACTGAGCGACCTATATCCACTCAGTACGTCAACCGTGTGCAGCGTGGCGTGATGTGAGTCCGGTGTCACTATGCTAAAATTTTTGAGACACATCAACAGTTAAATGGGTGCAGGCAACAACTAATTGAAAAAATAATGAATCAGTAACGTATCGGCATCTTCGACAAAGTCTTTGTATACAACTGATTCATGATGTCTATTCGTGAAAGTTACATAAACAATCAGAAGAATAACGTGAAGCATGCACCAATGTAACCTGCTAATGACTTTTTGTCTTTACACTCACTGTAACAGTGAAGAACAGTTACGAAACTACTGGTTGTGACTCAAAAAAAATGGCTCTGAGCACTATGGGACTCAACTGCTGTGGTTATCAGTCCCCTAGAACTTAGAACTACTTAAACCTAACTAACCGAAGGACATCACACACATCCATGCCCGAGGCAGGATTCGAACCTGCGACCGTAGCAGTCCCACGGTTCCGGACTGCGCGCCTAGAACCGCGAGACCACCGCGGCCGGCCTGGTTGTGACTATTTTTATTTCATGCGACATAGTAATCTACTTTGTTCATTTCTAAAACTTCTAAAAACTAATGTCGAAGTTCCTATATTACATGTAGAAAGCAAAATGCTGAAGGTAGTGTTTCTGTCGACTTAAATCGTCCGTTCTGGTCACACAGAACTTGAGTATTGAGCGATCTTATTGCAGAACAATACCTCATTCTTAATCAAAACGCAGAGTTCACATAGTGGCCGCCATGCTGAAGCGGCGACGCTATATCGGGCTCGCTGAGCGATTCAGGACGCGTCCGAGACGCGTGGGCCGATGGCAATCCCGGAAGGACACAGGACCTCGGCCTTCGACCCTGCCTTGGGCACAGACTCTGCTTCCGGAAATGATGCGTGCCTCGACAACGAAGATCATGCGCCAGTTTCACTTGTCCATCTCTACGTCCGACCCATGGAAGCCCCTTACCGCTACCCGCTAAGCTCGCGAAGCAAACGGCAATGACAGGATTTGCAGGTATGTCCTTGTCAAAGTTACGAAGTGTTGTGGTAAAGTTCCTGGTCGCGTCAGTCCAATTTCCCCGTGTTATCTACCGCCTGTTGCGAGCTACACGCGTGATTCACTGCCGCTGGCGCTCCCCGTTATCGGTCGAGAAAGTTGCGGACAATGTAGCAGTCAGTTAAAAGCGTAGTTTTGCGGGCTGACCTCACTTCCTGCTGTACATTATTCTCGCTGAATGCCTCCTCGTCTTAGGTCTGTGTCATGTTAAGTGAGACGTTCCTTCATTTTCCATTACGACATAACATACTTGGATGTTGAGACAGAAAGAAAGAAGTACTCTTCTCACCTTCACAGTTCTTAGTCCCTTCGCTGTTCGTGAAAAAGATCCAACCCGGTTTGAAACATACGTAGTATGTGTTGGAAGTATAGAAGGGAAACGAAAATATCATACCACAACCGAGTTTCCAATCTCGATGAGAAAAAAATTAAAATTTGTCGACAGAATTTGGTCGGAAAGAGGTCGAGATGTTGTGGGGAAAAATGCCTGAGTTTAATCTCAGATCTCTGCGATGTGTTGTACACTCTACAAAAAACAAAAAAAGCCGACACATCACGAAGGAATTATCCGAATGGGACGGAAATCGGTAGATGTATATGCATGTACAGATAAACAAATGATTAAAATTTCGGAAAAATTGTATGTGATGTTTTCAAGAGAAAAAGCATCGAAAATTGATCAAGACAAAAATGAGTTAGTCCAATTGGCACGTTAGATCGTCAAAATCTCGAGATGGTTGGAGGCCCTTGCCCATAACGATCCAAACTTTCTAAATTGGGGACAGATCCGGCGATCTTGCTGGTCAAGGGAGGGTTTGGCAAGCACAAAGAAACGCAGTAGAAACTCTCATCGTCTGCGGGCGGGCATTACCCTACTGGAACGTAAGCTGAGGATAGCTTGTCATGAAGGGCAACAAAACGGGGAGTAGAGTATCATCGAGCACTGTGCTGCAAGCGTGTTACAGGTGACGACCAAAGGGGTACTGATATGAAATTAAGTGGCACTCCAGACCGCCGCTAGTTGTTGCTGGACCGTGTGGCAGACAGGTCTGGTGTCCCACTGACGTCCATGTCGTCTCCAGACAACGTCTTCGGCCTGGAATCTTATTGACTGCAGTAGAATTGTCTTCAGTGCTGAGTCTCGCTTCAGACTCAGTCCCGACGACCAGCGAAAACGTGTCAGGTGACGCATTCTATCAATCAGTGCAAACACATGGGCAAGAGGTGGACCTACGCGTTATTGACTTGCTCAATTTGCGAAGCTCTTTCTCCTGAATAAACCGCCCAGTTTTCTGAAGTTGTAATCATTTATTTGTGTGTACATGTACATCACATCTGCCTATTTCCGTTCCCTTCGTATACGCGTTTCTTTTTTTTTTTTTTTTTTTTTTTTTTTTTTTTTTTTTTGCCTTAGAGTGATTTTTTGTAAGGTTTTCACACTATTATAGTGATCCATCTGTTGATTAGGAAACCTAAATATCTATTCTCACGCCAGGTGGCTCTTGCCCCGTCGTTAGCGGTCAAGTAGCCATGCGGATCAGGGAATAACCCGTAGCACATTTTACCCGTTAATTCTCGTTTCATTTTGTGTATTATGCAAGGTCGACGTTTAGTTTTTTTTTTAAGCGCAAGAAAAGGGTATGAAGGTGAACGTAGACATGCATCCACCCATGCTAAATTTTTATTGTTCATATTAAGACATTGATAAGCAGTCACTGAATGTACTGTCGTTGCCAGATCTCTAATATGTGTCCACTGTCCCAAAATGCCAACGGCCTGGGCGCAGTGGTAATCCCAGTTTCCGACAGATCACCGAAGTGAATCGCTGTTGGGCTTAGCTTCCATTGTTAGATGGATCACCGTCCGGGTATGCCGAACGCTGTAGCCAAGCACCCTTGTGAGGCCAATGGAGGAGCTTCTTGGTTGAGAAGTAGCGGATCTGGTCACGAAAACTGACAATTGCCGGGAGACCGGTGTACCGACCACATGTCCCTCTATATCCGCATCCAGGGACGTCTGTAGGCAGAGGATGATACGGCGATCGGTCGGTACTGTTGGGCCTAACGAGGCCTGTTGGACGGAGTTTAGTTTTACTCCCAAGAATATTGGTTGCGAGGGAAGACTTTAACCTGACTAAGCATTTATTTCATATTCTGCAAGAGCGCTGCTAACGAAGCTCTGTACGCACTGATACCTATGTCATCACCATCATGATCGTCGTCATCGCTGTACGCCCTTGTAGAAAGCGTCGAAGCCTGGTGCGGACTCAGCTGTGAGCACCGCGCCGTGTCTCATTCATTGCCAGTCGCGCTGCGTCGTCGCTGGGACTCGGCCAACATCTTTTTCAAGGGGAACCTCCGTAATGAAGAAGACTTGGCAACGAAGGGACGGCGCCACTGCCAACTGCAGAGCGCCGGCTCTACTGACTCAACAGCCTGTGTCACGCTCCGCAGCCACTGCCTGCGTTCTCTAACACATATCAGATCTCGTATTGCGTTCGTTTTGCTCCTGCTGTGCTGATAGAGTGACGTTCCAAGAACTCCAGTCCGACGAAAATTGCAGTAAAATCTAGTTACATTTGGACGAAACATTCCTTTCGTGCGCGGACTGGAAACTGACTCTCAGTGCAGAGGTGGACCAACGCGTTGTTACAAAACTGTTAAGGCTTTCGTGGCCACTTGTTGACAAACTGCCGGCCGGAGTGGCCGTGTGGTTCTAGGCGCTACAGTCTGGAACCGCGTGACCGCTACGGTCGCAGGTTCGAATCCTGCCTCGGGCATGGATGTGTGTGATGTCCTTAGGTTAGTTATGTTTAAGTAGTTCTAAGATCTAGGATACTGATGACCTCAGAAGTTAAGTCCCATAGTGCTCAGAGCCATTTGAACAATTTTTTTGACGAACTGCCTGTTGTCTTCAGTTTCGGGTTGTTCGACCGTCGTTCGTCTGATGATTTTTCTGACGATTCGCCAGCGCAAGTGTCTGGCATTGTCAAAGTTTCAACCTCCAGCCACTTGTGCTGGCGAAAAATCATCAGATGAGCGTCAGTCGAACAACCCGAGACAGAAGACAACAGGCAGTTTGTCAACGCGTTATTGCCTTGCTGAATTTGTGAAGCTCTTTCTTTTGAATAAATCATCTAATTTTTCTAAAACTGTAATCATTGGCTGTCTGTACACGTACATCAAATTTACTGATTTCCGTCCCATTCGGATAATACCTTCGTGGTGCGTCTTTCTTTTTTTTCTTTTTTTTTTTTTTTTTTTTAGTGAAAAATTAATGTGCCTTGTCCTGAGTACAGGAGACCCCATACTAGACGGGATTGCCGGCCGGTGTGGTCGAGCGGTTCTAGGCACTTCAGTCCGGAACCACGCAGCTGCTACGGTCGCTGGTTCGAATCCTGCCTCGGGCATGGATGTGTGTGATGTCCATAGGTTGGTTAGGTTTAAGTAGTTCTAAGTTCTAGGGCACAGATGACCTCAGATGTTAAGTCCCATAGTGCTCAGAGCCATTTGAATTTGGACTAGACGGGATTAAGATGAAGAAGAAGTCAGAAACATCACGTAACTACTTGCAAATCTCTGCAAGTCCAATTGCATTTTGCCACTCGCTGCAGCAGGCAGCAGTTAAGCACAGTTGAGCGACGAATCCTACGTCCCGATTGTTCCACCGTTAATGTCGGAGCCAGCAGCAGATAAGCACCTATCTGACCCGATTAGATAGTAACGCCAGATACATTTCTCTCGATCTGGCTTCTGCCTCCAGCGGCCCACCTCGTCTCCGCTTCGGAAACGATTCCCTCCCAGGCGCGGCGGCACGGCAGCGGTGAGCGAGGTCTGTGTGGGATGTTTTCTCCCCCGCGGAGTTTGTCAACACCTGCCGATGCACGAGCAGAGCGCTGACAGCCGTGAAGGCTAAAACGGAAAGCAGTGGTCCGGCGGCAAAGAGAAAAGCCGGCGGCTGTAATCGCGGGGAAACGGTCGGCTGCAAAACGAAAGCCGGCCGGCGGATTTTGTAAAGAGGGCCGAGCTGCGAAGGTCGGCAAGGCGCTGGCGCTGTCCGACGGGGCGTGACGGCACCCTCCAACCTCCAGAGGGCGAGAAGGCCTTCGGTCTTCCAGCAAATCCGTTTTCTCGATTCGGCCAAAAGCGCAGAATCGTACAAATCCGAGATCGAGTTACGACAAGAGGGGGAGGTTTTTAGAGAAACGTTACGTCGATACGGAGGTCATTAGACACGTCATCCTAGAACTCACTTGAAGTGATAAAGCAAAGTGTGTGTGTGTGTGTGTGTGTGCGAATCACATTCGCTCAACTGGGAATTCTTTTGTCATCAGCTCTATTGGGTATGGCTATACTACCCGCTGGTGACTTATGAAAATTTGTGCCGCATCGGGAGTCGAAGCAGGATTTCCCGTTTATCGCGAGCGGTTGCCTTACGATTTAGGCTATCCGAGCACCTGAACTTCCACATGTTCTGTTCTCTACATCCTCAAGTAGAAAACGTCACATATGGAAGTTAGGGTGGGTACGAAGAGCGTGCACGGATAGCCTAAAGCTAAGGCGACAGCTCGCAATAAGCGGGATATCCTTCGACTCCCGGTCAGGCACAAATTTTCATATGTTACCAATAGATACTCTAGCCATACCCAATACAGACTATGCTACAATAATTCGCAACTCAGCGAATCTGTTTCGAAAAATATTTCGACAGCTGTAGGATCGTCAACCACAATACTGTATTATTTAGTTTAGACTGTGTAAGTAGGCTGTTTAGATTTTTATGTTGGTAACGCCACGTAGCGCTCTGTATGAAAATCACTGGCTGTGCTGTGTGCAGTCTGTGGATGGTTGGCATTGTTGGAATATCCGCTATTGTAGTGTTGGGCAGTTGGATGTGAACAGCGCGTAGCGTTGTGCAGTTGGAGGTGAGCCGCCAGCAGTGGTGGATGTGGGGAGAGAGATGGCACAATTTTGAGAGCGGACGATCTGGACGTGTGTCCATCAGAAAGAGTAAATTTGTAATACTGGATATCATGAACTGATATATATATATGATGACTTTTGAACATTATTAAGGTAAATGCATTGTTAGTTCTCTATCAAAATCTTTCATTTGCTAACTGTGCCTATCAGTAGTTAGTGCCTTCAGTAGTTAGAATCTTTTAGGTGGCAGTATTGGCGCTCGCTGTATTGCAGTAGTTCGAGTAACGAAGATTTTTGTGAGGTAAGTGATTCATGAAAGGTATAGGTTATTGTTAGTCAGGGCCATTCTTTTGTAGGGATTATTGAAAATCAGATTGCGTTGCGCTAAAAATATTGTATGTCAGTTTAGTGTTGATCAGAATAAGTAAAGAGAGAAATGTCTGAGTACTTTCAGTTCTGTTCAGCTGTTTGAAAATCAAAAAATGGTTCAAATGGCTCTGAGCACTATGGGACTCAACTGCTGAGGTCATTAGTCCCCTAGAACTTAGAACTAGTTAAACCTAACTAACCTAAGGACATCACACACATCCATGCCCGAGGCAGGATTCGAACCTGCGACCGTAGCGGTCTCGCGGTTCCAGACTGCAGCGCCAGAACCGCGCGGTCACTTCGGCCGGCGTTTGAAAATCAAATAACGTAAGAGTTTTATCAGCACAAGTAATTCATAAATTTTTCTAAGGGGACGTTTCAACTGGTGCGGGTGGAAAGAGGCTTAAACCAAGCGTCCCGGTATTTAAGCACGGAGCCACGTCAGTTAGCGCCTGTTTTTTGCTAGTACTGTGTCTTGTTATGTAAGGTTTCTCCGCTGCAGACGGATGACGTCGATATCTTTCCACAATACTTCGGTTCGGCTGACAACTTGGCCAGACGAGTTTCTCTCCTGAACATCGCTGCCTCATTTTCAGTCGAAATAAGGCGGCAAGATGTCAGTGTCATCCTTAAACAGTTCCAAAACTCTATGGAATAGTCATTACAGCGGGAAAACGTCAAGTATTCCGTCTCACGGTAGTGTCTTGTTGGTCTGCCTCTGCACACAGGTACTCTGTGTTTCATACATTTTCTTGAGAATGGAATTCATAGAATTTCATCACGTCTTCTAGAGATATGATAAGCAGAGAATTATAGACTGAGTAACAGCGGATGTCTAATCATGTTATTCCGAAAATATGTTGTTAAACAGGTGAACTTTTCAGTCTCTGTTGCATTTAGATTTACGTTAACCAACCGGATGATGGCCACTTGCAAAGAATCGCCGAAACGTTGGTCTATGATACTTGAGGCGGAGAAGTTTTACTGAAGATGACAAGAGCCGCAGAAGCCTACACACATAGGTACGAATTGTAGTAGTAAACATAGCCTTTTACTTTTCTTCGGGCAGTTACCACACCCGTATAAAATTTCTGAAATTACAACCTTTTCCACTCGTAATCATTATTTTCCACCATTGACTTGATTAAGTGCAAGCCACCAGCATACGGTGGGCATACATGAAACTTAGAAGTATTTCTCCGTCATATGCTGATGGCTTGACGGCTTTGTGGCTTCCTCTCATAAATGTCTACTAAGGCTACAAAATGTAAAATACTGGAAAATAAACAATGATTACAAACCGAAAGTGTTGACAATTCAGAATTTTGAAGAAAACGTTTACACATTGTTATTAGTTCTATCAGGACACTATGTTGGAAATACTTTCCACAAGATAAATTAAAAGTTGTTAGGTGTTTCAAGTATCCTGCCATATGTCCTGACGTCCGCCTGCTTAACTGGGTAGTAACGTGCTTGCCTCCCATGCACTGGGCCCGGGTTCGATTCCTGGCGGGGTTGGGGATTTTCTGCGCTCGGAAACTGGGTGTTGAGTTGTCCTCGTCATCATTTCATCCTCATCACCGGCCGCATGTCGCCAAATGTGGCGTCGAATGAAATAAGACTTTCACTTGGGGGCCGAACGTGACTGGGACATCCCGGCCAACAATGCCAAACGATCATTTCACTAATATGTCCTGACGAATGCCAGGTTATTTCTTCCAACATAACGGGTTATTCCATGCCTTATCTTTGACCAAGAAAGATAGCTCTTGAATGATTTACAAAATGGTTGAAATGGCTCTGAGCACTATGGGACTTAACATCTGAGGTGATCATTCCCCTAGAACTTAGAACTACTTAAACCTAACTAACCTAAGGACATCACACACATCCATGCCCGGGGTAGGATTGGAACCTGCGACCGTAGCGGTCGCGCGGTTGCAGACTGAAGCGCCTAGAACCGCTCGGCCACACTGGCAGACAGTGATTTACAGGACGAAGTAATGTCGACTCAAAAAGCTACACTGTGGATGTTGACGCTCTGGCAGAAAGACAGACGCAGATAGAAGATTGTGGCTTCGTAAAGCACGTGATTTGCCCAGATCCGAGTCCCAGTTACGATTCGCCAATACGCTTTACAGATGTGATTTGAAATCTCTGGCAGACAAACCGTGTGTCAATACGGAGTCTTGCCTTAATCGGGCAACGTTGTTGTATTTCCCACTAAGTGCAAGAGGGGTACAGATCCGGCTGACAATTTTAATATAAATGTTTCAACACAGCCCAGACTGAGCAGTGGTGTGAAAGATTCATTACACACTTAATTTGCCACCATGATTTACACTCCTCTTTCTGTCGTCGACAGAGTTTCGTCTTGTGTTGGCCCGAAATTTTTCTTACCTGTTTGAACAGCGTTTTCTCTTTGGACGCCGAGTGTGGCTGTCACAATAGCGCAGCTGCAACCTGTGGCTTTATTTCTCTCTGAAAGGCCAGTTGCCCCACCACCAGAGTGAGGATACAGAGAGAGAGAGAGACAGAGAGAGTACAGTTCCTGCCCAGCCCGTACGCTGCAGATGTGAGGCGAGCCAGCAGCAAGACAAGCCGCGCCAGCGCTGGCGCCGCGCCCGAACGCAATCCCACGTCACGCAGCAAAAAGACGCGTACATCACGCAGCGAGCCCGTCCAGCACGTGTTGCGCTCGCGGCCCTTCCCCAGCACCACTCTGAGGGACCTGCTGCACTCCAGTCAGCGGCAGTCGAGGCGGTCTCAACTGGTATATTATCCGCTACACGCACAGTACAACTTCGCAGGGGATGATGGCACCGTAAGCAAGGGAGCGCAGCCTGGTTAATGGTCTGCTGCAGAGGGAAGAGAGGTGCAGCGTTAAGGAGCCTCGCCTCTTTCTCGACGGGCAAGCAGCACACTGAAATTAACATTTCCTTAACGCTACCTACGTCCTCCCCCGGTAGCTGAGTGGTGCCGACACGGTAGCTCAGCGTGTTCGGTCAGAGGGTAATGTGCCCTCTGTAATAAAAAAACTGAGTTAATAGATCAACAACGATCTTAAATGGATGTCTTACGACGTCCGCCCCGAGCAGATCAAACGAACTAAAGCGAACAAAAAATGAAAATAAAAAAAAAAGTGGTCAGCCCGACAGACTGTCAATCCTAAGCGCCCGGGTTCGATTCCCGGCTGCGTCGGAGATTTTCTCCGCTCAGGGACTGGGTGTTGTGTTGTCCTAATCAGCATCATTCATCCCCATCGACGCGCAAGTCGCCGAAGTGGCGTCAAATCGAAAGACTTGCACCAGGCGAGCGGTCTACCCGACGGGAGGTCCTCGTCACACGACATTATTATTATAACGCTACCTACTACAATACTACAATAGGGTGTTTCAGTTGCCCCTACCGACGCCGTTTTATGCAGCCCGCGATGTTATAGCTGGCATTCATAAATCACGCGTGAGATTTTCATAGTCTCTGGCTCGCTATGCGCAAACTATTGGTCCCGCAGAAAGAAAATGAGCAAGTTCTTTTTGTAGGAAATTTAATGTAGGTCAATTTTGTACTTGGATACATTTTCGCTGGAGACGATGGTTTTCGAGTTATTCAAGAAAAGCGTACGAAAGTGACCCTCAAACGCACCTCCAGCTGACACTGAACTAGTCAGGATTTCTGGTATGTTGTTCGTGGCACTCCCTCCTATCACTGTACAAAAATTCCCGATTACACGAACTATTCCCGATATTCGACCTCCTTTCGTTTCTGTCGATTGGGCTATTATCCTGCCAGCATTCGACTACATCGTTAACATTATTAAATCAACCGTGCTCTTGAATGTGATGAACGTAAAACGACTTTTGTAAACGTCTTGATAAAACTAATAACGTTGCCAGCTCGTCCAAACTTAACCCCTCAAAGCACAGTAGTTTCATAGTCAGAAGGCTGGACGAATACAACGATGCAGTGGTGTTAAAACTGACAAAACTGTTACGTAAAATTTACACAAAAGTCAGTTTTACAAGTTCTAAATTCCAGACTAAGCCAGTGGCGTAATAAGGCAACTCAATGGAAACCAAAAAATTAGAAGATGGGAAACATTTTAACAGTGGCAAGAGGGAGTGCCATGAACAACACATTAGAAATCCTGACAGGTGCGAGCCGAGTGTGGGAGTGGGGGGGTGTCTGAAGGTCACTTTCCTACGTTTTTCTTGAATAACTCGAAGACTACGGCCTCTAGTGAAAGCGTATCTCAGCACAATATTTCACTACTTTAAATTTCGTACAGGAAGATCCTGTTCAATTTTTTCTGTAGGACTAACAGTTCGCAAGGAGCGAGCGAGAGAATATGAAAAACCTTGCGCGTGGTTTATGAATGCGAGCTATAACATTGCGTGTTACATAAAAGACAGCGGTAGAGGAAGCTGAATGTTTCTGGATTACAAGGTGTCGCTAGAGGAATGGTCAGTATTCATGGATGACAGGAACGATCATTCGAAGCTAAAAAATGTAGTAGACATGGAATCTAAACTCCATACCTTCAAGCTATGAGCGCTTCTTCAGTAGAGGAAATTAAGAAGTGATCATAGCTCTGAAGGAATGCAATTAAATCCCATGTTTACTACGCTCTATTGCTTCGAATGTAAAGTGTGTGACTGTGTTCAACAGTATGAGTTTCGAAAATGAAAGTAATCCAATTCCACGAAACCTGTCACGCAATACAAACGCATATCGTAAGCTTCTGATTTGCTACCACGTCATTTGATAAGATAAAGAAAATTCCATGTTCAAGTTGGTGCAGTGTGGATAAGCAATAATTCGTACGTCGCTCATGAACCGGCCTTCCGCTTATCTGTTGTAGATTGAAGATTAAGCACCAGCCTTCCATCCTGGAAGGACATTACCAGACTTGCGGTCTTGTTGAGCTGTCCTACTGAGAAGCGCTTTGACCAGTGTGATGTAACGGCGCCTGAGAAATCTGTTCCCAATGACCAGAGAAGGCAGGCAGCTTCGACAAGTGAGCTCTGACGCAGATTTATTGGGCGTCAATTGAGAACGCTCAACGGGCTGCCGGCGCTAGAGAGCATTCTCCAATATTGCTGCTAACGGACGCAACCTGAACACGTTTGTTAAAGGTTTTTCACGAAGTGCATCCAATGAAATAGACGTCATCCTGTGAAGCAAAACCTATACACAGGGGCAGCTATCAGAAACCTCTAGTAAAATGTTAAAATTCAATGCATATTTGTATTGTTCATTAATAAAAAAGGTGAGAAGACAAGGATTTGCTTAAACAACAATATTTTTCGCGACGTCCCCGCATCTGACTACAGCGAAAGAAGTAAGGAAACTATTTTTTTAGAAGGAACAACAGTTAACACTGAAGTAGTAGCGTGTGCCACGTGGGATTACACTAGCGCCTAGTTACCAATGGATCACGAAGATATCGGTCGCGTACTGTAGAAGTTCTGCCAGGATAAAGGAAGCTTTTAGCGTGACGAAAAACAGTATCGCGCATTCATGTGTTTTTAAGCAAATAATTTGAAATTTATTCACATGAATCGTATTTCCTATTTGAAGGGAGTGAAAAATGATGATAGTTTGTATTTTCGTATACACCGGCATACAGGAACATTTACTTCGAAATTTCGAGACGTAGTTCCCGGAAATAAAATACTATTCGAACCCGAAAGATGAAGAAAAATCGTATGAGCATCCTTCACCAATGGTCAAAAGTCTTTTTTCAGGAAAGTGAGAAATGAAAAAGCGATTCGGAAAAATCGTTACCGTATTAATAGCTGCTGACAAAGCACGGATTCGAGGTAATACTGAAAATCTAGAAACTGGTGGGCAAACGAAGTAAATCTTTTCAAGTCAAAGCTTAAGCTTTGTTCAAAACATTAATAATTAAGTAGTATTTAATAATTTAAACACGTTATATGCATCCGGTATGTTTTTCTGACGCAAAAGGCTGACGTCGGCAACTATACATCTTACCAATTCAATGCTATGTCTAGGAGGTGGATAAATTTTATTCATTGTTTTCTTACGGATCATCGTCGCATCTTTTGAGACCTGCCATCATGGGTCCTCGTGAGCGGCTGGGAAACATACTGGTTTTTATTTTCTTGTATAAAATATTGTCCTTAAGACGTTTGTGCTCGAAGAAATTATTAATGAACAAATGAAACGCAACAATTGCCACTTCACTAGCGATGATCAGGTAACGCGCCAGGTCATTAGAGACGGCACTTCACCTTTACGTAATGGAAATTAAGGTAATCTGTTGCCATATTAAGTGAACGAAATTATTATTTGCGAACGTCTGATGTCATGAGCTTAACGTACACCTATATGACTAAGGAACATGCGCGTTTTGTGTTCTGTATTTTGGTACCGAGCGAAACAATGCGTTCGTTATGACAGTTATCTCAACTCAAGGAAGAAATTTGTTTTTCAGCCCTGCCTTTAATGATACAGATGTCGACGAGTGGTACCTTCCGTATAGCGAATCCTAAAGTAATGACAATTAGTGTCAGAGACTGAGAAAATTCCGAGCGAGTTTTGCGCGGAAGTTCAAACTCCGTTTACGAGTAGGAGGTGAGTCACGCTTTAGACCATTGAAGCCGGAACGATCTCCGTGCGCTGACAAACGGAAGCGTGTGTTCCGGCTCGCGTTGCGTGTGTCGGGCTGTGCGTCATCGTTGCGGCTTGCGACACGTCGTGAGCGCCGGCGGCAGCTGCGAAAAGGCAGACCGGCTGTCATCTCACCGCGGCTAAGGACCGCTCGTTCATGACTGGCTCCCAGCCCCGACATGTCCTTGCCACATTGTATGCAGATATCGCGCCATCGGCGGTGCCCAAAAGTGGGCGGGTACCTGCTACCTCCAGTCTGTTAGCAACTTTGCTATTGGATGGCATACCAAAACTCATATGACAGATGCATACACAAGTAATCTTTAAATGTATCCTGATTTTCTTATACTCGTTAGCAATCGAGGGTCATGTAATAGAAAAGTGAAATTCTTTGCACGTTTCCTTCGTTCTCAGTCTTGCAAAATGTACCTCGGGGGCCGAATCAGCGGTCAGTGTTCATAAAAGAAAGTCGTACGTCCAACAAAATGTTGTTAATGACTACTTAGTGCAGTTTAACTACTTTAGTCTTACATCAGATTAACGCCCTGTACAACAATACCATTCTTCTAAAAAGTCAGACCATCTGACGCTATTCCATGAGAGTAAGATACCTAATTCAGTTCTCATTTTAATTTCTACTCAAAACAATAACTAAAAAACTTATATAATTAGAAATTTTTCAAAGCTTTTCATGTTCAGCAGGTTTCAAAACAACTATTTAAAGCGCGCGATGGTGAAAACTTTTTATATTAACAAATGCGTATATGACGCTTTCGTGCGAATCTATCACTCAACAATGTTCAGCCTGTCGTGCGAAATACCTCCAAATGATAGTGAAAATACACCTATAAGAGATATTACTATTATTTGTACCGGCCTGAGTGTCTAATTATCCGTTACTGTCAACGAATTTAGAGATATTCTGCCAAGAAAAAAAGACAGTTTTCATTTTTTCCAGTAAAGGTTCCGATGTATTTCTCCAATCACTGTACGCTGTTGCCAAGTCAAGAACTGTATGTCCTACCAAAAAGAACTTGAAAAAATGTCCGAAATATTTCCAGAGTCTTCTCCGCCCTGACGAAAATTTTACTAACGTGTAGAGCATAAGCAGATAAAACACATATTGAGATGCTCAATCCCTTTTCTTTTACGTTTTTACTGCTGCGGGACCGACATACTGTTTGTCTTCGAACAAGAATCTGTAAAACTAATGATTTATGGATGTTTCGAGGGATTCTTTCAGCAGGCTACGGTAGTAATTAGCGGTAACAGAGAGTGCAGAATTGTAAGAGCAAGTTAAAAACATACTTATAAACGGAAAGCACAAAACAGTGGGTGGTCTACAATATATACTGTAGGAAATTCATATTTTTATACTTTTTTATTTGCAAATATTAAGTTTTTGTATCAAGAAGATGAAACAAACATGTAAAATTTACGTGTCCCTATACTTCTTTTAAAAGTAAGTGTTTCGAAAAAAGTAAGCAATAGTGGTTAGCTAGTTTCATAATCTCTGTAGGAAATGTGCTGTATAACGGAAGGTTGCCGACTGATTTTGTTAAAGTTTACCCAAGACAGCTCAGATAAATTTAAAGCATCTCGTAACAAGTAGAGTTTTTATGGAAGAAACTGCAATGCGTTACAAGCGCTGAAATGGAAATATCCTAAACGTGCGTAAGAACTACGCCTGCACCCTTCCCTTGTAAACTGTTTGTTTCGTGTTCAAAGTGCTACTTCACGAGTAGCGCGAAAATAAGAAGTATGGCAGCCTGTGAGTGCGGCGGAGAGAAGTTTCGTAGTGCCCTGCATACGGATACTGCAGCTGCTGGCGTACTCACCATTGCGTTTGTGTCCGAGATGTCTCCTCCCACGGGGAAGGCGTGTCCCGCTCCGCAGAGGAGGGCGCACGCCAGCACAGAGATCGCTGCCGCTGCGGTCGACATGCTGGTTGCCGCACCACTCGTGTGTCTGTGTGTCGTGTCCTGGTCACTCGAGACGCGTCGTCCACGGCAATCTCGCCTAGCTCTTGTACCACTACCAAGCTACCGTGGACCAGCTGCCTGACAGTTCCCAGACCCTACCTGCCGACTGTCCGCGGCGCGAACCCAACAGTGGTGTGACGGCGCGCGCGCCCGCGCGTTTTATTGCGGGCATAAGTCCCGCTTCCCAGAACGGCGCGCGGGTGGGGGCGAGTGGCCGCCAATCACGCGACTGCCGAGCGTGCTGCCGCCTGGCGACCGCCGCCGCAACTCCGTCCTCGAACTTGGCTCCGTAGCTTCCGAATGCATTCGTTGAACACATCTGGACACTCGTGGACTGCATCTTCAGGCCTTACGACGCCCTTCAGCTTCCCGGTTCTCTCAAAATCTCACGTCACACGACATTTGGTTACGTTTGTCCTTTTTTTTTTATATTTTAGTAACACATTCGTCAATCGCAAATCATCCTAAGCATAACCGAGTTCTTCGCACATAATCCTCTTGGCTTAGAGCAGGGTCGTCCAACCCGCTGGTCGCACGTGCCCGAAAACGTGTACCAAAGCGGCTACTATCGTACGACCATAAAAAAAAGTAATTCCATAAAATTCCTTCTATGTGTAGTTACGATAAATTGAATTTTTTCCATCTGGAACTCCCTCCACACGTTGCTATTCTCTCGTTGGGCCATCCCGGATTTTTTCCCCCTCTTAGCAGCTATTGTTAGCTGTGTTAAGTATGTTGTTTGTGACCGAAAAATACTTGTCTTCTTCCAGTGTGGCCCAGGTAGGCTAAAAGGTTGAGCACCCTTGTTGTAGACGGTTTGAGTCAGGTGCGCATCCATGGTTCAGTTCTAGGGCGAAACAGAATTTATTTCTGTGTCGCCCTCTCCACCGCCCCAAACATAACTTGAGGTGCCACATAAAGTACGACTTCAGTATTAATAACAATAAAATTATGCAATAATGTTTTAATATAAATAATTTACTCGCATAAAACAAATAAAATAAGTTAACAGTACATTGTTTAGCATAACATCCGAGAAACTCCAGTTCAGGCAGAAACATAACATCTGAAAATCTGAAAAGTGCATATGTCAGACAATTACGTCAAGAATGAAAGCAGCGAACTCTCAGTACTTTGATAACATCATAATTTACACAGCAAAGACTCGAAGTGTGCATTCGCAGCCATCGTTATTTCACTGACAGTGAAATTGGTCTCCAAGTCATAACTACACGAGCGTGTAACAGAGAAATACTTTTTCTTTCAGTTATTTCCCATTACGCATGGAAAATAATTTTTTAAGGGTCTTTCCTCTTGTGAACTGTCTTACTCAAATTTCTATGGTTTCCTGGCTCTACATCTGCAGGACTACTCTACAATTCACACGTACGTACGTGCCAGAGGGTTCTTCGAGTCACTTGCAGACTATCTATCTATCGTTCCACTCTCTAACTGCTCGTGGGAAAAAATGAACACCTAAATCTTTCCGTACGAGCTCTGATCATATACATTATTTCTAAAAAAAGTCAGCATCCCTTTTTCCCAACTCACACTAATCGCACAGGGAATAATGAGGTATCGTTAGAAGGTATTTTAACCGACTTCTGACATTGTCGACCGATTTGTGCTAAAATCACTTGTGGAAAATTTTAACGTAGAAGAGACTTGACTATGATAGGCAAATGGGCGTCATGGACGCCCAGCTTCATACCTATATTTTACAAAACTAACTAATTAATCATGAATAATAGACTCCCTTTTCATGTTATCTTGTAACAAATACTACTTTATTTGTTTTAAAGTATTTATTGACTGCATAATTTGTTTACAACATTAATCACTACGGTAGTCCATTACCTCTGCATGTCGTACAAGGTGATGTTTCTAAGCGAATATACTTTCCGAAACAACAAACATATGGTAACGTGTTTACATAAAGTACAGTGTACAATTAAAATCTCAAAACACAGTTAGAGGTTTTTGCGCCCTTAGTGATGCACCGGGAAAGAAGCGAACTGCACGTTCTAACCTATACATTTCGCATTTGTTTACTTCTTTGTATTTTGTATTCGTATTTCTCACTAAACTTCTCTTCAGCAGCAAGTAAATGTAAATGTTACGGTCGAAAGATAGAAATTACAAGCAATAAAGCACGAAAATATACATATAAAGACGTATAATAAATTCATGGTTATTACTTTACGTTATTCGCTTCATTTCTAAAGATGTTTTCTCTTCATTCCCACAAGTCCCCCTATCCAACATCTATAATTATTCCAAATACTGTCATTATTTAAAACTATAAAAGTGCGAAAGTTTCGCACGGGTCCTCTTGTTTCTCATATTTTATTACGATGATCATTTTTCCCTATGTAGGTTGGCGACAGTAATATATTTTCGGATTTATAGTAGAAAGCTCGTGATTGAAATTTCTTGACAAGATCTCGCCGCAAAAGAAAAACACCTCTGGTGTAAGAATTGCCACCCCAATTCGCGTTCGTATCCGTAACACTCGCTCCTCTATTTCGCGATAATACGAAACGAGCTGCCCTTCTTTGAACTTTTTCGATGTCTTTCGCCAATGCTATCTGGTAAGCATGCCATACCACACAGCAATACTCTAACAGAGGACGAACAAGCATAGTGCAGACAGTATCTTTAGTAGACGTGTTAATTTTCTGAGCGTTCTGCCAATAAAACGCAGGCTTTTGTTTGCTTTCTGGATTCACTAACCGTGTCGGATTTGTTGTTGGTACCAGGTACAGTCAGCCAGTGAATGTGTGCCCTTACCTGGCCGATTTTTTCCCCCCACAATTTATTGGCTTTCAGGAGGTACTCGTTCAGCCACCTCAATAGGGGGATTTCAGTTCTGACGATACAAACGTCAGGACAACACTGTGTACACTCCCCTCCGAGCCGGTCGGCAGTGGAATCCAAGAGCCCTTTCGCACGCAGGTACCGAGACGTATGGCTGAAATGTTAGCTGTCACACCTCTAGCATATCCTATAGCACGCCTCCCGCAAGCAGATGAAATGTGTCATATGTTAAATAAAGCTAGTAACTTCTAGAATTCCTTGCCATTTTCAAAACGCTTAATCTTGACGTTACTTTATTCAAACACAGTTCAGGCGGCAGTTCAGGACTTATGACGCCATTACCAATGAGATGCGTGAAAGACTACTGCATCGTGTATGTCGATTTATTACGCCTTTGCTGTTGAGTCTATTCGCAATATATCTATTCGCAATATATTTACAGTACCCACTTATGCCGCTGAACGTACCTACACAAATAAATCATTGCTTGACACATAGTTCAAGAGATACGACATCATAAACGCTGAAACGCGTGAAAAATTACCGCATCATGCATTTATTCTTTACTACTAAGACAATCATACAGTCGAGTCAAATTAAGGAAATTCCAAACACCTGGTAGCGCTTTTGACAGCTTCCATCTGCGAAGCGCAAATGGTTGTAGGCGAAATCAGTAGCCGTCATTAGATCTATGAAGAGGCGTTCCCATAGAGACGTTTACGAAACCGCGTTGCAGACACGTGAAGCAGCTGGCGCCAGAATACTGGCCGGGATCACGTTACCTAATGGGGTTACTGTACTTATACATCTGTACGTTAGTTCGAATCCTGCCTCGGGCATGGATGTGTGTGATGTCCTTAGGTTAGTTAGGTTTCAGTAGTTCTAAGTTCTAGGGGACTGATGACCTCAGGTGTTAAGTCCCATAGTGCTCAGAGCCATTTGAACCATTTTGAACCATCTGTACGTTATGCACATTTCTTTGTACGACTGTTTCGTAATGTGTTCTCACGAATACATGGGAATGAAATATTTTCGATATTCACTACAAACAGAGCTCACTTTTCGTTTTCTTTTCTGATAGGAAATTGGCAAAGTGAATACCCGGGAAATGTCGCATTTGTCAGACAGTTTCTTGTAAATCAAAACATTTCTGTACACAACTCTACTGAACTAGTTAACACACTCTTCAAATATATCCACAAAAAGAAATGTAGCAGGGTTTGGGTTAGGTATCGAGGTGGTCTCGGCAATGGAACAATATTTTCTACACTTTGTAGCGACGCTGGGAGCTTAGAAGCTGTTTCTCATCTGGGTTAAATATATCACCATGGTTTCACGCCAAGGTTTGCATATCAGTCCAACATTATCGGCCCAAAAGCAGTTCTTGGGAGAGCGTATAGGTGGAAAGAGTACAATGAGAGTCAGTGCGATTTGTAGGAACAGACGTGATAGAAGAAGAAATGAATGTCTGTTTGGAAGACAAAGGGGATCCAGCATTAGACCCAGAGTTGCTCCGAGCTTTGGAAGACACAACAAGAAGATTTCATAGACGACATTTCTTCAGAATTTCTGAAAGCATTGGCGGAAGTAACCATCAAACAACTGTTCAAGCCAGAGACTGGAAATATACATCTGACTTCAGGAAGATTATATATCATTCAACCACTGTCGAAGATAGAAAGGGAGATAAATGTGAGAACGATCGCACAATAAACTTAAGTGCTGCATTTAAGTTCCTGATCAAAAAAAATATGCAGAAGAGTATAAATGTAAACAAAGGATCCCTTTCATGACGGTGAAGAAATCAGGAAGGCAGTAGTGGAAGATTTAAGAATACTCAAGACACCTTCATAGGATTTGTCGAGATAGCTAACCATTCGACACAGTAAAATGTTGGAAGGTGAGTAACATACAACTTATACAAGAAATAAGATATAGCAGTAAGAATGACAGACTAAAAAGGATGTAGCGCAGTGCTGCAGTTTTTGTGACCTGCTATTCAAATTATATACCGAAGAAACACAATGAAAATAAAACAACTGTTCAAAAGTGGGCTAAAATTAAGAGGGTAAGAATATGTGAGAACGTTAATTTTGTTGACCTCAGTAAAAGAGAGCTACAATTGTAGGACCTTTTCAATAGGATGAACAATTGAGTACAGGATACATACTTACAATAAAGTAAAGAATGACGAAGGTGTTGAGTAGATGAGAAAATTAGACCAATGGTCAACTTTTCATCAAAATTGTGGGCCATATAGTACAGGGAAGTGAAATAATTCTCCTCTGCGAATAATTGATGAGAAAATAGGCCCATTTGGAAAACACTAACCAGAAAAAGGATTAGGCTGATTAAAAATGTGTTGCTAGGGAAGCTGTCGAGGGGAAAAAATAGAGGAAGACAGAAACTGGAACATATCCAACAAACAGTACAGGACGCAGGTTACGAGTGCTGCTCTGAGGTGACGTTGGTGGCGCAGGAGAGTGCATCAGATCAGTAAGACGACTGAACGCAAAAAGATGTTTCACACGGATTAGTTGGTTCAAATGGCTCTGAGCACTATGGGATTTAACATCTATGGTCATCAGTCCCCTAGAACTACTTAAACCTAACTAACCTAAGGACATCACACACATCCATGCCCGAGGCAGGATTCGAACCTGCGACCGTAGCAGGCGCGCGGTTCCGGACTGAGCGCCTAGAACCGCGAGACCACCGCGGCCGGCCACACGGATTAGTTCCCAAAATCTAATGATACGCCCTTTGTTTGTTATATTCTTCCTGAAGCACTGTTCTGCAGTAACGCCATGTGTGAAGACATCTGGTCCGAAACTCTGTAAAGAAAAGAATACTAGTCTACGGTATCAGGTAGGATGCGAGCACTTTATGGTACCCAGTGTCCGAGCACAAAGTTATGCCTCAAATGATGAGTCGAATGCCGTATTACTACGTTGTTCCGCTTGACGTCAGTGACTGACTGTGATGAATGAATTCTATCGCAGATACACCTATTCCTGCAGGCCCTTAACTTTGCGCTACGTACTCCCACGAAGTTTCGTCACCAAACTACATTATGTTTCGAAATTTAATGACAACCACAAGAAATAAAATTAGGGTTTATATGCAACCTTTACCACGGTCATCATGAGATCGCCTTGTTTGTAACACAGGATAAATTTACAATCTGAGAAAGCTGTCTCCAAGCCACATTCGCTGTCACTTTGATCGAAATCGTATAGCACGATGCCACCACCTGTTATATCAACACTGAAAAATTTTAAGCGAGTCCTTCACGTTTCTCTTACGCTGCTGGAATACAAACTGAAGTACAAGCGCTTTCCCCTATACGGTTCACTGAAAAAAAATATCATGCAGTACTCAGAACAGTTAGGTGCCCTAGGATACGATTACACGCTTTGGCACAGTGTACATCTAACAGTGTTACCACCTGAACCGTCGAAATTTGTGCAGAATATGTACTTCAAGACGGGAGCGTATCTACTCCGATGGAAACTGTACCACAGCTCTGAGTCAACTGGAGTACTTGACTGACGCTCTTTCATCTAATTTTTTGCCTACTGGAAATTCCATGACACTGTATGGCGCCCTCAGCGACGCGTTTCTTAATCCACAGCAGCCGGCTATAGAAGACGCCGTGTTTTCCCCGCTGATGTCGAGTCCTTCTTGTTTATCTCGAATCAGAGTTCCAGCAGCAACCGAAGGAAGTGCCGCTACCAGGCGAGTGGATGGCTAGGGCAATGAATGTACAGAAGCTTTTCTCTATGTGAGACTCATTTTCATACACAACGGTAGATAGTAATTTAGAGCCACGCAGGACAGTTTACACGATAAACCGCGTTTTCAACATGACTCACGTGCGTTCAGGCATTTCTAACATCGTGATGCCTAAGTAACGATGGTACGCTACAAAACGCTACAATTAATCGGTATATTTTTCGTTTTACAACCTACGCAAGGTATTCAAGCTGCCATCACTTCCTTGCGTTCGTCTCCGATCTGCCAATGCTTTGACACTTGTACGTCTGCGCCACGTGAATGGATTAATGGGTACCTGTGCTTTGTAGCGGTACATTTCTGTTGACATAAATTAGCGTGGAATGAAAGGAACGATATAACCTGTTGCTAGCTCGAAACGAGTTCTTTACTTATCAGCATCAAGAGGGGCGCTGTACTCCGTGTTCGTATTCGATGCACAGATAATAGCATAATACGCACGCACTCGGCAACGCAGTGAAATTTGATGCTGTACAGTGGTGGATAATCTGATTATGAGAAACTGAACATCATCAACTCTTTTCTGCTTGTTGTCTCAGGCCATACATTGGAGATATTTCGCACCGCCAGTGTTCTAACTGTCAACAACTTGACAATTGTAACTACTGTAATTTCGAAAGTTTGTCTGCCTGAAAATGTACTGTTGTCCCAAGCATATTGCAACAAACGGTGTATTTCTATCGCTGCTCGTTTAGTTTGTATTGCCGTTTCAAATATACCGGTCATTTTCGAAACACCCTGTAAGAGAGTTGGAACTTTAATAGTGGCAACTATTTATTTACAGCTCGTACAAAATAGATAAGCCCTCGTGAGTTCAGCTCGATTTCTAGACTGAAGGAAACACTTCACGGCATTCGCTTCAGAACTGCCACAATTTCGGGCAATAGACCGAGCCGCTCCAACTGTCAACACAACTGGCATTGCTAAGAGTATCCTACGACTTCCACATCGCTGTCAGCGGGTTATACAGAATGCTGGTGACTACTTTGAAGGTCAGTAAAACTTTGAAACACGTATCTGTTTTGTACGAGCTGTAAATAAATAGTTGCCACTATTAAAGTTCCAATCCTCGTGTTTTAAGAAAATCATATTCACCGAGAAAAGTAGCAGCTTGTATAATATATATTTTCTCAATTCTGTATCAGTTTTGATCGCCCACATCATCTTCAGATACCACAAAATGTCAATCCAGCATGTTTAAGATTTATAGCATTACTTCATCAATAATTAAATAGAATTTATATGGTTTTATAATAGGCTTTCTTGTTGATAAGAGATCATACGGGGCCATGATATATAAGGTCGGTCACAGTTTAACTCCTCTCACAAATTAACTCCACTGTTCACAACGTGTGAATTATTTCTTTTCAACCAAAAACCTATTTAAATAGTTGTTTTCTAGTAAAATACTACCATGATGACACCTTGGCCAATGAAACAAATCAGGAGATGACACTCATTTTGGAGGCTCAGAATGAAATGGCGATGACACTGTGACATTGGGTTCATTCTTTGGAAGACCAATATTCAAATGCCCATATTCTCATACCGATTTAATTGTTACGAGGTTTCCCTAATCATTTAGGTGAATGCTGGGATACAATATTCGACAAGGCTTCAGACGATTACCACTTGCGTTTCTGTTTTTCAAACTGAGCTAATGTTTTATACTATTCGCTCCTTTTCTTCTCTTATATGAAAGTGCGTAAATATTTTCATTTGCCCCAAATAAAGGATATCAGGCAGAATTTTAGAGCCGGAACAAGATTTGTGAGGCCACTCACTTCAATCAAGTTGCTGATATTTTGACTTCAGCTGATCGATTTTGCCCTACAGGGCTTCAGAACTGGCCAAGTGATCTTTATAGAACCGACATGACTAAGTTGCTACTATTTATTTAAGTATGAATGGTCTCCATTCATGACAGACGGAAGAATATAACTGCCAGATAAATGATATCTAACGAAGCGTTTACTTTAGCTCAGTTCCCAATGTGTGGTGTCGAAGATTTTTCGATGTCACCAGCCCCGTACTCTTATTTGGATGTATTGAAGGACATGGGCTATGAAAGAAAACAAGATCACACATTTACAGGATTTTAAAAACTGAAATTTTGCCTGCGAAATGAACGTCTATTGGATGCGAAGGCTGAGTTTGACACCCACCTTGGTGTTTTAGATAAGCGTACTGCGTCTACCACCAAGTTACATCCTCTATCTTCGCCACCTTCATCATCAACAAAACTTTCACTAACCTACACTCTGTATGCACTCCTCAAAGTAGTCAGTAGAAATACAGGGCTATTACAAATGATTGAAGCGATTTCATAAATTCACCGTAGCTCCATTCATTGACATATGGTCACGACACACTACAGATACGTAGAAAAACTCATAAAAGTTTTGTTCGGCTGAGCCGCACTTCAGGTTTCTGCCGCCAGAGCGCTCGAGAGCGCAGTGAGACAAAATGGTGACAGGAGCCGAGAAAGCGTATGTCGTGCTTGAAATGCACTCACATCAGTCAGTCATAACAGTGCAACGACACTTCAGGACGAAGTTCAACAAAGATCCACCAACTGCTAACTCCATTCAGCGATGGTATGCGCAGTTTAAAGCTTCTGGATGCCTCTGTAAGGGGAAATCAACGGGTCGGCCTGCAGTGAGCGAAGAAACGGTTGAATGCGTGCGGGCAAGTTTCACGCATAGTGATGTGAAAGATTCAGTGTTTAAACCTCCTCTACCAAGAAACGTGCCAGAACTGCGAGCTCGCATAAACAATGCTTTCGAACTCATTGATGAGGAAATTCTGCACCGAGTGTGGGAGGAACTTGATTATCGGCTACATGTCTGCCGAATCACTAAAGGGGCACAAATCGAACATTTGTGAATGCCTAAAAAAACTTTTTGAGTTTTTGTATGTGTGTGCAAAGCATTGTGAAAATATCTCAAATAATAAAGTTATTGTAGAGCTGCGAAATCGCTTCAATCATTTGTAATAACTCTGTAGATATACCTCGGACAGCAAGCATTCATTCTTTGGAGAAGAGAGGCTCATGTATTCGAATTATGAAAACTCTTGATTCATCATGACCACTCCTCCATTTCTGCCAGACATCAGAACATGTAACTATAGCTTACTGTAGACAACATAGTGTTCTGCGCTGTCCATATCGGAAATGGTTTACGTTCCATCGCCGTGTGAAATGGTTGTCAGCTGTGCCGAGAACGTTTGTCACTTTCTGTTGTTGCTTTCCTTGTTTGAATTACCTGTAACATTGCTATCACCATAATCGAGGATGCATCGTCCTCTGCACATAACCTTTAAACAAGACATCGTTGGTTCACCCAGTCAGTACCCTCAATGATCGCAGTGTGAGCACAGCCATATTTACAACAACAAAAAATGGTTGAAATGGCTCTAAGCACTATGGGACACAACATCTGAGGTCATCAGTCCCTTTAAGTTAGAACTATGTAAACCTAACTAACCTAAGGACATCACACACATCAATGACCGAGACAGGATTCGAGCCTGCGACCGTAGCAGCCGCGTGCTTTCGGACTGAAGAGCCTAGAACCGCTCGGCCTCAGCGGTCGGCCATATTTACAACATTTCATCATGTTATCGAAATACTAACGTTTAATAAAGGACAGTGCTTCCCATCTCTATACGTTTTTCTGTTTGATAGACACCTACTCTCGCAAATATTAGAAGTGACATCACTCACAGGCGACGAGAGAAACATCGTTGCATAGATGAATGCATGGTCGTTTTTCAGTAGTACTATCACAAGTAAAATCTCACCCTCACAGGCAGAAGTTCGAAAGAAGAATGACTCTAAATCGTGATTAACTAATAACTTTGTAGTTCTCTGCCTGCATGATGTCACCCATGTAGCGATACACGCTCAGATTCCGAGAAACAGTAACAGGTATCTGATGGCGAGGTTCAGCACGTCGTACTAAGCCTCACTCCTTTTCGCAGTAATAAAACGTTCGTTACTGGATTCACTTGTGGCGTTATTGAATGTACTGAATTTCTCAATCCTCTTTGTAAAACCGGCCAACCAGACTGCGTTCGTTATAACTGCAACGAGAACTGATCGTATGATAGCTTTTGGAGAACAATATACGACGTCTAAACTGCGGAATACCGTTACACAACAAATATAACGCATCTGACGGATAAGGATTTGTAGTATAATCAGGTTTAAGTGGCACCACTGAATACTTTGCCGTTCAGAGGTTTGTGATGAAACAGAACTATTTACGTCATTTATGTAATAACTTTTTCACGATGGGTGTCAATAACACGCCGGATGCTTACCTAGTTGACAGGTTGTGATTCAACACGCGTGCTGCATTATGCCCACAATAGTTTGAATGATGCTACGCGTCACATCTTCGTATCGTTGGTGCTTCTACAGTCAGCTGTGTGACGGTAGAGGACCACCACACTTTTGCCGATGCTCGGGGCAGCTATATTCGAAACCTAGAGACGAGATGAATTCATGAATCACGGATTACCAGCCTGGAAAAGACATGTTGTATTAAAGTCTGCGCCGTATCATCTGTGATACACGAGGAGTATTCGGCGGAATCAGTTACCTTCCGTGGGTTCCGTATGTAGAAAACCTGTCAAAGTACTTTTGTTAGCTCTACACATCAGATGCAAGTCCTTTTCGACAGTTGCTTGATGGACCCTATTGGATTATAGCATGTTCAGGTTTCCTGTGTGAATGACCATCAGAGACTATTGATTTTGTTTGTCGCCGAGGTAATGTCCAGGAAATTATCGGCTTCAATTGCAGAAACTAAATTTCAAGGTCGTTCCAGTCGATGTAGCACTGTTAGGTAGATCCCATCATTGAGACTGTATATCATAACAGAATAAGAAGGATAAATCCATTACGTGAGGCGTAACAAGGACATACTGTAGGTGAGGAACTGTCAGTATAATCGACTATAATGCTCAGATATTTCTATGAACATATATTGATTCAGGAGTCATTTCGGTACTTAATATGTGTCATTGAAACATTAGGTAACAAAATTAGTTAATAATTTTCGGAAATATCACAGCACTATATGGTGTGACGTTCCTAACTAGTACCATGGAGCGCCTCTTGACTTTTTTTCCCCCCGGTCATCAGTCTTTCGACTGGTTTCATGTTGTTCTCTATCTTTCCTACAGTATCTTGTGGTAATCTTTCTGCCTCTACGTAACTACTACAGCCAACATCCTCTGTAATCTGTTTCGCGTATTCTAGTCTTGATCTGCCTCTACTACTCTTTCCAGTACCTGATTATTTATTGCTGAATGCCGTAACAGATGTCCCGCTACCTCGTTCGTTCTTCAGGTAAAGATCTTCCGTAGACTTCTCACACATTCTTTTTAGCGCTTCTTCATTTCGCACTTTAACGGTCCACTTAATTTATAGCATTCTCCTATAGCGGCACATTTCAAATGCTGTCAGCCTGTTCCTCTCCGAACTAGCGATGGTTGTCGCCTGACTTCCAAACAACGCTGTGCGTCAGACGTGGAGCAGAGTTATACTTTGGAACACTTTTCAGACCTTAACCCCTTTGCAGCTTTGCATAAAAATTTAATATATTTTCTTCTTTCATTTCGTGTGTTACAGTCTTTTTCTGAAATTACAAAAATTTCCCCGAGGAAATAAGGTTTTTCAAATTTGAAAAAATGTTCCAAGGCACAACGTGGTCATGTTCCTAGGAACAAATATTCCGTTGAAATTTAAAAGTTTTGCAGTCAAGAAAATCTTGTCAGTAACGTATTTAATAGTCTATCTGTTACATTGTTACTCTACCACATACCGGCAATCATCAGGTGAAATCAAATTAAGAAGAAGCATTATCAAAAACCAGTTACAACATAAAACGTTTTAAATTAGAAGCGCTTGGAAAAAACACAAATGTCCATTTACAGGACGGGGATAAGGCTAACGCATCAAAGAAGCTCTGTCCGTTCAGATGTTCCATGGTAGAAGACTTCCTTCCGTTTCCAGGTACGAGGTGGTGCACGATTGACGAAAGATGGCTTAACCGTCCACACGTTATGTAACTGAAATGGAAATTAAAACACCTCCAGACTTCTCTTTTGCATTTAATTTATTTACGTAACCAGTCTCGGTGTTCTATTACATCTTCTTCAGACCCCTTGACCAACATACATTGGGAGGAATTAAATATCGTCTGCAGTAATAATAGTAGCCAATATTAAATAAACGGTATCCGTAGATCTCTGGTTTACATAGCACTACCCCTTCGCTCATCAACGGACGTGTGTTTTAAAAGTAACAGAATTTTACTCACTATAAATCTATTTACCTGAAGAATTAACAATAGCCTTCAAACACCTTTAAAATACCGTACAGCGTTTAAATACGTAGGACTCCAAGTATTTACAAACGCTTCACAAACACAACCTAGTGTCTCACAGCCACAAAAACAGTAGAAAAATCCGGAAACTACTAATGGCGGTTTCTAGAGCGCGTTTCTTTATGTGATTCTCTAGACTGAAACAACTACCAGGAAACATCCTATGTTCGTAGGAACACTACATTCTAAATACAACTTTGACGAACTTTTTTCTCAGTTCCGTATCAAAATCTGGTGCCAAAGACTTGCTGTACTGAAGAAAGCTTCTTCGCATATTCCCAATCTACATTGGGTGTAATCTTGCTTCCTAGATACGAGAATTCTTTCACCTCTTTTGTTACAGTGTCGTTCCAAATTTTGATGATGAGCAACTCGTTATTCTTTCTACTACTCTTCATCACCTTGTTCCGTTTATTTTTGAGTGGCATTTCGTGCTATGTAGGTTGTCCAATCTTTCCATCAGACCTAAGTCCTGCTTGGATCCTCTCAGAAGGACTGCATTGTCTGTGGATCCCTCATCATATTTTTATCTCCTCTTGCGAAACTTTTCCTAACTTTCTTTATTGCTTCTTCCATGTACAAGTTGCATATAACAAAATGGAGCAATACTTCTTTTGTTTATTTTGCGAATAATTCACAAGCGTATTTGCTCAGGTTATTCGTGTCGATGACATTACAGGCAGAATTTATTCAGGAGAGTGTGGAGAAGAGGGTGTTATGTGATGTAACACTGTGGGTGAGAGCGAGACACAGCTGGAGAAGAGGTTTGAATTGATGTATGTACAAGAGAGAAGGGAACTGCGTATATTGCTTATCTGAAGCTCTTGTATTGTTAGACAGTCATTAGTGAATAGGAAAAGTATTTGGTTATCTTAAATGTTTTCTTGTTCTTTCAGCAAATGTTGTCAATGTATAGAAATACATGTTTTGTACCTGACAGTTATCTATGGCGGAATTTGAGGTATTTAATGATATCTGGTAGGCTATGTTCACTGTCTTGAAGCTAAGTTACCATTGCAGATTCCTGGCATATATCTAGAAGCAGAATTTACATGTGTTTATCGTGTATTGTGCCAACCTACGTACCTGTCACACCTATGTAAATATCAGGCAATTTGTATTTGTTAACTTTGTTGTAACGGTAAGTAAGAATTACTTTGTGTTATTGTTTGAGCAGTTGCTCATTTTAATGCCACGTCTTTTGAATCCCTTTTGTTTATTTTTATGAAAATGGGCGATGCAGACGCTACTGAGATATTAATCGGAATAATCGGAGCACAAAAGGCCACAGTGCGAAAAAAGTAACAGCACTTGGATGTGTGTCGCCTCACAATGTCAGAGAGGCTTACCAACAGTGGCGAAAGTTTGTATCTGGAGGAATGTCGCATCAGATCCGTGGCCGAAAAACGGTGCCGGCGAACCGGAACGGCCAGCGTGTTTCACGCCTCTTGGCTAAAAATCGCTTCGTTTCGAGGTAGCAACTGCCGCAACAAACCGACAGTAGACCTACCGAACTGCCCGGGCTCGGAGTCCCCACTGTGAGCTGCACGACATGGAGTTACGAAATGAAGTACGCCTGCACAGTTCCATCAGTAAGCCAACCTTGTCACACTGGACTAAGCGCTTTAATTATCTACAGGGGTGTTCCAAGAAAATTCATCCAGTTCCACACTATTGTATCATGTACACGAATGAAGATAGCAGTGGGGTAAATTTCAACGTACGTATCGAAACTAAAAGATTACCTTGGCGCCAGTTGTTAATTGCCATTCAAATGGCTCTGAGCACTATGGGACTTAACTTCTGTGGTCATCAGTCCCCTAGAACTTAGAACTACTTAAACCTAACTAACCTAAGGACATCACACACATCCATGCCCGAGGCAGGATTCGAACCTGCGACCGTAGCAGTCCCGCGGTTCCGGACTGCGCGCCTAGAACCACTAGACCACCGCGGCCGGCAATTGCCATTCACTTGATAGACAATGGGGACTCCTCGGTGCAGCTATCTTGATCGAGCGCTCATTCATTACCCAAAGTGCGTCGAGATGTAGATAATACGGTAACAAATGGCGTTTTGAGTTCTCTGTTTCACCAGGTGCAATTCAGTTATAACTGAATCTGGTGGAGACTATGGCACTGAATCTTTCACAGCGTAAATCACATTTAAATAGGCCATATTTTACCTTAATGTGTGGCCGCAATGGTGTTGCCCTCAATATTGTTGCGCTGTGGCTACAATACTCGGCAATATTCTGGGATAATCGGACAGTATTGCTTATGAATGAGGCTGAAGGTAGCTGCTGAGATACTGCCGAGTTTTTGGCAGTGTTGTGCACCAAGGGTGGAGAACATTTCGTCTTGTAGGGCTATATGTGTCTGTGTCCTTGTCTGTAAATGGTCCCCCATCAGTCTCAGCATTGCTTCCTCTTTCTCACGCCCACGCCACTGCAGCTCCAGGTCAAACGACAAGTAATCGAGGGCTGAAACAACATTACTGCGCTTCAGTTCGAAAGATGGCGTGTTGAGGTGATCTCTGTTTGTTGTCTGGAGGAATAAGTGGACAAACGAGACAACTGTGATTCCATAAATGTGATGCATATATCAACGATCAGAGCAACGAAACACAGAAAGTAATACAAACAAAGATCGAAATCTGCAGTGCCGAGCCATAGTTTCTTAAGGCTTCTAAAGTATATGGAAGCTTCGCCACGTTTCTTACCGTGTTCATGGACTTCTCTTTTTTTCCCTTTATTATTGTTACAGTCTTTGTAAACATCATTTTTCACGTCCCACGGCTATAATCGTTGATGTAACGCATTTATGAAATTCGTAGCTCTATCATTGCACTGGTGAATCACAAAAAATGCAACATAGTCATTTGATTGTTGCTTCAGACAACTGTAGTGATTTCCTTCGGTACTTCCACGGAAGAGTTGCAAACCTCTGGTACCAAGAGGCATATCGATGAGAATTATTCCTACACTTTAAGGAGGTACACCAAACTTTTGTAAGAATCGCCAGTAGCCAAAACTGAAGAGCGCTCGCGAGTATAGCGACACTTCTTTCAATTTCGTATTGGTCTTACCAGTTCTTGGTCAATTGCTTTTAAACGATGTATTTAAATTCATGTTTCAGCATTCTGGGAATTGTATACATCCAGCAACAGCTCACGAACTAAAGCAGTTCGCTTATTTAAAGACGAACGCGACCACAAACCGATATTTCTGTTTTCGTGCTAACTTTTTTCCCGGAAATAGTAGTGCCCTGCGTAAACATTTCTGGCCCGGAAATGTATCGCCGAAACTGTAACCGGGCAACGGTACCTGGCAATGTCGCAGAACTTTTCGCTGCAATTAGTGTAGCTGTAATATCCCCAGACAACATTACCAGGCTGTAGTGGAGGACTTAAGTTCAACTAAGGCAGAAGGGATCGATCGATAACATTCCATCAGAATTTCTAACATCATTAGAGGAAGTGGCAACAAAACAGCTATTCACGTTGGTGTGTAGAATGTACGAGTCTGGCAATCTATCGTCTGACTTTCGGAGAAATATCATTCACACAATTCCGAAGAGTGCAAGAGCTGACAAGCTGAGAAAACTATCGCACAATCAGCTTAACAGCTCATGCATCCAAGTTGCTGACAAGAATAATATATAGAAGCACGGAAAAGAAAATTGAGGATGTATTAGATGACGATCAGTTTGGCTTTAGGAAAGGCAAAGGCACCAGAGAGGCAATTCTGACGTTGCGGTTGAAAATGGAAGCAAGACTAAAGAAAAATCAAGACACTTTCATAGGATTTGTCGACCTGGAAAAAGCGTTTGACAATGTAAAATGGTGCAAGATGTTCGAAATTGTGAGAAAAATTGAGGTAAGCTATAGGGAGAGACGGGTAATATACAATATGTACAACAGCCAAGAGGGAATAATAAGAGTGGACGACCAACAACGAAATGCTCGGATGAAAAAGGGTGTAATACAGGGATGTAGTCTTTCACCCCTACTGTTCAATCTGTATATCGAAGAAGCAATGATGGAAATAAAAGAAAGGTTCAGGAGTGGAATTAAAATTCAAGGTGAAAGAGTACCAATGATACGACTCGCTGACGACATTGCTCTCCTGAAAGAAAGCGAAGAAGAATTACATGATATGCTGAATGGAATTAACCGTATAATGAGTACAGAATATGGACTGAGGGTAAATCGAAGAAAGACGAAAGCAATGAGAAGTAGCAGAAATGAGAACAGCAAGAAACTTACCATCAGGATTGATGGTCACGAAGCAGATGAGGTTAAGGAATTCTGCTACGTTGGGAGTAAAATAGCCCATGACGGAAGGGGCAATGAGGACATCAGAAGCAGACTAGCACTGGCAAGAAGAGCATTCCTGGCCAATAGAAGTCTAGTAGCATCAAACATAGGTCTTAAGTTCAGGAAGAAATTTCTGAGAATATCCGTTTGGAGCACAGCATTGTATGGTTCTGAAACGTGGACTGTGGGGAAACCGGAACAGAAGAGAATCGAAGCATTTGAGGTGTGGTGCTACAGACGAATGATAAAAATTAGGTGGACTGATAAGGTAAGAAATGAGGAGTTTCTGCGCAGAATCGGAGAGGAAAGGAATATGTGGAAAACACTGACAAGGAGAAGTGACAGGATGATAGGACATCTGTTAAGACATCAGGGACTAGAGGGAGCTATAGAGGGCAAAAACTGTAGAGGAAGACTGAGATTGCAATACATCCAGCGGGCAATTGAGGACATAGGTTGCAAGTGCTACTCTGAGATGAAGAGGTTGGCACAGGAGAGAAATTCGTTGCCGACCGCTTCAAACCAGTCGGAAGACTGATGACACAAAAAAAAGAAAAAACGTTGACGGCGATATACAGGGTAAGGCAAAAGGCTGGATGCGGCCATACAAAAGTCGAACTCTGTGAGAAATCACAATGGCGTCTGCTATGGGGTATCTGTAAGTGGGGGTGCAACTTACAAAAGCTGTGGCGTCAGCAGCGCCCATATTGAAATCCGCCATCTTGGATTTGGGCTATATGTTTCAAATGGGAGGGGGATCATGTGGGTCATCATTTTGAACTGTCTTTTTCTCAGGGATATACACACGTGAAATGTGTTTTAAGATATCTTTATTTGTGTAGGAGTTATGACCTGTTAAAGTTGAAATTGCAAGGACGTGATCAATTCTGTTTATTGCTGCAGCTGATAAACGATGGCACTTACACAGCAGGAACTAATTGAAATTTTTTTAATGAGTGGTGGGCGAAGTACCAAGTGATTGCTGCTGACTTCAGTGCCCGGCATCCTGAGAGAAACGACATTTCGCATATGACAGTACCCAAGATACTGGACAAATTTCGGGTGACATATCTGTGGTGACAGTCCACGCAGTAGGCGTCCAAGAACAGCCAACCATGAGGAGACTGCAACAGCAATTGTGACATCGCTTATGAAAGTCTGCATCGTACTACGCGGCGGTCATCAGCAATACCCAGTGTCAGTCAGCGTCCAATCCTGCATGTGTTGCACACACACCAATGGCATCCGTACAAGCCACAGTTGCAACATCATCTCTCAGAGGATTACACTGATCGGCGAGTGCCGTTTGCAGACTGGGCTCTGGATCAATGTAACAGAAATCCAAACTTCATATGGCAGGTGTTGTTCAGTGACGAGTAAAATTTTTGTGAGCATGAGAACTAAACAACCAGAATCATCTGTACTAGTCAGATGCAAATCCCTCTTGGGTGGATCCCTGCAAAGGTGCTCGTGGTGAAACGGAGTTGGTTTGGTGTGTGATTTGGGACCCAAGAATCGTGAGTCCGGTGTTTATTGATGGAACCTTGAACTAGGAGCGTTATCTTAACATGCTCTGTGATTACGTGCTTCCAACGCTGTTGAATCCGCTGGGTGGTTTCCCAACCTTCTTCCAACGGCCGGCCGAAGTGGCCGTGCGGTTATAGGCGCTGCAGTCTGGAACCGCAAGACCGCTACGGTCGCAGGTTCGAATCCTGCCTCGGGCATGGATGTTTGTGATGTCCTTAGGTTAGTTAGGTTTAACTAGTTCTAAGTTCTAGGGGACTAATGACCTCAGCAGTTGAGTCCCATAGTGCTCAGAGCCATTTGAACCTTCTTCCAACAAGATGGTGCACGTCCTCACTATGCTACTGAAGTCAGACGTATCTGGATGAACAGTTCGGAGGCCACTGGATAGGTAGGAGGGGTCCTATCGAATGGCCACCATGGTCCCCTGATCTTACACCTCTTGACTTTTATCTGTGGGAACATTTGAAATCAATTGTGTATGAGGTAAAATTCAACACTGTAGCCCGTCTTGGCTGGCGTATTGAGGAGGCGTGTGCCTCTGTTGAACCACAGATCCTCCGACATGTATAGCACGACTGGTGAAAAAGTCTCCGGCTGTGTGTCCAGCAGGAGGTCATATTGAACATATGCTGTAGTGTCGACTCTGACAAATGTCCTAAGCTTTAATAGGACATAACTTCTACACAAATAAAGTTATCTTAAAACAGATTTCACGTGTGTGCTACTGAGAAAGAGGCAATTCAAAATGATGCGATACATGGCACCCTTACCATTTAAAACACGTACCCCAAGTCCAAGCTGGCGGTTTTCAAGCTGGGCCCCACTGACGCCCTAGCTCACCTACAGACCTCCCCCCCACCCCGCCCACCCCCATCAGACGCCATTATGATTCCTCGCATTGTTCGACTTTTATAGAGGTGTAACCAGACTACGGCGTCAACCTCTACAATTTTTATGGCCCGTGAACGTACTTGTAGAGAGTCCTGAGGATCGTGCATTGCGCCGTTGGCCGTCGTGGTCACCTGATCTGACGATACACTTTTTTTGGGGTGGTATTTGGGGAAGGGGGGTTACTGTGTGCAAGACTGCATCTATAAACTTGCCCTTCCAATAACTTTGGGAGAATTGCGATAACCCGTAGCAATAACGGTGAATGTAGAAACTCTACATTGCTCTCAACAGTATGGAACTAGTCTGACTATCGTCTTTATACACTACTGGCCATGAACATTGCTACACCACGAAGTTGACGTGCTACAGACGCGAAATTTAACCGACAGGAAGAAGATGCTGTAATATGCAAATGATTAGCTTTTCAGAGCATTCACACAAGGTTGTCGAAGGTGGCGACACCTACAGCGTGCTGACATGAGGAAAGTTTCCAAGCGATTTCTCATACACAAACAGTAGTTGACCGGCGTTGCCTGGTGAAACGTTGTTGTGATGCCTCGTGTAAGGAGGAGAAATGCGTACCATCACGTTTCCGACTTTGATAAAGGTCGGATTGTGGTATATCGCGATTGCGGTTTATCGTATCGCGACATTGCTGCACCAGTTGGTCGAGATCCAATGACTGTTAGCAGAATATGGAATCGGTGGGTTCAGGAGGGTAATACGTGCTGGATCCCAACGACCTCGTATCACTAGCAGTCGAGATGACAGACATCTTATCCTCATGGCTGTAACGGATCGTGCAGCCACGTCTCGATCCCTAACAGATGGGGACGTTTGCAAGACAACAACCATCTGCACGAACAGCTCGACGATGTTTGCAGCAGCATGGACTATCAGTTCGGAGACCATGACTGCGGCTACCCTTGACGCTGCATCACAGACAGAAGCGCCTGCGATGGTGTACTGAATGACGAACCTGGGTGCACGAATGGCAAAACGTCCTTTTTTTCGGATGAATCCAGGTTCTGTTTACAGAATCATGATGGTCGCATCCATGTTTGGCGACATCGCGGTGAACGCACATTGGAAGCGTGTATTCGTCATCGCCATACTGCCTAAACTGAAGAAACATGAGCCACATTATACTCAAAGTATGCTCGTTCTCGCAGATCAGAAGTAGGAAAGGTCAACACGAAATTACTCAACTGCAGTAGCATTTACGATACATCATAGCCGGCCCCTGTGGCCGAGCGGTTCTAGGCGCTTCAGTCCGGAACCGCGCTGCTGCTACGGTCGCAGGTTCGAATCTTGCCTTGGGCGTGGATGTGTGACTGTCCTAAAGTTAGTTGGGTTTAAGTAGTTCTGCGCTACAGAATGTCTGTGCCTCCCTACAACTGTATCTGATTGACGTTATCAATAGGAAGGAAACAGCAGGTATGCTCTCCAAAGGATGTACCACATACCGCGTCGATGGCTCTTCAAGAAAATAAATTCTTCTGACCTCTTAGTAGATTTAAAATTGGACTGAGAATTTCTTGGCTAGCAAAATCCAGCACGTTACCTTGTACAGAAAGAAATCAACAAACACAAATAACATTTTAATGTTGGTGTGCTCACCCACTACTAATCAAGATTTATGTTAACATGTCATCGTATATCTCTGGAAAGGTATCTCAATCCGAACACTACCAACTGAACTACATTACGTTTTATTACAATTCAGCCATATTTTGAACCCTCGAACTCCTTCAACTGTTAGACATAGAACAAGGTAGTGTTACAAGGACTTACATTTACCAGGTTGTTAAGTGCAAAACGTTCACGACCCGTAGCGTGTGCTGATCTACACTAGCGTTGAAACTTTCTGGCAGATTAAAACTGTGTGCCGGACCGAGACTCGAACTCGGGACCTTTGCCTTTCGCGGGCAAGTGCTCTGTGAGGACGGGGCGTCAGTCGTGCTTGGATAGCTCAGTTGGTAGAGCACTTGCCCGCGAAAGGCAAAGATCCCGAATTCGAGTCTCGGTCCGGCACACAGTTTTAATCTGCCGGGAAGTTTCATATCAGCACACACTCCATTGTAGAGTGAAAATTTCGTTCTACACTAGCGTTGCTTTGAATGAAAAGACTTCCCAAACATGTGTAGCTGCTGCAAAGGGAACGTCCAGAAAGGTACCGTATTTTGTTAACTGGAATCTAATATGATGCAGTGATTAATGAGAAAGAAGTACCCTACAAAAATGTAATGACATCCAGCCTCATCGTGACACAAATTTAATAGAGTGCAGTGACTGATAAATAAAGGTAAGCACTCGTAGTAAAATTAAAGTTATACGCCTCAATATCTTAAAAGGTAAATCATGTATTACAATTCTGTTACATTGTTAACGGATTGCAGCTGGAGTCAATCTTAACACATAAGTAACTAGTAGTAATAATGTTTGAGGATAGGAAAAGTCAGTCGTCACAAAGGCTCAATAGCTAATGCACACGGGGAAGAGAAAACGGGGAAGAAGCCGATTGACTGGACGTTGCACGGATATTGCGAAACTCCAGCGTTTCTAAGAAATCAGTTGTCTACAAAACATTTGATATGCTACGTGTGTAGGCTCAGTATGAGGCTGGACGATGAGACAACTAGAGGTGCCTTCGCAGAAGGGCTACGTGAATGATCGCCAGCTTGTCTGACGCAACCGAGAATGTCATGGAAATCGCGGAAAATCAGAACTTTGACAAAGTAAAGAAAGTCGTCTAGCAAATTATAGAATCGCAATTACAAGAACTTTGTTTTAAAGGAAACCACTTGTTCTTTGGATGCGACAATCGATGATAACAATCCTCAACCTTAATTCGACGCCTCGTGGCAGTCAGACATCATCTTCCAACACGTGTGTTGACACTTATGGTGACAAGAGGCTTGGGGGCTTCAGTATGCACAAGGAACTTTTTACCTTCCTGTATGAAGAAAAAGTAAACGCGTGAAATACAAATCTGCGATCTGATGGAACTAAAAGTAACATGTAAATTTGAATTTACGTCTTAATTTACACGGTTTAATACGGCAACTACAGATGACTCATGGAGGATCTATGGAGCATGTATGCTGTTGATACTTTCGTCACGTACAGAAATCTATTAACTATCGCTCTGTGCAACTTACATTACTTTCGTTTCTCTCTCTTTCAGTCTCTCAAAGTTTTAACTGACTCAACGAGAT